>NC_134352.1:81449997-82072497 GCF_964195595.1 Calonectris borealis | reverse complement strand
GTTTGGTTTCACTGAGAATACGTGACAGTGAATTAGTGGCCCTCAGGTGTCAGTATACAGGCCAGCGAATTAAATTAAGCTCTTTGCTTCTGTTCTAATGTAGCAGAACTAATGCAGTCACGGCTCAGCACTGCAGCTTCTTAAATGTGGGCACTGCTGCTGCCACAGGGAAGGGAACCTGGTTTCCTTCCCCCGGGGAGGCCGGCTGTAGTCAGCGAGCAACGCTGGGAGCTGTGACATAACGTCTGAAGACACGGGCAGGAGGAGGACCAGGCAGCAGAGGCAGCTCCAGTTCCAGTCTTAACGTCATTAGAGGGGAAATCAAGCACAGTGGCTTTTAAGCACGGTCTGAGGAAGCATCACGCTAGGAGACCGAAAAAAAATCCCCAACAAAAACAACAAAATCCCAACAGGGCAGCAGTAACCCTTTCGCTTTCGATTCCTCAGGTAGAAAAAGGCAGTGCTTGGAGGTCCTGAAAAAACCTTTTCTGTAGAGCTGAGGCTGCCACGATGACAACCAAGAAGTGTTTGGCTTAAGAAAATCAAGACAAGCCCTACAGAACTGCTGGTGGCAGCACCACAGAAATATACGTCTTAAAAAAAAAAAAAAAAAGAAAAAAAATAGAGATTGTTTCTGAAGTCTTGGTGTTCCCATACATTTTGTGCTTCCCTGACTGTATCTTCCACCTCTCTGCTCCTGCCCCTCCTATCAACCTTGCTGCACAGTAGCAAGCTGGGTAAATATTAACCACGATAGGAAATGATTAATGAATTATCAATTGCAATCAAATTGCATAATGCAAACAGTTGGAGGGTAAGGAAAAGTACTGGCTGCCGTCTTTATTATTATATTGGAGAGAAGGTGAAGACAGAAAGTAAGTTATAAGGCTGCTATGTCTACTATAGATCCTGAAATGTATCCTATACGCTGGCTATGTTGGGTAACTCTTTGGAAAGCCGAGCATAAAAACTCATGCAAAACTCTGTGATGATTTGCATGTAGACAGTTATTAAGACAGTGCATACAAAATCTCATCTTTGCCCATGCAAATGAAAGGGTAGAAGTGCCGCCAGCAACTGCTCACGCAAAGCCAGGCTGTAACGGCACATGCCTCAAGAAGAGTAGGAACGGGGCTTCTCGGGCAGGAGGCTCTTGTTTGATCCACTTTCATCAGCAGCATTTCCAGCTGTGTAATGAACAAATAAACACTCTGAAACTTTCTCAGGAGGTAGTCAAGATATTTTTCCTAGTATCAGTCAAGCCTCATGATATAAAGAGCTGGCCTAACAAGTTCCTCCAAGGGTAAACTGAAGCAAAGTGGTGAAAAGGTCAATATTTTCAAATGGTGTTGCCTAAAATATCCAGCAAAGTCAATAATAATCAAGACAACCACTAATTTGGATGACTCCATTGGGGTGTAACTACACAACTTGAAACTTTCATGTTTGAAAACATCGGCCATAACCATTTGCTCGTGGTTAAAGAGAGGATAAGGAGCAGACCTGTGCTGGTTTTTGGACTTAACCACTAAAAACAAGGCATGAAAAAGGCTGAAAAAGCAATGTGGGCACAAAGACTTGCTCGTTTATCTCCTTGAGAGAGGGCTGCTCGCTGGGAAAGGGCTGGGATTGATGCTAAAGGCAATCAGAGGAGCACAGAAACCCGTCTGTGGTCGAGGTGTTCCCTCGGCTCTGGAAAAAGGATCTGAGCTACTTGGCCCTTCTCGCTCCCTCTGGAAACACAAGTGCCAGTAGCTCAGCCACTGACTTCTCTTACATTCGGACACGGATGACATTGAGTGGCGTATCTTTAACAGCTCTTGCTTTTCTAGTTAAGCATTAATGTTTAACGAGATCAGCCTGCAGTTGCTTGTTAGTGTGCAGTGCTCCAACTAATTAATACATCACCGGGAGAGCCGGCCTGCGAAAGGAGAGCGAGCAAGTGCATTCCTGAGGCATTTCTCAGCCTTCAGAACGGGGAGGGGGGAGGGGGGGAAGGAAATATGGGCAAAGGGTTCTTCAGAGAGGGGAAAAAAAAGAATTGAGTCCTCCAAATGTTTGTGCAGAAATGCTCAGCTGACTTTCTATGAAGAGGCTGTCTCTCACCACGCCAGCATCCTCCCGATAAAAGATGAGTATGTAGCCCGCAAGGAATGATGCCGGAGAGGCAGCTCGAGTGTCACAAAAACACTTCGGCCCTGACAGCCACGCACGTTTTCCAGGCAAGAAGAAACAAACAAACCATCTTCTCCTCCCTCTCCCTGCTAATTCCTCTTGCCAGCTCACCTCCTGCAACTGGGATCACAGGGAGATCAGGAAAGTCTTGTCAGCACCTGGCTTGAGGCTGTTCCATTGCGTTTGGCGGAGCTGGTACATGCTCAACAGGCAGGCATTTTTTTAGAAATAATATGCATTCCTGCTAATTCTCACAAATGTAATGGGATTCCCGCTAATTTTCAATTTATTGTACCTACAATCCCATCCGCTGCGTCAAGCGATATTTTGTCAGCCTTCCTGCTGAAGAGATCTTTAAGATGCAACTCCAGTATTTTCTAGCACCTCAGAATCCAGCAGGAAAACCAAAAGACCCTTTTGTGGTTCCTTTAATTTGAATTTCAGCTCAATTTTTAAACCAGGGAAGCATTTTTAGAGCTACTGAATGAAAAAAAATTAAAAATCTGGGGTCGCTCCTACCGTAAATAGTGTCTCAAAGCCTAGCGTTCATTTTTTACAGCTATTTTAGAATACAAAAATGAAAAACATAATTGTCTCTTTTTAAAGGAAAAGACAGCCACGTGGTGTAAAGCCTCCATTTGTACGCAACACGAAAGAGCAGTCGGGGTCATCAGAACCACTAAGCATAAAAATTTGTAGCTTAGTTTTTAGACATTTAGTCTTGGGAGTGTTGTAAGAAAACAGAGAGATGGGCCAATATACCTATCACGGATTTAGGAAGAGGACCCAGCTTTTACAAGGAAAGTGTGTTGCAGCTGCTAACATGGAAGTGATAGTTATTTGGCGGTGAATCATACCCGCTTTAGGATTAAAGATCATACCTATATGTGAGTCACTATCATCAGCAGTGTTATAATTGGAGTCGCTAATATTGCTAAAGTCAAAATATTTGAAGATTGTGGGCCAGGCTCCTTAGAAACACTGAATTAGCTTTAAAATTATACAAGTTAGATCCTATTTATTTGCCTTCTGAGTTTCAGGGACTTTATTTAAGCCTCATCATTCATTGATACTGCTGCAGATGTTTAAAAGGAAAAAAAACCCCAGGAAAAAAACCAAACCACTGCACACCTCACATCATAACACTCTTAAAAATCACAAGAGTTGGCTACGCAGGTCCCAAAATAAAACTCAGCCCATGCAAACCAGCCATCCTTCCACTCCTGGATCCAGCTGAGTGCTAAGTGGATAACATAGGCAGGAGGTAAAGATTCAAATGTTGATGCTTGAGCAAACTGAAATGAATCGGCAAAGTTAGGAACTTTGGCACGGCAAGAATGAAAGCTTTTCATTGCTGCATACCGAGTCTGCGGAGACTAAGTGGAAACTGTGCTCCACCACCTTTTTCAGTACTGGGTAAATGACAGCTGATATAGAAGGACAATTTGCTACTATTGCTGGAGATGGAGCGAAGAAGGGAAGTGAGAGAGGAAGAGAGAAGTACATTGTATAAAAGAGAACAGCTGAGAATGATGCTTTAGCGGTAAATGGGGCTCTCTGGTATGAGATACGATCTTAAGCTATGCTGTGAGCATCCTTTCCATAGCAGCAAATATAATACAGGGGGAAAAAAATTCTGTCGAGGAAACACGCATTAGACAATTCAAGAGCAACTACATTACTTAAGAGAAAGATCTAAATTCATTTACTTTTAGTCTTAAATCTCATAGACATAATCATGTATGCATGTAAATATGTCCACGTGTAGATGCAAGCTTTATTTTCAATAGCTATATGACCCAAATTATTGGAATAACTGTAATCTGTTATCATGATGGCTAATGGATTTCTCCTGGCACCAGTCTCTGAGATAAAGAAGTTGTGCTACCCCTGTTATCAGACGAGAGAAATCACTTGGAGACAAGCTCCAGGGTGACCGAGCAAGGCTGGAGATGAACAGAGTTCAAACATGATTTTCAGTGGTCCAGGAAAGACTTGATTTAAGCAGGGGACAATTTGGCTCATAATCTTAGGTAGATAACAAAAAGTGAAAATGAGTATGAAACAAATAACATCATAATTATTACAGAAGAAACATAAGGGCCCTTGTTCATCTGAGATGCCGCTGTACCAGGACTTGAAGAAATACAGGTCAAGAGACTAGGAGGAGCTGAAGACTAGAAATAGTAATCTACTTCTAACTCCCAGTTACCGGGTGTAACTTCTGTAACACCTAGGTGGTGTGCACACGGGATCAGAGACAACACCACGTCGAAACCCAAGTAATGGCAATATTGACATGCTTCTGTTCAGCCACTGATCATTTCTGGAACCTCCGTACCTGTTCATGGGGCCAATGACTTGCTCTTCTGGCAATTAATTCTTAATGAATTGCCAATAACAGTATGAGGACTGAACAAAACCCAAAATCTTTCGTGTAATCCTACACACATTTAAAAAAAAAACAAAGCAAGAACCAAAAAAACCCAAGACAAGTGGATGATTCACTCTCCCAGAAAACTAATTCACAAGCCTGCTTCATCATCACCTGAAAGCACTGGAAAAGAAAGGAAAACCTAAATGCACATCTAGCAGTACTTCACTTGGACCTGAGATTATGTCTATTAACAACACAACATATGAAGGCGAAGCCTTCACCTCCACTGATGTCCTGACATTACAACTCACTCCTGCCTTCCCTATTTATTTGGTTTCTTTCCATGATATTGCTGTCTCTGGAAAGATGGCTGGACTGCCACTGCCACTTGGGGAAACCTCGTGCCAAGGAGGAGAGGAGGCAGGACCCTGGGTAGTGCCCAGCACATGGGGCCACTTCATCTCAGAACTTCCCATCACTTCTAAGGGCTGGTGTATAATGGCGTAACTGGGATAGTTTGGACATTTTAAAGATTAAAAGATGAAAAAGTAAGAATCATCTTCCCAAATGATAAAAAACAGCATGGTTTTAGTGACGCACTGAAAGTCCCCCTCCTCTGAAGTGAACTTGGTACCAGTCTGGCATGCTCAACAAGTTTCAGCTCAAACACTGCGAGTTACCACAGTCCAAACAACCAAATCAGGGACTTATCATGGGAAGTGACAGGCAACCTCAACTATAAGCGAGGTCATCAGCTCCATCTAAACACTTTCTTTGAAATATATCTGCAGGGGAATAAAAACAGGATGGCAACTGATTCAAGACTAAATACTCCGACATATCCTGTAATACCCTTTGCACTCTCTTTTTGACTC
Organism: Calonectris borealis; assembly: GCF_964195595.1. NCBI lineage: Eukaryota > Metazoa > Chordata > Aves > Procellariiformes > Procellariidae > Calonectris > Calonectris borealis. The sequence continues at coordinate 82,067,070 of NC_134352.1, read as the reverse complement.
CAGGAAAAGCCGGGAAGCTGAGTAGCAGCTCCGCTTCCGTTCCCTTGTCACCTCCCCTCAAGAAGAGCGACTTTTAACCTTATTATTTATATTACTCTCGCATCTGCAATTAGGTACTGCACAAACACGCGATCGGAGGGAAGTACCTGCCCCAAGGAGCCCACAGATGGGCAGAGAGGCAGGGGAAGCGTTAGACCGGGAGATAAACCATCTCGCTCCACGTCACGAGGCAGAGCCGGGTGTATGGGCCAGCTCTCAGCTTGGTGACACTAAACCCCTCCTGAGCAGCCACGCGCCCATCTCCGTACTGCCGGCAGCATCTGCCTGCGGCAACAATTGCCCATCTGGCTTCCCAAGCAAGGGAGGTCAAGCACGGAGGGGGTGAGCACATCCCCTGGCCGCATCCTTTTCTGCTGGGTTGGATGCAATTAGCTGGAGTCGTTAGAGCTGCCTTCATGCCTTCGTTAGAGCCATCACCCCTCCCATGAAGCCCATTCTATGGTTGATGGGCATGCTCTGCTCTCCATCACGGTCTTACCAAGGCCAGCTGGCTCAACGGGGGCTCAGTAAAATACAGACCAAATCCAACTTGAGCAGTAGCTTTAAGATTTTTATTTGTATTTTTTTTGCAACTCCAGACTTCTTTATCTCTCCTCCAATTTCTCCCTTTGTAGGCATCTATACTGTCCTGGCAGGGCCCACAGGCTGAAAACCTTTCATCCCTCTGCAGCTAGAAAGCATCAAGATGTTTATTTTCTTCCTCTTTTCTCAGACTTAGTGAAAGCTTTTAAACACAAATGGCTGGAGATTCACACCTCGCATCCAGAGCATATCTGAATTCACTAAAAGCTCTTAGGTTTCCTGTCACCCAGTGAACATAAACAAAGCCGACAAACAACCACACCTCCCCTTGGAAACTATGAAAAACCAGAAAGAGTTAAAACCAGCATTGAAGACCTTTGGCTGACAGGTTGAATAACAAACACACGCGCGTGTACACACGCACGCACACACCTACCTTGCTCGCGAGTCAGCCCCTGTGCTGGAATGTGTAATACAAGCACAGCAGCTGCCTATACCACTAATCTAAGGAAAAGGTCAAAGAAAGGTATGTATCCAACATTTGCTTTGAAATATTCTATAAGAAGAATATGATGTTTTTTTTCCTTTCTGTTGTCTTTCCCATACTTTCACATTCATGCCACCAAGAGAAGCAAACAGGGCTGCTTCTGATATTAAAGATCCCTTATACAGTCCTTTGAACAGGGTTGGGTGGGTTTTTTTGAGCAATTAAGGAGGAGGGAAGGTATGAATCGTTTTGGACAGGGAGTTGTTTAAATATTAAGCAGTGAAATGTAGTTGCAGCTGCTACTCGGGAAGGATAGGGGTGATCTTGAATGAGGAAGAGATGTTTGGAAGTCAAAAGCAACCTAATAATGGAATCGGGTAACAGGGAAAAAATTAGAAATCTTAAAATTGCATTCGAGGAAAAAATCTAGATTAGTGCTGTGCAGGGTAATCCTCTCTACAACACTGCCTCACTCTTTGAGACAGCATTTGTCAAAAACCAGGAGTATTCTCTAAAGGACATAACCTTCTAACAATAATGTTAGAATGAGGCTTTTCCCTTGCTTAATTTCTTTACGAAAATGGAAGGAAAACAGTAATCTTTATAATTCATGTATTGATAATAAAATGTTTAACATCTCAACCCTGAAAAGAAAAGAGTAAATTCACAGGAATTACTCTGTGAATTTGTCTCAAAAGGATTCCTTCTCCACCCCTATTATTATTATTTTTTGGTGGTAGATTATTTTTATGATAGGATTAACGTTACCGTCTTGGCTTCTCTGTAAATGGTGAATTCACCTTGCCATAAGTTGTTACAGCTGGAACAGAGAAAAGAGATTTCTCAAATCCTTGAAGTTTTTTTTTAAAAAAAAAGAGTGTCTTGATGGGTTATTCTTCCCATAAATAGAGACATTCATATTGGCATCCCTCATGATGGAAACATTCTCAATAAAGGCTGTCCCAGATCCAACCAGTTAAATTTCAAGGAAAAGGTCTTGGAAGAACTTAATGGGCTACAAAGCTCTTGCCTTGTTATACAAAAAAAAAGCACACTTGAGGCTCAGCACTGCCAAAAACTTCTCAGATGGGTTGGCTGGACCCCCCTCGCTCTCCCTTCATCATTTCTGCATGACAACCCTGTCCCCCTTTTTTTCACTCCTGTCCTATTGTTGGGGTGATGCCTTTTCATGACGCAGCTCTACCGGAAAAAGGCTTCATTTCAGTGCCGAGACAAATGTAGAAGAGTCCTTCAGGATGAAAGGTAAGATAAGAAAAGTAACTTATTCCATCGAGCTAAAGAGCAGCTCTTCTAGGGCAGGCAGGCCATTTGCCATTTGGGTTCACTGGGAGAGATGCTTCTATTCTTCTCCCCTCCCTGCCTCCCGGTCCGTGAGCGAACGCGGGGCTGGAGAGGAGAGTCTACATTACACTCCAAATGCATTACTGCTCCCTGCGCATTGCTATAGGCCATCAGAATAAACCTGACAGCGCTTTGAAGTCTGTAAACCGATTCCTAGGTAACTGCTTAGAGTTTCTCCCCTCCCCGTGCCCCAAACAGCTTTTCATTTGATGTTCTGGCGCAGAGCTAATCTGAGAAAGGATCAGAAACTCGACGCTATTGACAGTAGTGACAGGAGTGTCTCAGTGTGACAGCTGATTGAGCCCGTCTCGCATTTCACTGACAAACTCAATTGCTCCAGTAAATCGAGTGAAAGTCAATACAGGCAGCTCCTCCTCGGGCCCTGGGTGCATCCCCCCTCCCCTAGCCCTTCTGGGGGCCCCTGGCCGCTGCCACCTTTTGTAGGACCCAGCTCAGAGCCCCATCTCTGTGTGTGATGGAGAAATAGACCCACAACTCATGAGGGCTTCAAGGGCAGCAATGCAGCATTCACTCTGTTTATCTAACTTCTCCCCTTTCACCTTTTTCCTTTTTTTTTATTTTTTTAAATAGAGACATCTCCTGGAAAATCAAGTTTCATCTTAAATCCTCAGCCCAGGCTTATGCTGTAACAGCCGGGCAGCGTTGGAGGTGCAGGAGTGCGGTGTCTGCATGGCCAGCCGATCCCAAGCAATGTCCATGTGGCAGTGCACGTTGGGGATAAGAAAAGGAAATACAGGTCTGTCTCTGCTGGCTTTCTCTGGTGTAAATCAGCCATAAAAGCCACCTGCGAGGAAAAAAATCTTATAAAGGTAAAAGAGGTGGGAGAAGAGGCTCAAGCTGGTTGCAGATGGCAACCTTGTGTTGGCAGTGAGTAACCAGGCAATTAAGTCAGTGACTTAACAGGCTTTTTCCATACTTTAATTGTGAAGCAGGGGTGTCTGTGGCTCAGAGCAAGCAAACCACAAAGCAGACTAAGCACCAGGCACGGGGAACCTGAATTTGCGCAGAAAACGGCGCAGGGAGAAGGGCTCCATGGTGAGGAACATATGCAGGCTACTGTTTGCAAATGGAAATCAAATAGGTTGCCATTACCAATAATGAAGTGTGAGGTTGGCGTGGTTTCTGTCTCTCAGATTTCAGCACGGTTTATTTTTATAGAGGCAGCTTCCTCGTGCAAAGTGTTGGCAAACAGGCTGCTGGCAGGGAGGCGGGGAGGGGGGAGCGGGGAGGACGGGGCTTCTTGGGGAGGGCACAGGAGCCTTTCCCACCTGCTGGGATGGAGCAGTGAAAGGCGGAGATGGAGCTCCAGGAGAGAAAAGTGAAATTTCATAGAGACAAATGGCTGAGCTATTAATCTTTTTGACGAGAGGAGTAAGGGAAGATGCAGGAACGGAGGGAGGGGAAAGTAAAATGGTGCTGAGCAGGTATCAGGATGAGGGTTAAAGATGGCAAGCTGAAAGATAGAGCCATGCAAATGAAATAACAGGCTCTCTGCCATGTGGAGTCATAGGAACGAGCAACTACAGACACCCCACCTAAATACATTCCCCCGTCCCCAAATTCTTAGAGCATGTCCAGCTTTGCCTCCACTTACCCTACCCAGCAAACAGCTGAGGATACAAAAGCTACACTGTCCCGCCTGCCTTAAAAGAAATCAACTTAAACATTACAACACCTCCACCCCAGCGTTACGCTCTGATGCCAGGATCAACACGTAGACAGGCTGCCCGCCCCGCTCCCACCGCTGCTCCCTGGCAGCTCAACATCTCGGAGCCGAAGCATCCTGCAGGCTTCCCTCCCTCCCGGCTCTGCGCGGACACGTGTGCTCCCAACCAAATGACCTCATCTGGACCGGATTGAGCCTTCCAAGTCAAAATAAATACAGCATATTGGAACTGGCAGCGATTTTCAAAGGTTTAAGTTGGGTCCCTCTCAATTTTCACTCAGCACTTTATACATTTTGTCTGCTACAAAATGGGAGCATTTTATATTCCCAGCTCCGATACATATTTTATGAACCTTCAAAAAAGCTGCCTCCTATGCAGTTAATATTTTGGTTCCAAAGTTAACTGGTTAAAACACATATTAATAGATTGGGCACGGAAAAAAAAAAAGAAGAAAGAAAAAAAAAAGGCAGGTGAGAAATGCTGGGGGAAGAAAAATAGCAGCAATGTTTGGAATGGCTCTGCAGCCAAGACAGCAAACCTGGTCTTTTTAATGGGACCACCCAAGTGAGCAAGACCTTAAGCTCTTACTCACGTGTGCTATGTTCACTGCAGTGTAATTCAAAGTCCAGAGGGGAGTTAGAAAAAGTAATAGTGGGGTTTAATAAGGGCTTAGCAGATGAGAGAAAATACTGGGTTCCCACCAAAGTTCATTCCCAAACTTGCCAGCAGAATATCATGTGATCTCAAGTCCGGTTCAATAAACACGGGAGCAGGGAGACGGTGCTGCTGGAACAAGCTGTCACTGCCTGGACTTGCCAGAAGTCAGCCATTGTTCATCAGCTTCTCCTGAATATACTGTTGTGGGATTTTTCTGGACGTGAGTAACACCACCTCCTCTAAACACATTCCTGACTTCTAAACCAAAAAACCCGAACAAACCCAAAAATCTCTTCTGAAGGCCGCTTAACAGAATAGTATTTGAGCAAGGGGTATTTTCTCCAAAAAGCAACCTATACAGGAAGCCTTCCTTATTTTAAAGTCATTAGTTAATTCAACACCAATCCTTTATGTGTTATGAATAGTTCAGTTGGGTTGGCTGAGTCAGGTCTAAGGTTCATTTCCAGGTCATAATTAAAAATATTGCCGGTGAGGAAACTGTATTTATGATGCTGTAAGTGCCAAGATAAGACAAACCAAGAAGTAATAAAGGAAAGAGAAGTTTAGAAAGCCACTTAAAATAGAAGTGGACGGAGATACAACAGATCACCCAACGACGGCAAAGCTGGGTTCTTAGATTACTGCCCCTATTGCTTTCTCCAGTCTAGCTGAAACAGTCCCAACAGCAAAAGTCTATTGTTAGATTTAGCGATGGTATCTCCAAGGACAGAGCAATAGTCATGTGCAGGATTGGCTGTATCAGTATCCTTTCTCTCCGGGATTACACTGTTTGTATCCTAGCCTCTAGGAAAGAGGATGATTGATGTATAACAGCAGAGGAGGGAGGAGGGGGACAAACAGGAGGGGGAGAAGACAGCAAAACTGATGCCCAACATGAAACGTTTAAGCCCTAAACTTCTGTGGGGATATGATCCTACCCTGCAGCGTTGTTATTTTTTTGCCACAGAATTAAAAAGAAGGACTTTTCCTGGTGTCACTGCAGGCCACAGAGGATAAATCCAAATGACAGGGCTTAAGTTATGAATATGGGGAATTAGAGATGAGAAGTAAAGCAGCTTATAATGACTCTCCCATTTGCTCTTTGGAATACAAGCTTCAGTATTGATTTTGAAATGCCCTATCTTCATCCTAGCAGCTTCTCGAAAATGAAGCTTGAGAGTTTCTTCACCTTGCAACCTCTTCAGCGTGATTTGATAATGATAAAAAGAGAATATAAAAGCTTTTGCAGGCTGTTATTCATCAGAAATCATTCCCTTGTTTTCTAAGTACAACCACTGACCTCTAGGGAGGATGTTGAGAGAGATCTTTCAATTGACTTGCTTATGAAGATAGCCGTGGTTCAACCCAGAGCCTCCGTTCCCGACACAGTCGGTGGAGGGAGGTATGGATGCCTCAACCACACGTCAGTCAGTCAGTCATCTAAAGTCAAACCACAAGAGTGCCCTGCAAAGAGCCTACAACAGCTCCAACCTTGCAGCACTGGGGAACACAGAGTTCATGGAAAGTGGCTAGCATCTCCTTGTCATCCTGTTTACATGGATACTCAGGCAGCCTCAGGACACTTACCCAAGTCTTGGCCCATAACACCTATAGATAACGCAAGTATCCATATTCAAATGGAAACTTTTGCACCACCTCATCATCACACGTGTTCCCATGCCTACGTGACAAGTTAAAAGACCAAGCAGTCCAGGGCATATTGAGAAGGACATAGGGTTGGGAAAGTTAATTTTATCATCTTTTCTGACCCCAGCTTCGGGGTAAGGTAATCACATTTCCCACATAGTTGCAAAACATTTTGAGCTCTTTTTAAAGGGCTTGATATCAACTACCAAAATAGTCATGATGGGCATCTTTGGTAGGACAAAACACAGGGCCTTATCCCTCATAGCTTTTCCCTATTTGCTCAGACTCAATGTTGTGCAGGTAGAGTCTAACCTGTTCCAACAATGGAGTGAAATAACTACTCTGTCAAATAACTCACATCCTTGAGGAGATAAGACTAAGAAGGAGAACTAAGGTGAAATAACTTGGCTAAGTTTGTAGAACAGATCAGTGTTGGAGGATGAGAGCTGATTTCCCAGCTGCCTACACCAATACTCAGCTGCTAGACTGATCCTGCTGCCCTCCAAAAACGAACTCCATTACCTGAGGAAGGACAGTGAGGTTTCCTGTGGCTTTTCATTTTCCTCTCTATGTTTTTTCCTGACAAAAGAAAAGCTATTAATATTCGATCATTCCTGCATGTAAGATGCAGTTGCTAAAATGATTTTGCACTTAACAGCCTCCAGTTGTAGACTAAATTGATGACACTTAAAATGTGCCCATGAGCCATAGCAGAACGATCCCATTACAGCAGTGCCTTAGTAATGTTGTGTTAGTTAAGGTTATGTTGTCTGGTTTTGAGGGTTTATAACCCAGCTGTGAATATATTCTTCAGGCTGGAACCAGTTGCAGAGAAGGTTTAGTCCTGCAGCGAATCATCTGGCTTTTTCTTTTATTTTTTTCCAACTTTAGATGAGATTTTTGTCTGGTTCTTTTTAAGATAAGACATAAAAAAAGAATAAAACATCCCTCTGTCGGGATGCTAGTAGGAGCCATGCTATATTTCAAGCCGGTGTTAACCTACCTCAGGCAAGGCCTACACCACGCTAACATCCAAGCACTCCCCAGTCTTTAACATGAAGGATATCCATGCTGCTTTCACTGCTTTATAATAAAGCTGAGGTCTTGCGGGAATTAAATCACACGTCTGGTTGTGTAGGAAACCTGTGGCAAACTGAGGGACTGAACCAGCATCTCTGAAGGGTGCCCTGACTCCGTAGACACTGAACCACTTCTTCTTCCACCTGTTATAAGGACTTTCAAACTATAGCTTGAATGAGTTCTCCCCTGCACAAGGGATTTTTTTCTTCTGCAAAGACTATTTTGGTTACAGCTTTATTTGTCAGAGCTTTCTGAGTGCTTTCCAGGAGGTAATGTTTTAAAAACTGATTTTGACCTATATAAGGAAACTTTAAACCCAAGGTACACATGTATCTTAGGCTGCTACTGTCTCTCACCAAACCAGACTCGTATGCACAAACAAGAAACTCACGAAGTGGGATATAACAAAGAGAGAAAGGATATAAGGAACAAAAGACTGTTTAGATGGAGCAATGCAAAAATGTTCCTATCAGCATAGTCAACCCAACAGCAGAACAGGCTCCCACGAGAAAATCAGGAAAAGTCATCGCCTGAGCTGCTGGAAAATTTAACTGAATACTTTTTCCATGAATAACCAATGTTATGATTGAATGTTTGCTGAATGCAGAACAACCATATTGGGTACCATTCCAGACAGATGACCTGCTGAGATCTGGGACCTGAATTTCATCTTGTCTTGACATTGACTTTGGTACAATGTGAGTAAAAGAAGGGTGCAAACTGCCACCGTTCTGCTTGGGTAGCATTTTACACCCATGCCGAGATAGGCGTGAAGTGCTCCACAAAGTTGCAAGCACAACACTCCAACCAACGAGCGTGTCCTTCTCTCCATCTGCCACCCTCCACAAAGCTTTTGCACTTTCCTTGCACCTCACAGCTCTCAGCAGCTCTGAGCAGGCCGTTCAGTTTGCATGAACCTCAGAGTAGATGGGATCTGGATTCACATGACATTTGTCATCTAAAAGGTGGTTGACTGATACTGACCCTGCCATGGTGTCTTCACACGTTGGCATCTGCTAAGGGGCAATGGGAAAAAGACAGAGTGGGAAAGGCAGCAAATGCAACCATCGCGATGGGGAAAGATGGTCCTTACTATATCATAATCAAATGGACAACTCCAAATCTTCACCTATGCCTTTTCCTCATTCATCTGCATGTTGTCCCTGCCTTGGTTGAGTCTCCTCGCAGCAGGTAAGCTGCTAACGTGGAGGACATGGGATCATTTGGAGCGGCTCAGCAGTGCAGCTTCTCTCTTCCGACTCTTTCCCTCTTTGCCCGTGTAGAGAGATCAGTGAAAACAACAAAATAGTTATTAATGCTCCCTGGGATTGCAGAGCCTGAAACGACATGAGACAGCATTTTCTTCGGCTGCTTTAGTTCTCTTTTACCACGCTGCTGTGTGTTTGCCTTTGAGGAGTATAAATGACCCTTTCAAATTCGGGATTTGAGGCTGGCGATGACAATTGATAACACTAATTTTTTCATGTGTGAAGCACTTTTCATTCAGAGGGCTCTCAAATTGCTTTTCAAAGCCGTACAGCTTCCCTTCATCTACCACCGAAATGAACCTACCTCCAAGGTGGAACAAAGGACCCATCAATGCAAGGTGGCAGTACACAGAAATTTAGGGCAGGAAGTGAAGAATAAGGTGTCCCACTGAAGGTGCAGGGTCAAGTCAAGTTGGCAGAATACATATCGTGAATGAGAGCATGGACAAAACATCATCGCCAGGACTCGCATGCTCCAACTCGGGAGGGAAAGTGCCATGGGATCATCACTCACTAGAAAAGGTCAGAGCCCTAAGTTTTACATCTCGAACACGGGCAGGGCACCGTGTTAAAGTACGTAATCAGAACTGCCTTAAAAGAAAAAAAAAAGCAATTTGCTGACTGCCATTTCTGAAGCCTTTCCTGCAAAAAAGGTCACTATGAGTTTTTAAGTCCCCCTCTTCAAGTAGAAAGGAAAGGCTCTATTGAACTTCAGTCTACACTGTGCTACACTTTACAGGAAGCCCAACCCATTTTGAAATGAATATGAACTGTAAGAGGAGACCACAAGGTGGGAAACTCTTGAAGTAAGTACAAGACTATTCATAAAATGAGTGAGAAAAGGAAATAGGTGATTATAAAAGGTCATCAGAAATGTCAGCTTACCAATGGTATTGTATGAATGGAGGTGTAACCCACTGCAACACAAACCTATTACAGCTGAACTTGCAAAGGACACCCATAACCTCAATCTCTTTTGTTCAGAGGCTTACATTTAGGAAGTTTCTTTCATGACATCATAGCTCCAAAACTTACATAAACCCAAAGAATGGGGACTTATTCACCCAACTTCCATTTCACAACTGCTTCAATTCCACACAACAGGTGAATGAACTTTCCCAGCCACCAAGAACATAGATGCTTAACACTCGATTCAGCAATTACCAAAGCACAAATGCTGTATGAATTTGGGAGGTCCAGAGAAAAGGCAATTGGTGAGTCTCATTCAAATACCTCTCGTCCCCAGTCAGATCCCAATGAGAGGAAGAGATTTCCAGCTTTTAAAAAAGTTTTCTGAGATTAAATTTTCTACAGCATTTTGGTTCACCAGGTGGAACGGTTTCCCCCTACAGCATCACCAGCAGCAAGAAAATTGTGGTGGGTGAATGGAAAAGCAAAGGTGGTCCATGTTGCTGAAACCAACACTCATATCATGGGGGGGAAACCAATCTGATCTGGCAGCAGGAACAAGATGCAGAAGTATTACATGAGTGAGTATTTTGGAAAGTAAAAGATTAATTGGTGGGATGAGCGTAATGACAGAGCTACAAGGTTTGCTTTTAATACGTACCACCGCCAAAAGGGACGTGTTTATCAGTGGTGCTATGTGTAACAGTTCCCTGAGATCTCAAAGGACTGAATGATCTAGGACCGTTTCCTATAGTTCCATGTTCCTTGTATGATCACCTAACCTGCTTTATTCAATGAACAAAATATTTTTAAGGGTGCTTTACTGCCCAGACTTCTAACATCCTCTCTCTTTGTATTTTACTTCTTTTTTTAGCTTTTTATAACCCGTGCAGAATCCAATGATTTTTCAAGCAGAGATTCAAACTCTGCCATAAACTCTGAGCAGGAGATGGTAGACAGCATACCTTCACTCCCCCAATTCTCTCCTCCTGCTTTCTTCCACCCATGTATTTCCAAATTAGCCAGTGCTTTCATTTATTTTTATTACTCTTATTTCTTCTAGTGGAGAGAAACATTAACCATGGGGGTGTGATCCAGACTTGCTCAGATGGAGTGCGGGAGCCTTTGCACTCCCTCATTTCGTGCTTCAGTGCATTTCTTGCTGACAAGTGGAAGAATGCAAGCGAGAGCCAGCAAAGCTAAGGCAGATTCTCCAAAACCTGGTCTCAACCCTCTGCTACACCATCAACAGATATTGCAGCCCTGGCTGCCAAAGGAACTTAGCCCTGACACAGTTCAGGCCAGGCCAGTTAGCTATTTAAAGAGGTGGGTTTATTTATATACTTTTTACCCTCCTTCCCTCCCCTCCAAACTCCCCCCCTGTTTTTTAAGACGGGAAATTACCAGTAGCCCTGAGCACGTAAAATTTGACAGCGGTTTACCAGATAATTTGTATTGGGCCCTTTGTCTTTGCTGGTACTTTTATTCTTCAATAAATTCCTTCAACCATTAAACAATGTTACTCCCACAACAACTTTGGCAGAGACCAAAAGAGTGTGGCAGGTTTGCTCCAAGTTTCTACTGCTTCCAGGTATCGAAGAGCTACATGGAGACAAAAGATGTTTTTCTTTCCTTTGCTCTGTTCTAAAGGGTTTTATCCTGGATTTCCATACAGTCAATGAAAATATTTGAAAAAGTAATTAAGGTGGATTTTGGGGGATGGGGGGCGTGGGGAGATTGGTTTCAATCCAGTGCTTAAGTCATTGTGCTTTTGCTGAAATAATGATGACATCCATTGATAGCACTGCCTCACCTCCTTAAAAAGAACCTGTAGTGCTAGGAAAACCAGAATAATTATGAATTAAAGCACTGTCTACTCTCAGCAGATCTCTGGTGACACAAGTGAAAAGGAATATATTTTGAGATATACATATATGTGTGTGTATATATATATACAGGCCTGCAATCCCCAGTCCAGTGACCTGGAGAGGGAAGCTGGATACCTCGCAACTTTCTGCACGAGGTGAACAGTGCTGCACGCCTCACCTCAACAGTGCAGTGTTTCTTCAAGGAATCCAGAAATCCTCAAAAAGGTGGTTGTTTTGGGGTCTACTTGGGACAACTGGAGTCCCAGAGAGCTAAGCCCAACTGCAGTCTCATCAGCTGTTGAAACCTGCTACAGCCACTAAATTAGACCTTAAAATATTACCCTTGCAAAGACTGTATGTGCATTAGGTTATACTGGGATCTACCTAAAAAAAAAAAAATCAAGCAGACAAATAAAAAAGCATCAGAGAGGTTATTATCCCCAACACTGAGTTCAACCTTTGGAAAGAGGCAAACTCTCGGGAGGCTTCAGGGGAAAGGAGGACACTCAGATGAGGCCGCAGAAGCCCACAGGGGAAGCTGCCTATTTCATTTCTGGAACGTGGACCATGTGCGTTTATTTTTAATTTTGAACCAAGTTCCTCTGCCTCCTGCCAGAAGTCCTGAGCCCTGTGCCGGTGCAACAGGAGCAGTGGCCCAGCCGTCCCCTAATAGCTATTACTTCTTAATAAAGAGCAGCGCTTAGGCAAGGGATGAGGTTACCGTCGGAGGGGTCATGATTAATAATGATTAATCTGATCCTTGCCAACATGAACTGGATCCACCATTCACTAAATAATTACTCTGCAGCATGGATACCGTTTCCAGAGGAGGCATACATTTGTCATATTAAAACCAAAAACAAACACATGGAAGGACAGGAAGATCTGACTTCTCAGTAACACTTGAGCTCACACGAGCCACCAGAAAAGTTAAGCAAAGAGAAAAAAGAAAAAAAAAATCAAAGGGTAAGAGCAGTTAAACATTGATGAGCCACCTACCTTTTGGGAGAAGCGGCGGAAAACAAATAAAACTAAACCCTGAGAAGGCAGAGCTGCGTGTGCTGAGAATATGGAGCGCTCTGCTACTTCTGGTTCTCAACCTTATGCATACCTCTGATATGCACATTATTTGTCCACCCACAGAATTTTTCCCCATTTTTAAATGACATTTTGCTTTCCTCAGAAAGTACACAAATGAAATCACTCCCCAGGAACCATCTTTCCTACTTTATGTTAATATACGACTTAGCACAAGGAAATCCTAGTCCAGGATTGCCATTCTTATGCAACGACGCACCTCAAATAATAAGCAACAGTATAATAATTTATGGGGAGGCATAAATTTCTGGGAAACTAGTAACCACTCTGAAGAGCATATATGAACCTTACAATTACAGTAGGATGTTTGTGGTGCAGAAACTTGGTTCTGGGCCTTGGAGCAAGGATGAATTTCACTCCCACAAAGCACACAAACAACTGGCAGTGGTGCCAATGGCAGCCAAGGACACGGGGGTTTTGCTGCCAAGAGGTGGCCCTATTTTGGGACTCCTCTCAGTCATCCTGCTTCACCGACCCAAAGCTTCATCAAGACCATTCATGGAGGATGGGACTTTAGTTCTTCAGTATGCTCAGCTGTATTTCCTTTGAGGTTTTCAAAGCTTTTGTGGGATTTATATTGCACTGCTTAGCCTTCCACCTCATTTTGTAGGGTTTGATTTGGACTGGGAGGCCACACAACAGAGACCACCAGTCCCTCTCCTGCTCTGGTCCAAATCCAACACGAAAGCTGGGCTCCTTGTGACTGTTGTGAAATCCCAGGCCCATGTGAGCCTATTTGGACTTCTGCCCTTGACAGTGACGGGGTTAGGATTTACACACCGGTGACTCGCACCATGGAAAATACCATGCAGATAGGTGCCTTTGGATGCCAGACGCAGGGAAGCAGATCTCAGGTCAAGGAGGTTAAGGTGCCTTCTCTTCTAGAGGCATACTGGAGAAATACCAGTAAATTAAATCCTCAGCAATGGGTAATAACTTGGTTCAGCTGGGGATTTTCACCGGCGGGGCAGCGTGTCTAGGACTTTTTGCAAATTGACTTGAAAGAATGAAAAAAATTAAAATCTTTGCAATGCATCACCTTTCAGAAAAATTCAGCCAAAACGTAGCTGGTTAGTCCCAAACCTTTAAATATTTAATGGTATAAAACCCACATACCTATTTATGTGTACTTTCATGAAAATGAAAACTACGTTGCATTTTCACACAGCTTTACAGAGGCTTTACAGGAAAACACAAAGGAAGAGCGAAAAAAGAGAAAGAAAAAGACCCAAACAACAATGATGAAGGTAAATCTTTAAAATCTGAGACAGGACGCAGGAGGAGGGGGTAAAGCTCGGCAAACAAAACTAAATCCAGTGCAGTGTTTCTCCCCTTCACAAAGTGAAACAAGCTGTTCCTAAAATAATGCTTCCTTGGTTTTCTGGCAATTAGTGTCCTGAAGGATTAGCCTACAATCGTCGGCAAGTGTTTGCCTTTCCCAGCCGATGTCACCATAGAAGTCTGTGTTTATCTACAAGGCCCAGGGGATAATTTATAAGCTGAGCTGGGGTTCTGCATTCACAGGCAAATGTTCCACGCTGCCACCCACCCTCCTGTACTAGTTTCCTCCCCATCCACCTCCTGTCCCCTGACAGGACCCTGCCAGGGGCACAACGAATGAGCTTTACAGCCTCTGGAGCAAGCATTTGCCCTATAGTTTATGTTGATACAGCAAAAAAGAATTACCGAAATGGTCAACACATCACTAGACATCAAAAATTAGATTTCAGAAAGCAACTGAACACAAAGAATAATTTATCATTGTCCCAGAACACTTAAAAGAGAATGTGTGTGGGGTTTTTTTCCCTCTGAAAACTATTGCCCATTCTACAATTAAAGTATTGCCATCGATGAGTTTTAGGTCCAACACTCAGGGTTTGTTAGAGATGGTGTTTTGTAAAACCTCTCTGCAATCAAGACATTCCTATTTCATTTTTAATCTCTACTACAAGCGGTCTGACCCTGCTCTAGTCCTGTTGTAAATCAACAGTGATTCAACCAGAGTACATCAAAATACAAAAGACTAAAATTGGTAGAAGTGTTTCATTTCTAAATTAATTTTCTCCTCATGTGTTAGAACGTCAACATGAGAAAATTAAGCTTGTATTTGAGAGAATGGGAAGCTATTCTTTAAAGAAAAGTAATATGAATCCTTGTCTCGATGGTGAACTGATAGCATAGCTAGTGACGATGAATTTGTTATTTTGAAAACGCTAATTAAAGAAAAAGAAACAACATCAATGAAAGGCTCAATCCTACAAAGCATTTATAAGTGTGACCACTGTTCCTCACAACAGAACCTACCACAAGATAGATAGTCAAATCTTCTCAGAAGTCAGATCTTCTCAGACATTAACAAAACAAGACTCGTTATTAATTACAGTTGATGAACATGCATGTTGAAAACGAAAAACGTTTTTCCTCCTGAGAATTCATCTCTTTTCCCATCAATAAATTATTGGAAGTTTCTGGAGCTTTGTGCACATTGAATCTGCTTCAGGTCTATACCTGGTCACAGGTTGTTCACAAGGTACATTAGAGAGCAAAGTTATTTGATATTTGAGATCAACTGCTTCACTCTAACCACATTTAACACTGGATGACCCAATATTTATAAAACATTTCTGCTCAAATTAAATTTTGTTCCATCTTTGAAATGAACGATCTCTGGATTCAAACTTCTCTTTAGCTACAAAGCCGAAAGGCCATAATAACTGAAAATTTTGACAGGGACAAACTCGGCTGGTCTGAATAAGTGCAAAATGGTAGGAGGTAGGAAAAGACCACCAGCTGGCTGTTGTTCTGAGCACAGTCCACCTCGCTTGCAATTACTGAACCCTACAAGTGGTCCCACTGACGTCAGTTTGACCAATTTTAGAATAAGGGGCCATTCATTCAAAGTAATGAATATTGAAACCTGGCCATTGGTTTGTGAACAAGTTTTTACATGTCTATCATGAGGAACCTCAATAAAGAATGTTCTTGTGATGGTGTCACTTCAGAACAAAAGCATGCAACGAATGGCATATTTCTCTGTAACTATCGCCCATCCGGGCAGCTACAGTATGAGACCAAAGGTTGCCTGCATTTAGCCAGCAAGGAAGTGCAATATTCTTTAAGAAAGGCATTGCCTGGAGTGGATTTTTATAAAGGAACAGAATTCATGAATAAATAAACCAGATGGGAATAAGTCAGGCTAGGGCATTAACAGCTCCTAGTGCAATGAATCCCTGATCTTGCTTGAAGGTTTTTCTACAAATAACAAATACAAAAACATTAATGTTGTACCATTGTCAGCCACGCCAAAGACACTGTTTGTGTCCAGGAACCCCGATATGCAACAGCACAGTTCAAATCAATCAAATGTTAACACATTCTTTTATTTCCACCAGTTAAGGTACATATTGACTGACCTGATCTGAGTCTTTCACTTGAGCATTTTTCCCTTTTCTGCAACCACAACTCATGAGCAGTTTTGCATCTCCAATGACTTTTCCCTACAAGAGAAAGGCAAGAAAAACATCAGCACAATCTGAACCACCGAAGATCAAGAGGTTTGTGTTTATGACCAGAAACAGGGAAATAAAGGGCATTAGGGAAGCCTGTGGACTCATTCTGCATTGCTGGGAGATACCCTTTCACAGAGGCGTAGCTCCAAAGCTGCCAGGAAGACTTCCCCAAAGGCCAAACATCACAGCATCAGGGATGTCACATAGATAGGGGCAGAAAGAAAGTAAGGTGTGTAAAAAAACACAGTGGGAATTCAGGCAAGCCAAGCTGAAAAGGAACAGGTTACTTTAACCCAATGTTTTCATATACATACATGAACAGGGACAAGTCTACCACATTCAGGGAGTACAATTACCAAACTGGAGTGACTTGAGGTAAGGCTCATACACCAGCATTTCTGTTCATCATTACCAAGTTAGTGCTTACTTGCTTCTAGTGTAGATAGATTTGGTGAAATAAAGTCTATGGGTGTGACTTGGCCACGTTTGGACAGCTGTCCACATTTGGGCAGCAAGTCCTTGCCAGAAATTCAACAGCCCACCCTCACCCAACACTGCAGTTTGCTCGTGCAGACCCTGCAGCATCGATAACGCGCTAGGGCCAATGGAGATTTCCGAAGAAACAGGGTCACCTCTCCCTCCTTTTGCCTACAGCCAACAGTTTGGGAAATAAGCTGAGCTCAACCATCTCCTTTTCCTTGACAACCCAGCAGGTTGATTGAGCGTGATCCAAGCAGCAAGGTCCCTCACATTAACCTGGTTCTTTTCTGGGGATTATTTGAGTCACTTTGGATCTTCACCAAAGCATTTTTGGAGCTTATCAGACCTGGACATCTTGATAAATCACTATGGCAGAAAGAGGCTGGGATTCCAAGTTTGGTCAAAATGCTCCTTGATCTCAAACAGTAACACAGCCAACTGAGTCCCCACAAACCCATCGCAATTACTCGCTTTCCCATAAACACATACACAAAGACATTGCCTTTTTTCAGACTTTTACTGTCCACAGCTGAAAAATAAACACTCTCAGCATCTGCTGGGCAACAGAGGGAGAATCTGCTTGCTTGCAGCCGGGAAGAGTCATGAGATTTCAGCTGGATGAATTTATATAGAAAAGGAGACCTCAACATTAAAGCAGTTAATGAGTTTAGCCAAGTGGAAGCACTCTGCCCTAAATGATGAGGAAGGGAAAGGGCACGATTAAAAGGAATTGCAACCATTGCTCAATGTCAGGGCACAGCAGAGAGATGACCCTTGCTGGCAGGAATTACAAACAGGCAGATAAACTTCTGGTCACCTTGGGAGAGCCTGCAACCTGCCAGGTGTGTTGAGGTGTCTTACTTGGTGACCCCAGCATCTCATAAGTCCCAGCAAGGTCAGATAATGTGCAAAAATTATCTTTTCTCCTCTTTCCAAAAGAGATACAGGAAAAAAAAAGACACTGAAAAGGCTCTACCTAACACCTTATACCTAACCAAAATGCACAATGTTTGAGCTGTTGATTGTAACCTGTCAAACTTTGAGGTTTTCAGGGGAATACTTGCAACTGATATCCTTTGCCTGCAACTCCCATCTATCAAAAGTATTTTGCTTTTGCCCCATTACTACAGTCCTTCAGCAATTAATCTGCAATCTCTTAAATTCTAAAACCATTCCCCAGAAAGAAGCGATTAAACCTAAATTTAAAGGAATTATATTAAGTTATTATGTCAGAGATAGGAAACTGAGGCACAGAGACTTATTTGTTAACCAAAGAAGACTTTTCAGACATCGCGGAGTATCTGATACAAGTTAGAGATAAAAAAGGACCTAAGGGAGTCCCACATACTTCCTAGCAGACAGCTGATGGACAGCAGCCAGGATACCTTAGGGTGCCTATAGCAGCAACATACACCTGTGTTTGGGAAACTGGATCCATACATGACTTGCTGATGGTCAACTTGTCATAGTATCCACTGCAAAGTTATTATGCTGAAAAAGTTACTCCAACCCTTTTTACACCACAAACCAAGGAAAAACTTCCATTTTTAGACCCTTCTCTGGCTTCTAGGATATACTGTCATGCAAACGATAGCCATGTTCTCCTGTCTGGCTGGAAGTATCACCAGCATTATTTAACAGAGAGAAATTGCAAGATGTTGCCCATAATCACCTGGAAAATCAAGAGCACAGGGGAAATATGAACCCAAAACTTGATAGTTTTTTCTTTTTCCCTGACAGTACAAGAATGTAGGAGCTTTTCCATTCCCTAAAAAGGCAAACAAAAGCCACGCACTGGATGAATAATCCCATCTCCTTTTCCAAGTGCAGATGCACCTCTCCTAATGCACATCGCCTGAATTAGCTACTACCTCCACCTTTTTTTAAGAAAGCCTTCTGTAAGCAGATGCTTAATTTGGGGATAGGTGTCTAACATTAGGCAGCTAAGTTGAAAGGCAAAAAAAAAAAAAAAAAAAAAAAAAGCATATGGACAACATTTGCAGCCAGTCGCAACTCCGTTCAAGAGCAGATGGAGGCCTTGTCATTCAGGGGTTTCCTCATACACCAAGCAGTTCAGTGGGGATAGGGAAAGGGGCTTCTGTTTGGATGCTTCTGTCTGGAACCAGATTAGAAGAAAGCATGCTTTTCCGCAGCACACGCCTTGTGTTACATTAAACATGCATATTCAGCTTTTATTCAGCGATCTGAAACAGAGCCCTCCAGGGTGCTAAGGGTCAGTGAGTTTTTGTTTGTTTTTCTGTATGTTATTTTACAGTTTCTAGTGCCCAAGGAGTTCATAAGAAATAAAAACACCTCGCTGGGGCTATCCTGCTGTGGTTGTTGCCTCCTAATATATCCCTCCCTTCTCCATCCAGCAGCACCTGATGCTTGCAGGGGAGGGAGAGGAGAACATTGCAAAGAGAGGAGCCTCTTCTCACTGAGTACTAGATACGTTCAGTCTTAATTTGTGGAGCATCATTTCCACGTTTCGTGGCCTTTGAATAACAGGATTGGGGAGGAGCACAGTGGTCTTGAAAGCTCACAGATGTATTGCTACTAAACGCTCTTGTGCCACCTGCTCTTGATGCAATGCTGTGGTTTAGAAGTAGGTAGGCACAAGGATTTCTGACAGAGGAGCTTGCTTTGTTTTCTGCTGGCTCCCACCCATTGTCAGACATCCCCCTTCTCGAGGCAAAGAGCAAGAAAGCTCCTCGGCAAGCACTGAAGAGCAAAGCACATAGGTCCCATTATCCCACCTCTTACAGGGAGTTTCGCTGGCCTCACCCTCCTCCTTGCACCACGGGCTCCATCAGTTGGCCAAAGTTTGCAGAAAAAGAAGAAAAATAATAATAGTGGTAGTAACAGGCTTAATTATCTCAGCTGCACGGGTGACAGGAGCTGATCAGTCGCCAGTTTTAACAACCTGTGGTCGAGAAACACCAAACTGCATCAGCCAGAAGTCAAATGAGGGCCGGTCACAACTCGCTTCACGCCAGCGGCTCTGGGGGCGGGAGCGGGGGCACATACAAATCGCCATCACCGGGGCAGCCCCAGAGCCTGCAGCGAGCCCCGGTGCTGCCGTGTTGCTGAGAGAGGTCCCATGCGGAGCTGCCAGCCCTGTTTAAAGGAGTCAGACGCGACGCACATGGCACCGGCGGGCCTCCGTGGAGCTGCCAGGCTCTGTGCTCCGGAGGATCTGGCCGGGATTAACTGGAGGATCCCGTCTTCCTCCCGCTCTCCCAAGTCTGTGGCTGGAAAGACAACCTCGAGAGGTGGGCTCAGCTTAGCAGCACCGTGCCATGCACTTTGCAGCCGCTGGCAGGTCCAGCTGGGCTCTGAGCTGCTCGGTTCCCATCAGCCTTCCTCGGTTTTGAGCAATGGCCATCGAAAATACTGGCAGTAGCCTCACCCCTGAGGGCTTGGCACAACCCATCTCCACTTGGCCCCGGAAGGTCTCGCTGGCCAAACCTGGCCTGGCTTTCAGCTGTTCACACTCTCTGTATCTCTCCTGCCTCGCAATACCCTCAAAATATCCCCCACCAAGAGGAAAACATGAGGTGCAGAAAGGATAACTGAGCCTTGGCCCATGGCAACCTGGGGAAGAGCACAGCTTCCAGCGTGGCCTTTCCAAGGTTTTTATCAGCATTTCAGCTGCTGAAGCAGCCTGGCTCTTCATGGAGAAGTACTTTTCTGAAAGAGCTTTTTGAAGCTGACCTGAGTAGCGCTTTGCAGCCTCTTCCCTTTTCTTCCTTTCCTGTCTTACACCAAAATAGTTCTCCAGCATGATACCCACATAAATACAGTGATCGTGCCTGCTCAGGAACGACAAGCATGTAGGGAGGCGATGCTGTCCTTCTCTGACTCCTTCTCCATCCATCCAAATATCCCAACATTTCCAAGACCGGAGAGCAAATTTGCAGCCACCTCCCCTGACATCCTGCACCGGGCAGGCTGTGCAATTCAATCTGCTGTCCTGCCACTGAGCTTAATAGTTATTTTTAAATAAAATCATTACTGTTTTACACTATGGGCTACTTAGTAACAGGCCGAGAGGAACATGGTGGTTTTATTATTTATTTTTTTTCCCCTAGGGCCATCGTTCAGTCTTTCACCAAGAAGAAAACATGCATATAGCACTGCAACAGTGAACCCTAAAAAAAAAATCTCCACGGGTGCATAAATGACATTGAGAAGAACAACGTATTCAGTGTTTATGTTTTTTACTCTGTTCTGTCAGGGTGATCCACGCGTCTTGAAGAACCGGTGCCCAAGTGCCTACAGTGGTAGAGTGGGAGAGGAGAAGGGGGGAAACGCAGGGAAACGAGAACTGAATCCAAGGTGGAGGCAAGCGGCAGTACAACAGACAGCTGGTGTTTGGGTGGTGGTAAATCACCCTGAAATGAGCCTCTTCCCTCAGCTCAATGAGGCCTAAACAACAAAGGAAGGCACAGCTTGCAGCCGGACAGCCTGCTAGCCAGCCACAGACACACATGACAGCTTCATTCAGGAGCCCGGAGTCAATACAAAAGCTTCGAAATCAATCCGACATCCTGCGACCTCAAACAATGCGCCAAATCTTCTCAGAATTGGAGCCCCAAATGAGGGGGAGCAGCATTCAAGGGAGATCAAACCACAGGGCTGGCATTGAAAGGGACTAAAAAGGAGAAGAATGTTCCCAGTTTATTAATGGCGAGGTCTGGCCGG
The DNA here is from genome assembly GCF_964195595.1 of Calonectris borealis. NCBI lineage: Eukaryota > Metazoa > Chordata > Aves > Procellariiformes > Procellariidae > Calonectris > Calonectris borealis. The sequence goes on along the minus strand of NC_134352.1, from coordinate 82,045,731 downwards.
CTGCATCCCAGCCGCCATAGGTTACGTTCATTAAAGGGCAGCGCTTTGCACATATTATGCAGAGCGCCCGGAGAGTATGTGTGTGTGCGTGTGTGCACGAGCGTGCCCCTCACTTGCTGGAGATCAGGATGTGCCTTTCTGCTTAGCACTGTTGTCTCCATCAGAAATTCCTCCTGTGTGAACCGCAAACGGGGTTTTTTCCCACTTGAGCGACTGTATGGGCACAGGGGTGCGCACGCCCTTGCACATATGTACGCTCTCTCTCATCCCTGGGCCTGAAAAGCATAAAGGAACTCAGACAGGCCCTTTCCAAGGAAAAAAAAAAAGCCCAACATTTCCCATCCCTTTCTCTCCTGGCCATATTTACAGCTCACACACACACAAAATCTATTACAAAAGGCTGAAACATTATGCGATTGCCGCTGATGATGATGAAGTTGATTGCTCTATAAATCCTTGCCCACTCCTACATGACATAAAGGACCTGGTCCCACAGCACAACAAACCCCCAAAGAGGAGAGAAAGAAAAAGAAGTGCTTCGGTCCCAGGACTTGCCCCCTCCGGGTAGGATTGCCCCCTCTGGGGTAGCTTCACCTGCAGCATCTGTCTTGTAGCACCGCACACGAATGGCACCCTTCCCCCTACAGCAACAAAAAGGCCAAGCAAATCCTTTTTATCAGCTTCCCTTTGAAGGCAGGTGGAGAAGTAGAATATCGACACGCAGACACACACACACACAAAAGATAAATACCATTTGCAAAAGTATTGTTTGGATTTGCCTGTCCTAATTATCTTCTTTTCAGCTGCCACATGTTTGAAAGAGTCAGACCTTGGAAGTTTTCTCCTCCTCAGCTGCACAGCCCAAGACGAAGCACTCGCTAGAGGAGGTCAGACTTGAAAAACGTTTCTTTTTTGTGCTGAAACGGGAGTAGATGAAGAGAAAGGGCTGAATTTTTCAAAGCCGTCTCTACGGATTTTGATGCACGTTTCCCATGCGTTTTAACTGAAGATGTGTCAAAGTCCAATGAACTTTGCTTTTCAAGTGTCACACTGATCTTATGTTCAGAACAGATACAGCTGTGGGTGCTAGTAACCTCCCTCAAATTTGGAGAAACTTAGGTGCACAGCAACTGAAAACAACAATAAATGTTCCTTAGGATGCAGCAATTTCAACATATTTTATTCTCAAACATTGGGGAATTTACCATTAAGGCTCTACAAAAAAACTTTATGCTTTACTCATCCTTTACTTTACTGAGTCTACACTACTATTGCCACAACTCTGGAGTCCTTAGAGACTATGACCATGACCATTCCTATCTCCTCCTCTGAGAAGACAGCTCTAGTTTTACCTTTTGTGCATGTTACCCAGATATCAGAGGGCAACCGGGCAAAGACAAGTATAGCAGATTCAACAGGCTTTTTCTCCAGCACAAGGTAGGATGGAAGATCAACTCTACTTGCAAGACAAGATGAGGTGATATTCAAACCCCAGGTAGGAAGACTGGAGAGGTCCCCGCCTGGTTTATTAACAGTAAGACAAAAAAGCCTTTTGTAGCATTCGTAGAAAGAGGAAAACTGCAGCCATGTTGGGCGAGTGCCCAAAGATGTGGTAGTTGAGTGGTAGGAAACGATGGAGGGCTGCAACAATTCCTAGCACTGCAGGTGAAACAGAGTCTGCAGGCGTCAGATGGAGAAAAATTCAAGGTTAAGTTTGTTGGGAGGATAATAAGGTTGAAATCTTTCATTTTAAAATATGTTTTTCTTTGCAGTGAAATAACACTTTTTGTTTCAGTTAGCTAGCAAGTCCAAATATAAGTTTTTCAAATTCAGGAAAGCAAGGAAAACCGAGCTCTTATTTGGATGAGCTCCCTTTTTTTTTTTGCTTGCTTGCCTGCTTTAAACTCTGTTATTTGAATAATTTAACAATCTATCTTAAATATTTCACCAATAAATCACAGGCTTGTGTTTCTATTTCATGTTAGAACTAATCAGTAGAGGAATGCCTGAGCTGGAAGTTAAAATTCTGCTCCACCAAGCCAGCGATGCATAATCATTTCTCTGCAGACTGTCTGGTGAATAAAAACTTCTCTGCAGAATTAATGTCGTATAAAAAGTCCTTTGTGCAGACGTAGAGTGCAACCGCGGTCCAGGATCGTCTGCATCCTGCCAACACGGCTCGAGATTTCCAGAGCTAATTGGTTTGTAGAGTTTTCCCACCCCGCCAAGCATGGAGCTCACAGATGAATCCCATCCATGGACACGTCGAACGGGAGTCCCACTCCGCCGGTCAGGATGCTGATAATATTCATAGAGCTCCTAATGGTCCACATGGGTGATGATTGTATTGGGATTCCATGCTTGTTCCCATCAAAGAGGAGCAAATAGAAAAAAATTCGGATGTTGTTGGCCAAAATAAGAGATTTTTTAAAATGCCTCTGAGGTAAAGGAGATGAGAGCCTGTACCAAGGAATCCCAAATCTCATTGAGCATCAATGGGAATAAAACTTCTCAAGTTCCTAAATTGTGTAGGCATTTTTAACTACATTTCAATGAAGTTCTGATGTAAAATCAACACATTTATAAAAACTAAGAAAAGTACACCTATACCCCCTCCACCATCTCCCAGAGTCCCAGTTCATCAAAATGAAGCCAGGAATCCTCACACATATATAATTTAGTGCAATTAACTCTAATTTTGTCCCTAAGTCACTGAGACACATTCAAGGCAAGACCCACTTTGGTCTCAGTCAGCAAAATCCAAAATGCATGAACGATGTGAATAGATAACAAGAAGTTGATAGCTAACATATTGAATCCAAAAAGCAAAACAGAAGACAGAAAAATGAGTGTGAAAAGAAAAGGGAGGGGGAAAGGCAGTAGCTGTAAACTACGTTATTACTAAGCTGCCTTTCTTTTTGGTTTGTGTCAACTTTTTACTTAGTTTTGTAACGAAACTTTAAAACTCCTGCCTTTTGTTTCAAAAAAGCAAAGAAACGTGGATGATCTCATGTTGATACCCATAGTGATGTATGAGCAAAATATACACAATCATATGCACAGATAAAAATCACCGTGGGCAACATGATTCCTCTCCTGCAGCTGGACAAAATTCTCCTCATCCCTCCTCTTAAGCCTGGCTGGAGCTTGCCTGGAGGAGGGTGAGCGAGCTGGAAATCGGAGACACATCTTCCTCCTCCTCCTTGTTTGAGGACAGACATCTCCATCTTTCCTCCCTGTGTGCAGCCGACAAGACTTCCTACATAACCTGACACGGAAACAGCTAATTTACTGCTTTATGTCAGGAACGTGGCCAGGGCTTCGGTCCCCTGCGCCCCGGACTCCCTTGGCTGGGCTGCTTGATCCCAAAAGGGATTGCCTCTTCCTCCTGTCCCTCCCCTCCAACACATACTCCTCCTCCTCTTCTGCTTTTGTAACTTATCTCCCTGCAAACTACTTCCCAACAGGAGTCGAAATTAAACAGGCTGCCCATATGCCATGGCTCACTTGTTGTCTGTTCCCCTCACTGCCATCTGGCCTATTTGCTCAGCCAAAGGGAAAAAAAATTAGGGGAAAAAAAAAAAAAAGAAAAAAGAAAAAAGAAAAAAGGGGTGGGGGGAGAAGAAGAAGAAGGATAAAGCCAGACACAATGAGGACGAGGAGGGAGGTGATGATGCTGTCTCTCGCATCTGCTCCTTGGCCAGGCTCCCAGATAGATCAGTAATGGAGAGCAGCAGAACCAGTGACAATTAACCCAAACACAGTCCTGTTTATTTAACCTGTTCAGAGAGATCAGCTATGTGCTGCTCCCCTGGCAAGGAGGCACCACGCTCCAGCAAAGAGCTTCCCACCGAGAAACCTCCAGCCAGAGGAGGCAAAGAGAGATCCTCATCTCCTGAACCGGGCTGGAGAAAACCCCCCAGATTCTTCAGAACGCCACTGTGGCTGATGGGCTGAGGTTTTCCTTAATTTTTCAAATCACTTTATTTTTTTATGCAGCAGCACAGGCAGAAGAGGAAGGAGAGATGTGACTGGGTGTGGGGGGAGTTGCGGGTCTGCCCTGGTTTTGACGCACACTAATTTCTGAAGCTCCTCACCCTGCAAAACCGGAAGAAAGGAAAGGAAAAAAAAAAAAGAAAGAAACCAGAAGAGAAAAAGAAAAACGATCCCAAAACACCTCGTTATTTCCATGTTGCTTCTCCAAACACAAAAAAGTTTTCAGCCCTGCAAGGGGCTGAGCGCAGGGAATGTTTTTTTTAAAAAGGAAATAGAAAAGAGGGTAGCTCAAGAAACTGCATGGCTCACCATCACTAAACATTTGTGCCAGGCTGGGGAGAAAGTCTGGGAGTGGAGCTGTGGGAATAACAGAAGTTATGTTTGTTTTTCAAGCTGAAATGAAAACCTCAAGATTAAAAAAAAAAAAAAAAAAAGATTAACTTGAAAAATAGTTTTCTAAAAAGGACAACTACTAAGCCATTTACTCAGCAGAATGAAAAGGGGGTAAGAAAACTGCTTTTTCAACACCTTTTACTGCTTTTTCTTTCTTTCCGTTTTTTTAATTTGCAATGACACATTGCATACACGTGCAAAGGCTGGTGCATGCGGTGATGAGGAATTTAATTGCGTTCCAGTCCTTTTACCTAGTTTTGCACGTATTTACCTCCAAGAAACAGGAACAGAATTCACCTGTGTTTGTCTGCAGAGTGCAAATGGCGGGTAGCACAGAAGCGTGTGCGCAAAAACACACGCCTCGCACTCAGATAGGTATCAAAAGCCATACGGTGGGTTTGTCTCAAGGCAGACACCGCTGAACCATGAGACGATGATAATTACCATTAGAACTCCATGAGATCATGGTGGGGAAGCCCCTGCTGGGAGAGGCGACTGGGGAGGAAGAGCAGACCTCCTCTTTCCGAGGCAGCAGCAGTTGCGTGCGAGCACAGAGAAGCCCCAGGTGCTTCCCAGAAAGAAAAGTGTTGCTGCACAGACCATTAGGGAAAAAGCCCTTCCATTAGCCGTGTGCCTACACCTGAGTCCTTCACAAACACAGAGGAGAAGAAGAGATGATCCTGCCTGAAGACAGTACCTGCTGATTCACTCTTATGTTTTCCCATTGCAGCCTGACTTTACAACAGAGCAAAATTGAGCAGGTTGAGTGTTTTCACGCATGATCATTCCTCTGCTTGCAACCACTGAGCAAAATGAGTGTTGCCTGTCTTAGGCTCCCTATTCTTCTACAAGTGCATCTGCACATGTAGGTAGACAACATGCAGAGCGTGGTAACGGGTGCCCCAAAGCAATGGCTGCGTTGATTTTTCCAGCAGTTGGGTTTTTGGTCCTTACTAATAGAGGACGACTCTTTCCCCATCCAAGCAGCCTGCTTGCAGCCTTCAGAAAGGAAGAAATGCTTTGTGAATGCAAAATACTTTGTGACAGTGGAAACAGAAACCAGAAGTTCGCCTAAAACCGAAACACAGCAGCATTTCCGACTTTATCGCTGCTGCAGTCACTCCACAGCGGGGCCTCTACTTTGGGAACCGTTAAAAGCAGCAACAACAACACGAGCCAGAGAGAAGTCCTCTGCAAAGAGACAAATTCCACCGCAGGTTTCTGCTGACATCACCAGCCCATCCACGCTCTGCTCTTGTGGTTTATGATCTCACCACGAAGCACCTCTGTGGAGTCATTCCCTCCTATCTTACTGCAGCCCATCCATTATCCTCTACCTAATTGCTTCCACAGTGCCGCTGCAACAGAGATATTTCCTATAACTGAACATTTGTATTCCCAAGAGTTGGCACCTGCCGGGTCAAGTTCTTCAGTCTTTACATTTGATGTTACTACAATGGGAAGATGTTCCAGTGAACAGAAAAGCACACAGAGCCAGCAATCAATCTGATTCCCCTGTTTGGATTTTCTTTTAAACAAAAGGGGACTTGCCAAAGATCATCTTACATTACTCTATGGAAATAGGACGGAAGGAAAGGGGAACGCTGTGGAGTGCAGTCTGTCCAATGCACCATTAAATCAGAATTCCCCAGTTAGGGATAACAATGAACTGCAATAAAGTCAAAGGGAAGGGGATGCAGTATGGAAAACTGAGAAGAAGGGCAGGGGAACGTGTTGGTTTTTTTGTGTTTTTGTTTGGAGATGTGGGAGCTGGGAGCGACCAACACTGAGCTAATAGCATCCAAGCTGACTCCTGAACACTGTGCACCCCTCTGGGGTCTCAGCTTCCCACAAAACCAACCAATTCATCCTGTGAAGAGAATGAGGATGCTCCCCATTTTGTAGCTGAGAGTGAAAGTCGCAGGAGATCCCCCAATGTGCCCACTCTCAGGATGGCATCTGTAGCAGGTCAAGGAACAGCAGGTATCATCTTTCACATTTCTGACTGGAGTTTTTAAGCATCAAGCCACTCCAGAAACACATCATTTCACATTTGCACTCTCCGTAGTGAGGTTCCAAAATACTTTGCACCTGCATGTTGGGCTAAGGGAAGATGCTATCCTCTCATGACTACACTATGAGTGTGATGCTGAAAAATTTTGGGGTCCTTGACTTGCTTTTCCTCCATGAGTTTTTTGTATTTGGAAAGTCCCTTTAACTCTCTGTGGTTCTTTCCTTCCTCCCATGTTTAAGGTTAAGAAATCTTTTCATTATAGGACTTCTCCAATGAGCCTAAGACAAGTTTTCCAAACCAATATTAGGATCATCTCTAATCTAGCATACCCGAGGTGTTCAACCATGACTCCTTCATTTATGCCAACACAACCTAAGGCCTTCAAAAGCTCTCTCATCCAAATATTGGACTAATCCAGGCATACTGGATCTGTCAAGATCTGGATAATTCAACTTCCAGCAGGTACAAGACCACTAGTAGTGAAACTCAAGGGACTGTGTTTGCCCATCTTAGCTCACAAAGGCCAAAGGACTTTTGTTACCCTTAAAGAGGAGCTTCCTCAGTGCCATATCATGCCTAACCATGCCAGGAGGGGGAACACACTATTGCTGCAGCATGTTGCCACTTGTTGGCCAAGGAAGCCCAACCACATCACTAGTATGGAGGAGTCAAAGCTGTGAGAGCAGCCTGAAGACCCGAGCCCCTCCATTCTGAGAGTCCCACATCTCCCAGCCGTGAAGCGGATGGGTGCTGGTACAAGGCCGCAATGCTTGTCTTAGCTGGTGGTTCTCATTTTATTCCCTTAGGGGTGTTTTAAGGCTCTTTCCCTTTCCCAAATCCCCATATCAGCTGTCTCAGCACCCGGTTTGGAAACTCAAAAAATCCCCAAGGCTTTGAGTCACAGTGGGCCACAAATCCACTATTTAAGACTGGACCTAAGCCTATGCCTTCATACTGCTGCAAGAGCTGGACCTAAAATTACAGGAATTGCAGTGGTAATAGGCAAGTCAGTGGCGAGCACGAGGAGATAGCCAGCAGCTGGCCAGGCAGCCTAATTTGCGGCAAAGGAGACAAAGCATGACCGAAAGTCCCTTCATTCCCAGCAGAGGCCAGGGACAGCCCAGGCAGAGCAGCAGGGCCAGGGCAGCACCACAGCGGCCGCAGCTCCTGCCCGCCGGAGCCAGCCTCCTCCCTGGCCTGCCTGCAGTTTCAAAGGCCTAAATCAAACCAGCGGGAGAAACTTGAACCCTTATAAATCTTCAGTTTGGAAGTTTGGACTTGGTTTAATAACGGTGTCAGTTAAAAAAAAAAAAAAAAAAAAAAAAAAGCCCAATCTTTCTCCTATTTAGCCAAATGCAGCCAAAAAAACCCATGTTTATTTTCATTTAAATTCCCCAAAGGCATTGTAGATTTTTCTTTGGATGTCTGAAGCCTGATAAATGCTCCAATTTCATTGTCTGACAAAAGAATTATACTTTTGGGGAAGGCAAGGACAACTTTTTTTTGGTTCAAAGTCTGAGGGAGATCTTTCCAACCAAACTTATCAAACTTTACCAAACTTTTCCTTTTCTTCAACTCCCACCCATGTTACTTCACCATCTTTTTCACTTTCACCTACACTTACTCGTCATATTTGCCTCAGGTGTAATAAGAAAGGTCAACGGGGGAAGGATGAAGTATATCTATAATTCCTAAAATATTCCAAAGCAGCAAAGTGTTCTGTAGGAAACGGGAATGAACTGAGCCACTATCTGGCAAGCAACTGAATTAATAATATCACGATGTTGATAGCCCTTATTGTAAAATACTATCCCTCCTTTAACCCCCAGATGTTAGGAACTGCATTGCTTTGAACTGTTATCACCCATCCCTCCCACCCACTCATTTGAGAAGATAAAAATCAAGGTCTGGGCTGCTGAGTCAGATTACAAACACCCAAACAAGACATTTACCCAGACTTGGTTTTGGTCACTTCTTCGCTGAAACTCTGTGTCATGGGGGTGGCAGAAGGTTCTTTTAACCTCTTCCAGAGAAATGAACCCCTGAGAACTAGAAACCACATGTGGGAAAAAAAAAAATGTGCTTTGTGAACGGGGCAAATTTCTAAACTTCTGGTCAGAAGCTGGTTCTTCTCAACATAAAATCCTGAGCAACTGACTAGACAACCCTGAAGAAACATTATGGCCTGGAGGATAAAGCACTAGCCTGGAAATTGTGAAATTTAAGCTTTTTGGAACAGCAATGTCATGTATGAATAACCTGTGGCAACGCAAGTTACAGCTGCGAGCCTCAGTTTCCCCTGAAAAATGATTTCCAAAGCAGTTTGGCTTTCCTCACAAAAAAAGCTCTACTAAAAGAGGCCGATATTACGCATATTATTTTAGAAACTAAAACCTTTGAGGTGGCCAGACTCAGCAGTCCCCTGAGGGAAGCTCTTCTCTTTTTCTTACATAAAAAAGTACGATTTCCCACTCTGGGGTGAGCTCAACCTTCAGATAGTTACAGCTGAAGACACCCCCAGCAGAGCTCAGAGTTTCCATTTCTCTTGGGGTTCTTCAAGTCTCTTTTTTAGTTTCAGTTTATATTTCCTGTCTCGCCCCAACCCCCCTTTCATTTCTGGGGCTTCAAATTCAAACAAAAACCAAAAGCATTGGTGACTCTATATCTTTCTGTATTTCTGTCTTGACTAGTAACCAGAGCACGCCAAATAAAATGAAACTATGCTTTACATATCACGTTGGGGTTCAAAATGCTTTGTAGACCTTAGGAACTACCTCCTTTATCATAGAGGATGGTGTGTGTTGTCATATCCTTTATTTGCAGAGAGGGAAATCAAAACAAAGGAAGTTTAATGGCTTCATTTTAAGCACAAAATCCATGTTCCCAATTCCTTGGCTTGCATACTGGAGCACCTGGATTTTGAGGTCCAAACCCCTTTGGACTTCAAGACCCAAATCTCCATGCAAATGTGATGCAGCACACGTGCTGAAAATACACATGATTAAATAAAACCAAACCTCCCTTGCTGAACACAGAAGGGAGAAACTTCCCTTTTGGAGGTGAACAGGGGTTCACAGCTGGGAACCATGGTCTTTGCTGCAAGACACGGTTTCATGTTGGTCTCAAATCTGCTGGCCTCTCGACATCCCCAAGCCAAATAAACAATGAGGTGTTTTTAACTGATTTTGATTGACTTCTCATCCTCTTGCTCAGTTTTTTCTGGCAGGGTTGCAAATGAAGGATCAGCTCTTTAACGATTGCAGCTAGAGCTGTTAAAGCTCCCTTGCTCCCTGCCCTGTGAGGAGCACAGAGGACGAGTGCTCACATCTTTCTCCTAATTTCAGCACCTGGGAATTGTTCTCCTGTATCCTGCAATTTTGACCTCTTTTTCTTTCAGTGCCACTTGCACTCGGAAAGCAAAAATCCAGTCCCGGGGGAATATACGGGATGTTTTACATCCCAGAACAACACTTTCAACACTTTGTTTTGGGACTGAAAAAGGAGGCAAGACAATCACCTGCTTGAGTGAGCTCTTTGGCCGAGGCAAACAAGTGTCACTTTGTTCTAACTTGTGCAACCCAGGCACCATCGGAGGGGGGTACGGGAAGGTCAAGACAGACCCGTGATTTAAAGACAGGAGGATGGCTTGGTGACCGAATGAGCTGGGGGCTTCTCTTTCAGCTCTTGCTGATACAGAGCATTATGCAGAGAGGAGGCATGTTAGTGCCTCAGTTTACCCAATGGAAGGTGGTGAACGTGCTGCCTACTCCCATCACAGGGCTCCTAATAAAGGACTCCCTGAACCAAGGCATAAATCTGCAGCACCAAGCAACCCAACATACCAGTCGTTTTGTGGTCATGCAGCTAGAAAAGCGCTGTCCCTTGCCTTGCTCTGGGAGTGGGAGTATCACCCCGACCCGGTCACTCGCTTACCAGGGCCAGCTGTAAGGCAAGGCCAGCAGAAGGGAACCCTGGCAGACCTCAGCATGTCCCACTTGAAGATGATCCACAAAGCAAGGCAAGTTCTCTTTCCCTTTGCTTAACAACAAAGTTTTGGACCTGCTGATGAAAGCTGAAGCTTTAACCAAGCCCATATTGACTATAAAAAAAAGCTCCCTACTGCCTCTTGGGTATCTTTAAGGAGCACATAAGACTTCAAGGGCCCAAACACAACACAACTTGCTGGCCACGAATAGAATATACCCCTGCCAAAACCTTTCTTCATTGCAGCTATGGCATTCACCAGAAAACATTTTATAAACCCGTCTCAGAGTTTTATGACATGAGCATATAGAAGCAAATGTAAACTCTGCTGACCCTCGTGCTGCTTTTTGGCTCAAAGAACTGTTTTTTTTTACATCTTTCCTCCCCTTCTCCCCAGCTCCTAAACTAACCACAGATTTCTAAGTAAGAAGGAAATTACATTAATTGAAACCTTTTCAGTACATTATCAGCTTTAGCGGGAGCATTTGGGGAAGGGGGAGGCAGAAGGCTTAGGGCAGAGGGGATGTGCAGGATTAAATCACCCCTTGGAGGAAGATGTCAGGGTGTGAAAGGCCAGCTAACTGCTTTTGGTCACATCAGGCTGGAATTTCCTTCTCCCAAGTGCCACCAGAGCCTCCTACCCACATCCAAGAGCAAGCAAGGGATGCCGGAGTCCTGCCAAGGCAGGACTCGGAGCAGCCGACCCATGATGCACCAGACAAAAACAATTTCTCTCCCTTTGCTTTTACAATGATTTTAACATCCCTGCCCGGGCATGCAGGCATCACGCATCAAGTCGGGCTTGAAACACAACTGAGTATTATCCACGCTACAAATGGACATACTCAAGGGTTGAGTAGTTGTCATGTTTACCAACACCATCAAATCTCATCTGCATCATGCGCTGAAACAGATCATTCACCTCCTGACCAGCAGATGATAGCTGGATCCTCACAACACCCAGATTTTTCATGATAGCACCTCCACGCAAGAAGCTAGACTTGCAAAGCAAGACTTTTGTGGCTGCAAAAACATCAGGAGTGGGTCAAATTCTGCTTGGGAGACATTTTGAGTTCAGAGGGGGAGTATTGTGACACCGCAGTTGCATAGGAAAAATGACCGAGCAAAACATAAGCACCAGGCTCCAGGGATTTCCACAAGCATAAGCGCAAAGTTTTTGGAAACAGGTTTAGCAGGAATGGTGTTTCCACTGAAGTCCTCCCCTCCTTCCCCTCCCCAGCTGGCTGACTTTCCCAGAGTCTCGATTTGCAGCCTGCCTGAATACCACTCAAAATATTTTCTCAATTAGAGGAGAAAACAGGAATTTGCCACTTGTCTGCCTCTATTCTGCTGCCTGTCAGCATTCAGCAAATATTTCAATCGTAGCCCTTTGCATGCTGCTAGCCCCGCTCATTTAACCTTTGGCCCTTCCTTAGGCTAATCCATCGGCCTTTACCTTCAAATCTTTACAGCCAAGGGCTGACCGCGGGACGGACTGGCAGGGAGGGGAGGATGAAAGGGGTGTTGGGGGGAATAACTTATGCCAGACTCCATTGCAATTTTGGGGGGGAGCAGAGAGGGTGCAAATCCCTGACCACGCGCCTTGAAGAATTTGATTACCAGCAGCTGGGATTTGCGTTTCCACATCTGGAAGATGATGAGGAAAATTAACACATTTAAAAAAAAAAAAAAAAAGAGAGAAGGAAGGCCTCCATCATTTCGGGTCTCCTCCACGTGGCTGGCGGCATCCTGAGGCAGGTACCTAATTGCCCGCGGAGCCTTTGCTCTTCTTCTCCCGCCTCGACTGCTCTCCTCCCCATCTCACGTGTCACTGAGATTAGTAGCTAACGGTTCCGCTGTCAAAAGCGCATGTGATGAAAATAATGCCCAGAGCACAGCCTGTCAGCCTCAGAAGCGCCTGCTCGACTTTGATGGCAGAGGACCCCGAAAGCCCGCACCCGCTCGGCCTCCCCCCCGGCCGGCCGCTCAGCCAAGCATCCATCGTGGCTCTCCAGGGGCCGTGCCCAGCCGCCCGCTGTATGAGAAATTGCTGACCCTTCAGTCACGTGGACGCTTTAATTGTTCACATCGGTATTTTGTTTCTCTCTACTGTAGACAGTTTGCTGTCTGTTATCTGTCCTTCATATGTAATTAATTGTGCTGTCTCCTGGCTCATTAGAAACAAGCTCCTCTCCTCCCCTTCCCCCTCTCCCCCAGCCAAGTCACAGTGTGCATTATTTAGGTTAAATCATGTTTAAGTAACTACATAAATAGTAGGTCGAGTTTGCCTTTTGTCTAGGCTGAGACTGTTGCTTGGCTCCTTTCTCAACGTGCCAGACCAGGAAAGCCCTGATCGCTGGAAGCTCTCGAAGGGAAACCCTCACCGGGCAGAGTAGCCGAGACACCCCAGGAGCAGGGGAAGGTCCTCCGAGCAGAAGGCTCGTCCCGTAGGTAACAAGAATGAGCTGCCAAACTTTAATAAGGCAGGCGTAAAAGTCAGCGCTGCAGAGCAGAAATCCTGCCAAGAGGATGTTCATCATCTAGCAAGAGGTAACAGCAAGAGGAAGGTGAGGTTTGTTTTGTTTTGTTTTGTTTTTTCCCCTCCGTAGCTTATACTAGCCAGCGAAATGCACTTCAAGTGACATCACTTCATACATCCTGGGTCACCCGCTACTGTCTGAGCAGACCTCTCTTGCAGATATAACATTGAAACTCAGGTGCTACAACGCAAGTGAAAGACTTCTAAGCTTTCATTCAATTAAGAATAAAATGAGAGTTTCTGAAGTGGGTTCCTTCAGTGCACCAGTTAAAAAAAAAATAATTGAGGATGTGGGTAAACAGGTTCAAGCAATCTAAAAACCAACATGAATCATCACCTTGAACTCAAACAAAACCTGCACCGAACTGTCTTAAAGGCTTAGAGTAGTTAAACTAAAACCTGTAAAGTTCATTTTCTCACTTTTCTGGGCCAAAGCTTAATGTCCTTCTAGACCATTTTCCTGTGCAAAAGCACCTCTAATATCAACTGATGTAAAGATTTGAGGATTTAAATATCTGCTTCTAGCTGGGAATAACCACTGACAGAACGAGCATGAGAAAGCTTGTTTCCTCGAGATTTCCAGCTTAGTTTAAGAGATTTAATCAGCTTCAGGTGAATCACCTGAACTTTTGGATACCGACTGCAGCCAAGACCTCCCATCTTCTTTGTGTGTGCACATCCTCGCTGATAGACTTGGGCTAGCCAAGTGCTTTAACTGATTGGACCCAGCTCAGCTTTGCTGGATTGCCTGCACAAAGGTTGTGAAGGGTTTCGGTGAAGACTTCCACATGAAAAGCACTGCAGACATTTCCAGTGGTGTTATATGAAGCTAAATTACTGCTTGGGAAAACTGCTTATACCAGGAATGCGAGGCAATGAAGTTCTCTCTTCCCAGCACAATCTGGACACAGATGATGGCAGAACAAAAACCTTCCGGACCGCCTAAGACCAATGAATCTCACCAGTGACATGGAAAGACCACCATGAAGAGCCAGGGCATAGTTCAGTTTTCCAGTCTATCTACAGCTGGCCCTCTCCACCACAAGGGCTTAAAAAGGATGGAGGTCACGAGCGCGTGTCATGCAAGTCACTAAAGTTGTTTTATCAGAGACCCTCAATCTAAACTTGCTGCCTGGGCTTAATACAGCTGTTGATCTACCAGGGAAACGTGCTGCTATTGAGCTGAACCCACCAAAACGGCAGTCTGGCTTCCCATTCCTACCCAATTTGCCCTCCTAACACCGCTCGTACCGCTTCAAGAGGAGACAGTCCCCCTTGCAACTTTTTCAAATCTCGGCAGACAGAAATAAAATATCCACAACTTGGTTCATCAGAAACACACACGGCTTTTAGGTGATGTTGTATTATTAAAATATATGTTTTAAAACAAAAAAAAAGTTCTCAAGAAGGAGAGGGGAAAGGAAGGAAGAAAGAAAAACATACATGAGTGGGGGAAGGGGGAAAAAGGACAACAATCTGAGACTTTCAATGGGAATGTCCAAAAATAACACAAACAGGATCTCCCTGCCATCTGCTCCCATCCTCTCTGAATGGCTTTCAAAGCAAAAAGCCTTGCCAAAACCTGACAAACAAAGCACCGAGCATCAGTTTTAATGGAATACCAATACTGCGTTCCCCCTTCCCCCCCTTTTTGCTACATATACACACACCTTCCACACCCCTCCAGTTGCCAAATCAATGACACTACGCAAAAAAATTTGCTTCGGTTACGAAGCTGAATAAACAAGGAATAATTTTGCAAGTGCTCCCATATGTCTCTGCTTCTCTGCTTACAATGGACACTAATAAGATTTGCCATAACTAATTCATTCTTTCACACCATTACCCTATTCTCTACCTTAAAAAAAAAAAGATAAATTAAATTCGGCCTAATCCACGTGCATTTTTCCACAACTTTCACACAGTTGAAACACAAGGGTTTCAACAGCAAAGCCCATCACAGAGCAGTCACTTTCTACTTAGTTTAGGCCCCTCAATGAGGTTTAAAGGTGAGTTTTACTGAACCTAAAGGAACAGAAAAACGTTTGTTACTTTGTTTCTTTGATTTTCCATTCCCATTTAAAAAAGCAAGATGTCTCGAGGGGATGATGGGGAACAGGGACGCATAGGAGAGCTGCGATCTAGGTACCAAACACACCAAAGGCAATGTGTTAGCGCACATGAAGTAGAAAGTCTGGACTCCAAAGGCAATGTGCTAGCGCATAGAAAGCAGAAAACGAAATTCATCAGCTGCAAAAAACCAGCAACTCTCCTATGCTTCAGCTCGGCCCGGCTAAGCGGAGCAGACACAAAGCAAACACCCAGCAGCAACACCCAGGAATTGATGCAGACTTCAGCCCGCGCTCCGCTTTTAGTCCTTCACAACGAAAGAGAGCGCGGGGATGCAGAGATCTCTGCAAAAGTCAGAAACAGATTTTACTTTGGGTTTTTTTTGTCTTTATTCTTTTTTTAATGATTCACGTCTCTCCTGACAAACCTGAGAAACAAAACTGAAATGCTTAATTCCACACTTCTTTGCTGCGCTTTGTTCCCTCTGCTATTGAGATATTTTTATGTGCCAGGAGCACACCTTTACCAGCACTGATCAAGATATTTTTCCTTTCTTTTTTTTTTTTTTTTTTTAAACATCTGAGGCCTAAATTACTTGAACAAACAAAAGAGTTTTCCCTCCCTCTCTCCCCCGCTGCCAACCCCCCCAGTGCCGGATCTGCCCCTCCTCCTCCGGCACACAAATGGCCTCACACCAGACGGGACGGAGGGAGGGCTCCCAATTACACCTCTTTATTAACGAGGGGCCATGGCAGGGAAGGGACTGGAGCAGGGTGGGAGACAGACAGCGGCTGCCGGCTCCTTCCTGCCACCCAAAATGGGGAGCAGAGGTCACGGGTAATCTGCCGGGAAGGAGCCCATGCACAAGAGCTTTGGGCCACCTGCCAGCCCACCCCATGCCACGGGATACCATAGTGGGCGAGCACTGCTGGTCTGCCCCCACCACCACGTCTGGGAGAAGGTGGCAGGGAGGACCCACAGGGACCCCAGTTGTTTCTTGCAGTCCATGGATGGGAAGAGCTGGGTGGTGGTGGGAGCCTGATGGATGCACCAAGCCGCAGGGGTGGGCACAGGGATCCTTGCTGCAGTTGGAGCAGAGGAAGGTAGGATGCCTTCTCTGGTGGCCGTGGGTGAGACACCTCTGTCTGCCTCAGTTTTCCACTTGCAAACTGAGGAGGACCTTAGGAAAGTGCTGAAAACCTATGCTCTTTGGTAGTGTTCAGGCACAATAGTTGTAGGGCACTGCCTTCAATTTTGTGTCCGTACCATCCATCATCTAACTCCTTTCTCCATATCTCCGTGGTGATTTATTTTCTTGTTCTACTTGGAAAGATAGGAGGGTATTTTTGAGAAAAAGCCATGGTCAAAATCAAAAATCTTTCCTTCCCTCCCCTTTCAACCTCAGGCCACTCTTCACATTCAACCTTCAACGTTGTGGCATCAGACCTGATGATAAACTTTCTAAGTCCCTCAGGCCTCCGATTTACCCATCGGACCCTTGTCCAGCGCCGCCTGCGTGGCCGTCTCCATCTGGCAGAGCCCAAATCCTCCTTTCTCCTTACCTCACTGTTTAAATTCCTCTCCCACTGGGCTGGCGGCTTTTCCTCGGGAACAAAGCACAGCCCCTGTGAGCAAACATTTCTACCCATCTGTATCCGGCAGCCACGACAAAAACGGTTCCCCCATAATTTTTCCCCAGACCTCACAACAAACTTGATGTCCTTTCCAATTCCTTCCCCGCTCTAAAAAACTAGATTTAGTTGTTTTGTCCAGTCTTTGGATTTATTTATTTATGGACCTTTATCCTACCTGTGCTCCTTGTCGTGGCTGTTTGGGGTCAACATCTATCTGTGTTTTCACATGAGGGGCGAGGACTGCGGGCAGGCAGTGAAGCTGCAGGCAAGCAGAAGCAAAGGGGACTATAAGGGGAGCATAAAGCATTTTGACTTTTTCTAACCAGGGATTAACACATGGGTTTTAAACAAGGGGACTCCCTTCCCAGCTGACAGCAGCAGCTGCAGCTTCTGACTTGCTCGCAGAGTGGCAGGGAATCGAATCAAAGAGAAAAGAAGAAAGAGGGCAACCCTTCCTTGGGGAGTAGGAAACACAATACGAGCTATTCTAAAACCCCTGCAAATGCTGGCTTGGGTTTAGGTCAGGTTCTCCTTCCCCCTTCTGTCCCAACCCCCCCACTCATACCCTTCTCACAACAAAGGGAAATTGGTATTTTTCAAAATTCTTCTGAAAGCCAACCCGGCAGATGGTCCTTTCCATGCCGGGGAGGGAACAAAAAGAAAAACCTGCCAGGATACACATCACCGAGATGTGACAAAGATGGGCATGGTGGCTGGCCTCTGACCCAGGGATTTCACAGAGGCCTATTAAACCATGTGGCCAAGATGGACTGAGTCGACTTATATCTCCAGCATGCAGCTGCTGTACCCCACAGGCTCATGCTAAGTTTTATTGGCTTCAGTCAGGCCAGATAGACTGAAAAATGACAGGGTTTCTCTACTTTTCCATCCCACCTTTTCAGCACCTTTGGAAATCCCCCACGCCAGCCTCTTAACAGGTAGAAGTGAAGTTCAGCGGCCAGATTCACAATGTAATAATAAAAGGCTTATTTAGACAGTAATTAGTGACTGTCCTACTTTACCAAAGTCTTACGCACACGTCAGTAATATGAACCCCTGCAGATGCAGAAAGCCGAGGGTAAGTCACTATCAGTCCCTCTATTACAGTCAAATGCTTCAGGTTAAGGATCTGGCTGTCCATCACAAGCTGCCCTCCCTTGTTTTTGAATCCTCCTCTTCCCTTTAGGTGGCATCAACAGCCAAATTCCCACTCTTTTCAAGGGTGCCCCTAGCAGAGTTAAGGGCTCCACATCCCAAGCACCCCAGTTGCCTCCAAGGATGAAGCATGACTCGGTTACATGCCATGTCTGCCAACCAAAGCACAGGGAGCAGCAAAGGATGTACCGCCCTCCCGCAGAGCTGCCCCGTGCTTCACAAATTCCCATGAAGCACGTTGGCAGTTGCTGTCCCCGAGTGACTAATAGCAGCTCCTGCCCACGCCCAGAGTCAATGACCTAAGGACAGATCGATCCCTCCCCAGCACGCTCTTCACAGGTCCTCTTGCGCTCGTTGTGCTGTAGTCACAGAAGGAAACAGGCTTTCCCCCCCGCCACCTCTCCTTCAAATCAGGAATATAATTACAAGTAATGCAATGGAATTAAGAGAGAGAAAAGGCTGGAGGGAATTCATCTTAATGATTACATAAATTATTGAAGAAAAATATCCCATGGAAAGCGAGAGGCTGTCCTTGGGAAGAGTACTCAGCTGAGTGCTGGTGAACGCAACGTCAGAAAACAGGCAAGACAAATTAATTATCCCCATCTAACCTGCGCATACATGGGGTATAAGAAATAAAACACGTCGTCAATCCAGTACCATCAGTTCCCAGTGGAAGATGCAACAAAAGAAGCGCCTTCAAGCTCCCCGCTAATACAGATTAGGCAGGATACTGACATAGGGACTGTCCCTGCAGCTGAAAAGACTTTGGTGGGAGGCAGAAATGAGGGCTGATCAAGTCCCTGTTAGTGCTGCTGCTCCCCAGTGGAAAAATATCTCCCTCAGGTCTATTTTTCTTAGTCATAAGGGTGAGCTTTCATCAAATTACCCACATGGGAATAGAGCAGGTAAAATTTAGGTGAAGTTACCCAGGCCAGCACAATATTTTAACATATATTGGGGTGCAGGGGAGACTACTGGAAAAAAAAGTCCATTTAGAAATTACAGTGCAGGCTCTACCTCGAAGGTATGAGGAAACTTTCCTATGTATCCTCCTGGGAAACGTTTGCCAAGCGCATTACAGAAGTGCCTTTTCACAGAAGCACCAGGTGGGGAACCAGCAACTTGTCCCACAGTGAAGCAAGGGAGTGATCAGTGGTGACACATCCCAGCGTCCACCGCTCATCCCTCTCCTCATCAGACAGAACCATCAGTGAGAAGAACGGGGCCGTGGCCTCTGGCTCATTTGCTTGTGCCACCGCATTCCTCCCGAGAGCGTTGGGCAAGGCAAAATTACCCGCAAATCCCCTCTGGGCTGATTCTCATCTTTCAGCAGTGCGGATGGAAAGCGGCTCACATGAAGCTACGACGATGCTGCGAAGTGCTGAAATTCCTCAATGAACCACCCAGGTTTATAGTGGTAGAGTTGTTGTAACACCAATGTCAATAAAAGATACCATCTCTCTCTACAAACCTTGCCACCCAGGTGAGACAGAGAGCCATGAGAAACTGATGAGAAGATAATGAGTCCTCCGGTAAATATTCCTCATTTGACTCTTACCACATTTTAGGGTTTACAGACCAGAAGGGACTATTAAAGACATCTAGATTGACTGATTGCACGCCGGCCCCAAAACTCCACCCCCCTCATTTCTGCATCAAGCCTTAACTCTTCTCTGAGATAAATTTTATTTTTAAACTAGCAATGAAGACGCAGAGAATTAATAATTTTGAAACAAATTCACCAGTTTCAAAGATCAGTAGAAGAGGACTGGCTTCCAGAAGAGCTGTGCACCCAATGCTTGAAGGTCAGGCCACCACCCGGGAGATTCAATTGTGTCATAGTTAAGCAACCACAGCTCAATGAAAAAGGCCCGAGTGTTACCCTGGCCTGTGACAGGTTCCTTAAGTCATTTAATCTCATTACTCTATTTCACATACTGTACTAAGAGACAAGATGGTTTCATTTCTCCTCCTTTTATTTCTACAGAGCTTGTGAACTTCTTGCAGGAGGACAGGCCCTCCTGATGCCTTCATATAGGACCTGCCAACAGTAAACATTGATGTACAATAGGAACATGAAGCACCATCTTAAAACGAGCCTGGTAGAGACACACTTAGTTCTGCAAACACAGCTGGAGTTGACTGTCCATCTTGAATGACCATGTCCTCATCTTCAGCAATGTTATCTCCCACAGTGGTCACAGTCCAAGCCACATCTCAAATACGCAACCTCATTTCTGTAGTAAGACACCTTAGCCTTGCCGCTTGTCCCTTTCACTGCTAGCCCACAGCTCCAGCAAAAAAAAGAAGATAATAAAAAGGTGTTTTGCTTGATACTACCCTGGAGAAGTAGAGATTTTTCCAGACTGACCATCCTACTTGGAAGCAGTGTCCTGCTACTGGTGCATGCACCATGGCTTGAGAATCCCTCTCCTGATAGCAACTGCCTGCAGCTCGAAGTGCAAATATAATCACGATGTAGAAATAGCTCTTCATGTCCTGAAACGAAGGGGCCAACCGCCACTGGTCTAATTCACATTAGAGGTCATGGCAAGAAATGGAAAATAATGCTCTTACAAAAACACAGCTAACTGGACTCGTCCTCGAGGGTCACGTATCAAATGGAATCATTTTAAGGTTCAAGAGTTGGAAAAGTCTCAGCACTAAAAAACAAAACAATGCATGTTTACTCTAGATATTTTTAGACTGGTTTCCTAAGGAAACAAGGCTAACATGATCACACTGTGTTTGTGTGTATGTGAATGCACACACAAATTCCTTGCCTTCCTGCATCATCCTCTCTTCAATGTTTTTGGAATATTTTGACCAATTTTGATCAAATTTGACGTAAGAACAGAAATCTTTGAGATATGATATTCAAAAAAGTTTTGTTCAAATTGTTTGCTGGCCAGAAGAAAAAGACCCCTGAGGGGCTCCCAAGGAGAGCTTGGCCAACAAGTTTGCTCATCATTAGACACCAGAGAAGCCACAAAAGAACAAAGTGGTCAGAAACCAACTTTCACGAGTTTCAATGCTCTTAGAAAAAGAAAAAAAAAGCAAGCTAAGAGCACCAGGTAAAGCCCTTCTTTCCATTCAAATGAACTCAAGACAAGTCCATCACGCAGTCCCACTGACTATGCAGGGGAATGTGGGCAGCGAGAAGCCTGTCTGGGAATGAAGCATGTGAAGAATTAGACCTGACCTGAGGGGACTAGCTGGGTGTGCATTTGTGTGTGAAAAAGGGATTGAAGATAAAAAAGCTGGAGGTACATCAGAAGGTATCTGTGGTCAGGCATGCCTGGAAGGAGAGGAAAGAGAGCACTGCATACAAAAGTTGATGCTGGAGGAACGTGAGCACATGCATGAAGGACTGACACCCCTGTGCATCCCAAAACCTCTGCAAATGAAGACACAACCAGTACAGAGGTTTGCAGCTCTGGGTGCACGTGCCAGCGTGTCGTATCTCCAGCACATCTCTGTTAGCCTGGCCACACAACCACCGTGCGCTGACTTGGCCAAGCCTTTACAAGGCTGCCGAGAGCAGCACCCATGCCCTCCCGCGGTTTGGTGGTGGAGACTGTGGGACCTCCAGCTGGACCCTCAGCTTCCCTGCACTGGTCCCAGTTGCTTCCCTGCAGCGTCTCCTCAACCCCAAACCAGCACTGGGGACATTTTGTCATGGTTTGAAAGAAAGGCACAGCATAAGCAAACAAGGAAATGTCACAGAGGGACATCGAAACTCAGCCGTGGGAGTGACTGCTGCAAAACAAAACCTGTCCTCGACACGGACAGCCTCCACAAGCTCTGGTCATATGACAGCTAATCAAATACAGTGAGTCTTCCTCATTTGGCACTCCACATTAAGCAGTAACAGCCTGCTTAGATTTCCCCAGCCCATCTCTTCATTGCCAGACGTTTGGTTCTTTAAGAAATACTTGACTACATGTAAAAAAAAAAGTCACAATTCTTTGGGAGCAGACAGACAGTGAGGGATGGGCATCAGCTGGCTCAGGCAGAGCACCGAGCTGGAAAAGAAACTCTGCTTTATT
Source organism: Calonectris borealis (assembly GCF_964195595.1). Classification (NCBI taxonomy): domain Eukaryota; kingdom Metazoa; phylum Chordata; class Aves; order Procellariiformes; family Procellariidae; genus Calonectris; species Calonectris borealis. The sequence continues at coordinate 82,023,894 of NC_134352.1, read as the reverse complement.
CCCGTCGCAAGATATCCATGACACGGTGCAAAGCGGACACTGCTCCAGTAGGCTTTGGAGAAGGAAAAGGAAGGGTAAGAGCCGGGACCCAGCTCTCCCTGCTCTTCACAGAGAGGATTGAACCACCTTCAGGAGGTAACAGCCTCCTTCAGGTGACTACGTGGGGGCCCAAGAGGACTCAGCTCCCAGTTTGGGCACCTCAGGTGCCTTCAAGGACCAAGATGAACCTGGGCCTGAGTGGTTCTCAGCTCATAGCAAAACTGGTTTCTTAAGCTCTGAAGTTTTTACAAAGAAATTAATTCCTGCTCTCTTTTTTGGGGGGAGCCCGAGGTAGTCGTGGTGGGAGGGCACCACACTGCAGCTGTTTCATTTGTGCCTTCAACAATGCAGTAGAAAGAAAAGCTAGCCAAAAAGAAACCTGGGATGAATATCAAAGAGCTGAGTTTGTGTAGGTTTGCACCCGTACGTTTGTGTAGAAAGACTGTATAAATGCCAGGAGCCTCATGCCTTTTAGAGCAGTTCTGAATTGGTCTCTCAGCTGCTCAAAAGCCAGTTTCACTTTAAACGCAACTAGAAGAAGACTTCCCCACTGTGCTGGCACTTCTGGGGCTCTACCACTATTCCATAACCTGGCTAGAGCTGAGGTCTGCACTGCTGGCGTGAGCTTCAGGTACCTGCCACCAGCATCATTTAGAGCAACCTCAAGGCTTTGCTAAGCAAGAGAGGGGACCAAACCAGCACAGAAACAGGTCCAGGCTGAAGGGGCTATGGAGGCTCCATCCTTTGGGGAAAAAAAAAAAAAAGAAAAAAGCTGTAAATCAAAGCCTGCCACTTCAAGCAGGTACCACCACAAATGCGCAAGTGCTTTCTCCTCCTTGCTAAGCCACACGCAGCACAGGGAGCAAGCGCTTACGTCAACTCCCTGAGCCACATTTGGGATCGCAAGAGGAAGAGCTGACTCAGAGGACATCTCACACGGGGATGCCCTTAGCAAAGAGGAATAAGCATGCACTATGAGCAATTGGATGATCATGCACACAAATCACCAGGGAGAGGAGTCTGGCACAGGGGTAATTCGACAAAAGCTGCAGATGCACATGAGAACCTGGAGGGAAAGTGCGATGTGCAGTCAGCGATGCAAAGAAGGGGGAAGGAGAGGAGGGGGAAGCATTCATGATCTTCTGGAAGAAGGAGGGGTACAAAGGGGAAAGCATGCGAATGAGAGTCCTCAAGGAAAGGTGAACCACGGGAGAAAGTTGCGTGTGTAGTGCAGAGGAAAGGAAGACGATGAATTGAATTTCAAGGAAAAAAGTGCTAGAATCACTTCCTGCAGAGAAACTGCAAATACCTACAGGAACTCAAAGGAGAAAAAAAAAAAAAAAAAGTTGCAAGAAAATCCAAGATAGAGTTTCCTCTGACTGCACACAAGGAAGCTTTACTTCCAATTGACTTGCTGCCACTTATCTCTCAGCAATAAAATGCATTCACCCATCCCAAGCTCTCAAAAAACCCCAGTGCAATAATAATTACAAAAAAAATGAGTTTACATCCCCCGAAGCAGAACATTATGCATATGATAGAAGCTCCAAAGAAACTTTGTCAGGCTATGCTTAAAGAAAGAAGGGGGTGGAAAATAAAGTATTTGCGGACACAAGAAAATAGACAAAGCAGCAAATGCAGGGGGGGGAGGGGGGGAAGGAAATAAAACAAAACCAGGGAAATACTGCTCATCTGGGGCTTGTTAAATGCTATATGACAGGCAGGGAATGCTGATGGATTGCTTTGTTGCATTTGGTGCCACGCTTTCAGTGCCCTTCCAGACTGACAGCATGTTTCCTTATCTGAAGGAAAAGAGACCTTTAGTGATGCTGAGGACGCTGGACTCGAGCAACCCTGCTGCAGGTGGGACAGCAGTGGCTGCAGGGCTTGCCAAGATGCCAGCAGGACATCCTTTGGGCTCCTGTTTTTTTTTTCCCCCCTCCCTCTCCAATCAGACTAAATGAAATGGAGCCATTTGCGGGTTTAGAAGTGGCAAGGGTTCAGCCCACTCCATCCCCAGTCACCGAAGGGTTGAAATAAGAGCAAACGTTTACAGAACATTTGTGCACTTTCCAATTGCCACACAAGCGGCCGCACGGACAGCCCAAGCTACGATTCACCTTCCGAGCAGCCCTGGGAAAGGAGTTAGGAAACTAAATTCACTCTTATTTTCAAAAGGGGGAAGCTGATGTGAAACTTGGCATGGTCATGACTTAAAAGAAACCCCAAAAGTTGTTGGGTTGCAGCCAAGCATTCAAGCCGGCAGAGCAGAGGTTCCCAACGCTGATGCTCTTTCACCCCCTGCCTCCCTCCCTGCTCTGGGGCATCATCAACCGTACCCAGCAAGATCCTCTCTTGGATTCCCTCCCCTCCCATTCATGATCGCGTAACATCCCCGGGGCGATTGCTCACACGGAAAAGCAACATGAGGAAAGTATTTAATGTATGTTTATGTCTTTTAATCTAGTGTAGCAGTTGGAATCAAAGGCAAAAAAAAAAAAAACCAGGCCTCGGCACATGAGCAGCGTGGTTCTCCACAGAGCCCCCTTCTAATCACCGCCGCTCCCTGGACCACAGCTTTAGAAATCAGCCACTAGCCCCTATTGCCTAATTAGCAGAGCAGTGGAAAGCTTAGGAGCAGGCATATCTTCTTCCTTCCTAAGTGGCCACGGAGTAAATGCTATATCCCCAGTTCACAGCCCCTTTTTACATTGCTGGCATTACCAGTCCTTTGTGTACCCACATGCTGTTACTTAAATTGCTTCCATGTTTTCATTACTTGCCCTCTGTGCCGCGTGTATTGAAACTCCTGCAAGAATGCTGAAGTGGTATTTCAAAGCACTGGGGACTACTGGAGATGTGGCTGAAATTATTATGCAACAAACTTAAGTGATTTTTCAAGTCCTGATAGAGTTTTCTCCTCCTCAGAGGGAAAGATAAATTCAGGTGCTACGCTGTGAGGTGCAGGACAACCTCTCCCAGCCACCAGAGACACAAGCATGGCACTTGCAGCTTAGGTTATGCTCAGCTCTCCATCCTTATATACGGGTCTGTGAGGTCTGTATATATGCCCTGCATCCATAAGCAAGGTGGTAAACTCAAATAATGATGCTGCTCCCACACGTAAGGGAAATGTGTACATTGGGCCAAACTCTCCTGGCAAAAATCCACGGAGGACGGTGGAGTGATGGCAGCTGAAAATCTGCCCCACTGGTTTAAATGCATTGTTCCCTGCTGCTGCTGCCGCCGGTAGCTGCTTTTCTGGAGTTTGTGCTGATTAAAGCAACAAGCAATCAAACAGCCTAACTCTGAAATATCAAAACCGCCAGAATCATTTAAATGTGACAATCACTTTTTTTTTTTTAAAACCACTACCACAGCTCTCAACGGTTCTGCAAGTACATGCAGAAGGTACCTGCATGCTCCTCTCTCTCGGGGAGACCCACAGGTGGACCAGACAGCTTCAGCTCCATTCGAGTTTCAACTTGCTCTTTCCTCCTAACTATCTTCCCAAAAAAATCTCCGTAACTGCCATGAGACACACTCCTCAGCCATGAAAGCAATCGCGCTGCCAGCACTGGAACCCTTCTCCCACTGACTTACAACTTCGCTCTCCTGTGGTGCCTTTCATCACTCCCTGATATGAAATGTTTGCAGCCAAGACCTGGTCCTGCTCATGTGCAAAATCCCTTCGGCTGCAGAGATGCAGGATATTTATCATCCTGGGGATACAGGCTGCAGATCTCCGGGCATCAAACCCCTTGAGATCTCAACACCAGGGTCCTCCAGATCCCTGCTGGGGACTTCTCTGCCACAGCCCCAGCTCAGCAGCTGCCACGCGGCAGCCGTTGGGTGTTATGCTAATGGATGCGCCGCTGTGGCGGCCCTTTCCCCATCTGCTCAGAGCATCCACCTGCTGGGGTTTTTTTTTGTTTTGTTTTTAATGGCCAGATTAGGCCAGTGCTGTCCTAAAGCGCTTCCAGCCTGCGTGTGAACGCAGCACCAGCCAGCGCGGACCTCACAGCACAAGTATAAGTTGGATGTAGCCAGGATCGGGCCATGATCCGCTTCTTTCAAACTCCTTATCTTTCTACAATTAAAGTCTCACCCTGAGCGTAACCACACTAGAAGGTGCTTTTTGTTGTTGTTGTTGTTGGGGTTGGTTTTTTTTGCACATAGTTTCCTTATAGTTAGCTTTATTTATTTAACCTTTTTGGATCGTCACATAGAAGAACGAACATGCCTTCCATACCTGTCTGACTGGGCGATAAATAGAAATGAAAGCTTCGATTTCTAAGCAGTCATATTCTCCACAGCCCATGCATGATAGGCAGTGGGTTGTAAGTCTTTTTTTCCCTCTCTGCACGACCATGGAGGGATTGCTTGTGACACCTTTGCTGTCACTGAACATGGTCTCACACAACCGCTAGTTCCCCTGAGACCTCTACAAGTATTCAAGGAGGAAAGGGGAGTGGAAATAAGACATTGCTCAGTGCTAAGAAGACAGCCCATCCTTTTCAATAGGTGGGAAAATCTCTTCTCGGTGTAATACCGGGCCAAACCTCTGCTGTGTTAAAAAGACCTATTTTTTTTCATGTGCATGGAGTATGCCAGTTAGCAGGATTCTAAGAAAAAATTCTCCCCCCCTTTTTTTTTTTTCCCTCAGTTCAGCTTCTAAAGAGAAGTACTCTCAGAGTGAGCAATGTTAATCTCCCCAGGCTCTGCCTTGAGTCAGTGGGAAATGTTGATGCTTCAAAAAGTGATTTAGAGTTATCAGATTGTTGGTCTAAGTCAGCCTGCCGAGAAGACTGTCTCCAGGGAGAGCCGTTGGCAATTAGCCTTCTCAAGGCTTAAAGTAGCCCTGTGAGCATCCATCGCGTGTATAAGGTATGGGAGAAGTGGGGACCTTCTGCACAGCGGGGGATCCAAGCTGCATGAGCAGGAAAGCCAAGTCACCCCCGAGCTCTAATCAGCGGATGTCTACATCCCAAATTAATTTGTCCAGGTTTTGGATATATTTATGAGTCTCTCTTCAAATCTGCATTCCTCTCTGAACTCATCATGATGCCCACATGTTGCTAAGGAGGCAGAACTGAAGTATTTGTAGTGTGATAAAGCCTTAACTTGACCAAAGCTCCTTTCTCTAACGCCTAGGACAGAAAACACCACTACACCCAAAATAACATGAGTAGTCACCAGGTGTCCCTCCCCCCATCAGTGCTGCTTAAAACACTTGAACTAAGTTTGTTTTAAAGACTAAGTGTAGGGCACATTACTGAAAAATCAAGCCAACAGCAAAACAAAAGGGTGCTCCTGAAAACAGCTCATACAAAGAAAGGATTTTCTTCCTTTTCCCCTCCCTCTTCCACTCCTTGACTAAATGGAAAAAAAAAAAAAAGATCGATTTTTACCCAAACTTAAAAGTACTAAAAATTTCTCTCCAGAAGGATATTTCAAGAAAATGATACGCATCTGGAAGAAAATGAGACTTATAATGGAAGTATTTTCTGAAGCATAACTATAGTGTTGCCAGCACAATACTGTAATCAAGAATAATGGAGCCCTTCGCCCAGTATATGGGAATGGATTCAATTGTTCACCGCGCACATACCTGTATTTTAAAAACGTAGTCGAAAGCTTTAACTGCCAAAAGGCTCGAGCATTAGCGCTCAGACACAAAGCAGTTCAGAAGTGGGCTCCTTCATTTATCACTCGTGTAATGATTAATCTTAAATCTCAATTACGCACAAAAATAGAAGAGGCCCGGCTGAACTTTTGATCCCTTCCGAACTGATTCCTCTGAAGGATAGTTCAAGATCATCCCTGCAGCATACGTGGCAGCGCAGGGTGATACCAGCTCTGTATTACCTCCTCCGCGGCCAAGCGGGGCTTTGCAAACCTTGCAAAGGTTATACCTCAGACACAAACTGAGCAGGTTTAATCCTACCCTCTCCCTCTGCTTTCAGGAGAAAGGGGAAATACGAGAAAGAATAGGACTTACCTTCTTTTTGGAGTGTGATCTGTCATCCTCTTTAGCCGCTTTGCTATTTTTCCCAGCTCTGGAAAGCTTCTGCTCCCCAGACTGCTTGATGGTGATTTTGATCTCGGGAGGGCAAATATAGTTCTCCAAGTTCTTTGGGGGCTTCTTAGCTCTCTTGGTGGTCTGGATCTTTAGTTTTAAACTCCCCTCCGTGAAGTTAGCCTCCTTGATGGAAAATTCCTGCTCCTCCAGGCCGTCTCCTGCCACCCATTTCTCGCTGTCCGCATTGGAAGTGGAATCCACATCTCTCCCAGAACCCAGCTCATCCTCTTCCTCGGGCTCCAGCCTCTCGCCGCTCACCGGGATCCCTTTCCCCGAGCCCGCCGCAGGCAGCATTGTCTCCCCCGGGCAGCCGGAGGCAGGCGGAGGCTTCGCGGAGGTGACGGCGGCTGGCAGAAAATCTGCCTCACCCCCCCTTTGCCGGGAGCTGCCCAAAGTCTCCCTGGGCTCCATAGCAATACCGCAACGCCCTGGAGTTTTATCAGAGGGAAGGGGAGCGCGGGAGGGGATGAGGAGAGCAAGGGCAGGTACGATCCCAGGGAATGAATGGTAACTGTCTGCTGAATTCAACGTCCCGATCGCCCAGAGGCTGCAAGGAGCTCAGAAGAGACCAAATCTGCCACTGTCAAAAGAAAGGAGAAGAAAAAAAGGAAGTTAGCACACGCATCGAACGCGAGTGTGGAGATGGTTGAAACAGGGCATGCTTGGGCTTCCCCTGCAGCATCTCAAGGGCCTTCCTTGAAGCAGAACGGGAACCAAGGCTAGCCGGCGTTTCTGAGGGCTGGATCTAGTATTGCAAAGGAAGGAACGATAGCCACTTGTATTCCTAAATTGATGAAAATGGGTATATAACAAAACCCTAAAATTGTGTAAAATGCAAATGCCTTCAACGCTGGACTTGGGAAATAAATGAGAGGGCAACCAGCTCTCCACACCCATGAACCTCCTTGTTACTTCAAAGTGCTTGCTGTCACTAGGCTTTTTAGAGGGAAAAAAAAAAAAAATAGAGGCAGACGCTTGCCTCAGGTTAAACAATAACCCAGTGATCACAGCACAGAAAACATGGGTTGCCCTATGAATCAGGCAGAAGAGTTTCAAACTCCCTATTTCCCCACTTCCCAGGCGAGAGAGAGATGCCCTTGGCTGCCAGCTATTCTAGGGGGAACTCGGTTTTGGATAAATTATTCATTACACACTGGGCCAGGCATACACTGGCTGCAGCCCAAGATGCTCCCTGGGATGCTGGAAGTGCAGGAGGATCCACCTGGGTCTCTTGCAGGGCATATCAGGGACCCGAGTATTGAGGGCGATGGAGGAAAGCTAAACTCAATGTTTTCCAGAGTTCCTCATGCCCTTGGGTGCCGCTGCTCTGTGGCAAAGGCTTGGGCTGACTGCAGCAAAGACTTTTGCTCTCATCCTTTCAAATGTGGGCTTTCTTTAAAACATTGCAGATTGAACCCTTTGAGATGGAAGCACGCGTATTCAGTACCTTACAAAGTCTCGGCCAAAGTTAATGGGAGAAGCTGTGAATGCTCAACTGAGGCAAAAGACGTATCGCCTAATGACATAGAAAGGCTAAGCCAAATACCAAACATTTGGTTAAAAAAAAAATACACAAAGGGTGTTTTTAAAGGTGTTGAGGTGCTTTCACACACCCTCCCTAAAACCCCCCTTATAGCCACCCCCCACCATGGCAAAGCAGTTTAGGCTACAAAATTAACAGAAGAGCATCACAGAGAGAAACAAAGGTATTTTCTGGTAATTTATCAGAAAGAGCTCCCTGGTGGGTCAGAGGAGTATCACTTCTGGCATACGGAGAAGGAAACAAGAAGGCACTGCCAGGAGTAGGTGCTGGGGGTGCAGACCTACTCTTTCAGCAGTAGCTCCCTGCTAGATTAGCTTTGCTACACTGCCAAACCCCACCCCTTGACCAACTGCAAGCAAGATCTGAGCACAGCCAGGGATTTCCCAGGTCATTCTTAGTAGCAATAAACCGTAAAGGAGAAACAAAAATCATCTCGCTACCTATCACCAAATCATAAGAGCATTATCAGTGTAAACAACTCTACTTTAAAGCACAGCTCACCAAGAAAAATCACATGTCCTTGTACCACTGGCTTCTTTCTGCTTTTTAAAAATAGCTTGCACAAGCTTAAAATTCAAAAAGAAGTAATAACAAGCACCTTTTATTAGTTATAGATCCACATTTCCACTGGAGTATGGCCATGGGTCACTTGCCTGACCCTGACACATATGGCTACTAATAGAAAGTCCTAAGCATCATAGAGATCCATGAAATCATTGGGTGACCTCCACCCAGGTCTCAGCAGACACAAATTCAAATAAAGCTCCCATAAATAGCACAAGCTGACAGCCCAAGCAGGAAAAAAGAAAAAAAAAAAGAAAAAAAAAAAAAAAAAAAAAGGAAGAACTATCATGGAGCCTGAACTGCCATCTGGCCTTAGAGGTGGCTTCTGTAGCTCATAGTAGATAGAAGTACACCAAAAAACACCTTATGCTTCAGTTGCACATCTTCTGGCAATAGGGAGGAGACTCATTTCCCAGAGCTGCTGCCACTGGTCTCATTTAAGGTGATCTTGAAGAACTAACAGACCCAAGGTCTCCTGCGTGCCTGCCTTGACTCACCCTGCGGTCAGCAAGTCTCTCCATTTCACCACCTGTGAAACAAGGATGATGCTTACCTCATTCAAACCCATTGTAGGGTGGGTTAGTTAATGCCCTTACATAGTTTTGAACCCAAGTGTTTACCATGTGGTAGTCACTAATTACTAATGCAATTAGTACATTAAAGCCACCCAGCTGCAAGGAGCTGCTCCACCTAATTGACCAACCTTGCACCTTGCCTCTGCTTTGTGCCTATGGAGATGATGGGAGTCAGGGTTACCTTCCTCTTCCAACCTGTCCAATCAAAAAAAAAAAAAAAAAAAAAAAAAGGCCGTCCTATTTATCTGCCATTTCACATTGTTAATCTCCTTGGAGAGGGACGCAATGTACACATGCTCCTGGGCTGCAACACAAACACAAGGTGGTAAAAGCTCGGTGGTGCAGCATTCCAGGGAGTTACTGCTCTGGTATGCAGGCACGTACAATGGGCACTCTGTGTCGGCCTCCACCCACAGGCTTTTAACCTCTCTCGCTGCTGGTAAAAAAGAGCAAGCTTCTGGCAGAACAGCATCTAGCTCAGCAGGCAGGGCAGCAGGATGCGCCCGCAGCCACCGAGGGTCAGGGAAGGGACCACAGCCACCGGTGTAATGAACCAACCCCCTTGCGACCCTATGTCGAATGGGAGCTGAAATCAAACTCACAGCTCCAAGCTGGGAAGGGTCTTGCAGGATTTGAATAATTGGGTAATGTTTTATGGAGGGTGAATAAAGCACCAGGCTCCTGCTCCAAAGTCTGGTTGTGGGTCTTGGACCCAAGCTCTGGATCATGATGCCCAAATCCTCATCCCTGCTTGGCCGTGTGCCTCCAAGTCAGTAGAAACAAGCAACAGATGAGTAAAGTCATTGCATTACACCAGTGTCAGGCGAGTTCATGCCAAATCCACCTTAAAATCTCACTTAAAAATATTGGCCTCCTGTTCTGCTGAGAGCCTGCAGATGATGATATCACCAGACCCGCAGGTAGCAACAAATAACCCTGCGCTCAAACGCCACGCAGAATTAACTGGGTCATTGTTTTAGGTATCTCCTTACTCTCCTCCAGGGTTAATAGTTAAATGACTTGGGTGCAGGGACATTATACTCGTCTTTCTTGTTTGGGCAGGCTACCTGCACTTTGACTAATTAGGAAACCTCACTTCAGGCTTCTGAAGGTGTAACCTCTTTTGGAAACCTCCCCATCTCCCCTCTCCAGGCTGCCTGCGAGCCAAAAGCACTGAAGGGTCGGCGATGAACACTTTTCCTCCAGCAGCTTTTCTGCCTTAGTTGGCAATGTGCAGATCTGGAAATCTAGGGAGGAAACAGATTTTCCAGGAGACCTCTAGCTCTATTTTAAACACCCGAGAGATGGGGGCTGTCTAGACTTTTAAGTGCTCACCCAAACTGCCCTCCCAGGCCTCCGAGGCTCACCAGCATCAAGTCCCGTTCAATAAGCAACTACAGAGGCTTTTTACCATCCGAATTAAGCTCCCGGAGGAAAGTGTTACCGCTAGCAGGCTTCCTGCAGTCAAGTTAAATTTGAGGAGGATAATTCACAGGTGAATGACAACAAATTTCACAGAAGTTGGCATTAGCTCTTAATTAGGGAGAGATTCACGCTTCCTCTGATAAGTACTGAGAAATAATCAAACGCCTGCGCGCTCAGCTTTGCTAGGGCTGCTCACATGTTTCTTATCAGCTCCTCTGGGCACCTCAAACGGGCTTCTGGAGGCAAAGGCCTGAAGTACAAGACCTCCCTTTGGGTGATACTAGATGCCTCCCATTAAGGGTTCTGAATACGCTCCCTTCTCCTGCCTCAGGCAACTACTCATGCTTGCAAGTACTCAGATACCAGGGCTATAAAGTGATTAAACTGAAAATTTGCTGAGGACAAAAACAGAGGTGAGAGCCCACAGCAGGGGGGAGAAATCCACCTCTTTGGGATTCTCTATGAAGTGAAAGTGGGCATAACACTTGGCATGGCTTTTGCCTTACGCACAGGAGCTGCTGCTCTGATTTGCTCAAGCCCCAGGAGCACCAGCGGAGAGCTCGGAGCAATTTTAAAAGATGCTGCTCAAATCCCATAGTACACTAATCCCAGCCATGCCCATAGCTACTGAGACTGCTTTCGTTTTATCCATAGAGTCCAAAATGCCTTAAGAAAAAAATTTGTGTTGAACAGGTTCAAGTGAGGGGAAACTGAGGCACAAGTCTGAGAGTTTCATAGTGAATGTGAAGTGGAGCCCACATCTTCTCAACCTCACGTCTATAATGTTGTCTTTGGATCTCACATTCTCTCATGTGACATATAGTTAAATCCCTAATCCCTGCAAAATATCAGAAATCCTGGAAGCCTCTTTACACTCCATCTTTTTAAACCCATTTGCCACAAAGCACTGGAGACTATACAGCAATATTTAATGATGAGATATCACCTTTCACTCCAAAGACTCCCGGGTTGCTTCCTCGATTATATATGCCACCGCTGAAATGCAGCTGCCTCTGGGGCAGAGGCCAATGGACAACCCACATTACACCCGAGGGAAAGTTTTGGTCAGAAACCTGCTTTTATGAGAAGTGTCAGTGAAACTTCAGAATCCATCACGGGACATAAAAAACCAACAGCCTGGCATGCAGCAAGCTGCACTGAACTCAGTTAACCCACATTAGGAATACCAAAAAAAAAAGTTCCAACCTATTTCTTCATTATTGCTTTGCAAAAAAACCCCTAGGAATTTCAAGCGTGGTTGTGGTCCCGGTCTGTGCACTGCCAGACCACCAGCAGCACAAGTTTGAATCAGATCAGGAAGAGGCATCTGATCACACTTCTATCGAAGGGACCAGAATACATAAGATGGGGGTGAGGACTTTCTTCATGCCAACTTAAAGGTCTTTCTAGAGGATGGGTAAAACTTGTGAGCCCATAAAGCCAGCGTGATGCAGACAAGTGACATAGTATGATGCAATATGAAGTTTGCTGGGATAAAATTAAGCCACCGCAATTTTTTTTTTGAACAAATTTGAACCAGGAGAATGAGTTTATACTGGATCAGTATCATGCACCGGTAGCGTATTTAATCTGCCACTCAGAGCCCTGGAGCTAGATTTATCGCATCTTTGGACCACAGCCTCAGTTACTTCCTGTGGCCATGATACTCTGAAAGAACAATCCAGCTTTGGCAGGGAGCTGGAAAAATGACTGTGACAGCTATTTTCCATCCACACTATAGATCCCATAGGAAACACTCTCTCCCTTTCCCCTGTCTTGCGTCAATCAGGACAGAAACAAGGCAGAAGGACTTCCCCTTCAAGCAAAACAAATGAACATCATCTCTTAATAAAGAATCGGAGACGGCGTGGTGATGTCTAAATCCCAGCTGGACATAGCCGTGAGGATGGTGACCTAGATGATCCTATGCTGGGTAGCGTGGTGGACTGGATGATCTCCAGAGGTCCTTCCAACCCCAGACATTCTATGCTTCTGTGATGTATTTTTTGGTCTCCCTGCAGTGCTGGGCAAATTGGTCTCTCTACTGCATGACAATTTTAAGCACACTGCTAAAATTCCCATCCATAAGATATACCTGGATATAGGCATGTATAAAATAGACGTGAATATACAATAGATACAGTACTAGATCCTCAACTGATATGAATAATTGCGAGTGGAATGACCATATATGAATGCCTGTAATCCACAGATTATTTATCAAACTAACTAACTAACTAAGGCATGTGATTCATTAATAGGGTGAGTTAGATGCACAGGGGGTTACACAGAAGAAGGGTGGTTCCTCTCCGTGTGGTCCCCCTGCCTCCAACACTGCTTTTGTTCCAGTCCTTCCACCTCTGCGTCTGATTTTGCATGGGTTATGTGAAGGCTTTCTCTGAAGGGAAGGGATGCAAGCTCTCCCAGGTGTGGTCTATCCACATGAAAACAAGGAGCAAGGATTAATGGCAGTGACCAGAACAACAGCAGAGTGTAATCTTCACTCGTTTCCATCAGATTGCCCTGAATCTAAGCGCTACCAGACCTCTGCACCTCCACCAGCGTGACTGAGTAACGCTGACTGATGGCTTTGCCTCGGCGTGCCCAAGCTTGGCAAAGGGAGCCAGGAAAAGCCACACTGGAGGGGAAAAGACAAGATAACCCAAAGATCTCCCACAGCCAGATGAGGCTGCAAGCATCCCTCCCAAGATAAAGAGACAGAAATAAATGAGAGCCTAAGCATATCCTTAATTACGGAGGCATGTAAGTGTGCACATTACACATGTGTGTATCTGTCTTCTCAACATAGAGACATTAAGAGTAGATTATGGAATCATATTTGACTCCATAATTAGGTTTGAGACTCCATAATTAGATCAGATAGTCACCTTTCTATGTAAGTAACTAACTATCGTACAGCGCTGAAGGGAGGGCCAACTGAATGATTAAACAACTGACACGGCCATAAATCACAAGACCCATAAAAGCAATACTGCCCAAGGTACAGCTGTGGCAACAGCCAGCGTAGCAAAGCACCCATCTGCAGTAGGAGGAGAGATGCCCATCATGTTGCCCAAGGACTTTTACAAGCTCCTGCTTAAGAACTGTGCCAAGGTTTTATAAATCTACTCACTCACAACCTAAAGCTGGGTGCTGGGGAAGGGGGTACGGTCATCAGACCTGTAAACACCTCCTCAGGCTGACTTCTGGTCTCTAAAGGACCAACCTCATCCCATTTGTGCCCTCCAAGACAAACGCTGCTGCAGGACTGCTATAAAGCTGGGCTCGGTTCGCTGGATTTACATCTCTGAATCAAGGAATAGTGTTTGATCCCAATAGAATCAAGAGTTGGGGTGTCATTTTCACCCATCACCCTTGTGAAGATTAGGCCTCCAGGACACTAGAAAACAGAATGAGATGCCAACTGTGCTCCAGTTCATTACAACACAAAGAGCCAAGCCAGGAGATTTGCTTACGTCAGGCCAACACCAGGTTGCTGAGCTCCCAGACCAAGCATCATCACTCTCGATGTGATGTATAATCAAAGGTAACTCCTGAGATGATCCAAGAAAATACCCCGAGCACTCTGCTGGGTGCAGCAGTGTGTGCCACTACAAAGATAAAACTTATTCCATTAACAACAGCCATAAAACTATTTGGGGAAAAGCGTCAACGTGCACGAGAAGGGGACGTCAAATGCTTACTCCGTTCTAGCCAGCTTTTGCCAAGCGCGCCATCCTGGAGGTAGTGGCAGCCACTCCAGGCTACAAATGGAAATTTTTATGAGTATTTAGGGAAAGGTTATTGGCACAGAGACCAGCCACAGAAAGCAAAACCCTGCACAATTCCATCATCTGTGTTACCAAACTTTCCTAGATCGACTCTGCTCTTGGAGAGCTGCCATCAGACACAGTAGCCTCCTTCTAACACCGTTGTGGTAGGGCAATAATCTCTTCTCCCTCTGATCAAATATTTCCCTCTGCACCCTGAAACGTGTGGAAAATGATTTCTCTCTATAAATCATTAACGAGAGGTTTGTTTTTATTTACTGCTGCTGCCACGGGACTCCTTCTTCCTCCTTCCCCCCCACCCCCCTCCATTATTTCATTTTCGCTTGCACAAGTGCCAAATACACCATCTTTCCCTCCCTTCAGGAAAAACAAAGAAATAAATAAAATAAAACAACACATCTGATAGGGAATGCACTAGGTCTTGGCTCAGCATCCATTCCTCAAAGCCGTAAGTGATGGCACAAGGAGGACCAAAAAGGCTTCGGTCCAGGATCTATCCTGTGCCCAGTCTAGAGCTTGTACAAACAACACATCCCATATTACTCAATTCTGCATGCTTCAAATGAGACTGGGAATAAGAAAGGTTGGATTTTGTCCATGCAGGCTTGCACTGTGTGTTTCCATGCTGAGTAAGCAGTGGTGTCTTGCTTGGTGCTATATAATGGACCAAGCATCCCCAGCATCAAGGCGAGGGATTGTGGGAAAATAGGGCATTCAAAGGGCATGCAAGAAGAAGAGCAATAATTTGGGGTATTTAGGGGAAGGCATTGAGACTGCTTTGCCTTGCAGAATGTATCAGTCTTTCGGCTTTGAGGGAGGACAGACAAACAAAACAAGAAATACCCTTAAAGCCTCATAGATTGCAGAAGAAAAAGCAGGAGGCAAAAGCAGCGCAGGACACAAGTGGATGCGGCTGGGTGCGCACAGGGCAAAGAACAGCTCACGGTGCCGGGACAGCGACGTCAAGAGGCATAAACGTTAGTCGGGAGCGTGCCGGTGGGAAGACCCAAGGCCAGGAATAAAGGCAAGATAACCGACAGCTGCTATGGGCAGAGGAAAGGAGTAGCTTCGCCTCTAATGAGGCTGAAGAGGAAGCGGTTACAGAAGTGCTGGGAGAAGTTGAGTCAGACAGGAGATAAGAGCCTGCTGAGTACCTGCACACCCGAAAGGCCTTTCCAGCTGAACCACTTCATTGTGCTCTTTGTGCGGCATTGCACACATTAGACTTTCTCCAAGGTGGCAAATAGAATGGGGAGCACCAGATTCACGATTCAAATCTCTATTCAAGCAGGACCAGGACTTTGGATTGTTATTGCCTTATAATGCCACTGACTTCAGGAGGATGGGGTCAGAATCTGGGGGAAATCCAAGGTCAAGGCAATCATGAGTGCCCCGTCTCTCCATTGATGACATACAGGTCTCTCTCTCTCCTAATCTGAGTCCTTCACTTAGGTCCCAACCAAGCAAAGTTTGGTCTGTGGGCTCTGATGGGGCAAGAGACCCCTGAATGAAGGCATCCATACCACTGCTCCCCAGCTGGAGGTGGATGCAGGTTTGAAGAGGGCTCCAGTCCCTACCTAGGGCCACGCTGCAGCTTATTGTTATTTCAATTGTGGTTCACGCTATTTTTTTCAGAGGTTCTCCTCAAGGGCCCTGGGAGGTCTGTTCACTGAGCTAAGCCTGAAGAAAATGTTCTGGCCTGAAAGCCACACTTAAAAGGCAGCATGTTTTAGGAGGAGATGTGTCTTCATCTCTGATAAAAAGATGGAGGAGTAGGACCAATCTTTCTGTGACTACCTCCCATGACACAGAACTGGGATCTAACGTAAACCAACACCTATAGCAAATGCCATTTATGACACTTATCCAGCAGGATTTGTAGGGACAGTGCCACTCTCTTTAAGCCAACAGACTAAAAGATTTTGATCAACGTTAGGATGCCTACAATGACACTTTTAATTTGTCATGGCTTCAGAAACCATGACCTCCATTTTTTGGTCCCCCTCACACACCAAAAGAAGTCAGAGGCCTTCAACAAGCCCAATGTTTATATCCATTTATCAGCTCAAAGTCTGGCAGGTTAAACCGCTGCCCTGTTTAAAAGCCTATGGTTAGAATAATTTAAAAAGGAAAAGTGTTTCCGCTTCTTCCCCCACTCTCACTTTTTCTGAATAAATTGGGAAAAAACAAAAAGGAACAACTGACAGCTGGAGAGAATTTACTCAACCTTTCAGGAAGAAAATTGCCATCAAACAAAGAGAAACATGACATTTTTCAGCCCATTAGGTGAAGGTTTATGGAAGTTACAAGGATGTGAATATATGGGTTAATATTTTAAACTGTTTTGCAACCTTAGGAATAGTGGGCATGTATAATAACACTTTGCCCAGATGCCTGCTATAATACTTTGCATGTATACAATCCTGTTCAAACACTTACTAAACTCCCCCAGTTAAGCTTCACGTCTCTGATCCCTTCTGAAAAAGAACTGAAGAATTCAGTAGAGATTTATTCCCCTGTACAGAATTCTATTGAATCCCCACCACAGAGCTCCATAGGAAGGCTTTAGAGAGAAAAAGAAAAAAAAAAAAAAAAGAAGAAAAAAAAAGGAAAGAAAAAGAAAAAACTACAGGAAGGATTTCCTTGTCTAGCAAACTAATAGGATTTCAGAGGAGTTTCGGTGGAAACCCCATCGTATTCTCCAAAGCCAAAAATTTAGCAAGCCTCAAGGAGAGAGGTAGGCATGGATCACAGCATCGCTCCAGAATACGCTGGGTCTGGAAACGCACAGGGAAGTTAGGCCAGTGTCCAAGTCTCAGAAATCACATCAGTAGGATATTCAGGATATGTGGATTCATATGGAGGAAAGACATGCCTGTAACGACTTGCAGCTTGACCTCTGGTTTGAGTATCATCATTTTCTCCCTTCCATCTTAAAACCAACTTCCCCATCTGCTAAAATACCGGGTCAGAAACAGGGTGATTCATTGTATACATATATATCTTTCAGTTTTAAAGGTTAAGGCTAACAAAAATTTCAAAGTAACATAAAACCTCAGGCTTCCAATCTTTAACCCATCTCTAATTTTGAGGTATTTAAGTGAGTCCTGGGTTACCCCATGCTTACCTACCACATATTCTTCTGAACAGCTTTCCCAAACACTGTTACAGGAGATACCGTACTACAGTAGAGGAAACTTTGCTCTCATCGCTGCCATATTCATAGAGCCCTTAACTGCCCAGAACTGCACAGCAACCCTTATAACTCCTTCAGAGGCAGTGAGAAGCTAAGTAAGTCACCCCACAATGGCATTTAGCCACAACCCCAGCACCCCACTCTGCCAGGCATTTGCATCCCAATATATCACGTACTGCACAGCCCAGCCTTGGGCCATGTTGTTCTTTGGTATTCACTGGAGCAGGTCAGAGCCTTGCCACCACCTTCTGACCTCGTGTTTGCATGGAAATTGGTCTCCTCCTGCATGGCTTTTCCACATATTGAGCTTACTTTCAAAAAAAATGCATCAGACTCACCAGCCCTACATAGGGAGGACAAGTCAGGCTCATCCTTACCATCTGCACAACTCCTTTTTTCCCTGCAAGACCCCTGTGCTGGTTGGACACATATAGGAGTCCCACCACTGTCCCCACTCATAAGCAAGAGTAAACCTGACCCTGGGATCTGTGAGCAACACCAGTGTCTGTATTTCCAGAGCAGTTCTCTGGCCACCTTCCTGTTTTGTCCTCTGTGTTTCAGCCCCATCACTTTCCCCTTCACATCTGAAGTCAACAGAGTCATCGTCACACACTGGCAGTGGCGTATGGGTTCGGTGGAGAGGCAGCTGGGCAAAGATCATAGAGATACAGAGGCTGAGATCTTGCAAAGATCCCCAGCTAGTTTGGGAAGTAAACTAGAGCTGTAAAGACCATAATCAAGCCTGGATTAAATCCTCCCAATCCTCAGGGTGTTTGAGGACCTTTTAGAGAGAGAGGTGACTAACCTGAAAACTCTTCGAAACTTTCAATTTCATAAAAGACAACAAAAGCCTAAATGAAATAATGTCAGAAGATTGCTTTTCATATCCAGCTGCCCCACAGCTTACAGTAAAAGCTCATCATTGCGTTTGGACAATCTGTGCTGTAAGTAATCTAACTCCAAGAGGGCAAAATAGCCCCTAACTCTGCTCCCTTTCAAGAGCTGATAAACAGAAATTACCACCCCCTACTTCCTTCACACATTTCCTCAGCTCTGAAAGACAAGTTGCATTATTCTCTGACTGCTTTTATTCAATTTAAGAAATGGTTTTGCCTTCCTTTTTTTTTGCCCTCACCTATTTATCCCCCTCGCTTTGCTCTCTCTGCAACCAGTTAAACGTGAATGCAGAATCCGCGTCCCTGTTGGGGAGCTGCACTTGTTCCCAGCATCCGGCAGATCTGTAAGCAGGTCCGGAGCCACAATGTATTTCTGAAGCCACATCAAACGAAGCCTTCACGTTAGGAGAAGGAGAAAGAAACCATCTCTAAGGGTTTGAGTGCATCTCAGAAGCAATTGTGCTAACAACAAGCGCTTGCAACCTGATTTTGTGCCCGTATCAGAAGGCAAAGCAGTCCCAACCTCAAAAGTTTGGAAAGCATTTTCAGATCTGACAGTCCCCCCAGGCTAAAACCTGGAGTTGAGGGGTTTTAAAGCCCATCTTTAATCAGGATGACAATTTCCTAAAAGGATGAGTCATTTTATTTCCTCAACAATAATAACGGGAAAGAAAACTCTTTTTTTATCAAGTTGGAAAGAAAGTAATGAGAATAGAACCTATAACAGCAGCAAAACCAGTCCCAGTAGAAACCACAAGCCCTGCAGCAAAACACTGGGAACTTTCTCCGCTAAAGTTCTCCCACAGACTCTCGCCTTTCTTGCTAGGCTTTGGACTAGCTCTAAACCTTGGATCGCTGCTGCCCTAAAAGTGCCTGGGCTTCCCAGCAACGAGGCTAGATTTGCCATGGGTTTCATCTGACCACCTATTTCTTTTGTGCACAGATTTGATGCCCTTCTCTCATCATCAAATGCATCCTTAATCGTGGCACTTAACACTCTCAAAACCCTGCGTGCCTGCATGTTATGGTAGGCAGAAATGACACGCTGAATTCTCTGAACATGGCTTAAATCCTATTCAATTGGCCCTACTGTGGGCCATGCATCATGGAGCACATTTTGGCAGTTATTAATGCTGCCTTTCAACATCATCGCAGACCCACAGATCATAGATACTCCAGAGATGGGTAGTTAACGGGGAGTAAGAAAGACCGCCTAGGCATACGGTTAAACAAATCAGTCATCAATTCACTGGGAGAGCTTTCATTTCCATCACAGCAATCTGTTGGATCCCCGAACTGTTTTTACGTGGTTCATTAGACAATAGCCTTTCTTGCTACTAGTTGGGTCAAGAGTCAAAATTGCTGTGTAATTGCAAGCCTCCGAGCACAAGGCAAGAGTTTTTCAGTCCTGGAGGGTGTTGTCCAAAGGGGAAAGAAAACAGAAGGGAAAGATTATGTGTGAGCAATTGAGCCCTACTGAGAGGGCAAAAAAAAGTCACTGAAACTGGGATTAGCCAAATCTTGTAACGGAAAACAAGAGTCCTGTTGGTAAGCTGGCACTTACACCTAAGAGATGTGTGTGCCGGGGAAAAGGAGCTCAAAGGATGGGTCGAAACAGGCCAGAAGAGGAGATTAAGCAGCATCTGAAGCCAAAAACCAATGGTTGGACCTTTTCAAGCTTTTAACTCCTTGGGTTCATGAAGCACATGGTGATAGCAGTTATTAAAAAAGAACAGTTCCCAACTTAATCAAACTACATTATTGGAAATGATATTGAGGAACCTCGGTGGACAAACCCAGTAAATATCAACTCAAGCTAAATAGCTCAGTTATGATTATTATTAATAATAAATCATGGCCACTGTTTCTTTTGTTTGCCAACAAATAGCATAGTTTATGACTCTGCACAAACCTAACACACCATTTTATTATATTTCAGAGAGTGCATCCTCTTAAAATGATAATGTGTTAATAATCTGTGCTGGGCTTTTTGGCAGGAACCAAAGAGCTCAAACAACTTGAAATAACATCAGCAAAAAATTATTTATTCCCCATCCCTAGTTGCAGAGAAAACAGAGGTTTTCTTGGCTCGGTTACTTCTCAATAGATTTCTGGTTTCAATTAAAACTTTGAGTCTGAGAAGTTAAAAAAAAAAAAGCCAAAGCCAATAAGAGATGGAAGAGAAGTCTCCATTCACTGAGTGTTGCTGCTTCCCCCCCCGCCCCCCGCTTTTACATAACCCTTCTGAGCTAAAAGCAGAGATTAAAGTACAACTACATTGTTTGGAGGGTTTTTTCTCCTTTCAGCTAAAAACCAAATGGAGATGAAAAAAGTTTCTGCTTTGAGTGGAAAGTAGGTTCAGACTGAGGGGAGTAATCTCAGTGAAGGCCAAGGAAGCGCAGGAAGGTGTGCGTGAAGCAGCCACTTGCGCATTTTCTCCGATAGGCATTTTTTTCTCCCGTTTACGATAAAAGGTCCTAGACACTTGTTTCCTCAGGTTCGTGCTATCGCTGCCTAACGTTAGACTGCCGATTATATCATTACTGTAGCCTGCACCAAGTTAGTCCTGGCTGCAGGGGCTGTCGGATCAATAATTGTTCCCATTTGGGTCCATAATATTCAACACGGGATTGGATTTGCCAGCAGTCCTTTACCCCTGAAATCCTCCTGTCAATACGAAAAGGATCGGATTACTTTCCTCTGACAGCAGAGGACTAGCAGGCTCAGCGCTTTGCTCGCCCCGCACATCCTTTGCGGTTTGACAGGCGGACATAGAAGGCAGCACGGCGGGTCCCCCCCGGCCCGGCCCGGCCCGGCCCGGCCCCGCAGCTAATGAAACACCTCTGTTTGCGGGGGGAGAAGCCCTGCCCGGCTTCCCCCTTTATCCCCCCCTCCATCCCTCCCCGCCGGCCGCATTTGCTTGTGGCGGACTCCTCCCAGTGCCCGGCTCGGCTCGCCGAGCTCACGGCAGCCGCCGGTCCACACCCCCAGCCCGGGGAGGGGGCATCGCCACCCCACGGCACCGGGGTGGGTGGGCAGTGCCCCCCCCCGCCTCCTCCAGCCACCTCCCCATGCACCCCCCCACCATGCACATCCCTCCTCCCCCGCGGGGAAGCCCCCCTGCATCTTCCCTTGCAAACCCGCCCGGGGACCGGGGACCTGTCCGACGGGGGGTGGCCGGGCAGGGGGTGTCCCCCCCCCCGCCCCGACCACCGCAGGCGGCCGCTCCCCGGGTCCGGCTCCCGGCAGCGAAATGCCCTTTTAGCATCAGGCGTCAGGCCCGAGATTATCAGTGCCGTTTATTTGAAGCGGAAACGAATCGGAAATCCTTCTCTCAACTGCCGTTTTAGACACATAAATATACACAGGCAGCGCAGGGGACCGGCAGTGCCCGGTGTGATGCACACACACACGCACACACACGCACACGCACGCACACTCACACTCACATACTCACACCGGGAAACAAGGGGAGGGGGTCCCCGCCTCGCCGGAGGGACCTGATTTCCCGGGAGACCCGGCGAGGAAGGGGTGTGTGTGAGTGTGTGAGTGTGAGTGTGAGTGTGTGTGAGTGTGAGTGTGTGTGCACGGAGGTGGGCAGGGAGCCTTGCGCCAGGGCTGGAGTTGACAATAGCCGCCCGCAGCTGCAGGCTGCGTTTTGCGGCCCCCCCCTCCAATACAAACACACACCCCCTCCCTCGATAATATCGGCGATATTCAAACCGCCCAAAGCTGAACTCCAATTCCACCCGGGGAAGGGGAGAGAGGGGCCACCGGGGTCCTGGGGGCGGCAATCACCGGCTTATTAATAACCATTATTAACGCGCCTCACTTCGCCACCCAGCCGGGGGGAGCGGGGGGGTCCCGCATTACTAATTACCCCCTCCCCTTCTCCACCCACCCCCCCCCCAATATGCTCCTGCAAATCGCCGCTTTTCGGGGCTGCGTGTCCTTTTCAATGTCACAACAAGCGCGGGGCCGTGGCGGCCGCCCCGGGGCAGCGGCTCTCCGCCCCCCCCGCACCCCCGCCCCGCACCCCGCACCGCCGCGGACCCCCGCGCCCACGCAACACACGCACACACACTCGCACACACACACACACACACACACAGAGACACACGCACACACACTCTCACACAAATCCCCATAAGGTTACAATGTTGCTCTCTAGCTCCACTTAACCTGCAATTTACGAAGCGGGGGGGGTCTCCCCCCCTTCTCCTTTCCACACGCACACACAGAGCTGCCACCTACCCCCGGCACCGTCGGGAAAACACATACAGGCTACCAAAGGGGTTGGGGGGGGAGGGAAATAAGGGGGGGTAAATACATTATGCAAACTCCTAAAAAAATTGCAACCCCTTCCCAGCAGCACGGTCTTCCCCCCCCCCCCAACCGCACACATACACACCCCCCCACCAGCCACAAAGCGTGGGGAGGGAAGGGGTCGGAGGGGGAGAGGAGGACTCGCATGCATTGCACAGCGGAGAAATATTCCCCCCCCCCCAAATAAATAAAGCCCTTTCCGCGCCATTGCAAAGTCACAACACGAAAAAAAGGAGACGACATTAACTTTTGCATGCAGAGGGGAAAAAGGGAGGGGGGGGAAGGGAAAAGAGAGGGGGGTAAGACCCTCCCGCAATCCGGATCATCAAGACAGACCTTTCCTCGATGGCTCAGGTTTTTTGTTGCTTTTTTTTTTTTTTTTTTTTTTTACTAACCCATATCCCCAAAACGGCAAGCGGGGGCTTCTTAGCAGCTTCCTCTTCTTCTTCTTTCTTCCTCCTCCTCCTCCTCCTCCTCCTCCTCCTCCTCCCTCGGATTCCCCCCTTCTTGTCTCTTCTCTTTTAGATCCCGGTTTCAATCCCTCGCCACAGCCCCCAAAGGTGCTTTTGCTTGTGTTGCGGCAAACCCATGGCGGTGTTCATCTGTCAGATTAGGGGAGCGCACGGCCGCGCAGCACACGCAGAGCGGAGAGGGAGGAGGGCGGGGGGGGAGGAGGGAAGGCACCCGGGGAGAGGGAGATGGACGGACAGACAGACGGATAGATAGCTCGATAGATAAATGATAGATAGATAAATAGAGCGAGATAGAGCGAGAAGGGGGGAAAATGGCGTCTTGGAAGCCGGAATCCCGGAGTAAATCAAATTAACACGCAACACCCAGAGCAGTCCCGGCTAATTTTAGCAGGATCCAAAATAAAATGAAAAGGAAAAGGGGGGTGGGAAGGAGGAGAAGGAGGAGGGGGGGTGAAAGAAAGGAGGAGGGGGGGAAGGAGGAAAAAAAAAGGGGAGAGAAAAAAAAAAAGAAGAAAAAAAAAATCAATGCACTGGATAAAATCCTGGATTTGAAATCGATGGAGCTTGTCTCTGTCTCTCTGGCTCTCTCGCTTTTCCTTTTCTTTTCCTTCTTTTTTTTTTTGGAAGGGGGGCTTTTTTTGCTTTCTGTTTGTTGTTGTTAGTTGTTTGGGGGCCTTTTGAAGGGGGGCGAGGGGGGAAGCGTTTTCGGTTTTGCTTTTCCCGGCGAGGAGTTTAAAAAAAGAAAAAAAAAAAAAACAAACCACGAAAAGAAAGAAAGAGCAAAACCCCGCGACGAGAAAAGGGCTGCTTTGGCGGCGAGGAAGCTGTTCCCTTTATTCCGGCTCTCGTCTCCGGAGCGGGCCGGTGCTGGTGCCGGAGCTCCGGCGGGCTGCGGGGCTGCGGCCGCCCGCTCCCCCCGCCGCGCCGCCCCGCGCCGCCCCACGCCGCCCCACGCCGCTCCGCGCCGGGCCGCGCCGGGGGAGGGCAAAGGGGAGGCGGAGGGGGAAAAAACACCCCCTTTTCCTAACGGGCACGGGAGCGATGCTCACAGACACACAGACACACACCCCCCCCGCCCTCCGCGCTGAGAGTACAGTCTCGGAAAGGGGGCGGCTGGGGGCTGCTTTTTGCTCCCCGCTGGATTTTCCTTTCTCTGTCTTTTATTTTGTCTTTTGGTCTGGTTCCCCCCTCTCTCCCTCTCCCTCCCTGCAAGGGGCGGCGATTTGTTTAAGCAGATCTGGGAGCTGATGGCTCCGTCTTTCTCTTTCCCCTGTTTCGCTCGCTCGCTCCCCGAGTCCTGCAGCACTGGGGCGGGCGGGGGGGGGATAAATGGTAATGATCAGGCACACACACACACACACAGACACACAGACACACACTCGGTGTGGCTGCAATGCTCAGCCCTGGGTTAATGTACTCAACAGTGCCACTACCTGACACAACAGCAGCAGTGATGGGGGCAGGGGAGAAAAGGCGGAGAAGGTGAGACTCAGGTTAGTGGTATTTATCCCACTCCAATCTCTCCCTCTCCCTCCCCCCCCCCCCCCCCCCCATCCTTTTCACAGCGCAGTGCCCTGTGCAGGAGATTTTGGGGGTCCAGTGACTACTGTTCAGACCTGAGGTGAGGAATCCCTCTCTGGGGCTAGGGGAGACCAGCAAGGACTCCCAACACCTATTTTAAGGATAAAAGCCCCCCCACACCTTTCAGTAAGAAGCAGTAACAGTGCCCAAAATACAGCACAAATTCAGCTCCGGGCCAGTGGAGCTGTGCAAAATCCAAGTCCTTGGGCTTTTATTTTCCCACAGTTGCTCTGCCAGCGGTCTGGATGACGCTGCCATTTGGGTTGCCAGTTTGGCAAACCTTTACTCACAGGAGTAAATTGTTGGCTTGCCTGAGTAATCACACAGGTGATGAAGAGGAACCCCCAGAAAAGGGAAGGTTTGTGGGATGGAGCTGTGGAAGTGTATTTACAGGTGAAGGTAATATTGGGGGGGAGTAGGGAGTACCCCCCTGGGTATCTCTGCATGTTTGATCCCTTGCAGAGATGGTGCCACAGGGATCCCTGTTCCAGACTGTTGCAGGAGGCTCGAAGCACACCGAGTTTCTCCCTTTTGCTCTGGGACAAACGGTAACTGCAGGCCATCATCCAAGTGATCTGAATTCAGGGTTCAACTGATGCAAGGACTACCTGAGTTGACCGCCACCAACCATGGAAGGCTTATTCATCTGCCGGGATGAATAAGTCCCAATCTAACACCAGCTGGGTAGGAGAGCTTTGTGTGGCCCACGAGATGACAGCATAGCTCTCACCAACCCTCAGCAGACTCAACTACATGGGTGAATATGTGCCCTCAGCCTCACCGTGTTTCCTCATGCTTTCTGGGAAAAGCTCCTAGACAAAAACCACACCAAGCCATTATTTCCCTTTGGAAGTCTCCACATGACTGACCTCTGCTGTGATACCTACGAATCTCAAAAATGATGAGCTTGGGTAGAGGCAACCATCCTTCTTCTCTCATGGTCCTTTCCTCCCGTTTCTCTCCACCAAAACAAATAAATCAATAAAATACACAAAAACCCCTGATGACCAACAGATCAACCCCACCTCCATCCCAAACAAATACGCAACTCAAAAACTTTTGAATCGGAAATGTCACGCTGAAAATGTTGACATTTCTGATTGAAACCAAACAAGAATTGTCATTTCGAATCAACACTTTGACATGGAAGAGAGGCTTGTTTGTTTAAATTAAATCACCCACCTGGAGCTACATTTTGTCATTTTGTATCCGAATGAAAAAAAAAAAATAGTTTCAACATTTCTTGGCAGTTGAAATTTTCCTGTGACATTTTCCTGTGAAGAATTTTAGTTTTGAAAACTTTTGGCAGGTAAACTCTGTGCATTGAAGAACTCCATTGACCATCATCTTCCTCCTTGGAATAAACTGACATACGGTTATGAAATATTTGGTTTGATTTGATTAACACAGAAAACCAAATTATGGACCAAAATACTCCAAAAAAAAAGAAAAAATCACTTCTGATTTTCCTTTGTTAAAAAATAGTGGTTTGTTTATATTTAATAAGTTTGGGATAAAAAGTGTTTTGTAAGCCTTTGCTCTTTTTATCTTGTATTTCTTTTCTTCTGGAGAGTATACATATACATATACAAATGTATTTAAGCAGCCCCACTTAAATAATTTGAAACTGAGAAGTTTAATTTGAGAAGCAATCAAGATAATGACTTATTTAATGCTTGCTTACTTTGAAAACGGGGGAGTCTAAAAAAATAATAATAAAAAAGCCTCAAAACTACAAAAGGAAGCTTTAGATTGACCCAAAGTTATTTTTAGGTCTGTCTTATGTATAATTGAAAAAAAAAAAAAAAAATCACACCTGGTTACCTGTAGATCTCAAACTCTGAAAAGACCCATCAGGATACATTTCATAAGCAGAAAAAGGCTCGTTCCTTTAAGTGGTCACCTTGTGGGACGTGTGTGCATAAATCATTGTGGATCAGGGTTGACATCAAAGGTTTTCTTACCTATGGTTTTGTCTTCTAGACCTAGAACATTTTTCTTTTTTTAAAAAATCTCCTCCCTCTGACTCTGCTGTGTGTCAGGGAGTTCGCACAATAAGTGGATATTCTGAAAAAGGAAATTTCCTTCTCTTTGTTCTTTTCATTTAAAAAATACTATGGCATTCATAAAGTTGGTTTGGTTCCTGCAGCGGACCTGAGATGAGTTTCCTATTTGTGTCTAACAATCTGTACATAACCTTGACTGCATGAGACAGGCAGATGTTTTATAATGAAGGCCATGAGCCTGTTATTTTTATATAAATAGCATATCGAGTTAAATATGTATATAAGTCTTTCTAGGTTCAAGGTATGAATTAATGTTATACAGAATTATTGGGTGATTTGTAAGCTAATGTGAAAGAAAAAATGTATCTTGCAAGGCCCCCAGTAAAACACTGGTAACACTTAATATGATTTAAAAATACAAACAAATCATTAAAAATAATCATTTACAATTGTTTTAATTGTTTTAATCAGACCAGTTTCCTTACGTATATTATCTTCTCAGCTGTCTAGCATACTTCTGAGCTTTACATAGAAGATATCTATCTATCCATCTATCTATCTGTGTATTTATCTATCATCTATTTATCTATATACACACAAATAAACTCTTAGACACGCAATAGTTAGCAATTCATTGTATCCCAGTACAACGTAAGCGATGAACGATTATATTCCAGGAGTTGAAAACAAGGGGGAAATGGAATGTATTTCAATCCTCCCATTTTTTGCTCAAGAATTGGAAATCCAACTGTTTGAACAATTGGCCCCAAACTAGAAATAACAGTGATTTTTAAAGCTGCCCTTTTATTTTGTAAATCCCTCAGACATGCGGTATCAAGTTTCAACATTGTTGTGTGAACAATGGCAGGCATGAATCAAAATTCAGGGCCAAGGGATTTGAAACCAAATGCAAAACTAATTTTAGAAGACATAAACCCCCTCTTTTGGTTGATTCTCCATGGGTTTAGGATATTTATACTCCCAGCATCCCCAAACCATTTCTCTTGTACATTATTTTGATAACTAAGTACTGTTACCCCTATCTCGGCATCTTCTTGATGTTGACAAAGACTGTGCCACGCTCACTACTGTCCAGAAACAAAAGAAAAAGATTTTGTCTCCAATTTCTCAACCAGGACAATTAGAAGAAAACCTTGGTAGCTTAGCAACATTGTATTACAGTGTGGGAGATGACCGCATGGGCAGCTCATGTTCAAGTCCAGACTTTCTTATCTACCAGATCTTTCTGCAGCCTTCTTCCCCCTTCGGAGCCAGTGACTAAACGTTGCTCTGTAATCAGGCAGCCTACAAAAGTTGGAGGGCTCAATGATGCAGCGCTTGGTGACACACCAGCAGAAGACCAGGACCTGCCCTTTGCTCAGGCTGCTCAGACATGCGAGTTCTTTTGAAAACCTTTGGATTTTTGCCTCCTGTAGCTCTTTCAACATCCATCAGTTTGTTACTGTTCTTACAGTTGTGGTTATATTTCGCAGTCTTTCCTGAGCAAACAAGTAACTCTGATCTCGTAAGTGCACAAAATTCTTTCCCTCATAAATAACTTCAAAGAAACTAATTACTAATAAGCATCAAAACCTATCCTGGATTCTCATGTGCATTGTTGATCTATGATGATGTGGATTTCAATCACAGTTTTAATACTGATTACAGTTTTGCATATATATGTATATATAGCCTTGAATATATGACCATATATATATATTTAAGGCTTTATAAACGAATATAGAAGCAGTAACATGAACAAGAAGCACAACACATTAACAGAAATATAACATCACTCAATGAAGCACAGGACTGGCAGGAGGTAATTTAAAGCTACATAATTTAAGATAGGGAGTGAATGGAAATACTGGATCTGCTTGGGAATTCCAGGTATAAAGAATTGTTTAATCTAGCTGGGAAAGGCATAAAAGGAATTGATAACTAGAAGTTGAATTCAGAGAAAAGATCACATTGCAATGAAGATGTACGTGGTTCATAGTGATTAATCATTGCAGAAACTTAATAAGGTGATTGGTAAAAATCACCATCTCATGACATTTTCAGGTTGGAGACTGGATGACTTCCTAGAAGATATGTTTTAGGCATGCAAAAGTAATTGGGTTCAGGACAAGAGCAGACATGAAATGAGTTAAGAACTGCCTAACTGACAGATCTCTGAAAGTAATTGTCAATGCAGAATTATTGTCGAAGAGGAGTGTTACTAGAATTTTCCCTTATGCTATTCATCAGTGATCTGGAAGTAAATATAAAACTACTCCTGATGACATTTGTAGATGACATTATGGTTGGTGAAATAGCAAAGAATGAGAGTCCAGGGCAGCCTGATGTAACAAACTGCACCGCCTGGCTTGGGCAAACAAAATGCATTTTAATGTAATAAGATGTTAGTTGCAATAAGATGCTTCTTGCAAACACAGACAAAAACCTGGACAAGCACTGCAGTGCCGGATTCGAGTTGGACCCTCAAATCTGAAAGTGCTGTTGTGATCCTTGGCTCTGCAGCCAGGTGACTTGTGGTGTATGGCACCAGTAAAGTTGAACTCGAGAGGCTGTTTATGGGTCTGACAGCCACATTTTAAAACATATGGTGACAAAATTGGAGAGGGTACAGAAAAGAGCCACAAAAAATGATTGAGGGCTGGAGAAAATGATTTGCAGGGCAAGCATTGAAGAATTATGTTTAGCTATCAGAAATAGATTTGATTCCAGGGGAAAAATGCCTTGTAGGCGAAGAAATTATGTGGTACCAAGGGACTGGAGTTAGGTACCTAATTTCTCAAAGGAGCAGGGCTCATACCATTCCTCCTTTCAGCATTTCCAACATAACAGTTTAAGTGACCCCTACTCACTGTAAATCCAGTTAATTTCTAACTCTGTCCACATATTGTAATCGAAAGACCTCACTTAAAGCTTTGGGGTCTACTATGGGGCTAGGTGTCATACTGCCCTGATGCAATTCTGGAGTTGGCCTGGGATTTCTTTCTGGAAACAAAGGTTAACTGAATAAAATAAAACTATTCTTTAGCCTAAGCCAAGCTGAAGCACTGATGACCCTGACAGACTGGAGACAGACTAGATGGCCTAGATGGTCCTTTCTGGCTTGGCAATCTTTGAAAATGAATTTGCAGAAGAATGATGTAAATGTCTCTTGAACTTTGACTGACAGCTACATATACTCAGTGCAGTTCTCATGAAGGGTGTCATATAGCACGAAGCAAAATCTTACGACTCCTTGTTGAACGTAGCCATCCAATGGCTGAAGAAACACTGCCATAAGGTGAGGACAAACCATGATGCTTCCTAAGAAATTGTTGAATCACTGAAACTGGAGGGTTTGGCTCAGAAAATTTCTCCAACCCAGGATGGACTTCTTGGCATAGAAAGGGACAGAGCCTCGCCTTCATGGTAAGATCCCACTGGTGATGTGATGTCATCACTTCCATTTCCAACCTGTCCAAATCAGAGCAGATACCTGAACTTCATCTTCCTGGTCAGTGCTCCAAGTATGACACAGTTGGCTGTTCTTGGATGGGTCTGCCATTGTATTTTATTGGGCTGCTCTGTTAGGCACAGATAACATTTATTGGATCAGAAATACTTTCTTTTATCCAAGTATGCTCTCAGTCCCATGGAGAGGGTAATAAATTTTATTTCTCATGAAAAAACACAGAATGGCCTTGGCTTTTTTAAAATATGAAGTGTACTCCCCTCCTCCCCCAATAAACCCCCCACCAACAACCTTCAGAGAAGATGAAAATGTCTTCCTTCTTTGCTCTGCATGATTTCATTGTGCCAGGCACACAGTAGGAAACACAGACCATGAGATAATGTCAGCAGCCAGAGGGTGCATTTCACAGGTGAGCTGAGGTTGGCCTCAGAAACTATTTGGAGGAAAAAAAAAATGAGCATGCTCACATGCTATTAGTAATGTGTAAAATCCTTCAGATGACAATGGATAATATCCATATGGATATCCATCCATGGATAATAACTGTACAGAGAATATCCACTTCTCAGTATCTATGCACTTTCTTTATCTAAAACGTAAATCATCTTAGCTGTTCCTTTCCTCCCAGGGCTTTGCAAATCTTGACACATGGATGCTTTATATGCTTAAATTATTTATCATTGCTCTGGGACACCTGAAGCTTTTGAAGATGGAAACATGAGGAACAAGGGATATCGCATTTCAGCGTGAAGCTCTATCTGAATAATAGTTTGCAAACATACTTTGGGGTGTTTGGCATCGTGTGTGTGAATAAACCTCCGCCAGCCCATGCACAGTGAGAACGAGACCCCACAAAGCCAGGTTGTAATATTCAGCAAGAATCACTGCTGGTATTAAGCCTCTGTCATCTGTGTTTGGCCTCATCTAAGGGACAGCACCTTTCCCAGTCAGGCAGTTGATGGCATCAGGTTGGTCAATGTGCTTGTGGGATGCCTGAACCTCTACCATGGTAAGCAGTAACACACCTAGTAGAAAGCAGATTATATTTATCAGTGCCAGTAGAGCCTCAGGATACCTAATTCTGCCTTTTCTCCCTTTTCCCTGTTCATTATCATTCCCTGACACCCCCATGGTGATAGCCAGCCTTGGCATCAGGTGGTGCAGAGGTCCCCCGAGTCACCGGGAGCAGCATCAGACATCAGCCCGAGCGACCCTCGCTCCCCAACCCAAGGGAAAAACCAGGCAAGAAACACCAGGTCTGCAAAACCGACGGCTGATTGATTCCCCGTACTCTGGGGAATGTGCAGCGCAACTTTTTAATTCACACCTCGGTCATTTATCAATGTTTTCTTATCGCAGAGTTTCTCTATCAGTGAGTTAAATTTGGAAGAAAAACCCTTAAAACTACGTGGGTGCCTGGGGCTAACACAGGTGGGTTTTGCAGCATGGCAATAGTACTCCCTCCCCTCTTGCACCACAGCATCTTTTTTTGCCCTTTTCCGCACCAACCTCTTTAATTTTTTAAGTTTTCGGTGGTTTTGGTTGAATAGCCATGAAGCATTGCCCTCTGCCGGCAGGTCTCCCACCTGGCTGCGAGCGCGGGGATGTCCGTGCGTCTGTCTGCGCCGGCTCCTGCAGCGCTTAGGCTGGGGAGAGGATTAACAGCGTAAAGATTTGCAGCTCGATATTTAGATTTTGGAAAAGAAAGGAGAGGAAATTCAGAAAGAAATCAGCAGCACCAAAAACATTGCTTGTGTAGAATTTAATACACAAATACGGTTTCATGTGGTTTTTTTTTTCCTTTTTATTTTTTTATTCTTTTTTGTTATGCTTTAAAATATTAACTGACAAAGCATTTCTTGCTCCAGCTGCACAATATTGTGCTCATGCAGCAGCATATGTGATTGAGAGAGACTCGTGCAGTCCCGTTGTTCATTAGGAGTGAAATGCTGGCTAACAGCATGGGTGGTAAAACGTCACTGACAATAAAAAATTGTTTGAGAACAGGATGCAGCTACCTTAGGTGCTAATTTGGCCCTTGATTATAGCAGGATCTGAGCAGCTCATAGTCTCATAGAAAAACATTTATACTCACAATCTGCAGGACTTGAGGGGACTTCAGTGCTCCTATTTTACAGACAAAGAGGTGAGAGATAAAAAAAAAAGAAAATTATTTATATTGGGTTGCAATGGGAGCCTTGGGCAGGAGGGCTTGAATTCACGTTTCTCACGCCCTAGTCCCTTCTCACCCAGCTCACAGATGAGTTTTCCTCGCTCCGAAGTTTACACCAGCTCTGTCCAGCTTAAGCCACGAGGAGATTAGGTAGCAGGATACATTTTTAACTTTTTTCACTTTGACAAAAGTCTGCATCTCAAATAAATTATATAATATAGAGCAGAAAACTTCTAGTGAGAGCAAGCTAAAAATATAAGATTTTTTTTTTTCTCTCCATCACAGCTCCTGTTCCCAAATTACACTTGCCTTGCTCAGAGTCTTAGAAAGCTGACACAGAACAAATTGTCCTATGTAAATTGCAAGTTTCCCTTCTGATTGACAGCAATCCACAAAGATGGACTAATTCCAGAGGAAATCAAGCAAAGACTGTGTCATAACTATTAACCCAAATTTTAAAGATGTTCCAAATTGCTGCTGAGTTGCCAGCACGTCCTTCATAGAACGGTGCACGTAAATCCAAAGTACGGGAGCCAGACAGAGTACACGTGAGCGGGATGTAGTGGGTTACAAGTTGTATATGTGCAGTTTTGCTCCCCTGGCTACTGCAGCTTGTGTTGGGGAAGGACAACCACGTACTCCTCGCTCCCTCCTGGAGACTTTGCTCTTGAAGATGTGCAACGGGCAGTCAAGCATATGACAAGTTACATTCTTTCTGCCTGTTTTGGCTGCTGTTGTCCTTAAACCAAAACAAGTCATTAAGGGAGCAAGGACAATTTTTTTTTTTTTAAGATTCCTGTAAAGGAAAGGGAAAGGGAATATGGGCTGCTGTAAAATTGATATTGTCACAAGGCTGATTTGATTGTGCCACTCCTTACCGCAGAGCCGTGACTGAGTTTATCGAGGTCTCCCTTTGCAAGTGATAATAAACCTAATAGCTGCCCACAGCTTAATATTTTTTCTTGCACTACATATGTTCATTTTTGGTCCTTAGATTATTTTTTTCTCCTGTCTCCATCTGTTCTTTTGCCTTTGAGGTACTTTAGTTACCATGGAAATGACAACATCATCTGGATGGGTGGAGCTTCGTGCAGTGTAAAGTTGGTTTCCTATGTAAAGTGGTTTGCAAGGTATGGGCATGGCTGACAAAAATACAGCATTTTATGTGATAGCTTTTCATATTTTAGGTGTGCAACAGAGGGATACCTATATGTGCTCATGAGTGCACAGGGCATGATGTGCCTCTTCCAGGAGGGGCACATGTTTCATTTTTTGCTCTGCCAGATGAAATCTTTCACTTGAGTCTTTCCTGCCTGATTTCTTACAACCTCTAGTTGCAAGTTGGCTTTTATTTGTGAAGGCCCTATTGTAAGACACTTTCTGAGGACTGTCATTGTCAGATGGGTCAGGCAAGGTGGAGAGCTCATTCCCTGGAGATGTGCATCTTTTGTCATCATTGCCATGAAGAAGAATAGGAGGAGTTAATTTAATGGAAGTTTGTCACATGGGCTTTGTTGTCTGGTTATGTGTGTGGCATTGCCTCCTTGGACTCTGGGAGGTATCTTGCGCCTTCAGCAAGTCCACACAACAAATGATCTATGATCAATACAATCCAGAGATCACTCAAAACAATTGTACTCGGTCATCACACTTTTCATCTCAGCAAACCTGGCAAATCCAGGGAAGAGCCCTTGTTTATACCAAATCAGACCTTATTTCAGTAGTGACCTCATGGACTTTAGAACAGTCCTAGAAGCTGTTATCCACTATTAGTCCCTGTACCACCTGGCAATATTGATTATATTGTTCGTGGCGATGAAGGTATTTTAGATGAATAATGATTTTTGGCAAAGGATATTAAGAGAAGAGCCAGATACATCAAAAAGATGAGAACTTGGCCCATGGAACTTAATATTAAGGCCTGTACAGTCTCCAAAAAGCTTTTAGGCTAGTTCATATATTCAGTGGATGTCTCTTAAAGAACCTGAAGTGCTCTCTGCTTGTCTAATCAGGAATGTGGATGGGGCCAGGAGGTATAGAATCATAGAATCATAGAATCATACAGGTTGGAAAAGACCTCTAAGATCATCGTGTCCAACCGTCAACCCAACACCACCATGCCCACTACACCATGTCCCTAAGGGCCTCATCTACACGTCTTTTAAATACCTCCAGGGATGGTGACTCCACCACTTCCCTGGGCAGCCTGTTCCAAGGCCTGACCACTCTTTCAGTAAAGAAATTTTTCCTAATGTTCAATCTAAACCTCCCTTGGCACAACTTGAGGCCATTTCCTCTTGTCCTATCGCTAGTTACTTGGGAGAAGAGACCAACACCCACCTCGCTACACCCTCCTTTCAGGTAGTTGTAGAGTGCGATGAGGTCTCCCCTCAGCCTCCTCTTCTCCAGGCTAAACAACCCCAGTTCCCTCAGCCGCTCCTCATAAGACTTGTGCTCCAGGCCCTTCACCAGCTTCGTTGCCCTCCTCTGGACACACTCCAGCACCTCCATGTCCTTCTTGTAGTGAGGGGCCCAAAACTGAACACAGTATGTTACAGAAAAGGTTTTGGTGCAGTTTCCACAGAGACCAAAGGAACAGGAAAGTGCTAATTCATCAGAGCATATGCAAACATGGGTTCCTGACGGAGAGTCTCTCAAAACGGGCATGTTTGACTGGCTGGGACAGCCTTCAGTTCTTAGAAAGTTTGGGGGGGAGAGGGTGAGGATCCCACAGAACAACAGGGAGTCCCATGCACAGTCCATGGGGATGACTTTGGTCAGTGCTCAGAGTCTGCTGAAGAGAGGAGTCTAAGGTCAAATCCTTGGATCTTCTATCCTAAGCTTACTTTGTCACGTGGCTGGAGTGATACTATTTGTTTATTTTTATTACAGTTATTTTTAGGTGCTCTAACTCCAGCTGCAGCCATTTCTTACCACAACAATCCTTTCAAGAAACAACCTCCCCAGCAACACTAGAAATCTTTCCCGTGGAAAAAAAAAACCAACCAAACCAACAAAAAAACCTAACAAACTCAGCAGCCAGCAGTAGAAATCTTCCTCAAAGACACATTCTAGCAATAAATAAACTTGTGATTCTCAGAAAGCTCAGAAGCTGGTGGTGGTGCTGGGGATTTTGCAGCAATTCAGGAAAATTCATCTCTTAGTCCAGCATGGATGGCAAACTCCAGGGCCAGGGACCCCTCAGCAGTCTCCCTTGATTTCTTTTTTGTGCCCTGGCTGCAGAGAGCTGGGGCATTCACGTGTCAGGCATCATCCTGGCTAAAACACGAGCAATTGCACCAGTGAACTCCAGAGCGAAGAGCGTGACCTGTTATAATCGGTTCCAAGAGCTTTTAGCCGGGCGGCGACAGGCTTGCACTCGGTGCGAAGGGAGCAGGGAAAGACTCATCAGGAGAAAGCGAGGGCCCAGGGGAAAAAAAGGCTGGTTTCAGCCCTCTTAGAGTTGGGGATGTCTGAAGCGACACCTCTGCAAAGGCTGCCGGCAGCCGGGGCCGCTCCCAGCGTTGCGGTGTCACGCTCTCGGCGCGACAAACCGCTTAATAAGTCGGGCAGCTGCTCCCAACATCAGTTCGTCTCTGCTCTGGAGCAGTTTCTATCCGAGCCCTGTGTGGAGTGTGTTGGAGTCATAGAAAAATAGGGCTGAGAGGGACTAGGAGAGGTCACCACCATCACCTCCGCCACCTGCTGACACAGCCTATGCAGCAAGCACCAGATCTGAGAGGACAGCTTTGAAACCTCTTGGGCGGACACAGGCAGGAGCAAAAAACTAAACAAAAAAGCCCTTTCCTGCTATAATATGGCCAGCTAAGAGCAAGCAGAGATTTAGCAGTGGATGGTCTCCAGGCATCTCAGTGGTGCATTTTAATCTTTTTTGCTGCTTGGTTTGCTTTCTGCTCAAACTTAAAGCTGAATTTGCTGGGATTGCTTCAGAGGTCCTCAATCATTTTTCTTTGCGGTCAGTTTTCCCAAAGTCTCTTTAGCAGGTCACAGAATCTGTTGTCAGGTCCTTTGTCAGGATGGTTGACCACCAGATGTGGCCTTCACCTGTGGCAATGCTCCTCATAAGAATATGGGATCTTCCAAGGGAAGGGAGGAGATATTCCTCAGTTAGGAGCTCAGCAACCTTCAGCACAACATACACAAGATCCAGATCCAAAGAGAGATCAAGTATGAGGAGACATGGACTAGTCCTAGATGTACAAATGTGTTTTTCTTACATTAAACATAGGGTTATTAC
Source organism: Calonectris borealis (assembly GCF_964195595.1). Lineage (NCBI taxonomy): Eukaryota > Metazoa > Chordata > Aves > Procellariiformes > Procellariidae > Calonectris > Calonectris borealis. Next base: position 81,987,497 of record NC_134352.1, on the reverse strand, counting down.
AACCTAAATTCCAGTTGTCTCCTTCCCTTGAGTTGATTCACAGGGAAATCCAGCCTAACTGAAGTTAATCCAAGTGCAGAGCCCAAAACTGAGGTTCTTTGTTCTGATCTACTGTCCAGTTGAAGCCACAGTGGGGTAAGCAGATCCCTTATTTCATAATAGGTCTTCCCCTCACACTTTATAAGAGGCATTTTACAGGTCTGACGTAGCAAGAAGAAAAGTAGGACTTGATTTTTTTTCTGACTTAGATCTCTGTAGGGATACGCGCTGTAAAAAGTTAAAAACTTGCGAGTTTTTCTTTAATGTATCTGTTTTTAATGGACTATTTGTGTTCTACATTTGGATTACAGTTTTGTGAGCAATCAACTTCTTGATCTGCTAGCCAAACCTCTCAAAATAATATGAATGTTTTTCTTTGAGGTTATTCAGCTATTAATTTTTTTCTTGCTCTTTTTCCCATCAAAATGGTAAACTGGGGAGAAAAAAATTAGGTTGAATTCAATGTATTTATTTTTGTTAACATTTCTTAATTTTAGATAAATATAGGAATTAAAGAATGTGAAAATAAGAGATTTTGACTTAAAGAGATAAGTCTCTTCTGACTAAAGCAATCAAACCAATTGAATGAATGAACTATGAATTCACACATAATTTCAATAGATATGAATTGGTTTTTTTTTGTTTTTAGAGGTTTTTTTGGGGGAAAGCACACATTAGTTTGCAAAATGTCACCAAAATCTAGTTAGGATCAAGATGTTAAACTGGCATTGAAAACTAGAGTGGAGGGTCTGGTACGTGAGCTTCATGTTTCTTCACCCCTGCAGGAAGTGGGGAGAAGTGGTTTGTATCAGCTGCACCCTGTACATTGTTTTCTCATTCGTCACCAAATGCCAGGAGCTGCAGTAATCCATCCTGGAAGTGACAAACATATGATGCCATGCAGCCTGATCCTGTGGGAGGAAGGGTGGAATTTCCTATGGGTGCAGATGCCTCAAGAAAAAGGACTTTTTTTAAGCCTAGAGTCTCTTCCTGCCTGTCCCAGGTTAATGACGAATGGACCACGATTTCAAGGCTTTGTACCATTTCATTAGTCTTCTCTAGTAATTTCTATTGTTTTTATTGTGAGTATTTCTCTATTGATTCCAAAGGGACCATTGTGGATTTGGACCGTGATAGGAATCATTCCCACACACGAAAGAGTAGGATTTTTTTATCCTTAATTTACTGATTAGGTATTCGCTGCATCTGTTACTTGTACCCTTGTTTCTCACAATCCTGTATCTGTCAGAATATACTCTGACCTTTAACCACTAAAAAAAAATAATCTTATAACAGGATTTACAATGAAAATGCGTACTTGTTTGATGAAAGCCATTGGAATGGCAGCCATCCTCTTAAGGGCAGGATTAAGGTTACAAAGGCAGAAGGAACATTATTATTTCCTGATCTGGTGAGTGTTGGGCAGTCCAGCCTCCAGGTTATCTCACATCCTATATGATTTATCCATAACTATGAATCAAATGCAAAAACTTGTTTGCTGGAATTCTTCAACAGATGTTCGTAGTCCAGAGAATTTGGGCAATTTCCACATCGTGTGCCAATATCTCCTCTCCTTCCTCACATCCAGGCCGAGACATTTGCAGCAGAAGCAGAGCCGTACCCATCACCTCTGCGATCCTGCTCGTGAACACAGCTATGAAAATGGAGGTAGCCGTGGATTTGTTGCTGCGCATCCACAGATGCAATTACACCGGTCCATGGGTGTTTAATGATGTGCTGTCGCTAAATTCACATCTGGGGAAAACCCTGCTGAAATTGGTTTTGCCCCCGCTGTGTTGCTTGTGAGGTTAAAGGAGTCCTTGGTTGCCTGTTACATTATGGCTGCGCAATCTGTGATGCAGCTAACCTTGTATCTCCTCCTGAGGTTTGGTTGATGTGCTTTGGGCATCATCTTTCAACACACGGACGGTGCCAAGGCTTTTTTTGATGGGGATGGAAAGAGTCTACTGCATAAAACAGAAAAGTGTTTTGCCCAGACTATCGCCAACCCAGCTGCACCACCAGCTCATCCCTTTCAGGGGAGACACTGCTGCTGGTCACAGCAGTATTTACCCCAGGCTTAGGCAGGGATGTAGCTTCATGAGAAGCAGAAAAGAGCAGTGCAGGCTGCAAAGGTTTACAAAGCTTGGCCTTTACATCAATCTGGGGACCGTTTCCCCATCAGAACTGCATCCTTTGGTTTGAATTCTGGATACTCTTTCTGGCTCATCTTTTCTCCAGGTGCCTTGCATCCAATATCTAGCGTTCCTTTATTTGCTTTTCCTCTTCTTTTAAACTTACTCTTGCTCTCACAGGAGCACCTGCGGTATATAAAAACATGGCAAAAGCACTTAATCTAGTCTTGCATTTTCACTCTGGAACTTTGGTTGTTTTTCTTGAGTGAAGTACCTTGTTTCCTACACCCATCAATAGCTTTATACTCAATAAGAGCTGGTAAGAAAACACATTTCCTGTCCAGGAAGAAATGTTTTTTTAAATTTGTTCTGATTCAAAATTGAGCTTATAGAAAAATGTCTCTTCAGAATTTCCCACGGAATAAAAATTCTGGTTAAAAAGCTCACCCACCACACATTAAAAAACCCCAAACAACGAAAGGATTTGCATAGACAGAGTTCAGACTGTACATTTATTATTGTAAAAGTAGTATGACAGTGATCCCAATTCAGTTATCCACATATGGATTTCTAATGCTCTTTGATATGTCAAAAAGCATCTGGCATATCTCCAGGGGCCTGAAGGATATGGCACAGGACTTCTGCCCTTCTGGAACAGCCCGTAAAAACCTGGTGGGATACTTCAGAACATCTCAGATGCCAACAAACATCTGTGTATGGGTAACGAAACTGAGCTCTGAAATTGTGCACACCTCGGTTTGGGGGACTTGGTCTGTGAGCTCAGTCCTATCTCTGCCTCTTTGCTGAAGTTTGATCTAATGAATCTCACTCAGTATCGGCACTGTCCTGATTTCAGCATGTGTGCCCATGTCTGAGAGATGGTCCACTACATCTCCTGCACGCCAATGATTTTAAACCAGGGAGTAGACCTGTGAAGCTTGCCTGAGTGCTTAGTGCAAATCTTGGAGTATATGTTTGAATGTGGACCTTGACTTAAATTCGACATGTTTATCCCTGTAACACTGCTAACACTGACAGCTCTTGTGTCGTGCCAGAAAAATTCAATTTATACCATGTTTCCCAAAACCTGGGCCAGACAGACATCCTCAATGCTGGATATACACACCCTAGTATCAGTTCAAATAACTAGGAAAAAAAGAGGCTCGTAGATAAAAAGAACAGAGCAGATCAAAATAAACTGGGTTACAGATGCTGGGCTCTCTTTTATTCAGAGTCCAGCTCACCGCTAGCACTGCCTTGATAGTGCTCCCCTTCCCCCTTTTGACCTTCTCTTTTGGGCCAAGCTTGTGATCTTGGGTGATCCAGCTCACTTTACACCTTGGCCTAATTACAGCCAGAGGAGCAGAGGGTGGAATATGATAACCATCCACATCTTTATCATAGGTGAAAACAGGCAGAGTAATCATTTAGGGTGGCTGAAGTAGGTAAGGCTGGGAGTAATGAGATGGAAAGTTTAGATTGAATATCAAGATAAAATTACCCACAATACATTCTTTTAGGCAAGGGGGTGTATTAAGTCTCAATTAGTGGCACTATGATCTAATAGCACCACAGCTACTGACAGCATTATGGTCCCTTGGCCTATTAAATCATCTTTCAAAGAAACCGATGGAAGGCTGAACTGGACAAACCACTGGTAACTGTAATATAAGGACTAAACCCATGATGGAGCCAGAGTGGAATAAATAGGTAATTTCCATATCATTCATGAGAAGATATTGTACCAGGTAGTGTTATCCACCAAGCTCTGTGTCTGTGCAAAGATCTTGATGGCATTTTCAAAACTGCCTAAGTCACTCTTAAGTGACTTAGGAGTCCTAATCCTCTTTTGAAAACCAGTAGAGTAATTTAGGCATCTAAAACCTATTGTATCACCTAGTGAGAATAAGATTTATGAAAGTCCCTCTCTTAAAAGTGCTTGGGTTTGAAATGCCCATCTAGACACATAAATTCATATTTATGTGGAGCACTGCAGGCAGACACAGGCTTGCTCTGCCTGTTCTCTACAGCAAAGGACTAACAGAAAGCTTGGTACGGGATAAATTAGGTCTCTATGCTATTTTTTTTGCACACAGCAGGGCCTTACCTGCAATTTGCAGTGCAAGCAAACCCTAAACCGTGATGAAACTAGGATGAAGTCTCCCAAAGTGGCATTTTGTGGGATGTTTCTTTCTGAATGCATGTTCTGATGACACATGTACTACATGAATCAACGTATGTCACCGCCAAATGTAATGCATCTTTGATGCAGAAACAGGTTAGTGGCGGACGAGCATCCAGCTCTGAATCTTCATGTCACTGCCACAAGCCTGAATGCTATAGAAATCCAGAGCATCAAGGGTATTATTGCAATTTGCATAAGTAGAAAACACAGTGATTAAAAGTTATCAAAGAAAGCTATCGCTCAGTTGTCAGCTCCACAAGCAGATTCCAGTGATGTCTTTCCAGCTCCTTCATAATAATCTCCGTAAGTTCTTGCTAAGAGCTGCATTGAAGTAACCTGTCATTTACTCTGTCTTTCACCAATTCAGCTCAAAGAGATGCGCCAGCTGTGATCACTTGGAGTCAGAGCTGCTGTGTTGCAAAGCATCGCTACAGCTGCAGGCAAAATGTACAATTTGGAGATCTGCCGAACCCAAAAGTCATGGAAAAAACAGAGTTGTACCACCCATAGCACCCTACCATCGCGGCAGGAGAAGTACTGTCCTGGAAGAGGAGAGCTCAGTCTCCGGCATTCGTGTGACGAAGAGGGGCACTATGTAGGAAGGTGTTCCTTGTCTGAATGGTGTCTTGTCTTCTCTTTTTGTGGTTTCTGCTGGCCTCTGGTGTGGAAGCAGGGTGAGCAAAAGGCTGTGGAAAACACCACAGGTCGCATCTCCTGGTGGATCTGGAAAACCTGCTGTTTTGTTGATGATGGGTAAGTCTTCGTCTGATTCAGTTTTCCCAATATGTACTGCTGAGTGCCACAAAACCAAGGAGGTGTTACAAAGCTCCCTCAGGCAAGATGATGTAATTTCCAACCTGCATGTGCTTTGGAAGGATAGAAAATGCCATTATCAGTCAAACATGACCTTTCAAGGTAGAAAATGAGATTGAAATGTAGTCTGTTCTTTCCATGGCCATGTTTCTCTACCCTAGAAAACATCTTCTGGTACACATGCTCTCAGGTGGCTGGACTTCTGTCTCCCACACTCAAGATTTCTCTCTTTTTTTTTTTTTTTTGTCTTTTCTTTCCCTAATCTCCGAGCGCAAGTGTTTAATGTGGACCAGTTTAGCACAACTGTAAGTCAGTGCAATTTTAATAAAATTTCTAAAACTGACACCAATCTTGCATCTCTTTTTCTGCCAAGCATAACTCATTTGCTGAGGCTAAAAGTGAGACCAGCTCTCCTGCTGACACTCAGGAGAGGGGGCAGCCAGAATGGTTCTGTGGGCTACAATTCCTGCCGTTGTGCTTCACTCAGACATTTGTCCCCGCTCTCCATTTCGTTACCCTTTGTCTAATGACTGATATCTCTGGGTGTAAAACACAAACACCTCTGTGACAGGGTTGTCTCAAACATTTGGGTTTCTTGGAAACCTCAGCCTATCAACAGCTAGTGGGTTCTTGGGGCTAAGTGGGATAATTACATTTTTTTCTATGGAGCCAATTAGAGGCTGATAACATTATCACAATTATCTGATTAAACTTTTGCTCGCTGTCCTTTAAAATTACTTCCAGTCCTCTTCAGACACTAAAAAGCATGAAGCTCTGAAACAACAGTAGCGATGCTCAGAGCTTCCTTGGTGCTGTCATTGCCAAGGGACTGGGTGCAAAATTGTTCAGGTCTTCTTCAGCAGGGAAATCTGGATTAGTCTGGTACCAAACAGGTATATGAAAAGGCATGGGGCATAAGCAGGCCAAATGGACTATTCTCCAGTGTCATGGTTCCTTGCCGATGGTCCAGGTTATGTTTCAAGACACCTTTATCATGGCACACCAGAGTCAAACCTCATCCTCAGGACAGCTTGATTAGACTAAGGATCTGTCTCAGCATAGTTAGCCTCCTGAACTCCACTTAGTTTGTTATATTGCTAATCTCTAAATCCATTATAGCCAGAAGCATTTAAGGTACTAAGTCAATTGTGAGAGAGAAAAACAAAGGAAGGAGGAAAAAAACAAATAAAAAGGAAATTCCAAGCTATTAAAGCATGCTTTTGGGGACCAGAGGTATGTGGGACCTCTCAGTGTGAGTTAATCTGAGTGGTTTTTTCCATATAACTGTGACGGGACATAAGTCTCTTGAAGTTTGGAAAAGCATGTGGTCAGACTTACATCTAGATCTTGGAGCCTGAGGGACTTATCTGGGCTGTATAATGGCAATACCTGAGCACCTCAGCTTTTATATTTAAACAGATGCAGGTAACTGTATTATTTCCAGATGAAACATGGAGGCACAGAGAGCTAGGTAATCTCTGTTGGATTTACCCATATCCGATAGCAAATCTGTGACAGAGACAGAAAATAAGCCTGAAGCCTACCTGGCCCACAGAGGACTTCTTCTCATCTGTAATTCATCTTTCTGCTCTCAGTCTATGATTTTGAAGGTTCAAGCAATGCATGCAGAGAACTGCCTTTCTTTCCAACAAATGAAACACTGTTGCCCCAAGTTCTTCCAGAGCAGGGCTAAAGCTCTGTGGTTTGTTGAACCCAGTTTTTCAGTGCCTCCAGTTTTGGGTTGGAGCTTCAAGACAGAACAAGCTTCACAATTCAGCTTGGCTGCTTGCACAGCGACATCATGTGGAACTGCACACCAGCCCAGCACGAGACCCCGATGAGCTCCCCAGCGAACCTGGCCCTGAGCTCAAAGGAACCTGGCTTCTGCTCTCATTCTCAACTGCTTCCCACGCCTCCCATGTTTACTCTGGCAACAAGTACCTTCAGTGCCCAAATCTTGTAAAACCTAAAGGTGGTCCCAAACCACATCACTTGGTTTTGGATCAAGATTCGAATTTCCAAGCATGTCTAAGTCCAGGATTTCTATTATTTGGCCTGCCATAGACATGAAGTCACCCTAAAAATGTGCATCTGGAAAACAGACAATTTCTGATCATTCAAGAGGGGTTTTGGATTCATGGGTACATCAGTTACTGCATCTAGCACAAACACTGGTATTCCAATATTTCGCTAATGCCTGTAAATGCAATGGGGTTTCTAGGTCTTACTAGAGCGCTAATAGGAATGAGGTCCCTTTTTGCTCTGGGTTAAGATATGGTGTTCAACCCAAAAAAGAAGAAAAAAGCTCCTATGTTACAGGCAGGTTTACTAAAATTTTCAAGGTTATAAGACAATCATCTGTTACAAAACTGAGAGCAGGACCTGTAAATCCAATGTTTCATTAAAAGGGTGGTACATGTTAATAGAATAGAGGATATTGTCTGTTGGCAAATGCTATGAATCAATTTATTTTATTCCTGGGTACATGTTCACGTGAAATTGGGCTAACTTTCCTCTCTGTCAAATATAATACATACGGTTCTGGCAACATCTGTTTTGTTTCACTTGCTAGAGCTGTGGGACTCTAGACTCAATAAGGTCTTTCCAATTCAAAGAATAAAAGCTCCCAGGAAAGCTAGCCAGGAGCCCCTGTTTTTACAACAGATTGCTTGGCTTGTTGCAATCCATTCAGCCAAACATTTTTTTACAGAGTTTGAGAGCACTGTGTGAATACCAAGTACATGAATTGTGATTAGCAGCTTCCCTTGGAAGTCTCCTTCTAAGAGCTCTTATTTGATTTGATCTTGTCTCAGGTAAATAAAAGGAACAAAGTGGAAATGGCCTTTGACCTACTAATTAATCACTTGCTTCTGTTAACTATGCCTCCGTCAATGTTATTAAGTGGCAGCATCTGAGGGTAAATAGGCAACTGTGTAAAGAGGCTTAAGTGCCATCTGTCCTTACCTGCTAAGGTTCTTTTGCCCTTTGGAGTTGATCCTTTGGTCTTATTGCCTTTTTTTTTTTTTTTTTTTTTTTTTTTTTAAATCTTGGGAAGATATTTGCGTGCAATATGATTAAAATAGAGAATTGGCCAATTCAGCCCTATCTCCATGGCTGTTTGAAGGCACTCAGCGACTGTAAGTAAGTGTGGTTACAGATGTGCTGTTTATCTCTCAGTGATCAGAGTAACGAAGACAGCAATTGCTGTCCTATGCAGAGTAGTGGTGATTAGCAATAGTTAATGTGCGTGTTGAATATGAGCAGGGAAGTATTTACTCATACAGCCCTGATGAGGACTTGCAATGAATGATAAATACTCCTTCCAAGAACAATCACTATCTGATAGTACTCTTTCTGTTAGACCAGTTAGAAGCATGGCTTTAAGTCTTATTCATCATCCCCTTCTTAGGGCATACATTTTATCCTATACAAGCAATCAGATATGTTTTCCTCCTAGATGTCATTTAAGTGGAAGAAAACAACATAGGAAGATAGATTTCATCGATCCATCTCTGGGATGTGGGTGAATCGCTCCTGTAGGTGAGTTGAAGGATGGAGAATCTAGCCACTGTTGCTTACAAATACTCATGCAAAATGATTGTACCCTCATTCACACATCTAGTTGCATCTTACTCCCTATTATGTGATCTTTCTACGCCTGGATGGATGCTTGTTTCCATCAGCTGGCCTAACACCAGCCTTACTCTTCAGGTTTCTAGTTAATGTGTAAGGTCAGCTTTTGGGCAACCTGTTACGTTATAACAGGCATGCTCTGTACTTTTGCAGAAAGACAGACTAAATTAGGTTGTGTGCAAGACTGCACAGCATAAATCTCAGAGTTCAGAGAGAGACCAATAGGACTTCTTCATGTTTTGCAATGCTCACAACTTCATCCTCACAAAAAAGCAGGGTTGAACAAGATTCTGAGAATTTTCATGTCTACTGATGGAGGTGGGAGTTGTGGCACTTATCAATTTTCAGGATCATGGGTCTTTATCTTCTGAGATTAAACTGGACCCATGTGTTGTAAGGGTCCAGTCATAAACCATTGATGTTCTCAGTGATTTTTATAGACTTTAGGCCAGATTTATTGTTGAGCAGATCAATACTATTTACTCAAAATCCTTACAAAAGTACAATCATTGTCGCTTCTTTGCCACGAGCTATCCATGAACGTGGGTGGGCTGTTTGAAATCTGCACGCTCGCAGTGCAGAAGCAAAAAGTAGTACGATTGGTGGAGTTTCGCAAACTGGTAAAATGACCCTTGAATAAAAAGTGGCCGACTCAGTAGAGTTGCACTAATGTAATTGAGGTTACAGCCAGGCTACCAAGGCAGAGTCCTTCCCTCTACCTTGATGCATTAGAGAGCAGAACCTGGCCCAGAGCCTGTAATCATTTTGAACAATCTGCCAGGTGCGTTGGGAATTGGAGGTGAAAGGTGCTATGTAAATGTCAGTCATCATTTGCTGGAGCACTACATCCAGGCTGAGAAGCACAGCCTGCCAGAGACACTTCAACGGGGTGTTAGGAGTGATCTTCTTGAGAAACATATTGGACTAGGTGTATGGATGTTTGTTGAGCAGCATCATGTAATTCTGGTTACTATAAATCACGTGACACACTTTCCTTTATCTCCTTATTTTATCTAATTTTCTCCCAAGTTTTCTTTATTATTTAAATAAATCAAACCAAATAGCCATGTACTAAGATATTTATTTATACAAAAGAGGTGTGATCCCAGCTCCCTAAAGCTTTTTATAGAAAATAACAGAGCAGAGTGAATCATTTAAGCTGGATGGTTTATTTGGTTGTGGGTTGCTCTTTTTGGTTCATGAAATGTTTATGAGCCAATCACAACATTCTCACATGTATTCGTTATTGAAAACAACCTGTGAAGTAATGAATAGCTCACATAGGGGCTGGAGAGGACATTCATTGCTGAGACTTCAAAACACACTCAGCACCTATCACTTCCACTAGTCACCTGGTTGTTTTGCTGCTTCCTGATTGCATTACTTAATTAATTAACCAACAGAGTGTGAATTTTGAGTATTGCACCCACATATGCGGCTTGATGGTTGTTCTGAGGGATATGCAGTGCCTCAGAAGACTTGAACCTAGGCCCAGATAAACAAGTCAGTTCCAGGAGAGGGGATGGGCCATAAGCAGCCTCCTATATGGGTGTGATTTTTCCTTCAGTGAGTATTTGTGACTTTATGTTCCAGGTTTGCTTTTCAACAGGCTGAAGTTTCCTAAAAGTGAGTGCAAAACCAAAGGGACTATCCTCCTATTTGGGCCCTCTGTGACACAAAGCACCTTTCCAGGGGAGCAACTGAAAACAAATTAATTTCTCTGAATACCTGCAGAATATTTACCATGACGTGTGGTACCAATGAAGGGACTCACCTTACCTTCTCTGGTAGAAGAGGGAGATGTTGGGCAGCTGTGCAGAAAGAAGGCAGCAAGGCTCAGGAGGGGTGAAAAGGGGCTTTTCCACCTCAAGTCATAGCACTTGGGGACACCATGAGGAAAGTGAATGTAGACCAGGTGAGGTTGCTTTTCAGAGTTCTTGTGCATGCTGTGCTGGACATTGTCCCCCTCAAAGAGCAATTCAGAGCTCTCCCAACACTGTCTTCTATATTTTTGCACATGTAAACAGCATCCAGTACCTAAGAATTGCATTTTAGTTTCCAATACAGAGGTACAGTTCTCAGCAAAATCATCTGGGAATAGAACAACCTGTAAGCATCACTCTAAATTTTGTACATTTGTTATTTTGTGTGTGTTTGTGTGCTGATAGAGCATGGTTGTCTTTTATAAGCAAAGAAAAAAAACCACGTGAGGATGCTTACAAGTTAGAAAAAGGGAGATACAGGAAACAGTGGCTATTTCTGGAGAGGTCTTTTTGGAGCAGAGTTGTTTGGATTTGATCTATTAAATAGGAAGGTCAAGAAAGGCAAGAGAAAAAATAAAATTCTTGTGTAAGACAGTTCTCTTGTTGGAAGCGCAATACTAAAAAGTTGTTACTAAGAAAGGAGCTTCTTCAGTTTTGCATGTACCATAGTTTTTAGAAAGCTATTTTTCTGTTTGAGGGCTGAAAAATAGATAGCATTCTTGGGCACCAGTAACTTTTTTTTTTTTTTCTCCCCCCAACACTCTTAGAATCAAGATTCAACTTTTCAATCTTGTGAACAGGGTTGATTTTTTTTTTTTTAATGAAAAAATACCTAAAAAGAATTAAAATATTTAAGTCACTCAATAAGGACATATTCTTTAAAAATATGTTCTGGACATAAAACAAACATTTAAAAATTAGGGGAAGATGTGAGACATCCCTCCACCCACTAATCTTTGGTTTAAGCATTTATCATATACTGGCAAGTTTAGAGAGTGAACATGGCAGCAGAGACCTTCATGAAATGATGGTGATATTTATGAGATATACTTGTGGCTTCAATCCCTTGGAAAGAGTGGGGAAAAAGGCACCAGCTTTTCTTGGGGCACCTCCTTGTCACAATCTCAGCTGAGACTTTAGCACTAAGGTCTCAGCAATTTTTCTGAGCATTTTTTCCTCATCAGCAGGCTTAAGTCTCCCTAGAAGATGTTGAGAACGGTGATCACTTTGAGAAAGTATATGTGAATATAATAGGAAGGAGAAAGGAAAAAAATGTAAGTAGTAGCTTTGCTAAATACAATGTAAATTGCTCAAAGGGTACATTTAAAGGAAATTGGTCATAAATTCTTAAGTATTTTCTTAAGTTTGGATGCAGCTACATGTTAGCAAAAAGAGTCCAAAATAAAGTCAGACGTCGGAAATGTCTTAAAAGTTCCCTTTTCACACAAACATGAACTCATAAATTAACCATGGATTTAGCTGAATATCCCACCCACATCAACATGGTCTTGTGTCACAACTAAGTGGTATACATTTGTATTATTCATATTAGAAGAATGAAGTTAAATGCCAGCTTTGAGTGAAAGGTATTCACCAATAAACCCTAATAAAATATATGTGCAGCGCAGTGTTCTGCTTCAAAAATACATTATCATATAGAGATAAAATCCTACGTTTCAAAACACATACTTATATAAACTTGTAAAAAATACATGAACTTGCAGGAATTTGGCACAGCCTCTCCAGTGTGACTTTCTCTCCAGAATGATTTTCCAGTTTCATCCCCAATGCCCATCACTAGCATCTTACTTAAAATATTTTATTCCCCGAACCTTTCTTCCCATCAGAAGTAGGGGAGGGTTGCACAGCAGATACTTCAAAGTGACCATGATGCTGGCAGACCAAGGCAGTATCCCTTCTATCTCCCTCTACCATTCACTGTAATTAACAAACTAGGGTCCACCTCAGTTCCAGGCTCTGCTCCTTCCGTCATGAAAGAGGCTACTAGGAGGTTTATGGCAATGCTTTTGCCTCTACTGCTGCCTCCAGAAAAGCCAGCCCTAAAGGAGAAGATAATAAGGCTCCTAGTCTCAGCCATATGATTATCCTGCGCTAATGTCGCCCACTTCCCCTGGAGTGCAGAACTTGTAACTATTACATGACTTTCATTTTTACATATGTAAGGAAAATGCCTCGATTCCCACAAGCTGTCAGTTAATGTTACAATGCTTAACTGAGAGGCTGCAAGCATCACCCACTCCTTAAAATGCTAATGATCTGCCTTAGATGTGTGATCACAGAAGCCCATGAGCTGGGCTTTTTTGTAGTCCCCTTGTATTTTTAGCTTATAGCAATGGTCTTGTGCTGTGTACTTCTGGGTTTGTGGTTTGTTTAGGGTTTTGGGGGTTTTGTTTCGTTATTTTCATATTCTTTTTTTTAAGCTTCCCGTGTGCTCACTAGATGGACTGGAGGAAAGAAAAAAAAGGAATCTCACCTCTAAACATTTCTAAGTCATAAATAGAGGGAAAACCAGGAATAAAACATCATGGGAAAAACAGAATGGGATATACTGCAAAGGCAGAGATACGAAACATCAGCTCCATTTAATCTTCTGCTTGCAGTGCCTAGCCCCACAGAGCACTCAGATCAGTGTCTGAAGCTATCTGCCTTGCTGTGTCATTGAGAGGCAAAAAACTGAAGTTCTTCTGGAATTTCCAAATCCATTTCTGAAATTCAAGTTCATGGTGCAACACTCAAGATCACGTCTGCTCTTGATACGGGAAGTTTAGTTTGGTGATGGGCCTGAGGTTGCAGAACAAAAGAAAATATGTCCACCCACTTCCTTTTTCTCCAGACCTTCCTCCCCTAAAAGTAAGTGTCTCTTGGTAAATATGAAATATTTGTTTGTCACCTTGATAAGGGCAAGGTGCTGAGCAACAAGGTCCCACAGAAACTTTCAGGAACTAAATGAAAATTAGTTTGAGTACAAACCTCAGTACATTTGCAACCCAGACAAAGGTCGGTGTCTGGACACCTATTTAGAGAAGGTGAAAAATCAAGTAAAACATTGACTTCCTTGTCAGTAAAAGGCAATAATAACTAAATCAATAATCATGCTCTAGGATGCTGCTAGGGGGTTTTGAATGGCCTTTGTGTGTATCATCCTTTAGTTGAGTTGTACTTACTAAGCAGAACACACATTTTTGTTGCTGTACTTGTCAGAACTTTTATTTATTAGGGAGCTGGTTGCTGTTGACACTCTAATTTTAAATCCAAAACCCGAAAATAATAAAATTACACTGTGCAAAGTGCTAATATTATTTTGTGATTAGTATCTTTTCCTCTTCCCAGTGACTGACTTAACGGGTCTAAATGGCCACTATCCCGTTCTCTCTGTGCCAATGAATCTTTTTAATTTTTTTTTTTCCCCCATGGCTATGCAGCTTCAAATAAAAGGAGACCTGAAGTTTCAGAGCCTCCCCACCCCTGAACTTTTGTTTGAGGTTCAGTATAGACTGTCTTCTTGATAAAATACATTCAAGAAGTCCTTCTTTAAAAATCCTGCCAGGGTAGTGTTGAATGGTGTTGGGATCTTGATGGTTTGAGATGTGGAAACCTGGCTGAGGTCTCAGCTGAGGCTTTGAAGGCTTTGGGATGATATCTACACAGGGAATTGGACTCCCTCCTTTTTGTGTCTCATTCTTAGGCTAGAAAATAGTGTTCAGGCTGTCTCTCTTTCCTGGGGGAAGTAATTGAGCATCCAGTGTATTTCACCTTTATGGGTTAGGAAAAGAGGTGATAAAAGAATGTAGTCTATTCCTTAGGATTTTATGGTGTCATTTCAATGAAGTTAGATGTTAACTACTTGCATGAAACACTTTTTAATGGAACACACTTTTGCCAGATGGGAGAAAATATGCTGCTTGCTGCTATTTTATTTTTCTGCATTTCCCTCAGGCTCCATCTATATTACAGCCATAACCCAATCCCAAAACCCGATCATAACAAGGTTGCCATCTTACCCTGTTGCAGAATGGGCAACAGTTCCCAAGCTGAAGGGGTCTAACCATGTTTCTGAAACAAAATAGGATGTTAGAGGGTACCTTAATACCCTTTGCAGTTCAAAGATTTAGCAAGATCAAAAGGAATTGGTTAGCGCCTCATCAGTCCTCCTGGTTCAATCATGTTGAACCATGTTTTCTGGCTGAGGTTAGTTGTGTTTTAATCCAGGTTTTAGGTTCACATCTCTCAGCACGCAGCTGTGCGAGCAATCATATTCAAGTGAACGTTGTTTCTCGTGATACTAAATGCTGCAGGATTAAGAGCCCAGCAAAAATACTAGTTCTTGTCACTCTTTCCCCTTCACAGGAGACAAAGCTGGGCTGAAAGCCCAACTTATAAAAACCCTGACCAGCTCCAAACTTTGACAAAGGTGACGGTATGTGGGTTCATGTGATTTTTCCCTCGGGGCAGCAGAACCACCTGAGACCACGCAGGTCTCTGCCTCAAATTGGCTCATGGATCTGGGATATGGGAAAGGTTTAATGAGGGGTCATGTATTTAATACTGTATTTTCAGCCCGTTTTTGGCTGTAGCTTGCAGTGCCATCAAGACCATGTTTGCAAAGACTCAGCCCAGGGTTTGACTATCAGTAGTTATAAGTAACCACTGCTTCCTGCAGTTAAATCTGCAGAAATAGGTTCCGAGTGCTTAGGAGTGTGAGCCCTAAAAGGATTTTACCTTTCCTAGCTTTTCATCGCCCAAGGCAACATAGTTGCCTAGAAATAGTTAATGGTGCGCCTTGCAAAGTCTCATTCTCCTTTTAAGGGTCATCTTATCTCCATTTTAAGGCTGAACTGAGATTTAAATTTAACTTCACGTTATTGAGATGCAAATCACCCTGGTCTCATAAGTATTATACGCCTAAGCCATATTTTTCATCATGAAACTCTCTCTCTTTTTTTAAAGTGTTTCCCTTTAAGTACATTTTTCCATTAAACTAAATATATGTTTAATTTTTTTCTCCTCCAAAGGCAAGGTCCTTTCAACTCATGCCAGTGTTATTATTTCTCAAAACGAGTTTCATCTTGATCCATAAACATTTTATGCCAAGAATAATGCCGTTTTAAAGACAATAAGTGCCTATTTCTGCCTGAGGCCATCGGAAACCCCGTAAAGGAGGCAGTAGGAATTAAAGACACTTAATCATATTTCCCCTTTTTTAACTGTTATTTTTTTACACTCTGAAGCAGTTTTTCTATCCTTGCTGAGTTCTATTGAATGCCATAAATCTTAATTAAAGATGTAATTTTTTTGCTTTATGAAATCTGAGCTGGAAAGAACATTTCTTATTTTTAAGACTAGAACTGTGTGCAGGCTCATAAAACAAACAAGACTTTTACATTTGCAGGGTTTCAAAACCAGTTATTACTGCCATCATGTCGAATTGGTTCCATAATTATTATTATTGTTGGGTTTGGTGTTTTTATGATTATTATTAATGCCTGAGCTTTACATTTTCTATGCACATGACATCATGGGGAAAATAATAACTTACACAATGTGCATATCTGTATGGAAAATTGAGGAAGGCTTATAGACATATACCCATCAGCACAGGGATTTGTTTTTAATATATTCATTATAAGGTGTTGTGATTTTGCTGGGTTTTTTTTTGGTGCAGGAGCTGTTCCAGTTAGGTAGACTTAAATAACAGAGCTTGTTCAGTGTAAACTTGCATCAGTTTATTGAAGCCAAGAGAATTACATTGCTTTATACTGGGAGAAGTGCTACCTCTAGTAATGTAATTTTCCCACTGTTTCATGTACTGCTGAGAGGAAGGAGGAGAGCAAAGTTTCACTGTCTTATCTGTATTGGTGGGAATAAATAGGTACTCCATACCTCTCAAGATGAGACTGTATTTGTAGTATCTTCCTGTAGCTGAAATGGAAAACACTGCGAACGGTTTTGATCTGAAGGCCATTAAATTCAATGGGAAGATTTGTGTCGGCTCTTGGTAACAAGTGATATTTGCTCTGTTTTAATGGCACCCGCTGGAAGTATATCATTTGACAGTCTTGTTCTGAGCACTAAGGCATTTTAACAGCCTGCTCCAAAGTCAAGGAAAATCAACGTGAATTTTCCCAATAATTTCACCACCTTTTTTGATTGAGCTTCTTATAGACTAATTGAGGCACATACCGTCACAGTGAACTTCCCTTGCAATGGGGATGGTAGGAAGCCCTGGCTGCCAGGTTATGATGGCTTTCCAAGCACTTCTCACCACAGAAGCAGACTGATGCCATCAAAGAGGAAGCCATTAAACTTAAATTACTGAGCACTCCTGGTGCGTAGGAAGTAGCAGTACAGGCACATCCATAAACGTAGTCCACCTATTCACAGCTTCCAGCCTGGCAGACGCTTAGGGACCCCATTGACTTTCCATGGGGTAATTTCAGACTTCTTGTTAAGATTAGTTATGTATTTACATATTAACACACTCACGGTCCTGCTGGTTGGTAACGATACGTCTATTTAAATTTGGCTCTTGTACCTGGAGTTTTTCCCGTTAATACTGGTATGTCTCTGCATTTTGGAAAATAGAACAAAAGAAAGGCTAGAAGTATCGCATGCCAAGGAGCAAGCTGTTGGTTAAAGGTGTGAGCTAGTATACGAAAATGTGATTCTTCAGTCATTAAGCACATGAGTAATATTCCTCCTGTGAGTAATGCTGCTAAGTCAACAATGAAACATTCATGTGAATAAACCTACCTATGGCTAAGTCTTTGTGGGGGTGCAACCTCATGCTCTCACCTTCTGCTACAAGGTCACTGTGTTTCCACAGCTGCCAAGTCAACCAACGAGACACCAGTGGCTTTTATTAGATACTCAGAGTTACTGTTCCTTAACATAACATGACCTTCCTCAATGAAGCCTGAATCAAAAGGCCATTGATTTACTAGCTGTGAAGTGATGTTTCCTCACTGGCATCTAATAATTTATTTAAAACATGGTTTTGCCAGGAAAATCTCTCATTATTTTAGATTCACATCTCTGCTTTCAAAGGCATTTTGGAAGATAGCAAAAATGCAAAGAGAATATGTTTCCCATCACTGACTAAGCAAGAATACCAGTTGCAGACTTTATTTTGTTTAGGTTTCATGCTTGCAGCTACAGTATTTCACTTCTACATGAGTACTGAATTTGGGAGAATAGCAGGAAGCACTTATTCTGTATCACAAATCAGTTGCTGTGTTTGGTAGTTTCCATTTCATACATGGTAATGATTATGTCGTTACACCTATTCTGAGGCTTTCTAGTGAAGGATCATGGTTTTCATGCTTGCTCTATTTTATAAAGGGTAAAAGGACTATGATGGGGCAAAAAAACCCAGTTGGTAGCTTTTTTCTCAAGGTGGTATAATTTTGGGGACAAGGATCATAAAAGAAAGATGAAACTTTCTTCGGAGGATCCCCTGATAAGTACTAGTAGAAGGAAAGACCAGACACATTCTGGGGTCATGGATGGCGGGGAGAAAGAGTGGTTCTGAGTGGGGTCACGTAATTAGGGAAACTGGTTTGAGGACAGGATAGATCAATATTTCCCAAACTTTAAAAATCCAGAGCAACTAATCTGTTCGGACAAAAAACAAAATTTAAAAAAGAAAAAAATCCGAGGATCACCATGTGCAGCATTACTCCAACAGGCTCTATTTATGATAAAAACTTTTTAAGAAGAGGGTTTGACACTGAGTACTCAGTCATTTCTTTTTCTTGTTTTCCTTGTTTTTTTTTTTTTTTTTTTTTTTGTTTTTTGCTTATGCTCCTGGGACTGTGCTCCTGTGTGATCTTTCAAGAATTTTAGCAGTAATTTCACAGACCACATTCTGACACCTTCCAGACACTCAGCAGTCCATATACTGAAGGCTGAGAAACACAGGACAGGACAATTTCTCCAGGCTCCAGCCAGCTTTATTTGCTATAATGCTGTGATCTTGCAAGCTCTTGGGTGTACAAGTAATTTAATGCAGGTGAGCAGGGAACTGACATAGGTCATTTTGGGTTATTTTAGCTTAATTTAATTTTTCAGTTCATGACATATCTTGTTGAAAGCTGATTAACTGTGTTTTTGATTGACTGTTATACCACTTTTTTTTTTTAAAAAACAGTGATGAAAAGAACCCCTCCAAATCATAGTATTAACAAAACCTCCTTCCACTACCTCTGACAGCGAGTTTGGTAGTGAAGTTCCCCCATGTTTTTCAGTCTTTTGCTTTTTTGTTGTTTTATCAGCTATGCACACACACCTATATATATGTACATACCTACATATGTACGCATACACACACACACACACACACACGTATATATATATGTAAAGTTATCTATTTTCTTGTTCAAGTCAAAGATGAGTGGTGGGTACTGAGGTAGAGTATTGTTAAAGCTATGTTTTGAGGGGAGCTTAAAGCTGGCTTTTCCATATGTACATTTTGTGTATAGCTCACAGATTGAAAGTAAATATGACTTCTGGGTTGGTACGGATGTGTACTTTATTCCAAGCCACTGATGCAGTAGTGCTGTTGACACCAGATGGCTGTTCAATATCTGCAGAATGGTCAAATGTTTCTGATGAGTTCTGCAGCTGATGAGGTTAGTTCTCCTCCTGGCAGTCTGGTGAGGAAATCAGTGGTTTTGGTTTTTTCTTTTCAGTAAAGCTTCTGTTCCTTTGCAGTGGTGAAGCTGGTACTACTGAGAGTAGACCCAAACCTGAAGAGAGTATTACTGTTTTCAACGGGGATTAGAATATGCCTCAAAACTGGGATACTTGGACAGGTCTGGGTGAAGAACCTTAACTTATTGCCTTGCACTTATTCTATGACTCAAAAGAAATTTTACATTTAGGATTCTGTATCAAGTTATTTACTAAATTCACTGGCACTTTAAAAAAATATACTGTCATTCAAGGACTACTTCATACCTGAAAACATCATCTAAGCTGTTCTAGGTATTAGAATTAGTTATTAGAATACAAAATCTCCTCTCTGTTGTGACCTCAGAAGAAGTTCAGATGAATATACAATGCTGGACTTGGGTCTATTGTGGCTTGAATTAAAAAAGCAGAATCTGAAAATCATCAGACTTTACAGATGCTGGGATTCAGATCTGCTCTGATAGCTAAGGTTTATGGCTCAAGTCCATCTTTATAATAACATTATGTTAACTTTAAAAAAGACTTCCCAGCAACTTAATAGGCAAATTATAACAATTTTTTATCAGTTCCTAGCTCAGTCTTTTTTTCAGTGGGTTTAAACAGTACTTTAATTACATGATTATTTATGCAATAACATCTTTGTCAAAGTTAATGTTTTAATAAAGAAACAATAATTTTCTGATAATTAAATAACCAATGAATAAAATTATGCATTCGTACTGAGAAATGACTGGTCTGCCTTAAATAGAAACAGACACATTTTCACAAGCCTGTGAGCTGTTTGTCTGCACTTCTGAACATAAGAAGCTCTGCCCCTGAATGAACTGAGGACACCTTTACCTCCTGGTGAAGGCAGTGGAGGGAGTTGTTGACATCCGTGAGACGGGGATGGTGGTGCACAGCCAGGGAGGTGAGCAGTCCCCAGCTGCACAAACAGACAGCCAGGTTTGCGGTTTGCACATGTACAAGAAATTAATCTGTTCTTCTGAGTCAGGTCCAGGAAAGGGCTGTGCATCTGAAACACTAGACTGCTAAAAAAAAAAAAAGAAAAGTTAAAAAAAAAAAAAAAAAAAAGAAGAACCCATATAGACCTGTAGGACTCTACCTAAGTGAATAGGACTAAGTTGTGTAGAAAAGGCCTCCATTCCAACAAAAATACAGAAGTTCATCTTTCATGATTTCACCCTTTTCATGAGCTTTTTCAGGTCTCAGTCAATTTCTTAACCAAATAACATCTCCTGGAAAATACAATTTCATAATAAGTGAAAAAAAATTCCAAGGGTTGGAATATCCAGATATTTTGAGCAGGTAAAGATGAAAGGCATCAACTGAAGTTGTTGCTGTCAGGTAAAATTTTTCATTTCAAGAAGATAAAAATATTTTCCTCTGATTTTTTTTCCTAAATAGATTTTTGACTATTTAAAAAATATATTTTTTTTTAATTAATGGAATGTTATGCCAATAGTACCTCATGTAGTATACGTACATATATTGCATTCTTACCCTCTATATGTAAAAGCCAAATACAGTATTTTACTTCATCAAAAATGAATTATTTTGTGGTTCCAACTAAAACATTTTTGAAGTCTTATTCATTTCAGTTTTTAAAATTTTACTGTGATTCAGAAAAGAGAAAAAAAAAGATTTTTACAGTATTAGAGCTGCATGCAGATTATTTGTATCTGTAAATGTCCTTCCTGCTCACCGATGTTCATGATGGCCCTGCAGGAGCCTGGCACAGGAGAAGTGACCTGGGCAGAGGGTAGGAAGCTCTTGTGCTCCTGGTTCTGCTGCAGCCTGACTTTGCAGCGTGCCATCCAGCTCTTCTGCAAGGACTGGTTTATTGCATGGAGGGTTTAAACCAGATTGTGGCCTCTGGCAACCGAAAAGACAAAAGTTGAGCTCAAGCCGTGCCTCCTGTCATTAACGAACATCATCTGTCTCCAGATCAGTGTGATACCACACACCATGCCTTTGGGGACTGCGGATGTGACAGGAACTGTTGGGTTGGGTTTTTTTTCCAAGCTACATGAACTGGAGTATTTATCTGTTTTGTGTTACAGTCAAGCATCCAGTAAGCTGGGTGGACCTTTCCCTCCGGTTAGTTAGGATGCAATGCAGTTGGGTGAATCGGACTCATCCGATTAGGGTGATGTGCAAGACAGCTACGAGTAAGGTGAGTGAATGTGGCTGAAGAAGTGTGACTCGTGGTGGTCCTGCTCAGGGTTGATGTGTTGGCCCTGCGTAAGGGAGCTCGACTTTGAGGTTCGGGATTGAGCTGGGGGAGGTGCTGAACCCAGAAACATTTAATATGTATTTTCTCAAGACAGGCTCGCTGCATAAACGACAGAAAAGTCAGGTGTTAGCCTACCAGCTGTATCCATTCTTGTCACCTAGTGTTGCATGTTGTATTTTGAAGGCAATAAGGCCTTACGCTCATGACAGGAAATTGTCACAGATGTAATTATACGTACGGTATGGTTAAATTCCAATGCAATATGTATTACCACCCATCAGTTACAATAATCACCGTACAGATACAATCTGTTTCCTGATAAAATGCAGAGGTTCGTAACACACTATACATTGCACTCATAGAGAAAGCCCTGCCTGTGACTCAAGGCCCTTTATCCGCTTTAATCGTTATTACTTGTAGCTGCGTGGTACCTGGGGGATAATTATTCTCATATTGTGTGCTCTGAAAGGGCAGAAGCTGTTCAGACAGCTGAATTGGTAAAATGAGAACTAATGAGCTGGATGGGGAAAAAGGTTGTCCACTCCTGGCCAGGTTCTCTTACTGGTTGAAAGGCCGCCTGTGAATTGGATCACAGAATAATTCAGGGTGGAAGGGACTGCTGAGGGTCATCTACCCCAGCCTGTCCTGTTGCATGGGGTTAGCCCATCCCAGATACTGGACTCAACTTTGGGAAGTTTCTGCCAGCCCATTTCTCCAGGCCATTAATGTCCTTCTGAATAAGAGCTTTGTCCTACAACATATCAAGCTCTCAGTACAGCTTGTTATCATCCACCAGCTTGCTGGGGGGACACCCCATGCCCTTGTCCAGGTTGTTAATAAAGAGTTTGAACAGTATTTTCCCCAGTAGCAATCCCTGAGGCGTGCCACTGGCAGCTGGCCACGGGTTGGACTTTGTACCACTGACCACCACCCTATAAGTCTGGAGATCCGGCTAATCTTCCACCCTCATCATAGAATGTTTATTCAGTTTAGATCTTGAAAATTTGGCTATAAGTATATTCTGGGAGACTGTGTGAAAGTCTTTGCTCAAGTCAAGGTGTATAACACCCGCTGCTTTCCCCTTGCCTCCAGAGACAAGATTCAAATCTCAAACACAAAATATCACACTAATTTTGTAGAGTGGGAAGTTGAGGCACAGATAATTGAATTTCCCACTGATTTCTAGGGTCACAATGAAGGGTATTAAGAAGGTAGATATGGATTCGTCAAGGGCTTTGAAGGTTTCTGTCTTTCACAGGGGTAAGGACTATCTTCTGCATGTTGGTAAGAGCAGGTACAATGCAGCTGCTTGTATAAGAGGGCTGGATCCCAACAGCACATCACTGATTTGTCTATGTGTGCAATGCATCATTTTAATTACCCTGGGTTTACTCTCTTTATGGGCATCCCCCTTCCATTATTTGAAATCAGGCTTCAGTGCGTCAGCCTACCCCATCGACACAGGTCAAGAGTCCCAACCAAAAACATTGCCCTAATTCAACTAAATTAGGGGCATACCATATTTTTTAGTTAAACAAAGGCAACTCAGGATTTAGATCATCTTTCTTCTTTCAGCTGCTGCCCCTTGCCTGGCGTGTAAATTAAGAGCTCTTGTGCTAACCATTGATTTTCCTCCCCAGTACTAGGATCCCAAGGGGACACATCCTGCTGGGTTTATTCTTGAGGAAGCCCATTCCACTGCTGTACAAAGCTGGCATTGTCAGGAAGATTTAGCTCCCGATGATAAAACATCTTTCATTGTGAATTCTTCTCATCATAAGGAGCTTACAAATCCTAAATCACAGTGGGGCCACCCCTTCTTTTGCTCTCAGTGCACCACCGTAACTCTTCCACCTTAACTATCAGAGGAATGCTGTCTATGTCTCTTATCACGCCTGGGTCAAAGGTGAATATCTGAGCTTCTAGGTCACGGTGATACAAAGTGCTGTGAAATATGGTAATAGCAATCTTTCAGGAATCTCTGAGGCCGTTCTGTAAACGTACAAGCGGGCCCGTGTGATTCTGTTTTTTGTCTTCCACCACAGACGTGATGCTACCTTGAAAGAAAAGGTTAAAAATCCTCCTGAAAGCAGCTTCTGTGTTTGGGGTGGTGAGGGGGAAAGGGCTGGGTTTTAGCCATTGATAGTATGGGGGAACAGCTGGGAGGGGAGTTTACATAGCTATCTCTGCTCTGCAGTTGAGCTCACAAGCCTTGGAGGCTTGATGCAGGTCACTGGTGTAAATAGACACTGATTACTCTTGGAGTCATTCAGTAACCTTTCAGCACTACTTCTTCAAATAGAGTTCTTTGTTCATGGGAGGAAACAAAATAAAACAAGAGTCTCATCCATGAACTAAAAACTCCTTCTAATTATCAATTATCCTTCCCTGAGATAAGCTTTTTTCCCCTTCCTGCTGGATTTTTAGCTTCCAATTTGGTCCTTACTATTTTTCTTTAAATAAGAAAAAGGGAAGGTAAGGTACAAATGGGTTAACTAACCACCACCGGCCTCCACAGAGAACTGCGTCTTTGGGGAATGCTTTCAGTCTTTCCGGACAAATCTTGGGTGTGGAACGTCAAGGTAAATGACAATAAGAAACAGAGGAGCTTCCCTGGGCTTGTGTCAGGCAGCAGGGGAAGGCTGGAGGAGCTGTCGAACAAAGTGCTCTTTATTCTGCGGAGCACGGGGAGCAGTGTGCGTGCATGGTAATTAGAGGAGAAAGGCCAGCTGCTACCGGTGTGTTCTGAACCCGTAATAATCATAATCGAAATAAA
Source organism: Calonectris borealis (assembly GCF_964195595.1). Classification (NCBI taxonomy): domain Eukaryota; kingdom Metazoa; phylum Chordata; class Aves; order Procellariiformes; family Procellariidae; genus Calonectris; species Calonectris borealis. The sequence goes on along the minus strand of NC_134352.1, from coordinate 81,963,208 downwards.
AAACACCGCGAGATGGAGCATGATTTCCTATCGCTGGACGCTCAGAGAGAGCACGGAGGCTTGCTCGCCTCTTGCTGCAGAGACCAGGAGACACAAAGGAGGCTTTTCCTCTGTGCCTTTAGGTAATGGGCAGAATCTAAATAGATTCTATTGCTGTAGACAGCCCTGCTGAAGCAGATGCAGGTCACTGTCTCAAAAACCTGTTGCATTTTCCTAATCCCAAGAGGAATTAAAATAAAGACGTGCTTCATGGTAGAACAGCAAATGTGCTGTAATAATACTGTGACATTAAATTTAGCGTTCACGCAGCAGCAGCTAGCAGTCCCATCGTCACATTCTGCTCAAAGCTCTTTTGGTCTCTCCCCTGTTCTCCTTGCCCCTCGCACTCCCCCTCTCCCACCGTATCTGACTCCTCCTCCCCAGCATGCTTAATATCCAGAAACTTGCTCTCTAATTACTGTGGTTATGATTTGCAACCTGTCCAGTGGTGCCAGGAAGTGAAACGCAGTCTTTTCAAGTGTGGAAGAATCAATCTGGCTCCAGTCAAAACACAGAGATGTGTTTCCAGCTAATTCGGAGGTTCGGCGATGACAAGCCCCATCGAGCATAGATGGTTGGCTGTCAAGTGTGCAACAAAGTCAGGAACTCACCCCATGGGAAGGGAAAAGGGCTTTTTCTTTTTTACTTTTCTCTTTTCTACATATATGATCACACACACTAAGTAAAAAGAAAATAAAGGGGAGGGGGGGCTGTCCCTGGACAATTTTAAAGCCTGTTTTCAATCAAACTGATATTTTTTTTCCCAGGGTCAGTGTTCCTCCCGCTCCCCTGGCCCTGCTTTCTCCTCCCCTTTTCTGAGCTCTAACATCAAGTTATTTTTTTAAGGGTTGTGACAAGAGACTTTGCAGACTTCAGATTTTTTATGTCATAAAGTGCAATTGGATATATAAGAAATATGAGGACTAGAGGAAAATAAGGGTCTCAGACCTGCCTGTTTCTGTAACATCTCTTGACTGAATAGTAATTCTAACAGTTATAGCAACAGTATTATTAAATAATATTGTAGTGGTAACAAAGAATGATAGCCAAATGTAAGAGATTTAGTATGATATGTAGGAAAAAAAATAGATTCTGCATTAATTGAATAGTCAAGAAAATGTGAGAATGAATCCAAGTTTTCATTTACGGTTCTGACAGAACCAGAAAATAACAGATTTTAAGATTAGAAACAGACCTTGAACTCTCTGCTTTTTCAATCTCCTATGTAACAAAGCTTGAAAATATTATCCAACTTTTTCAAAGGTTGAGAAATAGTAATTTAATTTCCCCTTTCTCCTTGTTATGTTTTAAAAAATGGGGGAGGAAAGCAAAGGCACGAAAAAGTTGATGCAAATTTTCCTCAGTGTTGGAATTTAGAGGTGCAAAGCTTGGATTCTTTGGATCACACTCATATGTCTAACCACCAGGACTGGGGCAACAACCTGCTCCTTATCATGCAGCCACAGAACGTTATAGCTGAGAAGATCTATTACATGCAATTGGCAGGAGGTCACTCCCAGACCCTTGTCCTAATACAAGCAAGCTGAGAGCTTGTGAAGAGGCTCCCATTTGCTTCTGTACAGGACATCAAAGGAAAAACCTGAGTCCTACCTCTTGTTCGGATGTATTCACCAGTTTTGCAGAGCAGAGTAGTTGTGGATACATATTGCAAATACTGAGGATGGATGACCCCAAACCCACTTGTGTAAAGAGCAAGTGAAATGATGTGTAGCTGGTAACGTAACTGTGAGTCTCCCCCATGTATTGTGTGTGTGACTGTGAGATTTCTATATATGAAGTTTGCTTTTTCCTTATGCTAATAATACTGAAACAATTGTATGAGAGGGAGAATGATGTGTGTTCTTATACTATGATGCTGGTCTGGTTGGTATCACTCAAATCTTGGGGGATGTTCTGAACAAAACAAGAAGTTCCTTGGATATTGAAGGAGTTATTGCAAAGGCAGTGGATATTTTTCATGTTTAACTAGGCTGTTCAACTGGTCTAAGTAACTTACTGCTGCATCTTGTTTGCAATCATGAGTATAGGCAAAATTAGCCTGAACTGAAAATGAGCAATCACAAAGTATTATTGCCCTATAAATTGCTGTATATAAGATTTCAGATGTATAGACATATATTTAGTCACAGAGATGCAAGAGGAAAGAAAACAAACATCACTTTTCAACTTAAAGAGTAATAACTTGTGCTTTAGCAAGCTATCTTTCATGCTCCAAAGAAGGAAAAAAGGGATGTTTTTGAGCTTCTTAACCTAATTAATAAAGCTAATGAAAAATTATGTGTGATCAACTGTAATCCTTTCTAGAAGATACATTTTAGAAAAAGCAAAATTTTCAAGTGTACACAATCAACGATAGACTGGAATCACATTTCGGGAGGAACCTCTGGAAGTCAAATCTTCAGCTCAAAGGAAGACCTAATCAGATCAGATAGCCCAGATCTCTACTGAGGTAATGAAAAAATCCGTAGGACTTTTTCTCTTGAAATACCTTAATTTGCACATCATTCCTGAATTTGAATCTAACGCCACTCGGTATTACTGAGGTCTGTTAGGTGCCAATGCTGAGATTGCTTTAGCAAGGAGCAGGAGACCAGCACTAGCTCTGGCAGGCAGCTCCACGTCACCTTCAGAGCGAGAAACTGCCGAGCTACCCTAGCTGTGCTCCCTCAGAAAAGACATTTCTTTCAGCTTTAGACATCTAAGTTGTAATTGAACTAGTTTCTTCAGGCTCTTTTTCAGTCAACCAAGAGAAACAGGTCATTTTAAAGACTGATCGATCTGACCTATTTTAAATGTCTACTTTAGGGTTTGATGAACTGCATTTTAAAGCTCCTCTTTCTCTCCACTGGCTGTAGGGGTGATACCTGGGGTGATACCTGTAATGCAGCAGGGACATCCATCTGATTAAATGAGGGTATCCACAAGGCAAGTGTCTTTATCACTTCACTAGCCAAACACCTTTAGCTCACTTTATAGTCAGCAGAATAGAGGGCATGATTCAACTCATCCTAAAGTAGATGTCCGCACAGGCAGATGAACTGCCTAAATATATACTGGTTAGATCTCCACTTGATAAGGAAGTGAGACCATGGTAAAGGTAGATACATGAAATTAAGTGGTTAATTCAATTTTCAGTGCCTAAATTTGATCAGATATATTCCAACCTATACATCTGGAACCTTGCTGAGGTCTGGGCAAGACTTACTTATAGGTTGATTCAAGAACTGACTCAGATGAATGTCTTTTGAATAGATAAGTTTGAACTTTACGACCAAGATAGACATCTTACTAAAAATTCTTGATAGCCTTAATTAGGAAAATGTTATTTGAGCTGTATATCTTGTTCATATTTTTAATGTTTATGTTAAGGAAACAAACCTGTTAGAGATTGGAGTAATTCCCCAGAAAATAAGTAGGAAGTCCTTATAGAAAGCCCAGAATGTGGTCAAGGTGGGAAACAGCCACTATAACTCTCATAGTTGTCATAATTTTTTTCATTTTCCACTCCTAACACATTACAGTTGCTTTCACTGACTGGAATATTTGAATACAATTCAGTTAGTTATAGAAGGAATTAATTTCTTATTTTTGTTCTCAAGAAATATAAAGAACTCTAAAGATCATAGTGATTGCTCCTCATGGGGTCTTGTCTTCAAGAGTGACCAAGGTAACATGTATTTGAAAGAAAAGGAGAAGATGATACCTGCATGCCGCAGTTGTGACAGCAGTAGCCCTGAGGAGTATTTCCTCCTCAACTCCAAATACTTAAAAGACTAGTTTAAGCCATGAAGAAAGAAGAATTGCTTTGGTATGGTAATAGGAAGAATTGAACGGGATTCCCTTCTGACTCTGTTGGTTTTGAATATGGAAAAAAAGAATTTCAGGTTAAAACAAAAGGAAATGAAGAAGCATCTTAATAAAGCTGAAGCTGTGAGATTCTGGCTCTCATACTTGCCCACAAATTGAACTTATTTTAAATAGAGCATCATAGAATGCTGCCAAATTTCACTTCCTGGTGAAAGGAAACTGAAGCTGAAGCTGAGACACCACTCTAAAGTAAAAGTTTGGACTGTATTTTGATTCCATAAAAGCCAATTTGCTTAGCAGTTGCTTTCTCCTGAGCTCATTCAGCTTTATTTATGACTGCAGCATTACCGACGAAAACAAAAAACAAAACCCACACCAGAACAAGACTGCTGTTTAAGGGAAGATGTTTAAGATGTTTAGCTATTTCTTAAGAATCTGGGTGACTTTCGTATGAACAGGTAGGCATCTGTCGGAGTGGAATTTCACTGAGCAGTGTAATTAGCTTTTTATACTATTTAATGTTATGATAAATGACTTACCAGAAGTTATTAATTAAAGTATTAAAGTCTCATTATTTGTAATAATTAGTAATGGGGCATATGGGAAGAGGGAAAGGAATAAGACTTTATTATTAACAAATTTCAGGGAACAGTGGGTAAATCAGATAAACAGAGGAAATATAGATCTGACTGCTTCCATTTGTTGTATAAATCACTTGATAGTTTATACTTATTGCAGAAATCCTATAAATACTCATGTATGTCCAAATACTTTGAACTACTGGTACTGTTGGCTGGTGGTTAAAATAAACCTTTCCATAGCCTGCTTCAGGAAATCAGGGCTTCCTCAAAGGGAGTTCTTGGCTCCTCAGAGTACATCTGTCTGTATTTAGCCACACATTAAATCCACTGTGTGAATGGTCATTTATTTCACTTTGGCATATTTTTGATATTGGGGATTGCAAGTGATTTGCTTGTTACTGGGCTGATTAAACACTGTGTGTCATGGTGACAGAAGGAGATGAACCTCAGTATCCTCTCTGCTCACCCCTTCCTGTGTCATACCTTCGGGGAGCGAAGGCTTGAACTTTCCACTCTTCCATCAAAGGTTGGTCTTCAAAATCTCATGTTTATCCAGGAGCTGAGACTGTGTTTGGAGACCAGGGTTGCAGTTTCTCTCACCTGCCTTGAGGTGTCTATGGTGCATGTGTGTCTGTCTGAGTTAGGTTTCTAGGTTCCTGTTATCTAGTCACTATCTGGGTACAATATGAGATTGAAGGTGTAATTCATTCCATCAGAAATTATGCCTAAATGTGGTCAGAGGAATTTGCCCCTGAATGCTATTGATAATAGTGTTAGGTTTCATTCACCTATAGTGGGAACCCAGATAACTTGTACAAGTAGATATTGACAGCACAGATATCTTCAGTCAGGAGGGAGGAATCTCACCATGGGTTTTATTTGCCAGTGTTTTCCTGTGGTGTGTATAGTGATCAAACAGTTCTTTTGCAATGTAAATGTGGGTTCATTGAGAATGCATGGGAATAATTCAATCCAACGATGATGAAGGCTTGAATTACTCTGTCAAGTTCACGCTCTGAAAAGAAGAATTGATGTAATGGAGGGAAATACCCATTTTGGATAGCTCTGCAGGTAGTCTTTTTCTTCAGATGACTTCCGCATTGTGATCTTCTCATCTATTATGAGTGGTTTCTCATTCAAAGCTCTGTCTAAGGATGATGTTCAGAAGGCATTATCTTATTGCTCTGATAAAGCAGAAGCAGTTCTGGTCACGTACAGAAGCAGAGTGTGTCTATGGGACCGGCGGGTGGTTTAGACCTTCCACCTGGACTTCAAAACAGGCACGCAAAGGAGAGAGGTGGAGACAGACTCCCTCAGAAGCCTGATGGTACCCCTCGTTTTAATGAAATGAGTGAGCAGATTCCATAATTTATTTGCACTGCTAAGTGCAAATAAAATCTCCCACAGAAAATCTGAGCGTATCTTCTCAGACTTCTGCTGAAGCTCACAGCAGGTCTCAAAGAGACCTTGAAAATTGTTCCTAATGAACAACAATCATAAAAATTTAATCAAAAGAATCAGCACAGATTTTGGTCTTTGTCCAAAAAGAGAGAGAGAGACAGTTGCTTGGTGCTGTTTCAACAATGGGATGAAAAGAAGAATTCTGGGTCCTATTGGACATTTCCTCCCCACCACAACATTATAACGACCTTGGGAAAAAAGCTAACAAGATCAACAACAGCTTGAATGCATTGAAATTTGAAAAACTCCATAGGGTTTACATTTTGTCTAATTATGCAGCATGTTAGCTAGGACAAGGAGGAATGCTGTGCTCAGCTTTGGAAATATTTCTGGTCACTGAGAAGTATTTTGGCTAGGTCTCCTCTCCACAATCAGAAAGTGTCATGTGCCAAGCCGAACCACTCTATTTGTTGGTAAATTCCAAGTATATGCATATGGAGGGAAAAAAGTGTGCACAGTAAAAGCGAAAAGATGAATTACTACTCAGGAAAAAGATCTTGAAGTCAGTGTTGAACATCTTTGACAATATCATCTCATGTTCAAAAGTGGTGAAAAATGTGAATAAAATACTAGAAATTACTAGAAAAAATAACGAAAAAAATACTAGTTATTGTATAGGTCCATGGATTGTCTGTATTTAAAATTAGTCTCAGAAAGGGTATGGGAGGATAGTACAAAAGATACAGCAGTGCAGACTGGCTTCCATTTGAGGAGATGTTAGGCTGTGGTCTTAACAGCTTCAAAATGAGACAACCAGAGTGGATGGTGGGTTGTGACTAATGTCCATAAAATCATGAATGTTTTATGGGGAAAGTACATAGTAAATAATAATTAGTGTTTTCACAGTTAAAAAATAACTATCAGAGGGCACTGAATGAAATTGTCAGGCAGCAGGTTTAAAGCAAATATGATGATGAATTACTTTGTAATAAAATGCCTGGTTAAACTATTAACTCATTGCCAGAACATATTGTGGAGGTCAGGTATTAATTACTAAATATAGTTATTGAGAAAGAAGCTGCTGTTTAGAAAGTTCATAAAATGGTGGAAAAGGGAAGTTATACCAAGAGGAGGGTACTATTCTACTACCTCGTTGCTCAGATATAAATTATTTTCCTAAGCATCTGCTATTAATGCTAGCACAGATAAGATAACAGGCTAGATAAGCTTTTGGTTTGACCTCTTATTCTTACATTTCATGTCATATTCTTATGCCCTGACTGCCAGATCTAGACCTCCACCCTGAATGGGAAGAGGAAAGACTGGATATCCCAGACCTGACTGTACATACCAAGCCATAAGAACCTCTATTATGTAGCAGAGTGGATGTGGTAGGATTTAGTTGTTAGATGGTTGCAAAAGAATGAGCGTAATACGGTGGTAAAAGTGACCAAAATGTATTTGACTAAGGAAGAGGGTCAGTAGGAGCACTCCAAGCAAATAAAAAGGAAAATAATATTTCTCTCAGAAGTTATTTTCATTACTTCTATGTGTTTTAATGTCCTCAGTCAGAGAAGACAACCCACTAATGTTTTTTGCAATCTAAAGTGAGTCCTTAAATAATTAATCTGGTTTGGAAGATACACCACTTCTCTGGAGATGTTTTGAATAAATGTGTCCACCCTCTTTCAGTGGAGCTCAATCCCAAAGCATTTTGTTGGTAATTTTGTTGAGTACCCAAAGGTGCTAACTAGGGATATTAGGAAGCCTGACTTTCCCTGACAAGTCAAGACTTAATGAGAATACTTGAACAATTAAACACCTGGCCTACTCTAATTAGTTTATGTCATGATCTTTTTATGCAGCAGTTAAAATTATACAATCCCCTGTATCTTTTGATTGTGTTTACTAATTTAGTTGCTTTTCAGCTTTCTGTCATTCAAGTACAGACAAGAACAGCCATGGGAAACAGCATTTCAGTGCAAGCAGAGCAGAAGAGGACAAAAATTTTGTTGCTGGAATGCCAGAAAGCATTGGGTAGATGTGAACTGTATCAGAGAGATGGGTTTAGTGACAAAATGCACCGTTGGCTCAGGAAATGGTGAATCCTAAGGTTATATTAAGCTTAAGGGAATGCATAATAATCAAAAAAAAAGTGGTATTGAAGAATATTTGGCAGGGTGTTTAAAGAAATATCTTGCTGGGGATATTCTGGGAGGGAAAAGATGGGACTGAGAGAAGCCAGCTATGAAAAGGAAAGAACTGTGAACTTAAAAAATCATCAGAATGGATGACACTGGGAACGTAAAGTTTCAGACACAGATTTTTTATTATTATCTTACAGCTTTTGCAAAGCTCTATAAACAAGGAACATCTTTATTTTTAAATGTGTACCTAGGTAAACACTGTATTAAAGATGTTAGCACTAAGGTATTGCTGATCTTTTTGCAGGATGGGAAGATGTGAAAGGAATTGAATTTTGCACATGTGCACATTCTGCACGTTAGATAAGTTATAATATTTTACAACAAATCAACACTTTTCATCCACAAATTTCTCAAAGAATTTCACATAGTAACTGTGTGGGGAGGAAAATCCTGTCCCATGCATCCATGTATGTCCCTGTGTACTATTAAGTTGGCATGAAAATGGCCCATATTGCACAAACCCTGAGCAAACAATTTGCTTATGTAAAGGGTCTGACTGACACGTGGAGACCTTACCTGAAAAATATTTAAGCTGTTACTGTCCATGACTTTTCAACCCACTGAGTGCCAAGATTACCACCCCCTTAGTAGAAATGACAGAACAGTGAGTATTCCCAAAGCTCAGCAAACCAAAAAAAGGTGGAGCAAAACAAGCATATTTTGTCAATGCCTCCAATGAGAGATCATCGACACACATGTGCACATACACACATGCAGACATGCAAAGAAGGAAGAGACACTGAATCCTTTCCTCTTTCAGTATGAAAATACCCAACTGCACCACTCATCTGACTGCCAGGAAGAGGCTTTGCCTCTTGCCTCCTCAATTCTCTTCTGGGTTTCACTAATAATGTGTCATTATCTGTAAATATTATAAGAAGTGGAACTATTTTTGACATCCGATTAACCTATCTTCCAATACAAAATCCTTCATGTTCTTCTCACCTCCCTGATGTATGGAGCACATGCTGTAGCTAGGGGATGGTGGAGACTGCTTTCCTAAAAGCTGAGACGAATCCCAGAAAAGCTATGGGTTACAGTAAATTCAAGATGTTAGTGTAGCCTGGAGTGGAGCAGGGTGTACTTCTGGTTATCACCAAGGGAGGTGATTCGAGTCCAAAAGTGGTGCAGAGGAGGGCTTCAGGGTTAGCAAAGGGACTGGAGGAGCTCTCAGAAAGAGGAACTACTGAACAAGCAGAGACGAAATCTCATGGGATTGCTCAGCCCATGAAAACAAAGGTGGCAGGGAAATGACCACAGTATCTAAGGAGCAAAGAAAGAGAACTGAAAGGACAACAGTTACACAGGAAATGTGTATGAGCTGACCACATATAAATTTTGGCTGGAAACAACAGGAACTACAGATAAGAAAAGGAGTTCAGGAGTACCCTCCAACAGGAGAAGAATGGACAGAAAAGATCTTTGTTTTAAGTGTGACCCTCACATCCTTAGAAAAGAATTGCTGAGGTGATTGCTGGTGATACGAGAATGATGGTCTTTGTGACCAAGAATATCTCATCTGGTGTTCTGATCCACACAGGACGTCTTCTAGCACTTCAGCAATGTGGGCACTGTGCATCTACTTAAACCAGTTTCACTGCTGGCATCTTTCTTCCTCTTCAGTCCCTCTGTCTGCCCCAGCTTGTAAAGGTCTTTGGAATTGAGACTTTGGAAATGAGCTAAACATTGCTAGATGTTTAGCCAGCACCTAGTCCGTTAGTTACTCTTGCTTTAAGTATTACATTAAAAGACTACCGTTAATACTGTAATGATCATTACGCTGAACTTAGAAGAGAACCAGAGCTTAAGTTTTCCATGTGGCCCTAATTATGACCTCCTATGCAAATGACTTGTAAGTTTTAAATTATAAGTCCTCATGCTCTTTTTCTTTTTTTTTTTTAAATTCAATTCACTAAAACAGCGAGTTGCTCCATTTTATACATGGACTTGGCAGATGCCAGTAATCATGTTTCCTTTCTGAACTTGGGAAAACTTGGTTTTCTGCACTGAACTGCAATATGTATCTTACACCCTCTGTGTACACATGCTTGTGTTCAAATAGCAAGTACGAGCAGCCCACAAGGCCAGCCCTCCACTCATTTTCAAGGAGCCTTATGACCTTCTTGCTGCAGGTTCTTCTTTCTGGTTTACGTGACAGCAGGATAGGGAGCATCACAAGGCAGCCCAACTGGACAAATGTTCACTGCTCATGTGCCTGCAGTCACAGAGACAACTTCATTGACCATATATAATGAGCATTATAGCTTATTACACCCAGGAGGTTCCTAGGGGAATATACCTCTGCCCCAGGGGGATCTCCTCCACCCTCTCTTCATTCACAGGTGGTTCTGGTGCTGAGCTGCTGCTGCTGAGCCTGTACTGGAATGAGAGCAGAAAAGTTATTTAGTTCCCCTCAAAACTGGATCATATGACAAAACCTTTATGGAAATAGGTCTATAAACAATGTGCAATTCTAAGCAGCCAGCCATAAAAAGTAATTAAAGAGGTAGTCTAAATCACAACAAAGTGCACAGAATTTTAAATAGCCTGTCTATGTGTATTCCTGTCCTTTAGCTAAGTCATTCACAATCACTTATTGGTTCTTTTAATGACATATTAAAACTTGCCTCTTCTACGGAGTAAGCATTCATATAAACACAGAGATCAAATCCATTCTCCCAAATTTCTTCACTTTAAACTTTCTGAGAGGATGGGAGGAGACTGCAAATAACTGAGCTCCAACTTGACTTTCCACCCCAGCAAATCTATTGCCAGGCACTGGGTCTTCAGGATCCGCAGGGATGAAGGATAATAATTTGCTGCTCTGAAAAAGCAGCCTCTGAAATGGTCTCTAAGTACTCCAGGCTCTGCCTCTCATCCATCTCCTGGCCATACAGATGCCATGCAGATAACCTGCGGGCTTAGTAATGAAGGCAGCCGGTGATGTATTGAACTTCTTGGTGTGCATGGGCGCTGCTCGCTGGGGCTCTTCTGTTAGCAACAGAGATGAGTCTTACCTTGAGAATTGCCACAGTGCCATGCACAGATGGTAGCTGGACTACCGGCAGGGGTAGGTTCAAACAATAAATTTCTCTTTCATTTAGCAATGCCACACTGTCCCACACCCTCACAAGTAGTTAACTCATGGGTTGGATTCAGCTACTGTGATTAACGACGCAGTAAGTCAGCGAACCTCTGTGAGCATCCGTAGCTCCTAAGGGGTCCAAGAAGACAAGGTATTGGCAGTTCACCTCCTTCATGCATTTGTCCTTGCTTTGCTTTTGTTTGCATTTTGCTGTTCTCTTGGCATCAGTTTCACACCATTTTGTTTTAACTCACTCTATACCTCCTATCTGCCCATAGACACCCTTTTATCCTAGTGATGTACTCTCTGCTCTGGCAATTTTGGGGTTAATCTGGGATGTTTTGGTCAGACAGTAATTGCCACAAAGCCTTCCCCAAACTTTGCAGACGTGGAACTGATATTTTTACAGTCAGTGCTGAGTCTCTGTTGGTTGTAATCCACAGCAATGCACCTGGATGCAATTGCGCTGGGATAACTAAACCTGACTGATGTGTTCCGCTTAGTGGGGACTCCACTTGTTTCATTGTAGAGATTAGAGAGTGATTCAGCATTCATGAGAAAATGTGGCAACAAAAGGTTAGCTGAACAGTGCTAGGAGTGGAGCCATATTGGGAGCAATTGAAGGAGGAAATGGTCTGGATTTATTGTCTGCATTAAAGATATTGTGGGTCCCATGGATACCAGGAGTGTCATGGAGACACAGCTAATAGGATTTTTATTGGATTATTGTCGGGTTGTTGCACCTGCTTCTGAAGGGGACAGTGCAGTTGGTTTTCTGGCACAATCCTGGAACAAGGAAGCAGAAAAGAGCTATAGGAGCTGGAAGCTCCAATATTAATTTTTAAGGAAACTTTTACAATTGCCTCAAAGCCATTTCAAGCAAGCCACCAGCCAGTGAGTACCCCTTCTTCCCTTTACAAAATGCTCAGGCATAGAAAATATATTGCTGAAAGGAGTGAAGACACCAAGGACCTAACTTACAAGTCTCTACTCTCCACAGTCCAAATCTAGGTTAGATTTTATTTGAATTAACTTGAAGCAAAAGGTTGCTTTTTAAATTTTTTTTTTTAAATTATAATTTTGATTACTGCTGCATTTCTGTTTTTTCATGGTAACATTTAACAATCCATTTGGTCTCTCATTTCCACTGTCTCCAGTGTGTTAGATAACAATACTTTCCTCCTCTGTAGCCTGCTTCGAAGCTCTTTTACTTGCCTCTGTATTACAAGATTTTGATAAAGGTTCAAGGCGAGCACCCTCTGTGGTCATTCCAACCCCTGCAGATCTCACACAGGGTTTGCCGCTATGCTTCACATTCAGCAAACCATTTCCCAGCTCCCTGTTTTTCTTTTTATTTATTCAAAGCAATCAGAGCACATTTTATCCAAGAGAGAAATGAGCTGAGGGGGGAAAAAAAGGGAGTTTCCATCACCAGTTCATTTTCATTTTCACCCCTGGTTTCTAATGAAGATGAACAGTAGAGAAACTTGGAAGCCATCTAAATTCAGGTCTCAAGCTAAACACATCTACTGTTGATTTAAGAGTGTCTTATTAGATTTTAAGTAGGTTTGGATGAATAATTTGTAACAAGTGATCTCATGAATTGTATCTCATTTCTTTGTTCAGGAGTTACTTGCAAAGGGAGTCAAATTATTCCATCCAGGACCTAATCCAAAACTCTTTGTAGTTAATGGAAGGAAATCAATGCATTCTTGATTAAGACACAAAATATATTTTATTGAATAATGTTGGTCTTGTAATTTATTCACAAGAACCCATTCCTAAGATCATCCAGTCTCAGAGAAGTTGTGCTTTAATATGTATCTCTAATACATGTTGTAGTTCTGTCCCCACATACCAGAATGCTGTGACTTTTTTGTCTATGTTTTCTTTACAAAGACAGCACCTCCTGGAATTTTCTACTAGTGTCTTGTGAATATTTTACATCTTTTACCTTAAGCATGTTTGTAGCTACTTCTAATAGTATTTTATCACCTGTTTCTTCACCTGAACTTCCTAATCTTTTCTTTCTCATTGAATCAGTTACTTTCTCAGCTTTCTGATTTTTTTTTTTTGTTTTAGCTTTTTGGTCCATCACACTCTATTCACTTTCTAGTAACCAGTTTTCCAGTTCTCATATTTTTGTTCTCTTATTTCCTTTTGTTTCATCCATTATTAGAGCAGCAGTCAATGTAGTACAGTATGCTATGCCTCAACAGTGACTAATTTCTGATTCTGATAATGAATTTAAAGAAAACCTGCAGATGAAAGGGAAGTCATATGGTTTAAAATATGTTTTGCGTTGAAAGAGATATGATTTCAATTCCAGACTTCATTTTGAGGTTGTATGATGTCTTTGTCACCTGTCTCTCATCTCCGAGAAGTATGTCACTAACAATAATACTATGGTGGAGATGTAATATAAGAATTTAAATTGATAGTGAAAACATGTAAGAATAATTTACTTAGATAAGGCAAATACTTCCAAAATCCTGCTTGCATTTTAACTTTATTTTCTCATTAATATGCTACTGCTAATTCAGGATCAATCAAGTGAAATCTATACTTGTACACTGCTAAAATTTTCCCTGATGTGGTATTGGCCATTGGCAAATAACAGTCCCAAGCATCTCCTCTGAAGAATTTGGGAATTTAAATATTATGGGTCAGTTCTTAAAAGAGAGCTGGTGGTCTCCCTAGTTTGGAAGGTAAAAGACCTTAACAATAAGTATGTGGGCTCTTCATTACATCCTCCCTCCTTGCCAGATCGTGGTTCTGAGTGTGCTTAATTTTCTAGTACAGGTGAATCCCACAGTACTTATTGTGCTGTCATCATTTATAATGCAGGTGCCTTCAGGCAAACACTTGGCTTTCTCCACGTGTTCTGCAAGGCACCTACCAACATTTCTGTTCCTTTGTAATGGCTAATAATAGTAATAATATCATTCTCCTAACGAAGCTGGCGGCTCACGGCCTAGACAGGTACACTCTTCACTGGGTAAAAAACTGGCTGGACGGCCGAGCCCAGAGAGTTGTGGTCAACGGAGTTAAATCCAGTTGGCGGCCAGTCACGAGCGGTGTTCCCCAGGGCTCAGTACTGGGACCAGTCCTGTTCAATATCTTTATCAACGATCTGGATGAGGGGATCGAGTGCTCCCTCAGTAAGTTTGCAGACGACACTAAGTTAGGCGGGAGTGTTGATCTGCTGGAGGGTAGGAAGGCTCTGCAGAGGGACCTGGACAGGCTGGATCGATGGGCCGAGGCCAATTGTACGAGGTTTAACGAGGTTAAATGCCAGGTCCTGCACTTCGGCCACAACAACCCCAGGCAAGGTTACAGGCTTGGGGAAGAGTGGCTGGAAAGCTGCCCAGAGGAAAAGGACCTCGGGGTGCTGCTTGACAGCCAGCTGAACATGAGCCAGCAGTGTGCCCAGGTGGCCAAGAAGGCCAACGGCATCTTGGCCTGTATCAGAAATAGTGTGGCTAGCAGGAGCAGGGAAGTGATTGTCCCCCTGTACTCAGCACTGGTGAGGCTGCACCTCTAATCCTGTGTTCAGTTTTGGGCCTCTCACTACAAGAAGGACATTGAGGTGCTGGAGCGTGTCCAGAGAAGGGCAACGAAGCTGGTGAAGGGTCTGGAGCACAAGTCTTATGAGGAGCGGCTGAGGGAACTGGGATTGTTCAGTCTGCAGAAGAGGAGGCTGAAGGGAGATCTCATCACGCTCTACAACTACCTGAAAGGAGTTTGTAGTTAGGTGGGTGTTCATCTCTTCTCCCAAGTAACTAGCGATATGAGAAGAGGAAATGACCTCAAGTTGCGCCAAGGGATGTTTAGATTGGACATTAGGAAAAATTTCTTTACTGAAAGAGTGGTTAAACATTGGAACAGGCTGCCCAGGGAAGTGGTTGAGTCACCATCCCTGGAAGTATTCAAAAGACGTGTAGATGAGGCGTTTAGGGACATGGTTTAGTGGGCATGGTGGTGTTGGGTTGATAATTGGACTAGATGATCTTAGAGGTCTTTTCCAACCTTAACAATTCTATGATTCTATGATTCTAAAAATATCCCACCTCCTTTATAACTTGTCTTGTCTTAATCCTAATGGATTAAGCTACACCCACTTCAAGATGAATTTCAGAAGTATACTTTTGCACCCAAAGAACGGTGATGGGTAAAATTTAACAGAAAGACTTCGAATGAGGAAGTGCCTACTGTGAAATACTGTCGAGGAATATAAACTACCATTTCAGTTACACACTTGCTTTGATGACATTTTTGTCTACACACAGTAGAGGTGTGTATTTACTCTCTGACAAGAATAGATTTTTATAATTAATAAAAGTGAAGGAAGATGATTCATCTCACCATAAGGTAGGTCGAATAATTGTCTTCTGCAGCTGCTTTATGAATATAAAGATGGCCTGAAATTACTAGCTCAGGGATCTAACTCTGAGACTTTTAAAGCTAGGTAAGGCAAATCCAACCTTAACATTTCTCTGTCTCAGTTCTTCTACCTGGAAAATGCAGACAATCTGAAATCTGTACTCATTATCTCACTAACATGCACATAATATTTGAGGGGCAAGCTTGAAGATGTGATGGTAGAAGGCAGTTTAGAGCTAATTAGCCAAGCAAGAAATCTGTTCCCAGTTTACTAGAGGAAAAGAGGTTGACAAGATAAAGGGAAGAGGGCTAGGTACTGAATTATCCTGCAAGTGACCTATCTGTTTGGGCTATGAGATGATTAGCATATGGATTGTATCTTTCAATGTGCCACCTAACTCATGCAAGGCAGAACAAACACAGAAATTGGCTGCATTTAAATTGGAAATGTTAAAATATATCTGTAATCACTCAATTAGACAGTTTTGGGACAAGCTTATGGAGTTCCTTTACCCCCAAGGATGTGTTTGCTAAGGTTGGCACTGGTGCAGATATATCTGTATTTCACTCCATCACTTCGTGTGCGTACACCCTCTGTGCCTCCAGGCACTCTCCCAAGCTAGGTAGTACTAGAAAAAGCTGCAAAGGGGAGGAGAGGGATGTGCACCACAATAATGGAAACTTGGCTCAAAAGGTTTGAAGAGAAAAGATTGATTGCTGGTACTCCATGCAGTGATCTAGTTCTGATTGTGTGTGAAGTTACTGCCTGTAAAATCTGCCAGTTTAATATCTCTAGAGAATTTTTATTTATAGGCTATTCTGGAACCTCCTACAAAAAGAGCAGGAGAATCCTGCCAAAGTGTCAGCTCTGGTCAGGGACACAGCATCATAAACTGAAAATGCGTTATTAGAGATACACTCATTGTGAGACACGCTCATTGTGAACAACACACCACCTTGTATTGATATAAATGAGATTAAAAAGAAAAGTTTATTTTGGGTTGAACTTTTCACCCCAGCTTTCTATTTTCTTAGCTGAAATTTAAAGTTTTGACCATTTTATTCCTGTAATTCCAAATATAAACAATAAGGCTACTACTAGAAAGCATTGACTCATAATACTCACTAATATTGCTCCTGAGAGAATAGTAGGGTCATTAACAAAACACAGTCATCACGTCTATGGTCCTCTATGGCATCAGCCCAAGCTTTGTAAAAGAGTGCTCCTCCCACAGGGGTTGTGAGCTCATTCAAATTTCTGCCAGTTTCCAGGATCAAACCCATGAGTTCAAAAGATTTGTCTTGACAATTGGCTGACGATTCCAGTGCTCCTGTTCCTAGGTACGAACGGCCAAACGTCTCGCTGCTCTCAGACATGATGCAGGATATGCTACCAGAGTCAATACTGATAATGCCCCATAAGAGACAGAAATGCAAGAAAAAAAGCCCCTATACATACATGACATTGATTCATTTCACCCAATCTTTTGACAGCTAAAAGAGACACATTTATAGAGCAGTTTATTCCATCCCAGCAAGATGTCTGTGAGACTTCAGATGTATTTTCCTCCATGACGGAGGAAGCCTAGACGTCAAACTCTGAATTAGACAACTAGATACTGAATCCAAAGTTAGGTGAGATGAATCCCAGCCTATAAGCAATACTTCATATAGCAACTGGGGTGGAAGGAGAAGTTTGTCCCACACATGCTCTCATCTTATTTATTTATTTGTTTTGTAAAGCATTGGGTTTAGGTAATTAGCTGCTATAAAAACCAGCAAGATAAAGGTTCTTGATGATCAACATAAATGATATGTATATCATATAATGTATCCAGAACTCTCTCTAAATTTACAAAAATGGCAAACAGTGTGGTCTGTGCAATCGCTCACCCTCGCAAACACATGAGCCTGTACCACGCTGTTGAACCAGCCAGTAAACCAGCTGGGCAGTGGTGACCATGGTGGCATTTTCTCATATTAAGACTAGGCCACAAGATAATGACCTGCTGCAAGTAACAACCACCTCAGTTTCATCTGGGCTGATGAAATAAATACAGTATAAATATGAGGTGGATTTGAACTGGTAGTTTAAAAAAAGAAAATTCCTCCTTATCTTTGTCATTATCAGACACGAAAGTTCAGTTAACAGCATAAAACATTTCTTAGAAAATGAAAATTGTGTTAAGAAATCTCGTGCTGAGGTCAGCTTTGCTGAAAGATTCAGAAAGGTTCATGAACATTTCAACAAATATAGGCAAAGTATTTACAGAACTTGGCCCAAATTTTAAGGTACAATGTGCCACCTCCTTTAAGAACAAAGGTCATGGATATAGCTAATGTGGGCTGACATACAAATATACTTTGCAAAACATTCATATTTCCTCAACATTTTGTTATATAAGAAACTCACAACTCTTCTTTTAGTTGTTTTAATTTTAGTATCGTTAGAATGGTTCACACCTGAATTTTAGATGGCATGTGTGACTCACAGTCAGTATGAAAGAGACTCAATTGAAAAAACATAAAAAGAGACATATGGAGATGACATTATAAGGATCAAAACACAAACTGTCTTATATATTAGATTTGAGTAAACCTCTGAACTTTCAATCACATCATTAACTTTAAACTGTTTAGCAGTTTCTCTGAGATTTAATTATTCTTTGCACATGATTAAAAATAATCCATGCAACTATGCATGTTATTAAAATGTTATCATGGATCCAATGTGTAGTCTTAAATATGAGAATCTCTCAGTACACTCAGTGACAGTTTATTCAATTACTATTAAAAAGCCAAGTAGAATATTTTTCAAACATCTCATTTTGGTCTTAAAGGCAAAAAAACCACTAATTTGCATAACACAGGACGAAAAAGGAATTGTCTGATTCAAGGAAATAGGTCTGATGATGAAATTTTCGCTTTTCTGACGTCAACCCTCAAATTCTCTGAGTTCACAAAAGGTCAGTTGTATATTTTTTCAGTGATCAGGTAAAATCTTGGCCTTCAAAATAAGAACATTCCTGTTAAAAAGTGTTGCTTAAACTGTAGAGCAATATCTGTCATACATGTTATTTTATTGGAAATGTCGCTATTGCTCATTAAGCAACTTTTTTGATAAATAGTACTAAAATACTAAAACTATGTAACTGGCTGAATACTTCATGAGATCATTTGTTGAGCAAATCCCTTAAATTTAATCAACGGATATATTCATAGAATAATGTAAAAGAAGCTCTGCGATAAAGTCTTATTGTTGAGCAATAGATGAAATGGCTCAAACGAACAAAGGAGTTGTTTGTTTTTTTTGCTTAAAGTCAGTGGGAACATGAACTGAATTTCAAGTTTAGAAAGGTTTGGTTGACTCATCCTTCCTCCTCACCTCACCATTATTTTTCACTTCACTCTGCCTCTTGGTTTCGGTAAAGAGTAAAAACACATGCACAGATAAACTCTGTAAAAGCCTTTCAGACTGCATATTCTCTTAGAAAACATAGGACTTTCAGCCCTATTTTGAAAAATCAAAAAGCTCAGCTAGATGAGGGTTTTCCTCCGTATCAGCCTTTTGCCAGACACATTAATTTATTCTCCTACCTCCTGCTTGTGTGTTCAAGGAACTGTCCACAGGGTTATTTTCTCCTTCCAAATACCGATTTCTGCCCAGATGATCTCCTTTCTTTCCACCTTCAATTAGAAACAGTGGATATGAGCTTAGCTCTGCAGCCATGTGTTTATAAGCCTATGTGCGTTTACATGCACTCATTGTAAAATGTGCTTTGACAGCCCCCCGCTAAGGCTTTTCCCAGATTAAGGAATCATAAGCAGCTTTGGACTGCTTGACCCTGCTGGTTCATCATTTATGATGTTCAAAACACGTACATGGCCAATTTGAGTTTATCTAAACACTTAAGAAGAAACTCTTCAATTAAAGATCATACTAAGTGACACTGACAGTAACTCTCTTACCAATATGGTGTGGCTAAATCTCCATCAGATGCTGGGAAAACTGCTCTTCCCTTCATTAAACAAATCAGAGAGCATCGTATTTGGAGCAGTTCTTTCTTAGAACTCATTTTTCATAACCTTGAAAGGAGAAAGTAGTTTACCATCAAATGTTCCAGCAAGATTTCAATGCAGAGTTTTGCTTGGGATGTAATTTCCAAATGCTTTAATTTCAATGGAAAGAAAAATATATTTATATATAAAAAGGAATGATAGCATGTTTTTTCAGTATCAATCACACAGAATGCTTTATCATTTTAGTAAATGATGCCGTATAATCTTTGTGTCACATCAAACACCAAAGCAATAAATTCACTGGGGGATATTTGCAAGGGTATCTAGGCTGAATTGAGATGTCTTCTAGTCCTTTTTCTAAATTGTCACATTTACTGCCTGCTGTAGAAAGGGGAAGCCACCAATTGATTTCTAATTCTGCAAACCCCAGGGTGTAAATGTGATTAGCAGTAATTGGAGAAGTTCAGCAACTGTTAATTTCTCCTCTCTTTGTTGTTTTTCCTATTTAAAATATTAACGAAATGCGTATGTAGGCCAAAACTGACGCCGATGCAGCTGAACAAAGGATACATATTTAATCAGAGCTGTGGGACCCCGATGCGGTTGTCTGAAACAAATGTGACATGTGCTTCCTCTCAAAAAAAGTCAGGCAGCTAATAAACAGCATCAGTATTTTGTTGTAATGTTCATTGTCTACATGATGTTGAGTTTAATGGCATTACACTATGTAAAAAAGCCAGAAGTACACTGCTAAATTTGTCTTTCCCAGTTGGCTGTCCCCGAGGAGATTATAATGCAAGCGGTGGCTTTGTTTGTTGCATGCATAAGTGTGCACATGTTCCTAAGTTTTAAGTTGTAAAGGAAGGTGGCGAGAAGAGATGTTAACCCCTGCATGGCTGAGCGTCTGCTTAGAATGAAGCAGTTTTACCGGAGCATCAAGTAATTATGAAAGAACAGGATTTGCTCTTTAACTACACAATATCTCACTTGTGTTTTTCTAGACAAGATTCTCCCCCATCCATAGGCACAAAGGTTTGCTCATAATTTTTAACAAGGAAATGGCTCTTCTATTTCAGCCCTAGAAAGGAACCTATGTTTACCTTTAGTCCCCAGCATTAAATATTTTTCTTTATTCACCTAGAACTGGGAAGGTTGTGTGCACAACAGTGTGCAGTCCTACTCAAAATGCTTGGAGCAGCTCAGGAAGCCAACTGGAAGCTTTGATTAGCTTAGCATGGGCAGCTCACTCTTATACAGCTAAAGCTAATGGTTCAAAGCTGTGCCAGAGGAGGTTTAGACTGGATATTAGGAAACATTTCTTTACTGAGAGGGTGGTCAAACCCTGGCACAGGCTTCCTAGAGAGGTGGTTGATGCCCCAAACCTGTCAGTGTTTAAGAGGCATTTGGACAATGCCCTTAACAACATGCTTTACCTTTTGATCAGCCCTGAATTGGTCAGGCAGTTGGACTAGATGATCATTGTAGGTCCCTTTGAACTAAAATAGTCTATTCTATTCTATTCTATTCTATTCTATTCTATTCTATTCTATTCTATTCTATTCTATTCTATTCTAGATGGATCTCATTTCTAACCCTTTTGAAGCAGGAATCTTATCTGGGAATGCCTGAAAAAGAATTCATTGTATTAATACATATGTTGATTGAAAAAGTCAAAAGATGCTCTGTGGGAACAGTTCTTCACAGAAATGTCTTGAAGGCATCTTCTCATTAAGTAGTGGTGAGGCTATATGGGGCTTATCATTTGGAAAGCTAAAGACCACAGCAGTGGCAGATGCCTAATTCCATTTTTGAAAGGCTAGGAGATTGCCCCAGGTAGGCATATTCATGGCTGGAGTTTGTACATTTCTAACTACCATCCTGAAAGATCACAGATATTACAGAGATACACCCCAAAACAGATCCCTTGGAAAGGCATGTTGGAAACGGGAGCCTCACCAGAGCCATCTAGTCCTGAGCTGCAGAGCTCACCCTGGAGAGTTAGTAAGATCTCACAACCCTCTCTACCAGACAGGGAGTCCCAAAACTTCAATTTACCTGTCTCACAGGAGATCAGTATTAAACTAAACCCCTTTGTAATAATCCCAAAGATTATTTTTTAGCAAGTTTTACTCCTACAGGAAGAGAAGGGAATCAAAAAGCTTTGTATAACATCACTCACGTTATCTGATCCTTAAGAGATTGGGGAAACAAGAGCTGTGGTTGTTCAAATGCAGAAGTACTGATCTCACAGAGAAACTTCCAGTTTGGGAATATCTTTCTCTCTTGGATTGACCCAGTAATTAACACCTTTATAAACAGAGTAACACCCCATAAGTATAACTTTTATCTTTGTCTGATGCTTGTTGTCTGCTCTGCTGAGAGCTGAGGAAGTTTGCGAGATAGAGCATAGGTGCCACCCTGAGCTCAGACAGGGTGTCCATAGCAATATGAAGATTCAGCTGACACATGAAGGAGAAGCCTGCAGAAAATAGATCTGTTATCACATTATAAGATGGAATAGATATCTCGACTCCTGTTCTGCCACCTCTTGGTAATCTATAAATTTAATTTGTCATTTATTCTATAATTCTTTCATGGAAAAACACAACTTTGACTTCTTTTGCAAAGAAAGGTCAAGAGACACATTGTCCTTTTGCTCACTTGACCGTAACCAAGGTTATAAGGATCCCAAGTATCATGAGGAGAATGAATCTTCTGTTTTTCAGTATTTTGAATTGTGTTTAGCGTTGCTGGTCTATTTTCTTTTGGCAATCCAACCTTGACTTTAAAATACGCAGCTATTGCTAAAACATTTTTAATACATTATAAATATGAGATATATTAGTATAGTATTAATATTATATAATAGTATAATATAGTAATCATATAATAATATCAAATTATATAGTATAATTATGTGTGCAGTGTACATTTATATATTATTTTATTAATTTAAAAATATGTTATTTATACACACACATATACATCCACACATGCACACATATACATTTGCAACATTTTCCACAGAACAAATACTGAGCTTGGGAACTAAATAGCTACAGGTGGGACTGCTTTCCCTTCTCTAGTAAAATCCAGTGCTTGCTGCTATTTATTTAATGATTAATATTTCTAAGACACCTTTTTAAGTGTAATAGAGTAATTTTTTCCTTCTGTTTTCTTTGGATTACATCCCAGATACAGAGAGGCACCATCATACTGAAAGTCATGTTCTCTTGCTGTTTTGTTGTCTGTTATGAAGTAAGATGGAGTTGTCCGAGAGTTTTGTTTCCTCTTCTGGCTGCAGTTAAAAACAATTTTTGGACAGAGGCTTTTCTCCAATGACACTCTACACAGCCCTATTCTGCACATGGGACACCTGAACTTGGGCTTCAGGGGAGCATTTCAGACACTGCTGGGCACTTTTTTCCCTGGTGTACACCTTTCCTTAGGCCCCCAAATGCTTACACCATGCACAAACCCTCCTGTGACCTGAGCTGCCTTTCAGAAATATGTTTCTCTCTGCTGACAACTAGAATGACTATATCTAATACATCTAAACAAAGTGAATCAAGGCCCTTGCTCTGCAGTTGTCAGAGAAATAAATATACTTTCAACCTTCCTCCAAACAAACCTACTGCAGATTTCCTCCCAGAAATACCTTCTGGAAGAAATGGTACCATTCATTTCATTAAAGGGTAACTCCAAAGGCAGGAGAATAGTCACCGCAGGACCTCCATGCAGTAAAAGGAGATAAGCGTCTCCAGAGTATGAGTCAAATTATAGGACTCCAAATATCTTTCTGCCTCCTCTTTGATTCACGAGGGAAGCCTAGGAAAAGGATTTTAGTTGGACTCAGCTGGCTTAACTTTAGATGCCTAAGTCATCTGTAGGTATTTACATCTGGGCTTATCGCTCCTAGGTTACTCCAATATTTGGAAGTGGGCTTGTCAGTACAGTCAATAGAGTAATTATTTGTCTTATGGAATATATACTTAACTCTGGTCATGTGAAAGACACTGCAAGCTCCATTGACTACATGGAATACATCTCTGGGTCAACTGATTTGGATGTGAACACCTAAACTGTAGACACCTGAGGTGGGAGAGAGGAATCTGACCAAAAACTCCCAGATCCCAAATGTAATTTTTCGCAAAGTAGAACCAGTTGTCATGAATTTTGTTTAAACCCCACTTCTTTAAATGAATTTTTTTTTTAAAAAGGAAAACAAACCCTTCAGTTTTCAAATTTATCCTTTTTTTCCAGTTTTAGTAGAAGAAGAAAAAAAATGAGGAAGGCAGAGTAAAAGAGAACTATTTTTCACAGAAGAGCTTGAAAGAAACAACAGTTTCTCCTTTGATCCGGAGAAACATATAGTTCTTCACCGGATACTGTAGTAATGAAGTAAATGAAGTTTAATGAAGTGAAATTATAATAAATCCCGCTCTTTGTAGAATAGTACCCAGATGGAAAATATATAGACATGCCCTATGAAATGCTGGCCTTGTTACATTCCCAAGAAAAAAACCATTGCTAAATAGTTTCTGGAGTCAGAGGTTTGAATTTTTCTGCTGTCTCCTTTTATGTATCCTTCTCTCCTCATTTCCATCTCTGACATTAGCCATTATATCCCTCCACTCAGTGCTCTGCCTCCTTCTATTGTGTCTCCTTTCAGGGAGTGACCTTACTAAGCCTTTCTATCATGTTAACCTTCAGCTTCTTTGGAGATGTCTCATAGGAACTCATTTTTCTTCTCAGTAATGCAAAGGCAGTCCTAAACAGAAAGCATGCAAGAAAACATAGTTAATAAAGATGCTGAGAGCTATTCATACCTGAGTGAGTCATTGATATGTCTATACTGCCAAACAAAAGAAGTCAAGGACCAATTTCTGGCCCAGGGGCTATGTGACAGTGACTGGCTCATAGCCACATTGCTGCTTAGGGATAGATCTCTGTCTTGCAGAATTGTCCTGGAGAGAGTTCATTGCCGTGGTCCAAAGCCCAGCCAAAAGAGAGCTATCAGTTAGGTGGCTTCATTTCTTATGCTCTCTTTTTGATTTATTTCATGGTAAAGGTGAACCCTGTGTCTCTTGCTCAAGCCAGGTGTAAAGCTATGAAGAATACCATGGATTTTTAAACCTACGTTATAGACAGGCGAACACCACTTGATTACAATACTGTCCACTGATTTAATCACTATAATAAATCTGAAAACACCTCTTTCCCCATGTGTCACTGATATACTGTTATTTCTGCTTTCAGGTTGCTGTTTAAATACTGCAGAGATAGGTACTATATAGTTTTGTATGTAAATAATGTTAGAAAATTTGCACTTCTGCAAGCATTTGGCTCATATTTTTGGTCTGAGTGTTCACAAAAATGTTGGGCTTCAAAGCTGGTAGAAAAAAATTGTTCAGCCACAAAGAAAGTCTTGGTGGAAAATAAATGTTGTGCCTTTTATACAAGATTAGCGAGATGAGAGGAAACTTACTTTAGAGCTTTTCAGCTCCTGTTACAACTAGTCTGTGTCTTTATTTCTCAATTTGCTTATTTTCTCTCTTCTTACAGCCTGCTCCACCCACATTTTCTCCCTCGAACAACCATAAAATTGAATTTACAGCTAATTTACTATGCTCAGAAATGCAATTTAGATTCTTTAAGTGAGGCTGCCTCTTTCTAAAAAGAGAGGTCTCTCACTGCTTCTTTTTTACCTGGCATATATCTAACCCTGCTCCTCCAGAATGGCAAGTATGATAAATGTGTCAAAAAGATTCACTTCAAAACGATGTGATATGAGTTGTTATTTTGACTTCTGTTGACACCTCCTGTTCTCTTTCACCCAGATGTTTCCATGAAGTAGCACAAAACTTTTTCTTTTTTTTTTTTTCTTTTTTTTTTTCCCTGAGAGTAGAAACAGGCATTTCTGTTTCTAGTGAAACTGAAAGTCTTTTCTTCCTCTATTACTCTGTGTGTGTGTGGGTGCTTTCATGCAGGTGTGCATTTCTTTACTGGAACTGTCTTCAAGACCTGTGGAGTCTTTCTGTCCAAACAGATCTTTGATTCACAATGAACGAGCTATAGATTTTCAATTTATGCAAAACTTACATGCATTTGCAGATATTTAGCTCGAACAGATTACTCCCCACTCAAAGAAATTAGATTATCACAAGATAAAAAGTCAATATTTTGTAGGCCAGAAAGTACATTTTTTATGGCTTTTAAGTCACAGAGTGTTAAAGGTGTCTAGACACCTAAGTGCTATTGAAGTCATTGGCTTTTAAATACCTGCAAAAAGATAGTTCTAATGATTATTGACATAAAAGTTCAAAACTGCAACATTTATCCAAGGTCCTGTGCCCTACGGGACATCCAGCCATGACTTAGAAGCTCAGGATCCTGCTATGGATCCTATAAAAGAGGTGCCTATGAAAGGGGCTGTGGCCACCAGCAAGGAGCTGCCTACACTAGCCATGGTGAATGCCCAGGAGAGGAGTTAGGACTGCCTTTAAGGACAAGTAATCAGCCAGGCACTTAACTATGAATCTGAAAGCAAAGTCTATTTTTATTCAGCATTTCCTAACGTGACTCTCTCCTGAAGTCATAGTGCCAGCCTGGGCACCTGCACAAAGGTGTCCTTAAATCCAGTAAATTGAACATGGGTGAGGATGCTCGTTTAGCAACTGAACTCTTTTCAGTTCCTACCTATACCTGACCTGAAGCAAAGTCTTGAATCCTGATGGCCTTTATCTTAGTGGGGTGCCCTACCCATGAAGATACTGCAAGTCTGGGGCATATCCACCATCTCTTCTCCCCTTCCTCACGTTCACCCCAGTCTGCGAAAGAGTATGTCCTAAAATGCATTTTGTAAGGATTTTCATAGCGTTAAGACCAGAGGGCATCATCATAACAATCCAGTTAAACCAGAATATTTTACCCAGTGTTTCCTGTGTTAAAACCAATACCTTAAATTAGAGCATCCACACTTAGAAGGAAAGACAGACTAGATTTAAAGACTCGCATGATGGCAAATCCACCACATCCATTGGCAAAGCTGTTCCAGTGATTAATTGCCCACACTGTTTAAAAAATTACATCTTGCTTCCTGTTTGAATTTTATAGTGCTACTTCAATTGTTTCAGTCACAAGTTTCTTAACTTCTAGGTTCTGGCCACAACAGGAAACAGAAGTGCCAAAATACCATGAAAAAATATTTTTGTCTTGTTTTTCCTCCCTCAGAAGGAGAAGGAAGCAATGAAACTAGTGAAAAAGAAACTAGAGATTTGCTCGGTCTGGACACAGCTTCACCTCTAATCAGAGTCTGCAGAGGCTTTATTTAAGCTAATCGCTTGTTATCAAATCTGTCTCAGCAGTTTTTCTCCAAAGTGTCTGAATCTAAGTTATCCATTAGGTAAAGTAGCTCATTCCAGCTGAATCACTGAGACTGGGATTCAAACAGCGTTAAGAACTGTACAAATGCTTATGTGTTTTTCCACTGCTGCTGAAAAATTTGGCAAATCGCACAAGACTGGGATTTATCAGAATTCCAGCTCTTTTTTGATTTGGGTCTAACTGACGCACCTCATTTTCTTACAGCATTTGACTATTAATTCACCTACTTTCTTCCCATCTGATTGCGGGGAAGCTAGCTCTGCTCTGGGCATATTATTCTGCGGTTTTTGACTTTCTGCTTGTGTGTTTCTCTGCAGCAGCTGGCAGGAAAGCATGCAGCAAGGGCACTTAGTGCACCCGGGGAGAGTGAAGCATGTGTTTACATCTCTTCCCGAGCCAGGGTCAGAGCGGAGGTACTGAACTAGATTGTTTGGTTTATTCTGGCTTCTTAACATCAGGAACTGAGTTTAGCTTCTCCTCCAAGAAGCGTTTTAACATCAGCTTGGATTCCAGGGTAAAATTCTGGTCATATGTAACATCATCCAGGATATTTGAATTGTTAGTAAGATGAAGATTCTTGAGGTTTCTTACGGCTTTCTTTCCTCATTCCTTTCCTTTTAATGTGCTGCTTTAATAGCAGGATGAATGTATGTTGTGCATTTCAGTTTACACATGGTTCTACCATTAAGCACCTGGATTTGAAGTAGTTTCTTCCCTGAGGATTTAAATAAATGCATTGCCCCAGTTTCAGGATCCAGTTTACTACGAGTTAGCCATGTGCCACACAGGAATATTAGCTCAGAGAATGCTGTAGCTGTTTGTACTGCAAATGCAGCTCTCTTGCCGGTCATAATAAAAGAAATCAGCTTGTATTTCTTTAATGACAAAGCCTTCCTGTGTATTAATTTGGTTCTACATGACAATACATCTTGTCAGAGCAGCCAGACAAATGTGAAAACATACACTAAGAGAATTGTCAGCAGAGTAATTTATGTCAGGAGGTTGATGATCTTTTGCTCTGGGTTGCATGGCTTTACTTCTGTTTAGAAGCAAAGCACAGGAAGGCTGCCTAGAAATGCATACACTTATAAAATCATTTGTTGGCAAAATCATTTCTAAAACAAACTCAGATTTCCAGTGTCTTTTTCAAAATATAATCTAGTACTCATTTTATATGCCGTGATATTAATATATAGACCTTGATTCCCAGGTCAAATACCTGTTTGCTTTCTTGGTTTAGATTCATTGTATTACAAGGCTGGGATTTGTACTGTTCCTTGCAGTAATTTGAAAAGGCTTTTTTTATTAATCCATAAATGTTATGATAGTCTAGCAGACAAAGAAAGACACAGTAAAGTGGATACTGAAATTATGACAATATCAAATTTGAAGTAAAATAGGAACACAAAATGGAATTTGGACTGAAATCTGACATTCAGTTTGGAATTGAGTTTAGTCTGAATTATCGAAATAGTGTAATTTGCCAAGAATTAATTCATGCCCTATCATTTTACTCTCTAAAATCAAGACTGGTTCTTTTATATAAGATATGCCATACTGACAAGTTACAGATTTCATTATTTTTTTTTCCCTTTTCACAGGTGGGAAGAATTTATCTCGTCTTCTGTTATTTATCATAACATCTCTGAGTAATGTTATGTAGTTAGATAAGTTTATGCCACAGGTTAATCTTGATGATTATAACAGCCCTTTCTGACCTGAAAACCTATAAATTTCATAAGCTATTACTTTAATTCACTTTAAAAAAAAATGTGCTAGAATATAACCTTTGAAAAAGCTTGTGCATACAGGAAAACGTGTAGCAAGTGAACTGGCAGCTATGCTGCTGTAGAAGACACTTTTAACATCTCATTCTTTTGGATAAGGATGATTCATCAGGAATCGTTTGCAAATCTTTGGAATTTGCAAAGTGGTGTCTTTGTGTAAGAGAAAGCAAACAAAAATCCAGAGTGCTAGCACTTGTCAGCTTGATGCTTATAAATGTTTCTATTCTGAGGATTGGGTTTTGAAAAGGAAAAAAAATAACCCTAAGCATTGCAATAAGGAGTGTGACTTCAAATATGAGCTCTGTAGTCACCCTGAAAACAGGCTGTGGAGTGAAAGGTGGTGCCATCCCAATAGCAGATTAGCTACACAGGCACCTTTTCCATCACTAAATTTCTCAGAGGGCAGGGTTCATACTACGTGGCTCGATGGCTCCAGCCAACAGGTTTTCCAGATAGCCCGTTCCACCAGCTGTCAGGCTTACAGTGATCAAAACATTAGTCCTATGCGGTGTTCAGTTTTAAATTCCCGTCTGCTTAAAGTTATGCATGGACTGAAGTTCTTCAAAGGTGTGTGGCTTAAACGTGCATGCCCACACCAAGAAATCCTGCCTGTGGTTTCTTGTATTGGTGACTGGTAGTATCTCAGGTACACCTTGATATTCAGAAGTGACCTCTGGTTGGAGGCTGAGATGAAATCTCAGTTGCTGACATATTGATTTGGCTTTAAAAACAGTAATAAACAAACCCCAGAAATGTATAGCCAGAGACAAATGCCAAAAGAGAAGAGAGTCCCTTTCATTCCCCTTCCCAGCCCTCTGGCCCTGGAAAAGCCCACGCTTTCCCTGCAGCCCAGGCCCTGTCAGCAAGTCCATCACTGCGCTCTGACTGTCAGAGCTCACTGGTGGGAAATTTTCAAGCCATGCTTGTTTGGTTTTCCTCTTCCTGTTTGACTTGTATCTTTAAATAATGTGGTTACTTCACAACAGCTTGTTTTTTGACTGGGGCACAGGGCATATTTTTCTAGCAGATAAAAAAACTTCCCACAATTTGCCTTGTGTTATTTCCCCTTTTGAAGGGAGAGCTGATAAATTCAGGGTAATATGTAATAGATGCTTTCCTGTTTTTACTTATTGGTCTGTCAGGCTTGTCAGCCAGAAATTTATTAGCTCGTTTTGTGGCTGTAACGTTTAAACAAGAGAGAGTAAGCAGTACACTTACCCTAAAGAGCAAGTGTGAATAACAGTGCTTATGTTGTATCCTGCTCTATAGACCGGCATTGGAGAGGGAGGGTAGGTCTTTTCCACACCAATAAGCCCTTACTTACATACCTATCTTCATTTTTAATGTTTATTCTCTCATTTCTCCTCTGTGCTATTCTCACCTTCTGAGTAATTGGGAAACCAAAGGAGGGAGGTAAGAATAGCTGTCGGTCTTAATTTCATCCACCTAAAAGTGAGTTGACCTCTCTGAGCAATCACTGAAGCTTCCTCTGTAATCAATGGAGTGAAGACATCTCCATGAGCTGATCTACCACATTATTTCGGATAGGGTAGATTATCCTCTAGAACTTCCTGTCTCTTCATTGCATGTCGGGAAAACCTAACTGATTAAATAACCACAACTGAAGTGGCAAAAGTCAAAGAAGTGAACGCCTCACTTCATGAAGTGGCCATGGAGAGAAGAGGAGTCTCAGGAAAAATCCTTAAACCGAGGCTATGTCTGCCAAGGTACCCCAGCAATGCTCCTGACACTCACACATCCTTTCTCCACCTCCCCCTGCTTATTCTACTGTTCATATCAGTGTCTGATGGATATATTACCTTCACCGGACCTGAGGAATCAGTGCCACAACCCCTCTGCCATTCAAAAACAACTGCATTTGCCCGAAGTGAATGACTCGGATCTAGTGAGGGATTGATGTTTGGTTGTTTTGTTTGTTTATTTGGCTGGAAATAAAATCCTATTTTATAAAGGGAAGATGTGAGTGAGTATCTCCTGGGTTGGAAGTTGATGTGATAATGAGTTGGGGACAAGGAAAGGAAGTGGCACATGGGGTGAATGCCACACAAAATGATGATAGGGGAGTAAAAGGATGTTACAGATCTCTTCACTCTGTGATAAACCAGCTTCTCAATACTCTCAAAATCTAGAGAGGAGATAGAGAGTTGGTTGAAGGTGGCAGAAAATCTGCCTTGCTGAGCTGAGTCAGTAAAAATCTTACAGGAGTCAGAAGCTTCTGAGTTGAATTTTCCCCTTTTAGCGAAACATGGGGAAAAATGTTAGTGTCTCCTTGCACTTCACAGCAGCCATCAAAATGCTTCCTTATCTGGAGTTTCTTAGTCATTTCAGACTGCTGCACGCAGCAGACAGAAGGAAGCACTGGTCCTGCAGAGCAGCTGTGCAGATGGCACTGGTGTGCTGTCAGACTCATGCACGCTGGAGCAGTGTCAGTGGAAAGACAAACCCGGCCAGGACAAGAGTCTTGCCAACTGGGTGGGGACTGAGAAGGCAATGTATTGGGCACTTTCTGTGGTTGGAAAACACCCTATTTTCTGTGCTATCCAAATAACACCCACCTAAGGCTTCAGAGCTTGCACGTTGCATGGAAATCCACTTTCTTTTATTGATTTTGCAGCCCAGGATTGTGCCCTACTAATGTAAATTATCGAACGCATCCCTTCTTCCAATCTGCAGATCAACGGAGCACAGTGACACACCATAAACTGCACTGCACACAAGAATATTGTGGCACTTTTGAGACAAGAGGGGATAAAGAGAAAGCAAAACCATAATGGCCAAACTGAGTCAAGTCAAAGGTCTCTTGTTATTGGTCTCCTTACTTTAACACTGGGTGGTAGCAAATGATAAGGAAAAGTGTCAAAAGCAGAGTATCCCCCAGAGTATCTCCAAAGTAATCTTTCCTTGATGCATCCAGGGTCTTATTTTTGGATCAGATAAATCAGCATCCAGCCTCCAACAGTCGTGGTAGGAACTCAGCAAAAGGTATTGCCTGGAACACTGTTCTGAATCAAAAATATATGTGTTACTCTCAACCCAAACATCTGCCTGTCCATGGCATCACACCCTTTTGGAAACTAAAATCTTTTCCTTCCACAGCTTCTCTGTGTGAGTGCATCCAGACTGAAGATTATTTTGTTCAGCAGCTACTGCTCTTCTGAGTTCAATCAATTTAGGCACTTCTTTTCTCCCACTTTGTTGACTGCAGATCGTGCCAGTATTAGCCCTGAGTGAAACACTGAAAGTGGGCCAAACGTTTGTCCTCTTTCTAAGAACTTCTTGAAAATCCAGACGATGTCATTTGCTTCACCATTTTCCATAGTCAATGCCTACTATATTCCCTGGGCCATTGCTATACTAAGGAACTGGCCAGGAAGTTATTTCTATCAGTTTTTCTAAGGTGGAGAATTCCAGCTCTGAAAAATAAATAATCTACGGACAATTTTATAATCCAAAGAGATACTTGTAGGAAAAATGAATATCCCTTTATCCTGGAAGACTGTAAGGAAATGGAAGCACAGTTCTGCAGTGCTACAGAAGGAGGAACCTCTGCAGTGCCACTATAATAAACTTCAAAGTATGTTAGAATTTACTTTCCATCCCTATACCCAGACACAAAGTCTATACATTCTGTCACTACATACATAAAATGAAAATACTTTCCAATCCAAAGCAGGAAAAGGCTTTGCTTCTTGTTCAGCAATTAAGAGGTTCAGTTATGGAAACATTGTGTGTTCTTCAATTTGAAAAAAAAACCTAGTTCCTTGTGGTGCCCAACGTTATTAAATCCACATTAAAAGGACAAGGCTTAAGAAACAGTGAAGTCATACATCTGAATGGAATAGCACCATAATCCATTTCTATCACATGTTGTATTTTCCAAATTACA
This sequence comes from Calonectris borealis, assembly GCF_964195595.1. Taxonomy (NCBI): domain Eukaryota; kingdom Metazoa; phylum Chordata; class Aves; order Procellariiformes; family Procellariidae; genus Calonectris; species Calonectris borealis. Next base: position 81,930,584 of record NC_134352.1, on the reverse strand, counting down.
GCTCCTCATAGTTGTAGATTGAAGGTTGTATTATTCTATTTAGCTAACAGAAAATAACTTCTACCAGTTTTCCACCAGCAGTTCCTCAATCACCATAAACATAGAGCTTACCTAGAGTTTTGTGAATATATACTTTTTCAATTTAGTGGCCAACAGAAAAACAGCCAAACAAAACACTCCCTTTTGGGCTAAATTAAATGTTTCACATGACCCAAACTGTACAATTTCCATTTCTTTTTCATCTGTTTAGTGATAATATGCCATTTTGAAACAAAAGTATCAAAATATTTTGTTTTGAAACTATTAAATGCTTTATGCAGAAGTTCACCACTTTCCACACTGAACTACTCATTCCAAAACCATAGAAGAATTTTTCAAGATGGAGTCAGGGTCTTTATGGAGATGCATGCTGCATGTATATCAGGCAATGACCATAAACTAAACAGAGAAGGTTCTGACTTGATACAAATAATCTATTTCTCAGCAGAAGGACAATGAAGCATTGGAAACAGTTCCCCAAAGAGTTTGTGCAGTCTTGATCCTTGGAGGTTTTGATGACCAAATGGACAAAGCCCTGAGGAACTGGGCTGAATTAAATATTGACCCTGCTTTGAGCAGGAGATTGGACTAGAGGTCTCCTGAGGTTCTTTCCAACCTATGATTTTATGAATTTGGCAGAAACAAATAATTTCAATTAACCCCAATCTGTTTTGCTCAGGAAATAAACCTATTCAAGCAAGGACATCTCTGTTAAAGCTGGTCAGCCATGCACACATGACTTTAACCTGAAGTATAACAAGGAACATTATAATTTGCTGGGTGGTGACAGCAGGAGATAGCATGTCAGAATTGTTAGGACTGAATTTGCTACTCTAATTTCCCTTTTGTTCCAGAATTCACATCTTAAGGAGTCTTCAGTAATATTCAGGTGAGAACTGGTCACAAATGCTCAGGGCTCAGGTTCCCCTTCCAGGAAGGGGATGTTATTTTTAGGTAGTTGCACTGGAATATACTAGAGCTTTAACAGTGAATGGTCTTTTCTCAGATGTGGTTAAAGCTGGCTAAAGCAACAAAATGTAGATTTTTTTCTTTTTTTTTTTTAATAAAAAATTGTACTCAATTTTTTGTTTTCGTTTTTGTTTTTGTGGTTTTTTTTTTTTTGTTCTTGTACTTGTTGCAATTACAATTGTAATTGTTCTGAAGAACATTTTCTGAACGATTGATCTTCCTTCACAGATTGCTACTAAAAAAAATTGGTGAACATTTTTGTGTTTTACTACACAGAAATGGAGCTGCCTAAATGGGTTTTTGGAATAGTTACTGTCTACATAGGCAGCTTTGGTTACTGAGTCAAAAAATGAAGTTAGTTATCTAATATTTCATAGAAAACATTCCCCAGCCAAAGCATGTAAGAGTGGGGACCTCAACTTCTCGCTCAGCTGGATCACTCAGCAGGTTCTGGACTAACCTTATTACGGGATAAGGCAAACTACGTCCTGATGGTTTCCTTCTCCTTGTCAGTCTTAATGCAATCATTTGGAAAATTATAACCCTTTCAACATTTTGATTCCAGTAAGGAAAAAAAAAATTGTCATCTTATAGAATTAATTCCATGCTTTTGACCAACAATAATTAGTCTACTGGCAAAATCTAGAAGAAATAGACCAGCTTCTGCAAACTAGGTGGCTATTCACAGTTTGACTCTTTATCCTCCAACAAGACAGACCCTTATTCAGAGATCCCCAAGACAGTGTTGACCAAACTAGCAAGTTTGGCCATACTTTTGTTTTACACATACTAAGGTAAGAGTTTGCCCAATGGTGCATGAACATAGCTGGAGAGTTTTCAGGGCCCACATGGCACTTTAGCATGGTATGGATACCATGGCTCCAGTCAGTTTTAATTTGGGAACCTGTTCCACCATGATGAGCTGGTATTCCCTTATTAAACTCTAAGCCCTAGAGAGGGAGCATGAACCATTTACTTTTTCTTGTGCATCCTCCTTGTGTTTTGTATAGAGTTGTTGTCTCTCGTTGTGAGCTTAGACCATGATAGTTCATCGGGCGGGACTAAGGCCAGCTGGTTGTTATTCATCTACTCGCATTGGAGTGGACATTCTTGAATACTTTGGTGCAAATAAACAACAATAAGAGCATAAGGAAGTCCAGGCTGGTGGAGTCTATAAACCAAGGAGCTGGGGAAAACATGCAGCCAGAGAGACGTTACAGGAGTAGAGAATTACTTTGCATTATTCTGATGCTTTTTCATTACTTCCTGCAGTGCGATATGACTGCATGAGTCATCACAGCAGCAAGGACTAAATTTAGGACATCTTTGAAATAGTGACCCTTCACTGCCTACGCTAAATGGCCTCTGCTTTCTAACTAAAAGGCTGCTAATTCAAACTGTGAAAGGATAGAGACCTTAACTTTTGGCCTAATATAGGGTCATTGGGGTGAAATCATGACATTCAGGAGATAACCATCTACTGGTGTCCTTTGGCAGTAAATTCTTAGAAGCCATACTATATAAAGCAGGACTTACGGTTTTCTTCTATCTTCTGAGACAAATGTAGTAGCAGTCACACTTCCTAATGTATTCCTGTAAGTGTAAACTAATTATTATGGACAATAATTGCAGTGATAGGGTCAGTTACAGTTCTCATCACTGCATTTTCATTAGCTAGCATGCATTCATTAATGATGCTAGCCATTAGCATAGCATATACCAGCTATTGGAGATCTCAGGGGGATTATCTGCACACAAATCACAGGAAAATTTCAAATAATTTTCTTTTACACTCTGCATCTACATCCCCATGCACCCACTTTTGTGATGAGGGAGCCCAAAGTTATATTTTAATGGTGGGGAGTTATACCTGGCAGCCAAGAAAGACCAGGAAAAGCTGTCAAGGAAAGCTGGCGTTTGGCAAATGATGTCAGCCACTAAGAATCTTACAAGGCATATGATCAGAGTTCCCTGACTATGCGCCAGTGACTCCTGAAAAAGACCAGCTGTCGGCCATGAAAAGGAGAATGGCTCCTGGAATGGTGGCTGAGAGCTAAAAACTGCAGCAGTCTTGGGAGACGCAGACCTTGGAGCCTTGTATTTGCTCAAGCACCTGCAGAACATCATCAAAAAGAAAGGAAAAAAAAAAATGAGGAAAGGGAGGAAAGAAGAAAAAAAAAAAGAATATTAAAAAAGGTTGTTAGGACTTGCCTGGGGCTTGGGGAGTGTGAAATATCTTCCAGAATGGATCACTCTGATAATGAAACTTTAGAACCCGATTAAAGCTCACAGCAGTGGGGAGAGGCAGCTCTATCAGCTCACAGCTGCGGCCGAGCCTGGGAGGAAGGAGAGCTCTGCCTTAAAATCCACCCGGGGAGAACGCAATGCAGGGAACATCTGGCACACCGGAGGAATTGAAAGGATGGGCTAGAGTGGTAAGTAGGGGAATGCAGCTGGCAAGACCCAAGTGGAATTAGGTCAAAGCACCATACACCATATACCCAGATATTTGGCAGGTCCAGCCCCCTTCAGACTGGGAGCCCACAGAACAACAAAAGAAGGAAAAAGGGTTTTCATGGGCATGACTTTCTGAGAGGGGAGGGAGAAATCTGAAACTAGGTGACTTTTTTGTAACAAAGAGATCTCAGGAAATATTAAACAAGAAGTCCAGCGGGTAAAATTCTAATCATGTTAATGCAAAATACATCTTCAGGAAAGTAGGAAGAACAAAACTTAGAAAGTGAAGATAGCCTACATTTCCCGAGAAAAATAAAATCATATGCCCGATTGGAAAGTGAGTGCGGCAGGATAAAAGAAGTCCTGAGAGAAAGGGCACTTGATCTTTTCTTCCTCTTTTTTTTTTTTTTTTTCCTCTTGCATGCCAGAATCCTTGCAAGACTTCTGGCCTTTTGAGGAAGGACACTAAAGCAGAACTGCAGGTAATATGGAGTGCTCATGGGGATTTCTAAGGCATATTTAGAAGGAAAGAACTTTCAGAAAACTGCAGACTCAGAGAGAAATACATAACATTCTGTCCTTATTGAATCCAGCAGCTTCGTATTGACTATTTGCTCCAAGTATAAGGGTAATTCTGAATAAAGGACAAGCAGAGCGAGGCGACCCCAAATATCCATTCTGAAAAGTGGCACCTCTAAGTATTTGTGTTTATGTACCAGGTCAGCTCAATCTGTTTAGAATGAGGATGGACATCATTAGGTCTCATTTAGTCCATAGTCTGGATAACCGAGGACAACCTCATGTGTTTGAAGATTCAAGCTTCAGCTTCCATTTTGATAAGTTAAACCCTAAAGTGAGAGATTCAGGGAAATCTTAGGATGGTTTTCAATACCTTATTTTTGGGGAATAGCCGGAAAGTTGGAGAGACTCCAAAAGCAGTTGTCACAGAATTTAGTTCATTTGGAGCAAAGCTCGATTTGTCCAGACAGGAATTGTCTTAGAAGTTTGGAAGAAAACCGTTTTACTCTCCTGTGCCATAAAACCAGTCCAATGATGGATAGTGTCAGGGGCAAACTTTTGGGAAAGGCAATTTCACTTCAAAAAAAAGCTTCCCCCAGACTGCTGTAGAAACCTAGACTCTAGGGCCTCCGTTTTCCTCCCTCCACCCTACCTAGGAACTTTATACAGTTGAAAAGAAATCTAAACAATCGGAGGGAGATTTGGCTGGGACTGCTGAGAGCTGGCAAGATCCTGCTCCCTCCCTAACTGCAGTGGTTTATGATCATTAAAGCTAGTCTCTCTAGGAAAAAAAAAAAAGGACAAAATGTGGAAGTGCATGAATCATACATTCCAAGCAGTAAAAACATAAAATTATAGAAGTTAGACTGTATGATTTTCCTGTCCCTCCCCCACTTCGCCTCCATTCCCTGACTTAAAATAGAGAGAAGAAAGCTGCAGAGAAGTGAGACCGGGGATTAAGTGAGTCAAGAAAGGAATCAGTGGAGCTGCTCTGAGGTCTGCAGGCAAAGCAAACAATGAGCAGCAAAAAAAATAACTATAGCAACATGTAGGGGAAAAAAAAAGGCAGATTAGAAGGGTCACGATGGATTTATCCAAATTTATTTAGGATCCCTTATTCTGTTCTGTGTCTCAGACCTTGAAGTGATATTAGGATCTCATACGTGGATTGCAAGAGAGAATCCTCCACCTTCCAGTCTAAACAGACAAAAAGAGCAAGGTGGAGAGGAAAAAGCCAAACAGTAAAGACATTTGTGGCCCCACTGTTCAGGAGGCAGAACAGCCTGGAGCCCTACAAGGGAGGACAATTCAGTTTTGAGAATACAGTTCCCTAGTTATGTCATAGATCCCTGTCTTGACCAGTGCAGCCTCCATGCACAAGTGCTCTGACTTCCCAGAGATACACATCACCAAGAAAAGTGCACAAACTTATCCATTTTCACATTTTCCTTCCTAGATCTGGATTATTCTAATTTATGTGTCAGTCAGTCAGGGTTAAAATTGAGTTAAACCCAAGAGTAACAGCAATTATAGGGATGGCCAGCAATTATAAGGATGGCTTTTAGCTCTGTTTTAACAATTTGTTGTCTCAGTTTTTGGAGGACATTTTTGCTACAGCTGATGACACTTAGGTCTGAAAGACTTTGTGAAATGAAACAAAACCAAGAACAGCCAAGGCAAAAAGGGCAAGCAGTGTTTTGCTCATTTTGCTTTCAACATTTCTTTTCATATGTGGAAAAATCTGCACACAAACTCAGTGAAACCCTACCTCCAGTTTGCACAAACCATCACAGCTTCACTGAAATGAATGGAGTTTACACTTCTTGTGGATCTAGCTCAATGAACAGAAACCTATGAAACCTCTCATTTTGGCACTAACTAGGAAAGCGGGCAAAGTAGTGTAGCGTTATTGTCAAACCCCTCTCCCAGTGGGTGCACATGTGCTCTTATAGAGGTAAGTAACATCAGTTTCCCTCCGAGGAAAGAGAAGTAGGTTTGACCAAGCAACTCTGATGAAGAAAGCCAAGAAGCTGCAGAAGCTGTGAAGAAGATCTGAAATAGTTATCAACATGTTAATGATGGTTCGTTAGAAACAAATCCATTGGAAAAGGCAAATTTTAGATTTTCCATGTTTTCTTGCCACTTGCAGAACTCAGACTAAATGCCTGTGCTATTTAACAGAGAGGTTTCGTTCAATTAGTGGGTTGATGATGTTCCTATCAGCTCTTCACTTTATTAAATCAAAATGACTGTGGAACTTGATTTTGAATAAACCCCTAGGTTAGTAGTGCCAATTATGGAGCCTGATGAAGGGGAAATTTTAGAGTCAGAACAGCCTAGTAAAGGAGAGCGCGTTTGAGTCCATCAGCTTGTTGTGAGCCCTAGTACCACTTTTCTGCGTGATCTTGGGATAGCCCCCTTACCTTTCCATGCCTTACTTCTGTGCTTCCACTTTTAATGCACACTTTCTATAACGGTCCTCCTTTCCAAAGTAATGAAAAGTCTAATGAAAAGCAAAAAGCAAAACAGCCCTGCTTGTTCCTGCTCAAGAACTTTGAGATTTTAGATAAAAACCAGAGGTTTAACATGAAATTTATAATCTAAAACTTAACTTTAGGGTAGCTGAGCTACCCTGAGGCTTTACATCAGTATTTCAAATTATCCGTTTAATGATACTTTGCATGAGCAATTTTGTTCAAAGAACTGTACTTTTTGTAAAGGCAGAACAAAGTCTCGTAGGGGAGATTGGATAATCTGTAAACAAAGGATGTCCACATCCAAAACAATCAGCCAGCATCTGAAACATTATAACAAACCCAAGGTTCATCTTCCTGTTCTGGGCACAAGAAAACATAAAAGTTCAGTGACGCATCCCAAAATATGATGGCAGTCCAAAATATGAGGACTGCCTGTAGCACCTGGGCTTTGGGCTCTCCCTTGACTCACAGCAGAGGATAATAACTGGCCTCACTTCTGACAGAAAGCTGAAATCAGGAAGCTGATAAATGTTGGTCAATATTCCACGGTGGACTATGACTTTTAATAGTTCCCCTGTGGGGACCTGAGAGCCTCTGGGAAGGTGAAGGCACACGTGCAAGAAAACATCCTTGAGGATATCTGGGAACACGAGTTGCAGCAGGCAGAGACATTTTTGTCCCTATGGCAGGGCTCTCATTTTGGCACTCCCTGAACACCCCTTTTCCTCTCAGATCCCATCTGCCTCTTCATAGCAATACTGGGGATCAGGCTCGGCATCGTGAGACGATGTAAAGACAGGCATCACCAGATCATGACCGAAGCATGGTCAAAGAGGGAGGAACAGCTTGTGTGCAACATCTAGGAGAGCTTGGTGAGATGGGGAACAGGGGAAGGCGCTAAAATGGCAAAGAAAATGAGCATATAAGAGTAAATATGGGTAATGTGTCTAAAGCTTAAACCAGCATTTTATTTCTCCCCGATTCATTCTACTGCAACTGCTGAAACTACCAGCCTTAATTGCTGTCAGCAGTAACTGCTGATGGGAGGATGAGACAAAGGTCCCAGACACAGTTTTGTTGAACACTGTGCACTAGTGTGACACAGCTTGGACAAACCTACCAGCAGGGATGTAACCTGTGGAGCAGCACGGCTTTGCTTTACAAGTCTACAGGTGGGAAAAATAAAAAATTAGCCAGAATTGGAAAGACTAATTTCTAATGCAGACAAAATATCAAGACATCAGTAATTCTCACCTTTTAAAAACAAACCTGTTATGCTCCTTTGATCAGTGGCTAGTTAGAACAGTACTGCGTATCTGTATATCTACTGACAAACAATTTCCTGTGCCAATATTATAGAGTCCTCTGATATGCATATTAAATCTAAATTAGTGTATTAAATGTGTTAAACTGCATGCAACTGTCAGCTAATCTGACACTTATCTCACATACCTGATATACTGCCACCCACGTCTTCAGCAGAATCCCAGTTGTGTTACACTTTTAGTATGGGGAATAAATGTATTTTATACCATGCATTATAAAAATTCATACATACCTATTATATTCAGGATGATCAGCTGAGATTAACTGGGATTCTGATGTGGATCAACCTTTTCTACCTATGTCTAAGACTGCACGCTCTGGTCTCAGAGCACGAATTGCTTGATAGGAAAGTGCATAGCTATGGAAAACTCCATTTCTGGAGACCTGACTTAACAGCAGGTAGCCTAAACAGTCTCTGTCCAATGCAGCAAAGTGATATTGTTGTATGCAACTATACGTGCAAAATTATATGGCTTAATTAATGGAAATTTGAATTACAGCCACCACTTTGAGTGCTAGGAAGTTATTCAAAGTAGCACTAAACTAAAGCGACAACCAAAGGCCAAATAAGAACTAATTTCTGTAACTGGATTAATTTGATTTAAACTGTGCATAAACTGAGTTTGACAAAACCGTATGGAAGCATTAGGCAGGTAGTGCACGGGACATTGTGCTACAGATTGGGACAGACCTCTAGCTGCTGAGAAGTATGTGGCCTGAGGGTGAGAACAGCCAATTTGTGATGTTGCCATTATCCTGTAGGGTTACCTTGGGCAGTTCACTATGCATTTTTGCCCTAGTTTCCCACTCTTTCTTGAGGATCATTATGCTATCATTTGTTATAACTTACTTTGAAATAAACTTTTGAAATATGCTGTAAAAAATTGGATTAAAGTTACTACAGGTTTTATAGACTATAGATGATGTGAATACCAGCAGAATATAGATCTTTCTGTAGACTTAAGACAGCATCTTTTCAGACTTTCTCTACCCACTTTGAGTTGTCTGGGTCAAGTAGAAATTCAATGGCATTACACTAACAAAGGGAAAGGTTTCCTACCATGTATGAGCAAGACAGCCCTTTAAGAGAGGTATCATTTTTAGAAATACTCTTCTGCCACTCCTGAGAAAGGAGCTGCTTTTATTGGGACAAAGAAGAGAAAGTATGATACTTACATCAAGGTTGCCTAAGTTACTTTTACAAGCTGATCTTACAACAAAGTACGCATCTGGCACACAGCAGGCAAAGCCTTTCAGTTATTTTGGATACAAACTAAGGAGGTTTAGGGAAGGCCACCTTAGGGACTGCCCAGGGAAACAGAAGAAAGCAACTGCCTTTCGTAGATCAGATGGGAAGGAAGGTACCTTTGTTCAGAAATGCCCTTGCCTCCCAGGCGCTGCATGTCTCAGCATCAGGAGAATTACTAGTGGATATAAGAGTATGAATGTCTCTTGGCGAGCACTGTCTATGTAACACTGTTTTACATCGTTCATAGTTTAGAAGGCATGTCCACATTCATATGGAAAATTCAGCTATTAATACTTTCAATCAAAAAACAATTTACCATAGCCTAACTGAAAAGGCCATCTAAGTTTTCCAGGTATTCTTCATCCAGTAGCAAAGGGACCCAAACCACAACTACTGAATATGTAGTGGGAAGACATGTTCACTGGGATGGTGCCAGTGGATACTTTCAGCTCGTCTCTGTTGTCAACCATGGCACAGACTCTCCATGTGTAAAATTTGGGTACTCCCTTCCCTAGGAAAAAAAAGAACATTAGGAGAATAGAGAAGTGCTGAAAAGGCTTTGAAAAAGTTGCACAGCTCTTCTCTCACTCTCCCTTTCTGTCTCTGTTCCCCAAGGGACCTTGGAAACACATCCCTCCTCAGCTTTTTCAAAGGAGCTCCCTTTCGGTTTGAGAGCTGTTACTACACTAAGGGTAAAACTACCAGTCTAGCTGACACACTCCTTGCATGATTTATGGACAGCCCAATTTACAGTTGTCCAGCTCTTACCATGACCTTCATCTGTATTGGAGGAGTTCCTCTGAGGATGTTGGAAGTTGCAGAGGTCACTATCACAGCACCAAAGTCTCCTGTGGGGTTTAGGTGTTGGGAAGCCCCAGCTAAGGAAGGGAGCAACACTGATACATCTGCTTGTGAAACGCCACCTCTCCATTTACTAGCAATGTACTCATATTTCAGAGCATTCCTTCATGAATATCACTTTTTCAGTGCTCCAGTTAATCATTGCATGAGGGAGGTGGGGAGCAGGCGTCTTCCTCAAGCTGTGTGAATTGCATCCCGTCCCTTACCCAAACACAGTTAGGAGAGTTTTACTCAGCCATGACACCATCAGGTTTTTGTTTGCTAAGAAAAAGTTTGCCTGGCCCACTCTGGACTCTGTAACTACTACATTTCAAGATGACAAAAGAGTCTAAACTCAATTTCTCCACACAGGGATCTAAAAAGTTCTAAAGCGTTTTCCAAATGACAGCAACGCACAATATGCCATTAATCACAGCTGACAAGTTCTCCTGAGCAGCCCCTGATTGATCCTGATGTTGTCAAACTTTCTTTTTCTTTCGACGTCTCTCTGATTGGCATCTCTCTTTAGTGCTTTTGTGACCTTTCTGCTGTATTGATCCACACAAATCACAGGGAAGTGAGCAGTTTCATGAGGGGACAAAGTTGATAAGAACAGGTCAAACGGTTACCGAGTCCTCCGCACACCACCATTTTAATGATTGATTAGTGGGAGTGTGAAGGAAGAGCCAAGGACATAAAAATTAGGAAATGATAAGGTCTCAATCAAGAGGCTCCTATAGTCTCTTTTTATGGCTCCTATTGAAGTCCCTTATCTTCTTGGGTTGATTAGTAATGCGAACAGACTTTGTGTTGCACACGGAGATCATTTGCAACAACAGGTTTATTGAAAGATCTGGCGGTTGCATACAATGAGTTTGGTGGCACCAGTTCTGCGGAGGCAGGTCTTGGCATCAGAAACCACCTTTCCTTCAATATAGCCTTCACACGTTGGGTGGCCCCAAGATGTGAGGGTCCCCACCATCAGGGAAGCTGAATTCTCTGTAATTCTGGGGTCAGGGCTGTGCGTGGCTGCACACCTTCTGGGTATCTCACAATACGCTGCAGCAGAATTGCTAGATGGGGAATTGTCTCCAGCACAAAACTTTCTAAGACACAGACATGCACAAACATGTAATAAATTAGCAAAATCTTCAGACGACCTAATAAAGTCCACCACAAACGTGCAGACTGGAATGTGGGAGTGCGTAGCAAAAAAGGGCTGGCTGGAGCTGTACGCATAAAATCCCCAAGCAAAAGGAAATACATCACAGAGTCAGTCCCACAGAGCTGTCACAGCACAGAAAGTCTTGCTTTATTCCATTTTCCTTTTTTTTCCTTCCATTTCCATGCATCACTCCAGAAGATGTGCTGTTCAGAGGGATATGTTAAGCAGGAAGAACAGGTTAGTTAAGAAATAATTTGCAGGTTGGATATCTGAACACTCAATTTTTCATCATTCTTTCACTTCAAAACCCTATGCACTTAATATAGAGAACACATATATGAACACGCAGTTGAGTGTATCCCTTTCCTGAAGAGCAAAGTACTTTATAAGTATATTGTATTAGCAATGGCCGGGGCTATTAGTTTCTGTGATAAAGCTGTTGCAGGTTTTGAACATTTTGAATTCTGTTGCAGAGCCATCAATGTTGGTTTACGATGAGTATAAATATGGGTTGAATGCAAGTATACACTCACAGCACCGAGAAAAGAAATTATAGTCCTTCGAAATGGGAAAAACACATTTTCTTTAATCCATCTTTAGCCCTGCTTAGTGTCTCACACTGATCAATACCTTTCAGAAGTGTCGTAATGGTCCATATTTAGATATCAACCAATTTAGCTGTGCTGTATTTTGTATTGAGATAACTGGTTCTTAAATTCTCATATTTTCCTCCCACTGCACAATCTCAATAACTTAACCAAAATATTATTTCATGGGAAGCCCTGAAAATTCTGAGGGGAAAAAAAAAATCAAGACTACTGAAAAGAAACAGTTTGTTCATGTAATATCTTTCTCCCCAGCTGTGCTTCTTCCTGTCAGATGAAAATATTGAGTTTAAATTTTGTCACTGAAGTCCAATCAAAACACAATAAAATAAATTTTATCCTCTGATTCTTTACCTCACTAAGAATGTCATTGAAATCATCACAGTTTTGCAAAATGGTTCTATTTACTCAGAAAATGTTTTCAGCAGGAAGTATGCTGATGCTTTTTAGAACTGGTCTCAAGATTTGATTTTTGAGAGGTATATTTATATCAAAAGTACTCCTAGGGTGGTAAAGCTACCCCTCAGCAATCTCATGGTGATGGCAGGAGAGCCCATCCTTCCTTTTTGTTCCTACAATGGTATCTTAAGCTGATATTGCTTTTATTTCCTTTCTTGCACAGATATAAGACCTGCTATTATCACTCTCACACTACGGGGAATGTGTGGTGGAATTACTACTCTACCTATTGTGTGTAGACACAGACTACCAATTTATTGGACCTTTCTGTTTTGGGTTTTTCTGGATGCTTAGTGGAGCAATACAATATGAGATGACATTTTCAACACAACCCAATGTCCTAGGGCAAAACAAGTCCAGAGTCAGAGGAGTGCAGTGGTTTACTTAAGATTTATAGGCTGAGTTTTAAAGAGTAATAAAGAGGAAAGTAATAATATGTGGCACTTTGAAGCCTTGAAGCAAAACTACCCTGATGTCTGTACTACTAATCCTAATTATGTTCTACTATTAAGTAATGCATTATAAACTCTATCATAGATAAAAGGGTTTTGGTTGTTTTTCTTTCCTATTTCCATTCATTTAATCTTCTGATTTACCAATTCTATTGACAACAAAAGTATTTCTCTTATTTTTAGACCTTAAGTAACACCTGGCACAAAGAAAATTCAAGGCATGACCTTTTGGGGCAGCAGTAGGAGAAGTGACAGGCATCTGTATGATCTGCAAGATTAGGTACACATCTGATTATCTCAGGTGTAATGCAGCATTAACTTGGCTGGATTGCTTCCAGTTCTGGTTTAGCAAAGGGATCCACTCATTCAAGTATATGCATTTCACTGCCATTTTAGGGCAATGACAGCTCTTAAATATTCTTCTGCTTAATTGCTCTGAGGAGCCTGTTTTGGTACTAATCATTTGAAGGCACCATGCAAGACTCCTGCAATTGCAGCTTTTGCTTTTCTTTTCAGGTGATGTGGTAACACCTATATGATGTAGCTATTTACTCGTGAAAAATGCACTACAATAGCTGCGGTGTTCAGATAGGATTATCAACTTTTTTTTTCTCTTAGCCTGTAAGTATTTTTTTAAATGCACCAGCTCAAATTAATAGCAAATTTAATGCTTTGTGAGAAGCAGAATAAACAAACTTTTCATTGCCTTTTTTTTCCCCTTTGTTGACCTGTGCAGGACACTCATAATTTCAGCCATTTGTTATCAGATCCCCCCCCCTTTTTTTTTTTTTTGATGCAAATTAATTTAGATTCAAACCAAAGAGACAAATTGTGAGATGGACGTTATTATTTGTATTAAAATAAGCAAGACTTTGAAATATACTGGGCTGTGACAACATATTAAAATGAAACCATTCTATCCAAGAAAGCTTCCAGCTTAGGATTTCGGGGTTTGGGAATGAAAAAATGGTCAGGTAGCCTAAAAATGAATAAGATAGTAATCACTGAACCTGATGTAGGCTGCTTCTATTTTAGCTCTGAAAGAAGGCTTGTGTGCCTACAAACTGGCTCACTTTTTCTTGACTATATCAATTACTCCAACTAAAATATTATTTCTTCCTGCCTATCTTGCTTCTCTTATTGTATGCACTGACATTAGTCAGATTTCTACTGAAAGTGTAAATAGACTAAAATTAAAAAGTTCTTTTAAATCTCTTGAAATTATTACATGTCAGTGTGCACAGGATTTTTGCCATTTACCCTTTATATTTCCAAAACATTTCCAGCTTAGATTTTGATTATGCCATTCCAGGTAAACACATTTTAGAAAAATTAAATTACAAAATTTCAACCAAACTAGATTTAAAAAAAAAAAATCTTTACAAATAAATAGATACAAAATATATTAAACTTTTTGCTTTTGCCTTTTTTTAGATTCAACCTGAAAATGTTCATACTTTAATATGGCATAACTTCACATAGGCAAAACTGACCACCCAGGAGCAATTTATTACAAAGATAAGACAAAAATGCCAGACTTGAAGAGAGTGATGTAATACATAAGTATACAAGTGGCCAAAATCTAAGTTTTCAGTTATAAAAGACTCTTTCCTATGTGGTATGAGATTTACAGTAGTTTGGCATTCTGCATGAATAACACCATGCATTCTCGTTATTGACTCCAGCTTGATGCCAAATACCATCGCAACACGGTTTGTAGAATCAATCAGCTGAGGAAGAAGATGATGGACGGAGGGATGAAGACACCAGAGGAAGACAAAGTACATAGAAGAAAAGAAAGCAGTTTCTAGTTAGTTAGCATCAGAAAGGCTTTTCTTCTGGGACTGGTGCTTAAACTCCATGGCAATAGGTGCAGAGTGAGAGCCCAAAATAGGTTATGCCTCAGGTGGCTGAAAGCCTTGCCTGCCTTTATATGCCTTCCTGTTGCATTTCTCCACTACATTTTTCCCTTTCTTCCTCTTTCATTTGCCATTTTCTTTAATTTCCTCTTTCATCTTGGCTCTTTTTCAGCTTTTCACACCTTCTCAAGGCTGATAGAGAACAATCCTATTAAAACTACCTGCAACCTATGTTTCTTTCTGGCTTTCTCTGCAAAGACCCACACCTACCTTTTGTCCAACCCCATCCATAGGCATCCCCCAATCTCATGAAGCAGGGGCTGTGCCATTTTCTGATCAAGAGGAATGTCAGAATACCCTTATTCCTAGGCACCAGATATGCTGGGCAATAGTAGGGCTCCCTTACTCGTCCTTCCTCTATATACAATTGATAACAAGATGTGGTTGGTGATCATCTGTGATAATTGCAGGGAGTGAGGATCCAAACTCATCTTAGCTATTATCTTAACTGTGACTTGATCTGAGGCTGGTTCCAGCTCTAATCTACTCATCTTTTATATTCTTGAAAATGCTCTGTAGGACCAGGCACTTCAGCAGCATTTTTAGGTATACCTTGTTTCCCTTTGTATGTATTTGGTAGATCCCATATTAGGATTACGAATGCAGTGTGCCTTCAGATCCATTATACAGAAATATCCATAAAATGTGATTTTAAAACTACTGAAAATTCAAAGATTAGGGCTTTTCTTGGTGGCGCAGATCAGGAGGACAAGAGACAACAAGCATAAGCTGAAACAAGAGAGGTTCAGACTGGATATCCCATGAACTTATGCATTTTTTCTTCCAGATGTAGCTATCTACCTGCTATCAAACTTCTCGATGTGTCATTTCACTTCCATTTTCCTAAGTCTTTCTGTACATAAGATAAGCATAATTATGAATCTCATTTCCTTTGGAATGCTTCAGAGATCTGTGGGTAAAGTAAATCAGGTTATACAACTACATGCAATGAAAGGAAGAGACAAAGAAGAAAATCACAGCAATACTTTCTATGAAAGTGTCAAAGCATGTCTTTGGTTTTAGGCTTCTTTTCCTTGTGTTTCTGCTTCCCATCAGGAAGATTTCTCCTTTTGGACTGTCAGACCTATGTGATGATTTACAGTTTGTTAGAAAAGCTTTGTCTGAACCTTTACAAGGCTTATATTACATGGTCTTGTGCCTCTCAAGATACTGGCTTGTGTAAACACAGAAATAAAGCTAATGTTAAAACAAGCTGAATTTGAAATTAGGTAAAAGAGACTCACGTACACACTTGTACATATCCCACACAGTTTGTGTTCAATAAACTACTAGCTGAAAGAGAGGACTCTCCATGTTTGAATGGCTTCAAATGTGGTAAAGAAATACGATTAATTGGATTCTTCAATGTATGAAGAAGTATGTAATTCTATGGCATGTATTATATGACTGACTGAATGGTTTAATGGTCAGTCTCCCTCTTAAAGTTGTACGATTTTTGCCCATTATGGGGCACAAGTTTGGAATTGCTCTATTGTCCCAAACTCAAAATCAGATCTATTCTGCTTTAGTGAAATAACCAGACTGGGGCAGCAAAATGCTATGAAATATCGTGAGACCTGTCCTCAGAATGGCACCAGTAGTAAAAAATTGAAACCAGATGGTATTTTCCCCTTTCTTCTTCTCTTTGCAAAAGAGACAGGAAGAAAACAAGTAAGGTAGAGACTGACTCCAGCCCACCGGTGAAGGAAGAGTTCCCAGGGAAGCCCTAGATGATGAGGGTAGTTTGTTTATTTTGTACTAAGGAATCATTAGATAAAGAAAGTGAAATAAGAAACTGAGAGCTGGAAATACTACCACCAGCATAGGCAATAATTTCTGCTCTAGCTGGGTTTTTAAATAAGTTTTTTTCTGGGTTGTTATGAGTAGGTCAAAGAACAATGAATTTCAAATGTTTTTAAGTAAGGAAGATGCAGACGAGACAAGAAGTAGAAGCTTTTAAGCTCTAGATGGTGAAATGCTGGCATACATTAGGAGATCTGCAAGTCTTCATCACTGATGGGCTTGAAGAGCCAATCCATCAGGATTGGCTCATCTGATGGAGAAGGGCAATAGTTTGTAGGAAGGACCTTGGTGTCTTTTAGCTCTGTGTATAGCTGTGCTGCAGCACACGTTTGGACAACCAAATCAGCTTTCCATTTTACCTTCTTGGGAAATACTGCTAGGTGGAATGTGTCTAGATAGCCATTTGGTAGGACTTCTGCCATGAGCTTATAAACCAATGCATAAAATACTGTGGTGCTTATTAAGCAAGTCTTTTCATGCACATATATATAGACACATATAGTTAAATTAGACTGTGCTTTTAAATTAGACTGTGCTTTAAACCAGCATTTCTTTAAAAATTGTATATTTAAATTACCTATGACAAATAATAGCATTTACAGCAAGATGTGAAAAAGTTGCTGAGGATGGCGTGGTGGAAGGCATAGCTGCACCCACTAATGCGTCTTGTGAGTCAAGATAAACCTTGCACTGGGCAATACACAGTGGGGTGCGGAGGGGAGAGGAGCTGCCAGGGTTGTACATCCTCTGTTGCATTCTAAATTCTTAACTGTTTGGAGCAAGGGTAATAGAAGGACTCAGGATCTGCAGAAGACTACTTTAAGTACTATCAATTTTCTAAGCGATATTTGAGATTGAGATCCCTCAGGGGTCCCTGAATTTGGGTTCCCCCATCTTCAGAATACTGGCTAAAGCCAGGCTAATGACTTTAGACTCTTTGGCATGTCTTCAGTATATTGTAAAAATTCAGAGGGTTCAGTAACCGGTCCCTTCTTACATCCTGTCTATGCAAATCTGTCCCCTGTGCTATGTTTGGAGAAAAGAATCAGTCTTTAGACTAACACATTTTCCCCTGGCACAGTTAAACAGTTTTGCTCATCTTCAAAACACATGAATTTGATTTTCCCTGATTAGATGGGAAAGTTTCTTGAAGTTATTTAAACTCGGTACAACAATATGACACTTCCACTCCTCTCTGCCATCAAAACAGGAATGAAGATGTTAGTTTGGGGAGCAATCAGGCAATCTAAATTATTCAGATCCAAAAGTTTTAAGTTAGAACAGTTTTTCAAATTCATTTGTATCTGGATTACAGCAGGCTCAACCCATGTCTGTCTAATGAAGCTCCCGCTGAAAATCTCAGCTGGAAATTCAGGGAATCAAGTCTATCCATCATCTCGAAGTCATGATTATTTCATAAGCAACGCTCAGTGTTCAGTCAAGTCTTTAACTCATCATTCGAGTTACCATAGTTTAACCATACAGGCATCTTTTAGAAGAACTCATGCTGAACATTACTTGATGAAGCTAAATTCCATTAGCAGAACAAACAGAACAAAAGTCTGTGTCCTGACACCACAATAAGGTATACTTAAATATTCACAAAGGATACAGGTGCAGATCTCTCATCACATATTGGAGCACATCCAAAGCCTCTAGGAAGAATATTAATAATGCTTTCTCTTGCATTTCTGTTGGAGGAACAGCTCAATTAGTTTCAGTCTGCTGTCTTTCCCTTATCTATTATACATTTGAGTGGTTATACTTTGTTTCTGAAAGTGCACATGGAAAGATATGCATTAACAAGGTAACAGTACACAGGGGAGCATATGGGCACCCTATATCAAGCTTCTTTAGCTGATGAAGACCTCTATCCACTTATATGTGTATGTACACTCTTTGCTCTTCTGCCCTTTCCTCACGTTGTTTTGCACGTTGAGAACTGTCAAATGAAACTGGTTGGAAAGCCCAGTGCCCCAGGTACAGCCACCCCAGTCAGCTTTATGTGGCATATGCTATGAGTGGAACGAAATAAAAAGACAATACAGAGAAGGATGAAAAGGCTTAAAGGAAGGGGAGACCTGAAAGGATGTTGATGAGGAACATAAGCAATGCAGGAGACTGCAGCTCCCGTGAAGAAAACGGAGGTGGGAAGGGAGAAACGGTTAAATCTGACAGGAAACACAGAGAAAAGTCACTTCTTTTTGAACTGTGCTGTGAACAATTTTATTTATTGTAAAAGAATGGGTCATCTGTTAGCCTTTTGCCTTTTGATTTCCACTTCTACTGAGTCATGAAGGAGACTTGGATGATTAACGACGTAAAATCGTAATTTGTGGTATATGCACATTCCCAAACACCTTCTAGAGTTCAGTGAACAGGTCAATTAATAACACCTATCACCCTTTAAAAGTGGGTTAATCATCTATGGGGGATAATACTGTACATATTTCAAACTGTAATTACCTAACGTGATGCTCTAACAAGGTTCATTTTCTATCATGCCATCTACCATAAATGTTTCCCATGTGATATATATAACATGATTTGACTTTTGAAAATCTTATAGACTACCATTATCTCCTAGGATACATATTAAAAAAGAGACTAGAACACATGTAAAAAATATCAAAAGAATGTCATCTAAGCTGGCCAGATACATTCAGTTAATAAATGATGGTTTAAGTTAAAAAATAATCATAATAGCTGTCAGAAAAGGTTTATTGAGTTCTACATTAAAATAGTGTAGAATTTCCTAGGCAGCAAAAACATATCTTCCATTCAGCTTGGGAAAAAAAAAAAACCTTCACGACTTTGTGGTTTGCAGAAATAACACTACAGAACTCCTTCTCCAAAACACGAGACTATTCAACTGAGGCTACAGAAAAAATTACCACCATCTGTTATCAGTATAGAGCATATAACACAACCAAGGAATTCTGTTTCTAGGCAGAAGGAAGGGTACCACGTACTGCAATAACAAAATCACTATGCTTACTGGGAATGAATATTCTAAATATTCTAAATATTCTGTTTGAGGTAGCTCTGGTATGAGGCTAGGGATGTGCCTTGAGTCATCTCTCGTTCCTGTTCAGAAAACACATTGCTAGGGAGTGAAACAGTCTGAAATGGTACTGAGACTTCTTGCACAGGGGATTGAACCTTATTTGTGCTCTATTCTAGCAATTCCTCAGTCAGAGCACTGAACTGACTATGTGAATTTATGATTTATGATTCAGTGTGGCTTGGCTTTATGTTTGTGTTTTTCATCAAGACAGAATTGAAGCAGGAATATTACCATCACTAATGAAGCACCCCTTTACCTGAGTTAGGGACAGACCCAAGTCTCTCAATTAATAATCTAGAGCTCTTCTAGCTAGACCATCCTTTTTTCCTAACAAGTGTTCTCTCCCATTTTAAAGTGCTTTGTGAATTGCAACAGTCTGAAAGTCTTCTTGTAGCACTAACATCTCAAATGTGTTGCTTCATTCCATGACTGTTGCATGTAAAATGCTAACTGTTTCCTGGAACATAAGCCAGAAACTTCTCTTTTCCCTCAAAGGAGAATACTGTAACCTTTAGGCTCCTTCTGGGCCAAGAATTTCTTTTCTGATGGGTGGAAAATGTCTCTGCTCAGAACAGTTAGCAGTTGCCAGGGACATCTATCTCCAAGAGCAGGCTAGACATGGGCAGAAGCAGGGACTGAGTCTAGGACTCTCCCTTCTCACTTTGAGAGTCTCTAACTCACGAGCTTTTCTGTTCCCTTCTGCCCTACATGCTTTGAAAGAGGAGACATATATCTTGTTCAATTGTTTGAAGGAAAGATCAGAGGCATCTGCCTGCAGAAGATGGCTCTGAACTGCAGCTTCCCTGTGAGCAGAAGTGTCTCCTTCAAATATAGAGAAAAGCTTCTGAGAGGGAGAATTTGAGTCTTGTTACTTACTCAATATGTAGAAACACCATTGGGGGCTCTTGGCTATTCTTTGCTCAGCTTGCTGGCTGATTTAAATCTCCTTCTAAAGTGTCTTAACTCTCCTTCTCCTCTGTACATCGAACACTGGAAGTTTAATCTATGATATAAATTCCAGCCTGCAGAAAATTAAATCAGACGCTGTCATATTTGGGGGGAGGAGGAGGAGAAGAGGCAATGGAAGGAAAATTTGACTTTCATCCTTCCCATCTAATACTCTCTTATCTCTCAGAGCTGTGATGGAGAGAAACACTCAGGGAAGCATGTACTGTACTACTCTAATAGCAACCACGTAAGTACCCACAATTAATAATGAAGTTTTACCTTAAAAGCACATATGAAATAAATCCTGCATGGAAATGGGAGGAGGATCACATCCTTTGTGTTGCTGCTAAGGAAAGGTTACAGGAAAGGTTAGTCCCCTTGAACCTGTGCTATATCCACCAAACCCATGAAAACACCTTAGGTAGATATTTTAAGACATCTAAAATGATTCTGGACAAATGAGGCAAATGAGTTGAGCTTCAGGTCTCCACTGACAGTAACAGCACCCATTTCCTAGCTCACATGTGACGTGTGTTAGATACTTAAATTCAACACATAATATGGACATGAATGTAAACTCAACTGACTTGCCCAAGACAACAGAGAAAGTACATGGCACAATAGGAGTTAAACTCTGTTGATTAACCAAATGGTGTAGAGTGTTAGAAAGGAAGGTTCCCACCTTGCCACCACCATCTACCTCTAGCAAAAATGAGTTGTGCTTGAATTAATGTCTCATACAGTTTTATTAGCTGATGTTACCAGACTAGGTATAAGGAAGAAATTTTTTATGATGAGCGTAGTGAAACACTGGCACTGGCTGCTCAGAGAGGTGGCAGATGCCCCATCCCTGGAAACATTCAAGGTCAGGTTGGATGGGGCTCTGAGCAACCTGATCTAGTTGAAGATGTCCCTGCTCATTGCAGGTGGGGGTTGGACTAGATGACCTTTAAAGGTGCCTTCCAACTCAAACCATTCTATGATTCTACGATTCTATGTTAAGATTGTAATAGAGAAGGTAGTTAAGATGTTAGTATTACAACAATGAAGCATGGTGGATGACATCATTAAAATTCAAGGAAGATTGTTTTGTAACAACTCAAAATGCAAAATTTAAATGGCATAATTTTATTAGGCTGCTTGTGTAAGTAGTTTCTTATTGTTGAAGAAATAATACCTGATCACACAACAGTGTTATAATGGAACAACAGCACCTTTGGTGTGTAGCTTGTTGGGGATTATTATCCAAGAAAATATTTATGCTCTGAGTGACTAAAATGGAGCACAATTATTCACATACTTAACTTGAGGAGTATTCTCGTGCTGGATCAGAGTCTAAAACTCTTTGGATCGAATGTGAGAGTAAAATGAGAAAGAGTCTGTCATCTTTATGCTAGAGAGTGCAGTGGTTTCCATAATAATTGGGCTCCCACTTAGTGGGAGTAGTGATAATTGGTTGCAAAGGGCTGGCGTGGAAATCAAAATAAGCCATGTTGAGAAGCAGGGCATCTTCATCTGATAGAATCACACTTACCTTGAGCGTTTTGGTGTTATCTTTAGTGTAACAATCAAATGAATTACACACCTGCACTACCAGACTGCTAACATTTTAAACGGAGGCCAGCCTTAAGTGCAGAGCAAACACCCACCCTGCAAGCGATCCTAAGAGGTAAACAGACTGGATCAAGTAGGCTGAATCCAAGCTGCTGAACAGCTTGCTTTGACATGCAGGGTCCTTCACTGTGAAAAGAAGATTCCTATTGAAATTGTTGACAGCTTTTAAGTATCTCTAGTGCCTCTCCGCCTAGGGAGGGGACTTAACCTTTACATTGCTGTGACACCTCGAGAAGAAAGGCTCTGAAACTGGAAGGGAGATCAGAGCAGAGAATAAGCACTTATGTCAGTAAAAATGGCTGAGTAGAAGAGAGGGAAAAATTGTGCTTTTTGGGGGAAAACAAAACAAAACAAAAAGAACTTGAGCATATGGCTCCAAATCTGTGAGTATGCACATATTCTTATCTCTGCACTAGCAAATGGTCTTATTAGCACCCAAGGATGCTGCTGGTACACAGCACCTTTGCAGATCTGGGTCCAGTTTATAATGTTATGATATGGCTCAGGCCAGAGCCCATGAGCCATCTGGATGAGATAATAAAACATGTCTCTCTTTCTTTTTCTTTTTCTTTTTCTTTCTTTTTTTTTTTTTTTTTTTCTTTACAGAGATTTAAAGTGTTCCATTTGTTGTTTGTAGTGTCTTTACTATTTGGTCCAGGGTGGAAAACTGAACCTTCATGATTTCACATATCTATTCATTTTACTTTACTTCATATTTATCTGTGTCCATTCAGTCTTCCTCCAAGAAATAAACTCCCAGTGTTCTTCCTGAGATCTTTTTTCCCTCTTTGATATGAAAATCTGATATTTTTCTATGGCAGGTGTCGTAGGTGAAACAAGGGCTGAAAAGTGAGGTGGGGGTCGGTCTCTTCTCCCAAGTAACAAAGATGAGAGGAAATGGCCTCAAGTTGCACCAAGGGAGGTTTAGATTGGACATTAGGAAAAATTTCTTCACCAAAAGGGTTGTCAAGCATTGGAACAGGCTGCCCAGGGAAGTGGTTGAGTCCCCATCCCTGAAGGTATTTAAAAGACGTGTAGATGTGGTGCTTAGGGACACACTTGACAGTGTTAGGTTAACAGTTGGACTCTATGATCTTAGAGGTCTTTTCCAACCTAAATGATTCTATGATTCTACAACTAAAGGGGGATTCAGGGCTCCCTTTTTGCTATACTTTCATAATGTGGGGTTGTAAATAGCCAGCGAAGGGATAGAAGAGGGGCAGTGACTCTGGTCAGTCCTCCTCCACACTCCCCAGGCCTTCCCCATCCTAAATTTACACAGCAGTTGAATACAACCTGAGTTCAGTCGATGTATCCCCCTGCTAGATTTTACTAACCACAAACTGAGCATCTGATGCTTTCTATAGTCGATGATGATGTAGGACAAACTGACCTTCAGAGGACTTGCCACCTTGTCTGCAGACGGTACAAGACAACTTGAAGTGAGATGCCTGCTGAAAGGCAGCTAAAGTAGGTACTGGCCTCATAAATGCTCTCTGATAAATACGAGGAAGTTTGTTGGCTTGTAGAAAAGGAACAGCAATAGCCTACAAGATCTAACAAGTTGGCAGCCAAGCAGAGGGGTGAAAATTAGGCCGGATCCATGGCCAGCACAGCCTCTTGACAACTGGGAAGAAAAAATACTGCCATTTTATACCTATGATTGGGTTATTTATGTGACATCCACCACAGGTTTCCACATGTTTGCACAGAATTATTTATCTTTTCCTTGTAATTAGAGATTCCCTTTACTCCTCTGTTCCTCACTGTTTAATGTGACACCATATCGATTAGGTTTCCAGAGCATACCACTCCAGACATATTTATATGGCTGTTTCAAATGATTTACAATAACTGATGTTGTAACAGGAATATAATTTTGGAAATATAATACCAGTCAATAACAGTAAAGGTTCTGCTAATGGCCAGAACTCCTTGTACCATGGGAATAAGTTGCCACTAACAACTTATCACCTGAAAGCCCTATCTTCAAGTTGATGTAAGCTGGCATAAGACCAAATTTCAGTGCTCAATGGAGCTCTACAGAGTTATCTCAGCTGAAAGTCTATCTGTCTTAATTACCCTGATAGTAAAGCTGGATAGAGCATGAGCAAGATCCCTGCAAAATAGCAAGTTGGTCTGAAGCTTGTCATGGTGCAGGAAAGCAAAGTTCCTGCTTTCCCTGTTTCCAGGGAATTCCCACTGCAGAAACAGTTTGGATCAAGAAGTATTGATTTACTTCTATGAAACATTGGCCCTCCAACAGCAGAGAGGGAGATCGAGCTCATTTTAATCCAATATGAAAATACATTTTCTAGAAGGCTTTGAAATTTTGTAAGAAAGCTAATACCTCTATTAGTATTATGTTGTCCTAATTCTTGCGTTACCTAGACACAGAACAGACACTAATGATTTTAGCTTTGCAAAAGACTTATCAGAAGAAAAAATATTACAGATTTGGGATTATCCAAAGTTAATGGGACATTTTATACCAGAACCTGGAATGGCATACATATCCAGTGCTTTTACTGAGAAGTGAATTATCCTTGTAAGGACATCAGCGTAAGAAGGAGTAATTACATAATTTCATTTTTAAGGTTTTATCTATGAAACCAACATGACAACAAGAAGTATATTGTTTCTACGTGAACACCAGCTCATTTGTAAATATCAAGGCAATGACATTTTTTTTGCTTAAACCTGCAATTTCTAGTTTGCAAAATTCACAAGAATAAATGAAGTCTAAACGAATGAAGTCTACAGCCTGTCAGAAGAGCAAGTGATCAAAGCTTTGCTTTGTAGGTTGGTGGTTTTATTAATAAATGAAAGAAGTTCCAAAGAACCCTTTAATGCTAATAGAACAGAGTTGCTTTATCTCCAGCTCTATTTGTAGATCTAGTTGCAGCCACTCAGTACATTCTGGTACGGTTGTAGAAAGGGCATCTTTGTTTTCCAAATTGAGGACAGCCTCTGCATTATGTAGGTGCTTCTGGTTACCTAAAAGATTTTTGCACAAGAAACAAAAGCTCTCAACACAGCAGTCTGAAATGTTTGCAGGATTTCAAAGCAGTGGTTCGAGAGGTAGACTACTCCACAAATGCAGCATGCAAATGCTGTGGACAGATTTGACAAAATCTCGAGTTTCTGCAGGAGAATTGCATCAAGAGTAAAATCTTCAAGTCCATGTAAAGCAATAGTGTTCAGGGAAACATGACCTTTCAAAAAAATCTTCCTCTTCTTATCATAAACTCTTTCATCCAGAACTGATTAACCTAGTTGATTATAGACATCGAGAACTATAAAGTCTGATTTGAAATTCCAAATGCATTTTTTGCTGTCAATGTCTTAGAGGATGGGATGCCTTTAGTAGCCTTTAACTAGGTGATGAAGACCAAAAAGTCACCTGAGTGTGTTCAATACTTTTAGAGACTACTGCGCTCCTTGAAAACGTCTGAAATTTGGAAGTGCCAGTTTCTCATGAGAATGTAAAAACTGAAAAAAAAATTGAGATTTGTAATATATTCAGGATATTTAAATAAACCATGCAACTCTTCAGCATTTGTGAAATCCCAAATCTCTAATTTAAAATCAGATTTTAGATCAGATCACCAAAAGGAAGAAAACATTTGTCTTCTGTTTCTGTTTTAAATTAAAAAAAAATCTATTTCAATAGATGCATAGTATACCCAGAACAA
The DNA here is from genome assembly GCF_964195595.1 of Calonectris borealis. Classification (NCBI taxonomy): domain Eukaryota; kingdom Metazoa; phylum Chordata; class Aves; order Procellariiformes; family Procellariidae; genus Calonectris; species Calonectris borealis. The sequence goes on along the minus strand of NC_134352.1, from coordinate 81,904,981 downwards.
ATACAATTTTTTAGAGGGAAACACAGACTCATAGATATACATGCAGGCAAAATAAATGCAAATTATTCAAAGATAAACCTTCAAAAATGCAAATAAAATTCAAGCAATGTGAAATATCAAATATAGTGTGGAAGCAAATATATCAAAGCAGCGCCTTGTTTTTAGACAGAGCTTCATTTATTTGTAAAGCAAATCCATTGTAGGAAAGTACCAAAAAACTGGAGTGTGCACACACACAGACACACACGCATATTGAAAAATGAAGATTTCAGAAGCAATGATGTGCATGAAGCACTTGAGATGATCAGTAACACTCCCAGAAGATGTTACACCATATCAATTCTTCAAGACAGCTACATCCAATGACCAGAACACTCCCTTAACCACTAGTGAATATCTTATGATTTTTAGGTTGAGCATTTGCATACAAAACATGATGGGACAAAGTTAATTTGATTTTGTAGAGTTTACTCACAGACAAAAAATGTGATGATATTAAACACACACAGAGAAAGCAGTATATACAAAATATAATTCATACACAAACATATGATGTGATGAACATTTAGGTAGAACAAAACTATAATCAAAGAGATATGAAGATACATAGAGAGAAATGTAAGATAAAACCAAAGCTAAAGGAAATACAGATAAAACAAGTCAATAAGTCAAATTCCCATCAAGGAGAAAAATATTATGAAAAAAGCTGGGAAAGAAAAAAGAGAGAGTAAGTTTCTGACATTGAAAGAATAAACGTATTTGTAAAACTAGATCTATGGTCCACAGTTGGCATAGCTTTGTTTGTGTATGCTGAAAAAAAATATGTACTCGTTCTGGATTATTATTCCTATTACCCAGAAATAGTACTGTGTTAGAGAATACAGTTGAACATGTAATCTCAGATATAAAATCTATATTTGCTACCAGCCATGGTAATGATAGATAATGGACCACAACTTCATTGCTATGAGTTTAAATGTTTTGCAAGATGGTATGATATCAAACCCTACTTTGGAGTCTTAGCCACAGTCTAAAGGTATTATGAAAAATATTTAAAAAATATGTTAAAAGGATGCTTTAAAAGGCTTAGGAGTCAAGTTCTGATCCTTATTTGACACCATTAAATTACAAGGCAGCATCCTGGAAACATCTGTGAGCTAAAATATTGTTTAAGAGAGAGCTTGGACTTAGGCTGCTCTGTCATGAGATCATTTATGTTAAAAATAAGGAAGTTGAACATTGCTGTAAAAATCAAACAGGTAGAGGATCACATGAATGAAATCCTTTCAGCTGCTTGACTGCAGATTTGCTTTGATGAAGGGAGTAGAAAACAATAAATGTATAAAAGAAACAGAGCACACCTTCACCATTTTCGAAGATAAGGAAAGGTAAAGAATTTCCAAAGTATAACACAGAAGAGACGTTGGAGAAGCCAGGGAATTAGACAGTGTCAAGAGAAAAAACGATGCAGAGCATTGCAGCAGCTGAATTCATGAGATGTTTCTCTAGGAGAGGAAGGCTACCAGCTCAGAGAATGACTGAGAAATACTGATGCATGCTCATATTACTAATACCTATTTCTTCACTGAAGAATGGCAACAAAAGAGGAACAAGACCCCTGAAGAGGATTAGGTTACAATATACCAACCCCTGGAATTCATGGGTCTATATCCAGGTTAGCTGTTGAAGTGAGTTCTTATTAGGAACCTGGAAACATATCCATATGAAAGAAACACACTAAGACTTAGGGACCCTTTCATCTCCCATGCAGGCTTTTTGCTGTCACCCTCCAAAAAGCACATGCACCTTTAATATCATCTCTATGGAAAATTATTATGTACTTTTAATAAATAATAAGTTCTCTTGGACTGTTGATTTTATATATAAAATTACAGTGAGTGTTGGTGTATTTCTCCATCCACATCCACAAATTTTATACCTACACATTTAGAGGTTACATATATTTCAGCCACCATGGGATATTAGGAAATGGAATGAGGTTGACCAAACCCAACACATATTAATAAATATTAGAACAGAAAATAAATACATTTTTCAGAGAAGACAGAAATTTAACATTTAATTCAACTAAGTCAAGTTACACTTCCAACTGAGCTCCAATAAAATCCTAAGTATAGGGATTATTTGGAGGGATTTTGGGGTGAGGAAGAGTGGATTAATTATTTTTAAGAAAAATTCAAAATTAGGAAAATAGTTGAGAAGAAAGTTACTGATTTAAAATTTGGTTGAACACTTTTGGTAAGGAAAGGAAGTATTGCCTGCGATTTATACAATTTTATTAATAGATACCTCATGCTATATACAGAAACAGACTTTTCCTCTTTCCTACATTGCAGTGTCTGTTAATCTACAAAAGGAAATTCTTAATCCTCTTGAAAAGTTTTTATATAATGGATGGAAAATGAAGTAGCAGGATGTTTCCCGGTCCAAATATTGTCCACAAAAATCTCCAAAGTAATCTTATAATTTCCAGTATGAATATATCTCCATTTAGATAATTTAATCAATGCAACATTTCTTCCCCCTCTCAAAAAAAAAGAAGGAAAAAAAAAAGGTTCATCCAAAACTTACTGAAATCTTTGGAATCTTCTTACTAATCTCAACATGTTTTGTATCAGACCTCTAAAGGTTCAATACAAATTCTTAGACCCCTAAGTACAGTTTGCATATAAAAAGAAATTAAACATTATTAGGAGAGTTCAGCTCAGTAAGAAAGGAGGACATTAGAGCACATTATCAAATCAATGACATAGGGGAGGTTAATCACTTGCTTTAATTGTGTTCCTAATGCAAGAGGAGAGAGAACTGCTAAGAATGGTTTTTGCTAAACACAATGCACAGTTAATTTGCATCTTACACCATTAAGTGCTTGCAGATGCAAACAGAAATATTACCTAATTCTTACAGAGCACTTTTCATGAAAATATCTCAAAAGTGTTTTAAAAATGATATAACATCATCCGTTCCACTGCTAGAAATAGAGGCATGGAGAAGTGAAGTGACTCACAACACACAGAAGCCCTGGAAGAAATCAAGATTTCCTTTTCATCCAGTTAGCGTTCAATCCTGTAGGCTGCATCGCTTCCCTGAGCCAACGTGTGCCATTTCTTAAGAAATCAGAAGGAAAAAGTGATGGGAAGCAAGTATAAAGAATGACTACAATAAATAAACTGAGCAGATGCTGTAGCTGTTTGCAAAGCAGCCGTCAAAAGGCTGTTTCCAAACGTAAAGGGCCAGTTCCCAGTAAGGCACACTGGAAAAACCTGACATTGCAGCGAAGTGGAAGCTTTCCTATGGAGAGCGAATCTTTTCTGGGGAGTGAGTGTCCAGAATATATGTTCACTCTATATCAGGGCATTACACTAAAGGTTATACTTTAAAGGGTCTTAGTCAGACAGTTTAATGTCCACTTTAACCCCTGGGCTTAGCCAGAGGAGAATACAGGCACATCTGAGAATTCAAAGCTTTAATTAATGTCCCTGATTTAAGAGTCTCCCATACCCCATCAGACGAAAACACCAGATACAGGGATGTAGCTGGCAGTTAGCTTGAATATGTCTTTGTGTTTTTATTGATCTTTCCTAAAAAGATTGATGTGCAGGTACTGATCTTATTTTCAGAAACAGAGAGCAGCTGATACCAATCTTGAGGAACTCAACCAAAATGGTGTTACCTGGTGCTTCATAGTTGTCAGGTTCAGGTTCAAGCTGCATATAAAACTGTGCATTCAAGTGATCCAATTATGCATGCAAATACCTCGTTAGTGCTCCAGCTGATTATTTGCCTGTGTAATTCCTGCAGTAAGGAACACATTATACCCAAGCATTTTTATACATGCAGTTCTAAAAGGTTGAAGCTCATCAAGCAAACAATTTCTTCTCTAAGGACGATAAAACTGAAGAACAGCAGAAGCGGCAGCTGTATGATCATCCAGTGGGGGCCAGGGCCACCTGCTCTGAAAGGCCAGAGACCTTGCAATTAAGGCAAAATCTGCTCAGAAGGCAGGGAAAGTTTCTTCTTGCTTCTCAGTAGTTAAAAGTTGGTGCACACCAAGGAGCACAAAAGCTTCGACCCTTCCAGAACTCTGAATATTTTATCTAAATACATGCCAGACCCTTTGTAATCCTCTGAAATTCTTGGCTTTAATAATAGACTAGGGAATTACTGCCACTGATTTCAGAGCACTGTATGGAAATACAGTTTCTTTAACATATTTTAGATTCTAAGTCCACCTTCAGTGGATATCCCCTTAATCTCATGTTAAAGAGGAAAGAAGAGTGGATATGTAGGCAAAGACTTGAATTGTCTCTATTTACATTTTTGCAGAATGTTCAGGAATGCAGCCTTGACCCTAATTTAGGTTTCTACATTTTAATTTTCAGTTCATACCCCTGATTCATGCCCCAAGGATATCTTTTCAATTTAGAAAAGAAGTGGATGGAGATATATGTAGGTTGCAGAGACCCAGTTTCAGCTCAGTTTTCTACAGATTGTTTCAGAAAATATTGCAAGGATTAAATTCTTTTAATTATTTCTCAGATTGATTTCTACTCAAGTTCAGAGACGGGGGCTGCTCTGTATTCCTCGTTTTTATAAATGGGGAAATAATAAACAATAAATAACAAACAATAAAATGCTGCTTTGTCACAGTTGTTGCATTGTTTATCACATCTTTTTTATTCACCTTGCACACAGCAGGTACCAATAATTCATGTTTGAGTGAAAGCACTTCTGTAAAAGTTTACGTACCTCATACCATTAGCAATAGATCACTTTTAAGCATCTTTAGAGTCTCCCTTCCTATTTCATGATCTTGGTAGTTATCTTCATTTCAATAAAAAAGATTTATTTTAAAAAAAGCAACACACCTTAGGCAACTCAAATGGCACAGCTCATGAAGGAGAATGTAATTCAAATGTAAATACCTTGCCAGCATTTGCAAATTGATCTCATGTATAAACCAAAAGCCAAAGCCAGCATTTTCAAGAGCTTTGCAGCGTTCTAGGAGCCTAATTCCTATTTTGTAAAATTACACTTGATGCTATGCAAAGCTCATATTTCAGCCCCTGGTCACTTGGAGAAAAGTTCAAAACCTGGAATGAGACCTGTGTAGCTACCATATGCACAGATGTACTGGAAGGAGAGGTGTAATATCCAGACCATAAATTAACATGATCAGCATCATGCAACCTGATCCTAACCACACAGTGCACATTATGGCCATGAGTTGCCTATATGGTGCCTGGCAGATTTAGGTCCTTCAATACAATGACTGCACCCAGGGAAAGGGGAGCAGCCTCCACTTTGTGCCAATGCTGGGCCAGGAGCAGGTCGCAGATGTGTGTCTCAGGCTTGCACGCCTGAGTTGCTTGCACGCAACTATTTCCCTCTGCTCTGGGTTCAGAGCTCAGACTCATTCTTCAAGGATTGGTGCTTATGTCTCTTCCAAAGAGCTGAGTGAGAATAGGGCTTTTCTTTTAAAACAAGACTTCTAGCGAAGGTGGTGCAAACAGCTCTCCTGTATACTGATGTCAAAGATCCCCAGGAGAGGAATAGATCAGAGTTTTGCATCCGTGAGCTGAGGAGAGCCAGCTCTTTTTACCCCAGGAGACTGAACTAAAAGGCTATGGTGCTGGCTAAAGAGGGGGCAATTACCAACCCCTTGCTGATACTGCACAGCAAGGAAGGATGCTAGAAACCATTGAGCTAGAAGGAGACGAGGAAATCAAGCATGAGTGAGCGCATTGAGGAAAGTTTGCTCTGTTTGTCATCTTACCCATCCACCTCATTTTCTAATGTGTTCTTAGAAGTGAGAATGTGTGGAAAAGAAAATGCAGAAAGAGAGAGGAATTGCACCCCCAAAAGGAGCCCAGTGTTTAGGAGAAGATGGATTTCTACCTGGAAGTGAAAGCGGGGTAGATGTATCTATTACAGAATGCATCTTGCCAGCGGACCAGAAAGTGCTATTGGGATCTCTCTCTTAGGAAGGGGTGGGGAGTATCATCTGTGCAAATATGCAAACACCATAAGAAATGCTAATATGCTGAAGAGCCGTGGGAAAGAAATCCGGTCTATTTAGAGCAAGTGTATATTTGTGGCAGGTGATGACATCATTTCAAATTCAGCAGGTTCAGAAGTTTAAAGAGTTTTTTTAACCATTCTTTTCCAGCTTTGCTGAAGCTTTTGCAGATAATTTTATCTGAAATGTGAAAAAAAAATGCTAGCAAGTATAATACTCCACAGAGGCACTGTTTTCTCCTGGGGGTGATAGCTCAAATGCAATATGTTGATGACTGTAAAAGTGATGCATTGCCTTAGGGAACAGAATGGTCTATATTGATAGTAGAGATTTGGCCATAGGAAATTTGAACATATATTTTGCTTTTATTTTGGTAGTGCATAGATGCAATAACAATGATCAAATTCCTCAGTGTCCCTGGCACTGTACAGTTGCAATATAAACAACGTGTATTACTCCAAATGACTCAGATGTTAATATTATCTGCTTGTAATATGGGAAACTGAGGCACAGTGAGAGTTAATTTTTCACCCACAAGCTGCAAGGCTATGTTTGGCAGAGATGGAAACAGGATAGTTTTCCCATGTATAGGCCTAATAACTTTAAGATTATCCTCCTCTGTTTTCCCTATAGCTTCACTTCTAAGCATATTATTAAAAATAAATGCTTGGGTTTTGTTTTGGTTTAGACATTCTTTGACATAAGCAATACTCAAACTCATTTTCTCGAAGCCCACCTACAGCACAGTGGTTTGTGTTTGCCATTCCTTTTAATCAAGTTGTTGATATGCTCCAGGAGAATGCTAGACTTCTTAGACATTAATTGGTGCACATGTCTTTAAATGAATTTTCGCCTTTTGTTTTATCTTTATTTTGTTTCGAATGTTTTGAGTCTTTTCTGGCAGGCTTGCTGCCTTTCGGATTGTTCTTTGTTTCCTGTGGAAACTTCTTGTAGTTTGTTTTGGTTCCTTTCTTTTCTTGCTTGTAATAAAAGGGTGTCTGAATAGCTCAGTGAGACTTTTCCAGGTCTAATTTTTATGTCACATATGAAATTAAAATTACATCCCAGCAAAATAATTAAGTGTTAACTAGTCACTGCTTCACCTCTATGCAGTAATAAACCTAGATATACCTATATTTTAGAGCATGCCTTCTTGGTAGCTATTAGGAGAAGTTGCATATAAGAGGAAAAAGTGACATTACAATCCTTTGTCTCTAAATATGCGTTATGAACAGAGTCTATCATTTTCCCTGTGCACACAGGACTGATGAGCAGCCAGTGTTCAGATTTGTTAAAGGGGAATAAGCTAAAGAGTCTATAATCTATGGCTGGGACTGCCCAGTGTTATATACAGATCAGGAAAGAAATGTCCAATCTTCTATGCCAAAGACAAACAGGAAATAGGTGCAAATTCACTTTTTTCTGTGGTAGGAAAAATATTTCTCAAAAAACACTTGAGCATCTCTTGTTTGATCATAGCTATATGAATATGGAGAAAGTGGCAAAGTTAATTTTATCTATTCTGGCCAGACTGTTAGAGCTTGCCCTGGCCCACTGGGGCCAAAATATCTGACTATTAGTGCAATACATGTATATGTGTTGAAGGCAAGAGACGTGTGGATGTCTCACAAAATATATGCCTTTTATTTTGGAAAGAATGTGCCATATCTCTGAGTTAAGAAGAATTAATTCCAGAGCAGAGTTTGTACATGTACTTTTTAGACAATCTTATTATCTGTGGCTTAAAGCAGATAAGATAATAGCCTGTCTCAAAGGCACACATACAATTTTAATCTACAAGAGGAAGATAAACAGTCTTAAATAGGCAATATTTTCCCTAACTTTAAAGAGTTCAACATTTCTGCCTCTTTGACACTCAGGACTTGCTTTAAATTTCAAGCCTTAATTCTTGTTCTGGCTCATGGTCTAGGAACACCCTGTCCTCCATATCCATAACCATGGCATGATTTCCACTTCAATGTGATGCCATTTTCTTAGGTCATGTGAGCTGTGATGTGTGTTTCAGCAGTGTGGAAATTTCAAAGACTACTCTACTGAAGAACAATAGATGCTAGAAGGTGTAAATCATGATATATCCCCCTGTGGTCAAAGTGAGACTGGAGAAGTTTTGGTGAGAAACAGTGAAAAAAATTAGCTGGCCACCTTTCTGCTGGATTTCTGGTTTGAGGAAAGTACTTGTATTCCTCTGTGAAACACTAGTGTGGAGTTTTGCCATATACAAGCCCTTTCAAACATCCAACAGGAGAGTTTCCTGTGGAAGCAAAAGTCACTCCAGATTAACTCGTACATGCAGCTGCTTTCTTTCCCTGTGGAAAATAAAATATAGTGGTTTGGTGTGGTTCAAAGGATCTGAAGAATTTCTCTTAAAGACACTCCTTTATGAAAAGTTTCTTCCTTTTTCCAATAAAACAGTTTTCATGACAGCAGAGCCACCTCCATCCCCTGCACCAGCTCTCTTCTGGGATTACAGCATGTAAAAAAGGAAAAAAGACTGGGGAAAGAGTGATTTATACTGCATCCCTGTGTGATTCAAGTCTCATGACAAAATCATTCCTTCGCAGCTGTAATGGATTTTGCTTTTTCAGTGCTTTACCTCAAAATTCTTGCCTGTGTCAAAAACTTTGCAAAACAGAGCATATGCTATATGCTTCTTCATAACTTTCAGACAACTCAAAATCCCCCCTCTCTCATCAGAAAGTACATGCAAGCAATTCAGACATCCCTTCTCCAAATATGTAGCATGGCACCATTTCCCCAGGTGCAGAGTGAACCGTCATAATGTACTTTAAGGAGCTCAAACAAGAAAGAGAAAAAGGAAAAGAAAGGAAAAAAGAAAAAGAGAAAGAGAAAGAAAAAGAAGAAGAACAAGAAGAAGAAAAAGAGAAAGAAAAAAGGAAAAAGAAAAAAAAGGAAAAAGAAAAATAAAAAGAAAAAAAAAGAAAAAAAAAAGAAAAAGAAAAATAGAAAAAGAGAAAATCTTACATAGTTGTTTTAATTGAAACTGGACTTACCGTAACTCTGTTTCCAAAGCACCCTCTCCTCAGAAGTTCCCAGACCCTTGTATGTCACGAGAAGTAGAAGTGTCTAGCTAACCTCTGCCACCAAAGCCAAGACAAACAAAAGTCTCAGACTACTTTTCATCGGGGTCTAAAAACAACCCACACTCAGCTATATCTGAAGGATTTAGTCTGTGGGCAAAACATTTCCCTTAGCTCATTTGCTTCTCTGGATTATAATTAGCAACTGTCCTGTGAGTCTTCATTCCTCCTCTTCTCTATAGGCCCCCAAGCTGGTTTCTAGAGATACCAGTGGGCTCTGCCTGACCTTGGTGCACGGTTCCTGCTCTTTGCCTGGGGTCCCAGCCCAGGACCAAGTATCCCTTTCTGCTGAGATGGGCTTCTTATGCTGAGAGAAGCTCAGATTATTTTTTTCTAACAGTTTTGTCAGGCACAGCTATTTCATCAAAGTAAGAATAAAAAAACATTTCACACTGTCTCCATGGAAAAGAGTTTTCCATGAGGACAACAATAACCTAGAGAAAGAAACCAGAACAGAACTTTAAAAATTCACTTTAATTTACTTTTTCACTTGATTTTTTTGTTTGTTTTGACATGACTTCTTGGTAGGCAAACAGCAGTTCCAGTGTTGTTCATAGTGTCACAACATGGCATACCAATAACCATAGTGTGCAAACTGATGTACCACAGCACACTGTGAAATAATATAAACAGGAAAGGCTTTATTAACATGCTTGTTGTTGACCGAAAATCTTATTTTTCTAGGTCAAAAAATCTCTTGTTTGTGTAGGAATTAAGCTGTGACACTTTGAACAAGAAAAGGAATACTCTGTGTAGTAATTCGGGAAATAGCTGGGGTTTATATTCAAGGAAAATAAAAGTATACTGGATTGAGAAGAGGCACAGAAGAGGCCTTGGGAGATCCAGGTTGAGCATCTTTGGTGGACTCCTGAACTCTCCATTATACGATGATTCCTCCTACAGTTCAAAGGAAGGATTTGGCGCTGTTCCACTGTTCAGAAAATAAATAAGACTACAATTCTCCAGTGCAGTGATTTACACACTCACGGCAGGTGGGGGAAATCGGCTTTTCTTATTTTGGAATTTTTAATGCATCGTACATTTAATACTCACATGATAAAATGGAATAAGTATTCTTGAAGCAGGCACTGGCCCCTGGAACCTCCCTGGGTGAAACCCCTCCAAGGCATCTGGGACCCAGTGATTTTTGTGCTTTTCTCTGTGCAGCAGAGAGCAGGAGAGCTAGAGTTTGCCCACTATAATCATGTGTTTAAGAAACTTTGGTGTAAAGTGGTGGAGGCATGTCTGAATCCAGTAGGGGAGCTGTAATCCTTGTCTACAATGCACATAAAGAGCACTCCCACCTCTCCCTCCAAGAAAAGTGACCATAATTGCAGTGTCCAGGGCTCTGATCCCGTCAGCTAACACTGATTTGAGAATGTTACTGGATTCTGTTTCTTGGTGGTGTAGGGAAAGGGAAGGTCTAACACCTGGATTTCCCTTTAAAAACCTGCTCAGTAATTCCCTTGGGGTCAACAGGGGCTGTAAGGATCAAAAGGGCAAGGAGTTGGTCAGCCATAGAAGTTGTAAGCTGGCTGTGAAAGGGCTTTTTGAATTGCTGTTGTATTTCAATGTCACCTAAATTCTTTGCAGGGTACCTACTTCTCTTCTTGGCTCACCTTGCAGAAACTTGAGTATTTTGAGTCCAAACCAGAAACAAACCAAAATGTAATTTTTTTCCAAGAAGTAGAAATTCTGTAATACCCATCAATAAAAGCAAGACACCCTCCTCCCATCTAACATATGGTTAGGAGTTTGCAGGGTCTTGTTTTTCTGGAAAAGTAAGAAAACAGGAACAATAACTCTATGTGCCTTTTTCAGCTTCCATTCCCTTTAATGGCAGATATTTCTTAATAATTCAGGATTTAGAGCCTCTCCAGTACGTCAGGCTTGGAAGGACCATGTGGGGCTGAATAACCTGAATGGAATCTCAAGGAGCTGATACTGTGGTGTCATCACCAACTACCCAATAGCTATTTATTACTGTTTCTCTACAGAGTGCGCAGTCTCTTTGCACAGAGTAAGGATGCTGACCTCTGCACCCCTTGAGGGTAGGTGCAAAGGCAGCGCTGAGAGCCCCATTGCCTACAGATTAAGCTGCAAGTATCTCTTGGAAAACTCAGTGACTTTGCTCGGGAGGTGATTTGTCTTTTAAATTAAGGACTATCAAATGAGTTAGATACTGTGGTTAATTCCCTACCATCTCAGTATGTCAGCTATGTGTGACAAGGTGGCGTGGTCTGCAATGAAGTGGAGGATGCAGCGGGCCATGCAAGAGGAGAAGGTTATATGGTCTGAGTGCATCCTGGGAATTTGTAAGCAACGTGTTTCCTTCGAACATGGGGCCTCGGTTGGTATTGCAGCCCCAGCCTTCTAGGTGAGCGGTCCAGGAGCCACCCCATGGCAGGAGATGGCTGAAGGTGGGAGCTCACAAAGGGTCAGTTGTGTGAGTCTCTTGCAGCATGGATAGGATTTGATCATTCTGGGAAAGGCCACAGCTGACATTTTGTCATTGGGGTTGGGTTTTCATCTGACATTTTATATAGCAGTCCCTCTGTGCTCTGTTCCTGCTGATATACTGAGGCCCCTATCTCTTTTTTTCCCTGTTGTGCTTTTTAAGGGCTTCGAGGGAACAATTCCCCAGCCTGCTAAAATAAACAAGTACGTCTCCTGGATTGTAAAAATGCTGAATCAATTACTGAAACTGTCTGGGAATCTTAAATGGCTCTTTTAAAATATATTGTCAGATCTGTTTGGGAAGAAGTAAGGGAAAGCAAATCTTTACTTGCAGTTAGCCCGGTGAGAAAATGCCTTCCCACACAAATCCTCCCATCTCTGCCTCCCTCCCTTCCCCTCTGTCTCTCTCGAATAGTGACACATTGTAGGAACTAACAACCTGAACAGCCGTAAACTATGGCAGTAACTTCCACCCACACACCTCATTAGGCCTTTAACACATTTTCCTTTGCCTTTCCCCAGCACTACTAAGTGGCACAACTGTGAAGTTGCCCTTTCACATTATAATTGGAAGCAGTCAGTGGTTTTTATGCTCTGTAATTTGGTAATTATATGGTCTGTCACTTACTGGACACTGGTCTGTCTGGTCATTTCAGGTTTGGGTCTGTCCAGTAATCGTTAATCATCAAGGAGTCCTCAACAGCACGTATGCCTCCTCTGTCCACAGAATCCCTTCAATTCTGCAGCCTTATTTTTTATTTCCCTTTTTTAGCTGTGAATGGAGAAACTGTGACTTGCTCAGTGGAAACATCGATATTACATCCTGTCATGAGCTCAGAAGACATGGTTCTATATTTTATCCCAGGTTTATGCCACCAAAACCCTGCAGTTGCCCACTTGGCATTATACTGAATTTGCCTCCATGGTGTCTCCAAGCTATCTGACATGCTGCTGCTTACACAGGAGTTTTGGGGAATATTTACAAAAGCGTAAGTTAGAGTTAGCAACTTGATTCCATTGAGTTTTACCAACATTTGAGTGCTGACCTGTCCTTCCAATGTCCTGAATTTTCCTAACTGCATATTATCTCCAGCCATTTTAGGCTGTGTTCTTATTTTGTGGAACTAATTCACTTTACGTACCTTTTCCTAAAGAATGGTCTCACGGGTTAATCAGAAATTTTGTAGTCAAATTTCCCAATTCTTCACACCATTTTAATTTGATCTATGAAGTAAGGCACATCACTAACCTATTCCTCAGAAAGATATAACCCTTTCTTAGTTTACTGGTGAGATGAGGTTTAGCTGGTAGTGATTTTGGATGATGAATACAAAGAAAATTAGATACATAACATTAGGAACCTAAGGAGTTAAAGGAGCTAAGGAGTCAAACACTTAAGGAGTTAAACACTTAAGGAGTTAAACAAGTGTAATTGAAGCTGACTGTGGCAGGTATTTCATAAATATTGGACTTAGGAAAATGTGAGTTAAACAATAAGAAAAGATTGAAATGGTTAAAATCTGTGAAACTCCCACAGGGCAAGTGGTGTGATAATGTTAATGTTTGCTCTTGGGGCTAGGTCTATAGCTGTTGTGACAGTTAGGTAGCAGTTATTGCATAAATAACAATAATAAAAGTAATAGGAATATATACATATGTGTATTTATTTTTGAGAGAGATAATGTAGATTTTTTTAAAACACAGGCATGTTTTTTTTATTTTCCAGGAAAAGTGAAAACACAGAAAGGATCAAGGCAGAAGGGCTAACATACCAGTGTGGAGTGTAGGAGAGTACAGTTGCCTTATGTAGCTGCCCAGCATCCTACCCTGATAACATGGTGAGCTAGATTAATTTGGTGAACTTCTGCTTCTGCAGATGGATGGAACAACTTAAGGGTGGCTTAAACTTAGTTATTACAGTAATGAAACCTAAGCCTTCCTTGTAAATCTAGCCCTAGTTTTCTTTATACAACAGTTCCCTGTCTCTAGTATAGGGCAAATATTGTTGAGGCTTTCTCCAAGGCATTTTGAAGGCAAAGATACAGGTGCTGCCTGAAGGAGACTTTGTTCTGTGAGTACGAGAGTGCCCAACTGATTTCAGCTCTATTCAGGAAAGCAGAACATATGTTCTGGGAAGCAAGTAGAAAACCATCAAAGGTACCTTATTGCATTGTCCATTTCTCTTCCTAATCTGACCATACCACTAGGATATGGATTCTGATGCTTGCTCAAGTCAGATGCAATGCTGTTGTTTTTTGCCATGCTGTTTGCTTCAAGGGTTTCTTTGTTTCAGAACTGAAAACCCATTGGTTCCTCTTTGACTATCAAGCATAAGAGATCCCAACACTCTTCCATTTTCCTTCCTGCCACTTCCTTTATCCTCTAGTTCAGAAACTGCTGATCAGATATTAAAATAATAAGAAAGTGTCTGATTTTCTTAAAATCTTCTTTTAGTTATACAGATGCAAATGCCAAAAGCTTGTTTTGTTTTCTGCAAGGCAGAGTGATTGATACTCATTTGCAGGTTTATGCAAGCTGGGAAGTTGGGGTTGGGCTCTCATGCTGCTCAAGTATAATTGAACTAGGTAGAGCTTCTTCAGTGTGAACATGTATAGAAACTCTAAAATCTCCTTCTACTTGCAATGCTTTTACTTTATAGCGGTAAAACAAAGCTCTGGTGTTTGCAAACTGTTGTAACAACCTCTACAGAGCATCAGGAAGGAACAAGGGACGCAGGAGGGCAGGTACTTGAGGAGGTGTCAACAAATCAGACTACATGCACATGACCAGAATGTTAAGCTGTAGTTTCAGCTTCTGTGTTAATTGGTGCTGGCAAAGCACAGCCCCAGTGCAATTAACTTTTCTGCAGTGGAAGAGGAAATCTTTAAACCTCATAAGTGCTGTGCCATGCAACTCCTAAAGGTATTCAGTTATTGCAACAAAATTATATAGCTAACAATGCCGAGTGAAATGTAAAGGTCTGAAAGTGGCAACGGGGAAATCAAGTACCGCTACAGTGAGTTATAGAGGTTACCGCAATCTGCAATTTACAGAGTATGAATATCTACTGACTTCAGTGAGATTTAGTTGTCTTCTCATGCTCTTCAATGGATTTTGAATCAAAACTAAAATGAAGGAAAGAGGACAAATTGGGTACAAATAAAGAATGCTTCAGAACTCTCTCTTTCTAATGCAAAAGTAGGATATCTTTGATAAATGTGGAAGGCAACTAAATTGGAAAAAAGCAAGAGAAAAACTATTTATTGTGTTCTTCATTAACTTGTAAAACTGACAAGTGCAACAGGCTATCCAGGACAAGACCTTCTAGACACGCAGGTGGATAAATAAGGACAATCAGAGAGTAAAAAAGAGCCTATGAAGGGAATGACAGAGAGAAGAAAGCCACTGACAGAATATATTAGATATTTGTAATTATGTTGTATGGATTTTCTTAATTATCTGGCCCTGGACATTGTCAGAGAAGAGGAAAAGGCCACAGTTCAGTTGGGTACAGATGCAATTATTTAAAAATGTGCAATAGGAACAGACTGTGTTAGAAAAAATGCAAATATGAAGAACTGGGACTACGACTCCTCAGATTATGCAGAATGTTTCACTTTCTCTCATTGGAAGCAGATCTCATGTCCAGGTGTCTGTGGCTCTGATCCGAATCCAATGTTCTAGGATGACCTACTGTGAGTTATGGCACGTGTGTAAATTGATTACAGTAACTGCATGCAAATATTAACACAAATAAAATAAAAGAGTCAGAAGTGGATTGCAACTTCCCCATCTGTCTGTTTAATAAAATTAGTAGAAGTAGGGTAAGATTTCCCTTTGAATTTGTAGTCTTTGTTATCATCGTGCATATTACCATAGCCTTTATCAGTTCCAGTGATAGTCCATGAGCTCGCTATAGTAGATATTGTATGATTATAGACTTAAAAGTCTATCCTTCCCTCCAGAAACACATAATTGCTCTTTCCTCATGGAAGACCAGTGAGAGAGGGATCATGAACCCCACCAAAATTTTATTTGTGCGCATTATCCCTGAACACAGAGTTACCGCAGAACTCTGAAGCAAGGAGCTGGGCTTTCAGAAAGCCCTGTAGCCATTACAAGGTCATATCCAAACCCCACAAAAGCCAGTGGAAAGAGGGGCAGGCCCAGAAGGCACTTTCCTAACAAGAAAGATATCAAAGTGATTTTCACTGTGTGCCACAGACTCAGAATGGTGTTGATGGAGCTGCTACAAAAGCCAGCAGGTAGATATACCGACAAAGAAAGTTATCTCTTTAGACGGGAGCTAGAGACATCCTTGCTAAGCTCAGAAGAAACCTCCTTGATGCAGGAATAGTTGGTCGGACAAAGAAACCTTGATAGGTACAGGGCAAAGAAACTAATAATAAACTGACTTTCCAGGAAAACAGGATTCAACAACAACTATTCTATCAGCTGATGTCCTACATCTGCATATGTATCTACACCAAAAAGGTACAAAAAATAACTTGCTACCTACCCAAAATGAGGTTCTCTGCACAAGCTTCCCTGCACGAGATCTCCCGGACAGACCAGACTCTTGATGGGGACACCTGGCTGACTCTGGACTCCATGATGCAGGTCATTTGAAATGAGACTTTTCTGTTGTTGATTAGCCCAACTTCTGGGACCACTTTGGTAACACCTCACATAATATATTCATAGGCATGCGCCCACAGGTAAAGGTTCATAAGTATATACTTGTTTCACTAGTTGGAATTCTGTAATTACTTGTTAATATATTTGTTTTACTTTTGTAATATATGTGCTTGCTTTCCTACTGGCAGTTTTGTAGTGGCTCATAGTATAATATACACATACACATACACACACATATATATATATTTGGTTTTACTACTAGTAGTTTTGTAGTAATTTGTAATAAAGAAATTCTCAGAAACCCAGCCTCCATGCCCTTCTGTGTTTATTGCAGAATCTCGAGAACCCCACAATCACGATCTTTACACACCCGTGGGTTGGGTAGCCCTCATAGGTAATGACTGTGACTGCTACAGGTGCTACCAGCAAAGCTGTTACATACAGTGCCACCGAGCTGCCATATAGCACTTTTCACCTGAAGATCTCAGAGCAATTTACTGGGGATGTCATTACTATCATTTACATCTTTCAGGCAGGGAAGCTATAATGCACAGCGGTGACTGTCACAGAGATGATAGCAGAGATCTGATCTTTGGAGTCTTAGGCTGGGGCTTGGAGACCACCAACTCTCTAACTCCAAACCAAACATAAATTGTCAAGGGAATGAGGGATTTGGGTTGTAGTGAATTGTGTACAAAGGACAACAAAGTTAATTTGCAATAACAATTGACAAACTTTTAGCTATCTTCCAAAACTAACCTTCAGAAAGTTAAAGCCACTCTCATGTCTTTTTTAGGATGCTTAGAATAAAACAAACTGTTTCTTGCAACTTCTGAAAACTTCTTGCTAGCTCCTTCTCGGATCCCGGCTTTCCTATTTTCTGCTATCCCTTAACTTGACATTTTCCTTCTGGACAATAAACATTTTTGATGGAGGTTCTGTTTCATTTAGCCCTATTTCTTCTCTGGGACACATGGTGCGATCTGCCTGGTTCCCAGGTGCAATCTGCTGGATTGGCTCACCAGCAGCATCTCTTGAAGATACCCAAGCTATACTGATCCCTGAAACTCAAACACAGGAACAGAAAGAGGGGATCTTAAGGAGTCATCAACTGCCTAAACATCCTGTCATTGTTAAAGCTTAAATAAAGATAAAATTGTGGTGTTGCATAGCAGTTATGAGTCCAGACTGGTGTCCATACATTGAAGTTCTACGGAAAGTTCTGATCCAAATGGGAAAGAGCTTAAATACATCAAGCAGTTGAGGCAATTAATGTCCTTGAGCTGAAATAGAGGAAACATTACAAAGTAGGCAGGCAAATTAAAATCCAGTCTCCTGCTCCCTCATTCATTCTTCTTTCTGCTTTTTCAGTCATACAGGTTGATTTCAATACACCTGGAGGGAAGACCATTGAACCAATGAATTTTACTTCGGTTCCAGCTCATCTGTGACTGAAACTGTTTTGGTTTAACGCCAATTCACACCAGTCAGAAACTGCTGACCTTGAACTAGTTAGAAATTATTCTTCTTGAAAAATATATTTCAAAATGAAAAGTCCATATGACGAAGGTATCACTGGAGACCACAGACCCCAGCAGGAAGGGACTTCAGGCTACTTTTACCTGGTCCTCTGTCACAGTCCATCCAATGTTTGTGTTCCTAGTAGTGCCAACCATACCACTGCTTGCTTAATTTAAGGAATTTAAGAGAAACTGAGCTGTTGAGCTCAGATCCCGGTTGTGCCAGAACAAAAGTAAAGAGAGTGGAAGATGGAGTTGACCAAACGGGGTCACAAGCTTTCAGCCATGTGCACCACTGAAAATATATTTAGCACAGAAGCAGAAGGATGTGGGTATTTCTATATAATGAGGTACGTGAGGTTGGCTGAGAGGGAAGCTGCAACACACAGCCCTGATGGTCTGTGGGGGAGTAACAGCAATAACAACACCCAATCCTCCAGCCTGGAGGTGGTGACAGGGGGATTCAATTTGGGTGAGCCCATTCAGTTCTGTCTCATGCTTAACAAAGAATTTGAGTGATTGCCCCAATTGATTTCCGATATGGGGAAAAACAGGGGTTTGAACTGGTTTTCACTTTCGGTTTTGGGGTCCCACTTGGACATCTTACTGGTTAAAGACAAGATGAGATACCTCAGGTTTGTGTTGGAGGTGAGACCCTGATTCTGAGGAGATGTTAGGGTCTGGTAGTGCTTTGAGACAAGTGCCTGAGCACCGCCTGAGCCACTGTAGCTCTGCTGAGGGGTGTTTTAGTGTCTGGTAGCTGTAAGTATAGAAGAAGGAAAATGGGACAGGAGCTTACCTGCACCTCATTTCTCTTTCTGAACCGACCCTCGTTGGGTTTGTGGGACAGCATTGAAAGGTGTCTTTCTGCGCCAGATTATACAATTAAATCATCGAGAAAACTAGGCATGGAAACTAAGATACTCAACGCCAAGCCCATTCAGTAGGATTTCTGACAGTTTGTTGTGGATCTATCCCCACGTTAGACGCAAGCTGGTTAAGGGGGAAAGGCCTTTCACACCACGGCTGAGTCCCACGCCATCGTGTTATCCAGCCGCTCCAGGCCAAGTGTCTTAACCACGTGGCATCTCTGCCTCTACGTCTGTTCAGTGCCTTCCTGCATTCTTGCACTTTTCATTTCCAACTTCCACAACATTGTTTACTGTGCTGCCGATGCCAAATAGGATTAAACCTGATAAAGAGAAGCAGATGCATTACATCTGGCAGAAAGCAAAAGATCAGTGTTTGGCACAAGGGTTTATTGTTTGTGACGAGGCTTTGGAATGTAATTAATTTTGCAAAGCCATGCCAATGAATGCCATTCAAACTCACCAGATGTGCCAGGGAGGGAGATGCCAACTCTTTTTCCAAGAGGACGGCTTGATGCCTGCTGACTCTCATTTGTGCAGCTCCATGGGTGTCAAATAAAATAATGTCTCTTTGGATTGCAACAAAGAAGAGGCTATTCTCTACAGAGCTACTGCATATGCAATGACAAAAGGAGCTTTTCTCTTGGTGATGGTGTAGTTTTTCTGGGTGAATGTGTTTTCATTTATTTATTTATTTATGTAGAGTCTTTGTCTGCAATCAAATTCTGCGCAAAACCAGCATTGGTCTGAAGTCACAAGCAGTCAAACACACAGGCACATGCAGACTAAAGAACCCGTACATCCACACAAATAATTGCTCATGCAGAATAGGAAACATGAGATAAAATGCAATTTCCTCATAATATGGCTTTATATCCAATTTTTGCTCACTGGGAAAACTTCTCCAGATGCACATCTTGCTTCTGGCAAGGGGGAAAGTGTGATTTTTTTTTTTTTCCTTTCCCCAGTAAACTTCACTACAGCACAGACGGAATAATACGGGACACAATATGCAATAACAGGCAGCTGTTAGTGTTTCATTTTACTGGGATTTAAAGTTTCTGTAAAGCTGACAGCAGAGGTGACAGGCTTTTAATGGGGCAGGTAGTTTATTCCTGCCAACTGGTGGCTGCTGTTAACACAAAGCCCATCTTCTGCACTTGGCTCCGGGTGTCTGCAGAAGAAAGCTGGGGGAACCAGGTCAAGATGAAGCTGAGTGAGAGAAAGAGGCACACGCACACACTACTAAAGAGTCCAAGAAACTCAGTCCTCCATAATGTGAAAAAGTTATTTCCAAATAAACTCAATTTTAGCACATTAGCATAATTTTTATAGCACAGCTGATTCTTCTGGCCTGCCAATCTTCTGCCTCCTGCACACATCTCCTGCCTTACGCTCCTGCACAGCAACTGTGAGCTTCTGCCAAAGTGATGTTTGACATGAGTGGAGCTGGGGGGGCAGCAGGGATGGAAAAGTAATTCTCCCCTTGTTTCCCTCCCCAGCACCTACACGTCTCCTGAGGTATACTACAACTATAGGACCAGCTTTGCTGAACATCAGCAAGTGGCACTGCATATAGATCTATAGACTTTTTCCTGTCCTTCAGCTTTCCTTATCCAAGAGATAACAAAGATGTCCTCTCCCACTGGTAGAAGTTGCAGTAAGTTTAGAGGATGTTTAGGACAGAGAAATATCTTTAGGGCAGCTGAGGGTGAGAAAAGACAAGACAGTCACAGGGCTAGAAAAGATTCCAGACCATGGTGACATGTCCAGGGCTGAGTAAGTTAATCCATAGCTATGAGACCTTCTCACATAACTCCCTTGCATTACAGACCTATCCCGAACTCAAACTTGCAGTAGCAGATACATGCCTCCACCTCATTCTTCCTCACTAGGTTCAAACCTCATCAGTTATTATTAGGACATTGAGTAGGTAGACACAAATTACAGTTTAGACCACAACATTATATAGTGAATTATTCCTGCTTTAGAGAACACACTGGCCATAATTCAGAAGAGAGAAGGGACAGGAAGCCAAGCTATCTTCCATCATCAAATACATGCAAAATGAGCTACGGATTTTTGTACCCTCTAGATATGACATGGGAGGCCAGCTCTTCAGTGCCTTTTTGTTTGCACATGATGGCATTTTGATAATTAAAGATGTTTTCTTTCCTTGAGCGTTTTTTCATTCAGCAGAACTGATTGTCCCAATATGATTCCGCTCCCAGTCTCCCATTGGCCCTGTACAGGCTCTTTCCAGTCCCTGCAAACCCTGCTTCAGCCTCCAGCCAAAACTTGGCAGCTCTGTATTCTACAAGATGTGTTTCCCCTAGACTAATTTTCAGAGAGGTTTTATCAATTTTAATTAAAATGCTGCCATCTCTCTTGGTGTTTGCTGCTTGGAGTACATGTAAGCCGCAAAACATAACTCCCTCTTATGGAAATGTGAAATGAAATCTGATGTCCTGTGATGATGGTGCTAATAAAATAAATTATGTCTAATCATTTCTTTAATGTTTTAGAGTCTATTTCTTTGATCTGGTCATTGTTTATATGGGACCTCTCTGAAAATATTAGCATGAGTTGATTTTGCTGAAGGAAAGAGTCCCACGGAAATCAGTAGCACAATCACACCTACTCAAAAAAAGTAAGCATCATACTCAAATCTATAAACAACAGCATGCCACTTCCAAATGGCAAATCTTCAGCCATGGTACTGTCACCATTTTGGGGCCTTAGACTTCAAGTGAAGAGTGGATCAACAGGAGAAAATCAAGAAGAGAGATACAGGAATGGCCTGAGATACAAACCATGACCTATCAGAAAGGATTGATGCGCATGAGGATGCTAGTTCAGAAAGGAAATTACAAGAAAGAGTTGTGAGAACCTTTAAACATGAAAAAAACAATTGGAAAGAAGACAGGAATAAGCCATTTTCCATGTCTACTGAGGATAGAAGAGTCAGTCTGATCTTAAATTGTAGGAAAGGAGATACAGCTCGGAGATGAGGAAAATATTTCCAGCTGTTAGGGCAATGAACACCAGGGAGACTGTGGGCTTCTATTGCTGAAGGTTGTTACAAACTGGTTAGACAAATAGCTGCCATGAATGGTTCAGAAATAATTGGACCTAACTAAATAATCTCTTGAGACTTCTTACAGCCCATGGCTTTCCCCTGGATCCATCCTCTTTCCCAACCCAATCAGAAGAAGGTGACAGGGATCAAGACTGCTCATGTGAATGTACTTCGTGTCATGGAAATATTTATTTATTACACAAGGACATAATCATTAGGCCAGACCAAAACTCATTTTAGCCCAGTATCCTCCATCTGACAGTGATCAGTAACAGACGTTTTGGGAGAGAATATAAGAAACAGAACAAGTGCTGAGTGGTTGCCTGACTGGTACATCCTCCCAGCTCTCAGCAGTCTGCAGCTTAGGGATTTTTGGAGACAGGGGAAGCACCCAGAGTTTAAAACCAAGTGTCTTGGCACTGTGTGTTACAAATCATCTGATATGTTCAGCACAAAATAATGCAATAATGACAATTAATATGAATTAATAAAACATCTTTTCCCATGAGATTATTTAAAGATATCCCTAATGTCTTCTCCCAGGAAAGCAACTAAGGTTTTAAATACATTCCCACTCCCTGGTACTCTTCAGGAGCCAGCTGGGACCCAGCAAATTGACAAAAGAGGAGTGAAAATGTTGAGGAGAGCTGGGAAAGCAGTACTCAATGTTAAAAAATTCAAAATTATTACTTTCCAACTCTATATTTTCCACACAGTTCTGGATTTTGATAAAGCTTTCTGGAAGACATAGCCCAGACCCTTCAACCTGTCAATTTAAAGCCTTTAATGCTGAGTTTGAAATGAGTTTCATCTCTTCATCTCAAGAAGTCTTCTTGATGACAGAGGCAGCAGTCACTATGTGTGAAATGCTGGAGAAGAAATGAAGGACTTGGTTCATAGATATTTAATTCATTTTATTTTATGTCTGTATCCTGGTTGTCCTCCAGCTGTCACACCAGGAGGGTGAAGACTTCCCATAGTTTCTGCATCATATCTGTGAGCTCTGCAAAGATGTTCTGAACTCCCTAAGTTATCTCAAGTGGCCTTATAGAACTAATCTGTGGGCAACCAAATTAAGCCAGGACTAAATGCCTCTTCCATGCTCATGTGTAATGATCTTCTTGTCCCTGTAATCATGGGAATGTCTGTTAGTCCAAGGAAGTTCTGAACATAGTCGTTTCCATTCACGCTAATTTGTTGCAAAGAACCCCTCCTATAGATCTTGTATACACAAGGGATTGAACTTACTCAGAGACACTGAACTCATTTCCAGTGTAGGAAATTTAAACTGGTGACTTTGATGACACTACTCGATGGTCTTGTGTTGCTGTCCCTTAGGTAAAACCAGGTCAAAATAGAAACCCCATAATGTAGATACTTTCCTTACCTTTAACTGTTTGTAGTGCAGGGACTTAATAACACTTTTGGGGCTCTCAGTGCCTAAACTCTCAGTTGTGTCAAACGTTGGTTGAGGTAAGAGGCACACAGAGGTGACATGAACCTGGGTCACAAAACATATTTGTGGCAGAACTGAGGATTCAAGCAAAGTCTTTTTCTTTTTAGTCCCTTTAGGCCATGGGCCATACTGCCTCTCTGCAGGTAACTGTTTTTCCATTAAAGAGTCATTGAAAGTATTGAGGAAAGCAATTTTTATTGCAGTATTTCTTTGTTGCAAGAATAGAAAGGAAAAGGAAAAAAAAAGCCCTCAAAACAATCCTCACCTTCTAGCTAATCTTTACAATGCCATTTTAGCATTTTATGGTGTATAAACAACACCTTGATGTTATTGCTCTGCCAGAAGGCTGATTACGACAGAAGGCAATAATAGGCCACACATGTGCCAAAGTCCAACTGCTACTTCAGGCTTGTTTTTTATAGAAGGACACATTTTCACATTCTTCTTTATTGACTCCCCCTGAACCCCTCCCTCTATGTGCTGTTAAAGAAATGCCAACATAAAACTGGCTAAAAATAAAGCCGGTTGGGGCATATTTTGTATGTTATTGTAGGATAAATAAAGCTGTCTAAAGAAAGTATGCTATTAACCGTGAATCATGGGGGAAGCATGGCTCTTACTTGACTAGTGTTGGAAGGTATAAAACATTCTTTAAAAACAACAACTCTAACCCTATTTTAGGAACTATATATACAGGATTTTATTTTCAGGTACTTCCAGAAAAATAATAAATGCAATATAAAAGAAAATTGATGTTAGAACCTGGGCCTAGAGTTTCGGAAAAAAAAAATCCCAAGTTTTTATAGACTGTTTTCTGAGTCTCCATCTGTCTCCTTTTGTCACTCCTGTCCTTTTCTTTCTTTCTTCTCATTAATAATATGACCCTGCTACTGGAACTTGAGCCATCCATCCAGACTCATACAAGCAGGTAAGAAGCAACAATTCACATACACAGAATTGCAGAACAGCGGTAAGAGAGAAACATAGGTACAGAAATTCAAATATGAAGGGCCATTACATCTGACACCCCTATCCCTACCTTTTATTAATCTTAAAAGGCCCCCTGATTGGTTTTGTCACACTAAGCATTAATGAGACCATAGTAGCAGAGACTGAGATGGCTCTGTGAAGATGGTGTCAGACTGAGGATTTTTGCTAAGGTGCGATACTGTGTAAATGCAGTGGTCTTGCTTTCCAAGCTTGCCCAGATTCAGGAGCTACTTAGCTTCTTTCACAGGGGTGAGCTACTAAGTCATGGGAGCATGAGCTCTTAGTGTTCGCCCTGGGTGAATAATCCAGAAGGAACTGTAGAGACTTACGAGGCAGGCTTCAACACCAGATTTAGGAAACTAAATTTAGATAATTGAAATTTGTGTTCCATCTAATTAGATGCCTGAGCACTCAGAGTTGATGGAGGTCTAACCAATACAGTCAATAGAACTTAGAGAATGAGTCAGATGACACTGGACAGTAATGCTTAGGCATTAGTCTTGTCCCTAGTGGCTTGTCAATAGTGCAGTGGGCTGCACAGATCTCCAGCGATCACCTCAGTTGCTCTCACATGTAGGTATCTTGTACTATTTCAGAAGCTCTAGGATGTCTTGCATGACCTCCAAATGGCATTCTAGGAGCAAATGGGTGTATGAACGTCATTTGAAATACCTTGCAGATATCTAGCATACAATAAGACACCTCAAATAGCACTTGAAACCTATATTTAATCAACTGAATCACTTGTGACTTATGGGTATGACATAGAACTTAGATGTAGCTGTCTTTACAAGTAGACACCAAAACTTAGTTTTCAGATTCTGTACCTGAAATCCCACTTCTTATGCATGAGTTTAGCCATGGATACCAAGATGGCACTAATCCAGACAATAAATCCTGTTGAACCAAGCTAACTTTGCATGGAACTAGAAATCAGAAATTGTGATACCAATAAAAGAACAGAAGAAATTATCAGGACAGCAAGTTCCAGCCATGGGCGATGATGGTAAGAGGTCAAGGTGGAGCTTTAAATAACTATTTATTAGCTGCCTTTCAATACAATGTTTGTGCCCTTTCCAACGCAAGGTGGTAGGGCCTGAACTCTACCTAAGCCTGAGCCCCATCACACATCTTTACTTCTTCAGACCAAGACCATGATACCAACATAAGCAGTCACCAGAGGTGACTGCCTTGAAATAATACTTGATTCTTACAGCAGTTTGACAACTTTCAGAAGAAAAGCTCCTAAAAACTGAAACAAGCAGAAGCTCGTTTGAACTGATTTTAAGAATAATTATAATTGTTCTCTCATTAAGTAAAATTTTAATCCAGGATTTTACTCTTGTAGAAAAATACAGAGAAATAAATAGTTCCTCCAAATAAGGTGCTTTATTCAAACTGACAGGCTGCTTCAGCATAATTCTTTAACCGTCTTTGATTTGAGTACTTAGAAAGTTAGCTTTTTATGTGCCTTTTCATGAGTACTTTTTTGTTCAAAAGGTTATTACTGTTGAAATGTATTGCTCGAATTTTCTTGACAGGCATCCCAAAATACATTTATGTGATCAGAGACATGAAGAGGTAGTGAAAATACTGTGCTTCTAAAGCACTCATAATTACACTAAAACACAGTAATCATATTCTTAAAGGAAAATTTGCAGATATTAGATGCACTATAGTAACCAGAGTATCTAAAGAAACATCAGCCATGTCTTCATTTATTCTTAAGGTCTTCAGAAAAGGGGAATAACCCTCCTTTGAGCAAACCCCCACTGTTTTTGTTTGTTTGTTTTTGTTAAGTTCACCTTTTTCCTGAAAAATCTCCTTTTGGATGTAAAATTCTTGATTTTTTATTGATTTACATAGTGATGTACACACATAAAACAAGTACAAATGATGAGGAAATAGAAATCTTCATGCATACTGGAGGTGGATATTTTTCTTATTGCTAATTGGTACCATTTCACTGAGTGTCATATGAAATGCAAGGGTTTTTTTGTTTGGGTTTTTTTTTTGTTGTTGTTGTTTTGGTTTTTTTTTTTAGAAACTCACCTCCAGGAAGGTAATTTTAAAAGCAACTTAGCAAAACAATAGACACTCACGTTGTTGGCTGTGGAATGAAAATATAGGATCTGCAACAGCCCTAAAACTAATCCGCAATGAAGTAAAAATCCAAGTTTAAAATCTTGTGATTTTTGAAAACCTGTGGCTGTTAATAACTTCAGATGTTGTGGAGTGGCAATAAACATTCTCAGACAAGGGCAACATTTTTTAGTGACTATTGGGTTCAATCCAGGCTGGCTACTGCAGGGGCTTGACATAGACACTGTTGGTGTCATAGTCTACCTTGGTAGGGTACTCCTTACCTAAATTTGATTGTCTATTAGAAATGCAAGTCTGAGCCAGTCACTCCAGGCTCTGTTTGAAGTGAATAGAGAGAAGTTGGCACACCCAGCAGGTGACTCATGCTTCATCTTATAAGATGCAATGAATTGCTTTCTGAACATGTCTACTTTCCTCCACCGAATGTAAATGGACCTGAGGGATCTACTCACTGACTCTAAACACTTAACTTGTAACAGCCTAAGTAAAAGCAGACAAATCTTGCCTATTATGTTTGAGTTCAAGAGGGTGATGAACAGTACAGGCTGCCTCCTCCTCAGCCCTGCCAAAACCTTGCTGCATGTACAGCTGATAGACAGAAGCAGTTTTACTGCCTGAGTTGACACCTGTAGTAGGATTTTACTGCCCTTGCTTCTCAGCCTTATCTTTCTAAGTCTATGTGGTTCTGATAAAATTTTTATGAGGAATTTGATTTTGCTGAAGTTCTCAATATTCCCTCTGGGAATTGGCAGGAAAATATTTAATTTCTATTCTTTTTCAAACAGTTTTATATGTATGTTTTATACATCTGTATTGAAATCACAATGACTAAGGAGGATTAAAATGTTTATAAATAAACATTTGAAATGAATCTACAACTACCTGAAAGGAGGTTGTAGCAAGGTGGGGGTTGATCTCTTCTTCCAAGTAACTAGCGATAGGACAAGAGGAAATGGCCTCAAGTTGCACCAGGGGCAGTTTAGATTGGGTATTAGGAAAAATTTCTTTACTGAAAGAGTGGTCAGGCCTTGGAACAGGCTGCCCAGGGAAGTGGTTGAGTCACCATCCCTGGAATTATTTAAAAGACGTGTAGATGAGGCGCTTAGGGACATGGTGTAGTGGGCATGGTGGTGTTGGGTTGATGGTTGGACTCGATGATCGTAGAGGTCTTTTCCAACCTTAACGATTCTATGATTCTATGATTCTACCTGAAGTGTGCAGTAGCATGGATAGATCATGTCTCTTTTCTTTTCCACGGCAGCAACTCCTGTAACACATAACTGCAGTGCATTAGTGGAACCTCATAACACAACATGGGAATATCAGGCTGCCAAGCCCACTGTGAAAAGAGGTAGGAAAAGGTTAGAAAAATTACACCCATCATCAGGCACTGTGTTAAGACATCACCCAGATCCGCTCACATCACACAGAGCCAAAAGGTATTAATTTGGTATTTCTACAGCTTTTTGGTACTGTTTGCTGCAAGGATGTCATCGTTTGGAGTTTCAATCATGATTTAGGGTAAAAACAGTCTTGCAGTCCTGTGAAATAATCATTCTAACTTTGTACCAGCTGTATTAGTGATACAACTCTGGGATATGCCATTCAATATGGAGCATTAGGAAAGCAGTATTAATTTATAACAAGTTAAAAATCATCTGCACTCGCTGCTATCCATTGATGTATTGCTGTCCTTTGAAAAATTTGCAATAGTGCAGTATTTTATTCCAGTCCTATGATGCTACACAAAGTTGATGAATAATAACCTTGATGAAAGAATAACTTGATGAAAGAAACTTCTGTCCACGCAGATAAAGATGGGGGTGAAATAAAAGTACTTCAAAGTGTCCAAAAAAATTGTCATAAAAGGTTAAGTCCGAGGTGAGAACAACAAGCAGATCTTTCTAAATTCTGTTTATGAGGCAGCACCATCTCCCTGTACATGGTTGCCATACATCTGTGACCACACAAGGCTCCTTCTGAAGTTTCAGGCAGCCCTAGCCACCAAGAGGAGCATCACACAGGCATTCCCAGATAAACAGGCTTGGTGATAATGCCTGTTATAAGCAAGGCTCTGTTTAAATGTGGAGCTAGAAGTAGAGAAAGTAGTCATTTAAAAAGCAGTAAAGACAACTGAATATTTACAACCTATTACTTTTTTTATACAAGAAAACTACATATTTTGCTTTATGTTCCAGTTAATTCTGGGATTATCAGATAATTGACAAAATTGACAGCTGAGAAAGAAGGGAAAAAATATGACAATAACCGGGTGTGAAAGCTTAATTATGAGTATGCATTCTTTTCTTTTTCTTTTTTTTTTTTTTTTTTTAAATGAGATTAATCTCCTTCAGTGTTAGCCATTTAAATGTTAGGTACCTAGTATAAGCTCATCTGTTCCTCTCCTTCAGCGTAGAGAGACAGGTGTACGTATAGACCTCTTGGACCCTTAGAGCATGATGACTTCATCTCTGGATGTGCCTGTTTCTCTCCCTTGACCACAGAGGATAACCAACATGTAAATAGCTTAGGATAGAGTCCTAACATTTAAACGATTAGCACTACAGCAGGTGAATCTATTCCAAAACACTTAGGCTCAGTTAAACAAGTTTGAGATTTTGATTAACTCCAGTACTAATACACTTGAAAATGTTTATTTCCCTGTTCTCTGGTTGTGTTACTCACCATGTGATTGCTGTACTAGTATATGTTGTTATGGAGCAAGTAAGTGAAATTTATGCCGGAAGACCCTTAAAATAGTAATCTGTTTTAGGATGGGTGCCAAAGGTTTTTGGGCAAAGGGTTGAATCATGTTTTTTGCCAAAATGTTTTGGGTTTTTTTCACCAAGAAACAGACGCACACCTGTGTTGGGAATAGTAGACCGAAAGCCTTAAGAAAGACAAAACACTTTTCCTGAGACTTTTTGTGCAAAGTATAAAAAAACTAAAAGTAAAACTTGTTTCCTGATATTTTAGTATTTCAGCAACTAGTCCTGACTTCACAGAAGGGGCAAATAGGAAAAAAAAGTTCTTTAGAACTGAGGATTTTAGGTCCATGGTGAAAACAAAGTCTCATTCTTATCACATCTGAACTGCTTTTCTCATCCTTGTATAGATGGACACCAAGAGACAGTTCAGTACCTATACCAGTTACAGAATAGGTTGGTGATAAGGCTACCACAGCGGTTAAAAATACATGCTACCTGATAGCACATTTTCCCAGATTTATTCCAAGGAAAATGTCCATCCAACTGTTCCTGGAGTAACCTGGGCACACTGATTTTCTCAATTTCAGGATACTGTCATTTGGCACACAGCTGAACATTTTCTAGGAGCTTTACTGTTACACGTAGACTATTACAGTTGGCTGTAATCAGTCTAGTAGCTTAAAAGATCACAATTAATCTAATAAAGGACAGTTCTGTAAAACTATGGAATGTGGGGTTTTGTTTGTTTGGGGTTTTTTTTGATTCTGGATTCACAATCACTACTTGTGCATGCTTCTTATTAGTCATGCTGCTCCACCCATCAGCCAAAGAAATTTGGCCTGAAAAGTTTGATTGATTCCAACAACTGCTTCATGTTTTGGGGAGATTCTAACTAGTGAACAAATAAAAACAGTAATCGAAGTAAATTTTTGCAGAATTTATCACACAATGATAGCCTATGGATACATCAGCCAACTCATCAGTGGTAGAGATTCATTCTGTGTAGTTTTAGATGTTTACACTCTATGTGTCTACTGTTGATATGGTTAGTCTGTGGTTCTATTATAGCCAATGAAGATCAAGAAACTTTGACATGTGCAAGAGATTCATTTTAAGATTGAATGTAGCTATGGAACACCCTTATCATAATCCTTCACCATCTACCAAGAAGGGCTATAGAAAAGATGAAGCCAGCTGCTTCTTAGAGGTGCTCGGTGAAAGAACACAAGACAACAGACTCCTTTTGCAACAAAGGAGATTTCAACTGAGTAGTAAAAAAATGCTTCCCAACAAGTGTGATTCACCACTGGGACAGGAGCCCAGAGAGGCTGTAGTTTCTCCACAAACTTAGGAGTCCACAAAAAGCTTGACTGGACAAGTGAGCAGTTCTTTGAATTTGGCCTGGTTTTAGGCAGGATTAGACTAAGTGATTTGCATAATTCTCTTCAAACCTAAATCTCTCCATGTTTCCATGAATTGTATCCCTGATACGATGACTTCACCCCATTGAGTTCCCTATGGTGACTAGCTAGAAACAGTCACAGTAGGCTGTAGGTAATTATCTTTTATCAGATTAATCTCAACCTTCATGCCTATAGCAGCAGCAGATTAGCTTCACAGCCTGAAAAGGAGACCTTCCTTCTTTTATCATCTGAAGTGATGGTCTTTCAAGCTCTATTATCATTACTGTTTATTATGAAACTATAGAAGATCAAGTTTAACCTTTTTTTTAAAATTTTATTTTTGTGCACTTATACAGTCACTTGCATCTATAACCACAAGAAACTCAGGCCAGAGTCTTATTTCTTAGGTGGAAGTATAGACTGAATAATGCAAACTAACATTTTCAAAGTAACACAAAAACATCAGGAGCTGAACTCCCAGAGAAAGTAAAGACATTTTAAATTTCCAGCCATGGTAAAACTAACTGTATATCAAGAAAAAATATGTCATATTTTTGGCCAAAATGCACGTCTCTGCAGGTACTAGATCCCTCAGAAATATACTGCAGAGAATAATTCTGCATTGGCAGGTGGAGGGACTGGATGAGTTAATGAATACCCAGTATCTGTTATTCTCTGAAGGGAAGAAACTATAAACACAGCTTTGGAAGCCTACAAAGAATTTTCTTTGTAGTAACTAATGATATTGTTGACCATTCACCCAAAATGATGAATCATGTTGAGCAAGGCTATATCAACTTTCATTTTTTCATCCTTCAGTGCTTATTCCTTTTCATTGAACAGACATTCTCAGGGCAATCTCCTCTACTTCACCTGTAGGGCAGGTTTATAGTAGCAACAAGGACCATCTCTTAAAAATAACGAACGTCGCTGGACTGCTCATCTATTGAAAACCTGTATAAACCAAATGACTAATAATGGATTGCCCACAGGTGCTAATCCTTTTTCACTTGTAACTATTTGGATGAGGAATAAACCAAGAAACACTTTATTATGGAAAGGGGGAATAAAATGCCAAGTTGGGGGTAAAAAAACTTAGCATAACTGAAAATGTCTCAACTGTCATACACACGTACACTGCAGTATCTTTTTCAAAGAAGGGTAATGAGGAGGATTGTAGCATTTTCTACAAGAGAAACTAAATAGACGAGGACTTCTCTTCTTCAAAAGGAAATTATTGAGGGATTTTTAAAAAATCATGAACAGTATTGATTGTTGACTACTGAAGCAAAATACTGAATGAGTTTCTACTGCTTATCACAGCACAGGAACATCATGAAATACCAGGCAGGTAGTAAGTGTAAAGCAACAAAAGAAAAGTTGTTGGATTTTTTTTCAAACAGGATGCAACCATATTTTGGAATTTGGTGTTGTAGGATATTGTGGAGTATAAAATTAGATTAGATAAATTTTTGGAAGACAGGCCCAGCATTCACAATAGAATCATGATCCTGATTATTTCCCTAACTGAGGAACTTTTAAGCAGAACTGCCAGATAATGGAGGATATTTCAGTACCCTCTTTCTAGTAATTTTCTTTATGCAATTATTGCTGACTCCTGTTGGCAACTGGTTTCTTACTAAGTAGCATTTTAAACGGGTTGAACTAGGATTTTGTCTTTTTCACTTTTTTTTTGTATTTTCTATGGTAGAATCACCTTTATAAAATCAGTTCTGGAAAGGCATTGGCAGTATACCGAACACTTCACCAAACTGTTTATAAAGAAGAAAGTCACCATTTTAATAATTTCTTTGGTAAATTACATTGTTGATCTGACACATAGAACTTTGATGAATTCCTAACAGCTTAGAGGATTTCAAAGCAAAAAATGGTACACATGTGAAATCTCTCTGCCACTGTATTGCTCTTCTTCCACAGAGGACAGCAGAGATCCATTCATTGAGGATCTATCTATGCTGCTTCTGGTTTGCCATCAGGAAGATTTTTGCAAGGAGTTGTCCACTTATAAATGTAGGCCCCCAAGCCAATATGAAATTGTGACGTGCTTTTCTCAGAAATTGGATGTCAGCCATAATTTAATTGCCTTAAATGAAAAAAAGTCTAGAGGAAAAGAGTAATAAGAATTTCTCTTTGGCTGGAGATGTTGAAAAGTGTGAATACTGGAGGCCTTTCTAGAACCAGATTCTGAGGGGCTTTCACAATTATCACTCATTTCATTCACTTTTAGAGAAAATTTTTATTATAACCTTATTCAAAGCCCATTATAGTCAATATAAAAAATCCACTGACTCCTGTAGGCTTTGGATCAAGACCAGCATAAAAGGCTTCTTAATTTAGATCTCCAATTTTCATGAGATGTTATTTTATAGCCATTTATATATGCAAATTAAAACACTGAATATTATAGTTGCTGGGTATCTTGGTGACTGTTTACTCCAGGTAGCTCTCAAATTTCTTTAATAATTTGTGTTATTGCCCTCTAGAATTACAGGGAGAAATCTTTCATCTAATTACTAGACTATATATGCAAATGCTGTCAGATTTAATTAGTATTTTTCCCCCTTGAAATGATGAACAAAGCTCAAGAAGTTTTAGATGGATCATGTTCTACAGATATTACATTAGCAATCCAATGCCTTTCCACAAAAGGTATTACAGCTGCATCTCCCCAGAGGATTAACAAACATGGGCTTGGCCTATAATGAGTCTATCGGTGCACACAGTTAGAAAGGCCACATCTAAATGACACGATGGATATGACTGTAACCTGTATTAGCATCCACCTGAATTAGTAATCTATACAGTATCACACAGAACTATACTAAAATATGAGTTTAGTCAGTAAAGAAACAAAAATGTACTAGTAACCTCAATAGAATTGTTCAGGAGCAGAATTGATGTCAACAGATTATGTGAGTCTATACTTTATGTGTGTATATTGGTTTGTTTACAGTGTGTGTATATAAATATATATATGTGTGTATGTTCATAGATACATACTTCAGGTTATCTACTAGTAAGCCTTAATCTGGATTTTCCATCCCTTACTATAATTTCCATTTTTACTATCAATTACATGTGGGAGGTGCAAACTATATACTATGAAACGGTCTTTGCAAATGCTCTGTTGGTATATCTAATGGATCTAAACAGGAATGAGGCCAAATATCTTCCCATAGGGTACCAGGGAGAGATTACACAACAGGAAATACAGTGTGTTCTTTATAGAAGTAAGGTGCTTTGCTTTGCTTCTAGACTGCACATTCATGACACAAATCAGTCTTTCTTGACTAAAGAAGGGGACCTGACAGAACATTTAGTTCATGTCCTTTTGGGATCATATGAACTTCTTTTCTTGATTGGTCCTTATTGGCCCTTAACACACCTATTAGTGCAGGGTAGCTCGTGAACAGCAAATTTGTGCCCACCCTTAATGTTTACCCTCTTTCGACATGGTACTGTATAGGTATTGCCTTTCTCAAGATAGGAGTGAAGTTTAGGTGTCTCTGAAGGACAACTCAGCACACCTACTAGTGATAGAAGGAGCCAAGTAGACTAGTTAAAGTTATATTCCTAACTTTTATGCATTTTAAATTCAGTAAGATTACTTCCATCCAAGCACTATGCTTTCAGAAGTAGATTTGCTTTAATGCTGTATGCAAGCATAGAGCCCACCAGCTTCTTACAGAGATAGGTCCTTAGAGAGACACTCAATACTGCATTGTGTGGTATGCCAGCCTAACCCATGTCATGATCCATTCTGTTTATGACACTTTTCTCAACAACATATATTCTAGATACCTTATACTTTTGTTGAACTGGAATCAGAGACTTCCACTGGGTTTGCAACCATTTATGAAATTTGGCCCAAAGATTCAAGTCAGTGACACAGTTATATGTCAAATAAAAGGAAGATCTCTTGGCCTTTTAGAATGTTCATGTAAAAGTCAAAGGTTGGAAGATAACTAATAAAAGGTTCTTTTGGGAAGCCAGGAAGGACAAAACCCCTGGCTTCTCTACTGGTGCTTGAAAAACATAAAAAAACCCTTTAACAATGTTATTCTGAGTCAACATAAACCATGTCCTACACAAAGAGTCTTTTATGTGTTATCATCTACCCTACCTTGCTGAGAAAAGGTATAGTGATTTGGACTGCAGTTCAAGCAGTTCTCTTAAAAGAGCCTCTGTAGATTCAGGAGAAGAAATTCACTATATGGTTAACAATATAATTTAACCTTTTGACCTTTCCTTTCCCTTCCATCTGCTGGAGGGTCAAATAACAAGTCAGGTAAGACACTTGAGACTTTGAGTAACTAAGTAAGTATTTCTTTTAGTAACTAAGAAGGCTCAAAGAATCCAGACCTAGAAAATGTAAAAAATTGGAGAAAGATAGCTATATCTTAAATGAATCCCAGTAGGACTGTAAAGAGTAGTCAGCTCCTCAGTGCATCCCTCATATTTGATAGGTAGGTTCATTACAGGGCCATGGTAACACATCTTTTTTCCAATATTGCCTAGAAGTCTAATAATCTGCTCAAAGACAGTCTTGTACACAGTTGCCAAATGGTTTGCAAAGTTGACCTCAGTGTTAGTGGCAGGATGGTTAGATGTTGAAAACACCAATCATACTATTATTAATTACTCACAGAAATTAATTACATTGGAAAATCAAATGTAGTGGGAGATGTTGCTTAGTGAATCTCTGCTGGAAGAGCATGAAAGTTTGCATAGGAAAGGTGTGCAGGTTAGACTGGGACTTGAATGAGCTTTTCAGATTCCGTACGTTTTGCAGAGAATCAAGGGAAAATTTTAGGGTCTAATTAACTTTGGCTTTTTGGTGGTCTACACCAGGATGAGATGAATCATACCATAAGTATATTTATTTCTGCTTTGACAAGAGGTGTTTAGCTCAACTATAAACAGTTACACCATACAAGTCTAAAATTAGGTGAAGCGAATATTTCTCCTAGTGATTTAAGGCAATATCAATTGCTGTCTCAGCAATGCCAACCTTTATGACCTCTTTCCTATTTTCCTCCTAAACACGAGGGTATTTTCCTTTGAGCAATATCTAAGGGGTAAACTCTGTTCTGGAAAAATATGTAAAAAGGATTCAATATTTCAGATATTTTCTTCGCAAGTACTCTGTCTGAAGGAGCTGCCAGGTGATAATAGTGAGGCAGCTGGGACACAGGGGTAAGTTACTACTACATCTGTTAAACTTTACTCAATTTCAGACACCTGGGCCAGAGACTCTAGCTAGCTCACTGCATGTATTGATCCCAAATAGATTCAATTGATTTAAAGAAAGTTTTAGCCTAGTTGCAGAGTCAGACGCTGCATTTAATCCCAAGGGCCGGAGGAGTTGAAAATCTGATCTTTGAAGGTGAGTGGGATACGAGTGAATCTGCACAGGGGCCCCAGTTCATTGTATGTCCACAGGCTAGTAGCAACTATTATTTACGGTATGCTTTTCATCTGAGCTATGCATGTTGGGAAAAATCAATCCATCTCCCCTGGCAAGCAGAGGCACTTGTTGGCAAGTTTAAAAGATGAGTAAGCCCACTAAGTTAATGTTTCAGGCAAGGCAATAAAAAAAAGCAGGTAAAATTTCTAATGCCCCAAGGAGAAGAGGGAAAACTTCAGTTACCTGAGTATAACCCCAGTTCGGGTATGCTCTTTTTAAAAAAGAACATTAGCCTTAGTCTACTAACATTAGCCTTTTGCCCAGGCAGGCATATGTTTCACATAAGCCCCATATCTGTGGAGGAGTCATGGTGCCCAATTAAAGGAACCATCCTAGAGATCACATTTATCACATTCAGCTGTGGGAATTATGGGAAGTCACTACTCCCTGTCCCTCATTTGGAGGTTTGTCACAGCCTTGCCACCTGGTCTTGATCATGCAGTGAGGAGGTACTCTCCCTGTACGACCCACCCTTGGAGTTTCATGTATTGCCTGTATCATGTGGTTACCCAATTTTAAATCTCCAGGCCACACACTTACAATATCGATCTTAGTTTTCCAGATCCCAGCTAGATATACAATAAGGAAAATAATTCTGTGGAGCTGGGCTGGATGAAGGCAAAAGGATATCGAAATGAAAACAAGGAATTATCCAGCCTGATTTAGAGTTGACCCCCTCAGGCTATTGCTCACTAACTCTGCACTGCAAAGGAACAAAACAATTCCCTTGTTTCATCCTGGAAACTGGTTTTATATTCTCATAACAAACTACTTTTCCAGCAATCCAAACACTCTCCTACTGGGAAACATTATCACCTGAAACAAATTTTGTTCCATGTCTGTGAGTCAAACCTTCAAAGCTTTTCATAGGTGACCCTGTAATGGGGTGAAAAAAAAGCTGACAGAGTAAGCAAGAAAGTACTCAACTTCCAGATGAACAATACACAAAAGGCATATAAAAGAGGCAGTAACTAAAGACAAAACTAACAAACACAGAACAACTCGCTCCAGCCAGGGTTATTTTCAGGCGTTGTCTACACTAGACAAATCAATTGACTGTAACGTCCTTCAACTGTCGGTAAGCGACCTCGAGTCCAAACAGATTTGCTATCCTCAACTTTTCAGTGGCTATCACTAGTAGTTCTCCAGAATTTGTGTCTGAGAGAGTTCACTCCACTGCTGGGGTAAATAATACAATTCCACTGCTTTACCATCTGCAGTGGCAGAGCTAACACATCTCTCATCTATTCTCTTTGCCTGGCCTGAAACCATCTAACCACAGCCATGGTATCATGTGTTTTACAGAACCTACCTTGGGAGTGATCTTCTTTTTTTCAATAAGCAGTTTCTGGTACAGAATTGCCTTTTTTTCCTTGTCAGAAACCATCTAGTTCCTTCCAGCTGTCCCTTTCTTCATCTCTAAGGGATGAGGAGCTTTGCCAATTCCTCGAGTATATGGCACCTCAGCTGTGCTAAGGAATATTGACATTTTTTCCCCAATGATTGAGAATCAAAGGCTGAAGAGGGGAAAGGCCTGGAGACAAAGCCACAAACTTCTGAAAACTTAGAGAAGTTATGATGAAAAAGGTATAGTATCAGAGTGAGACCATCTGTCCTCAATCCTTCCCTGAAAATCCAGGGCTGCTTGAAATCACACCACTAGTTCAACAGGCAGGCAGCTTGTGATAGCTGAAATGCAAGATTAAGAAGCTTGCATGTAACAAGTCCATTTACACTGATGTTTGTGGTTTTTTTTTTTTTTTTAAGCTTACTTAAGCTGCCTCTATGCATCCAGTCAGGAGCTTTGAAGAATCAGCTCTTCAAGAAATGATGCTGGTTCTGCCATTTGTACAAGGTACAGATAGAGACTTGCATCTCTTCCTCACTTTCAGTCTTACAGAGGTTAGAAAATGGACCAGAACGCAATGGTACACTGTATTGATTCTTCAGCCATGCTTACTTAGATTTTCATAGGTGGCCTGTAACATAAATAGGGCTTAAAAGGGTTTTTGAATTGTCAAGCTGGGACAATGGAAATAAAGAAAACAAAAAATTGACATTTTCATTATTTAAGTCTCCTAAATGAAGGTCTGATTTTGCTTTCATAGTAATTGAGTGGGACACATAGTCATTGCCATGTATATTGTAGAATGGCTGGTAACTGAAAAATATTTTATTCCAGGCTATTTTGTTAACACTGCTCAAGTGGACCTTTTGCTGATGTTAACATCATTAAACTCAGATGTGAATCTAGGGTGCTCCCAGGTGTGTTGGATGGAAGATATTGTCCCAATACATAATCCTTCCTTTAAGTGCCACTGCTGAATCTCTGTAGTACTTCCCATGCAGTTTCTACAGTGAACACAGGCCTCAGAGCAATGCAACTATCACTTTTTCTGTAAATGGAAAGTGGGAACCGCACCTTTGCTTATTTTCACCACTGTCCTCAACATAATTTGAAAATCCTCTTTAAAACTTGGCAGACATTTACAATTGTAGCTTGAGTTTTCTCAAGAAAGGGGAACAACATGACATCTCAACATGAGTTCAAGCCATCCTCCATACAATCTTGATAGACCAGGCTTGAGCAAGACCAAACATAAAATGGGGCAGTTTTCCTGTAGTTATTACTAATTTTAGCTTCTCCTGGCAGCCAGGAAAGTGAACAGAAAGTTGTAGCTCATGGAGTTCAGTGGAGCCTGTGCTTCAACCATACGCAGTAGCTAGTGTGTTGTAAATTCGTACGCTAATCTAACTTCCCCATGTAGACAAGCTGTGAAAGCAAAACCTACTAGGAAAGTGTATGTGCATATGGCCACATTGAACTGAAGCCAAACTGGCTGCTTAGCTCTTTAGAAAGCAGAGCACTTATAAAACGTTAAGGCAGAGTACATCAAAAACGTTATACATACACAGGTGGGTCCCCAGTTAACACTACAGATACCTGGGCCTGACGGCAACAGACACTAAGGAATAGCACAGTGACTAAATCAAATCACTTTTTTTTTTTTTTTTTTTGGAGCTTCATAGTGGTGAAAGAGGAACTGACCAGTTTTCATTTTGATCCAGAGCAAGTTTTTGTGATGTTAAAACAGTACTTTTGCGCCCAAGTAATACAGTCATAAGATAGACTCAATCAAACAAAAATAATTTTATTTGTGC
The DNA here is from genome assembly GCF_964195595.1 of Calonectris borealis. Taxonomy (NCBI): domain Eukaryota; kingdom Metazoa; phylum Chordata; class Aves; order Procellariiformes; family Procellariidae; genus Calonectris; species Calonectris borealis. Next base: position 81,865,949 of record NC_134352.1, on the reverse strand, counting down.
TATGCTTCAGTCTCTTTGATGTTGCTCCAGTAATATGAGTACTCCACAGAGATGCTGCAGGCCCTTTGTATGAGTAATTAATTCACTGTACCCCCAAGACAGGACAGCTGTCATATCTGAAATTCTGTGGTCTTCCCATGTACCTTGATTTCAGGCTTCCTATATAAGAGAAAACTTGTCACATACATTCGTCAACTAGAGTCCAGGTCCTTCTTTGGGAAAAAAAAAATTATGATGTTTCCCCAATATGGGTTTCCAGGAGGGCTTGAACCTACACATTTTAGCATCAAGCAGTTTTCTAAACCTGGAGGGACCATATGACTTCCACATCAGTTATTCTTCTTTGGAAGGGATGAGTTTTGACTGTACCAAAATCACAGTGATATTTATGGGAAAAAACATATCTTCCAGACACACACTTTCCATCTGTTGCTTTTGTTCAGCAGTTAGTCTTAGATACCCTCACTAAAAGGGACAGCAATTTCATTCACATACAATATATACCATTTCCCAGGGTTACAGTGACTCAAGGGAATTTTTTCAGGAATGCAGGAGGAAAAAAAGTAAGGAACTTTTGCTGTAAGATCACAGGTTGCTGTTTCCTCCTCTTTTCTGTTTCCCCCTCTAATGATGACCATGGGTCAGACTTCTCTGGTGTTCAGACAGAAAATCAGGCCGAGGCACTGGGGGTCAGTCCTGTTTCCCTTATTTTAAGAAATCTATCCTTGACTTTGCTGTGTAAAATGCAATGTAGTAGCTTGGTTCAGAGCAGTTACTGTAGGAGAACAAAAGGACAACCAACCTGTCCTGGCTAAAAGAATAGCTCTTGAAAAATGGTTTCATCTCACCTTCTGCTGCTTCACTTTTTTTCTTTACCACTTGTCACTACCACTGAAGAATTTCAGCTGAAGATATTCATAAATCATCACTGCCACTGAAATCAGAAGGCCAGATAGCACAAATCAGCATTTTTCTTTTGTTCAGGGGAACCAAATCTACCTACACAGTCTGTGAACCTGCCCCAGAGTCTGTGTCAATACACAGTATTCATTTTCACCCGCAGGGTTACGCATGTCTTCTAGCATCCTTGCAACATAGCTGTTAAACAGCAACAATTCATTCAGTCTGTCGAAGCACACACTCACACTTCAAATTCTTTTGTGTATTACTGCAAAGTACTCATATCTCCCGGTTTTTTAGACCCTAAATTTCTACTTATTTACTTTAACGCAGTTAGAAGACACTCATTTCCATGGGCTTGGGATCAGAAGAGATTTGGTCTGTGCATTTTGTTTACACAAATACAGTCTCCAAAAGCCTTGTGAGAGGTGTAAGTGAAGGTGCTATGATGCTGGGTGCATGCAGAAAAGCTCAGACATGGTATGGGGATCTTATACCTCCAGCAGCACGTGCAAAAGGCAGAGAGAGGAGTTACTTCCAAGGCAATAACATGTGGCAGTGAGCAAACCCAATCAAACTTGATATTGCTGCACATGGATATAAAAAATTTATAAGACCAATTTTTCCCATTGAAACTGGAAAGAAGTAAAACACAAGTTGTCCTGTGTTCTTTGTTATTCTGGAAAGTGTTGGCAGCAGATAAGAGTGACTGAAGGAAATGAGCAGCTCCCCTGATTGCCAAAGTGTAGGCTCACTGTTGGTGTTGATAGGGCTTGTAGGCAGAGAAACAAACTTAATGTCTAGAGATTTAAAAGCTAACAGGTGAGATCCTGGCTCAGCTGAAATTACAGCGTGTTTTGTTACTGACTAGAGAGACAGAATTTTTTCCCATCCTTCATATAGCTGACCACTATTTTTCCTTGATGGTCTTGAAACATCCTTCCAAAGGTGACTTGTAAGGGACAAGACATCCTGGAAACCAGTGTGATCTCAGCCCAGCATTGGCGAGTTACACATGTGAGGATTAAACAGTGTAAGATGGTGAGTAAGAGTTACCACTCAGTTCATTCTTCATGTGATGTGTTCAGTTAATAAGTGCTGTAATTTCCATTATTAAAGGCTTTTCCTTCATCCAGTATTAAATGTAAAAGCTTTGAGACTGTTCTCACACACCCAATTAAAATGAAATTGTCTCTAAAATGAGCTGATGAGCTCAGCTGAGATTGCAGTCCTGAGGTGTCATTTGTCCATATCGCAGCTCTTCAATTTCATCGCAACGGCCATCCTTATTAGCAGCACCCTTATCTAACCACAGAATGATTCATGCCACCTTCACACAGGTTAGCAGAGCAGGGAGTGGAAGGAGAAAGGGAATGAAGTAGTTCTGAGCCACTGGGATTGCTCCTTCAAACAGGGTTGGTCCTGAGAAAAAATATTGCCATTGACAAACTCCTCCAGCCTGAACGTAATTCAGCATAAATACTAGCCTATAACTCCAATGGAGATGGATAAATTTGGTTACTAATGGTTTTTATCCTCAGACTTGCTCTTTTTCAGCTCTAATTAAGCAGTGGAAATGAGTGCCTACATAAAGAGAGACACGGTGCAGGTGGGAACCCCAGACCCCATGGTGTCTGAGACGTTCAGCTGTTGGTATACAACTGCCATTGCTTGGGCAGATGAAAGCTAACATGAAAACCAACAGGAATGAATCATTTCATTTCCCATATAATTTCTAAGAAGCTTTCATCCCATGAAACATTCTAACATTTCAACTGTTTATTCAATTCAAGATGAAAACACATGTGAAAACACTGCGATTCTGGTCCTTTTTCACTCACCGTGTTTGTGAGCCAAATACACCTCGCAGACATTTCTCATAAAGTTGGAGGAATTTATATTGACTCTGGTGGACTTTCTTCAGATTTCAACTGACGTAAATGAAAGCAAGTTTTGGCCCAATGGGCCGGGTGTCTGATGCGTCTATCAGCAATTAAATATACTTAACATGTGAAAAGACACAGATCCCTATCAGTGGTGACTGACACTATTTAGTTTTGGCATGAAAGATCTCTCACTGGGGATGGCCAAAGCCAGCAAAACAAATCTCGTATTTGCTTTCCAACCCTTAACGCTGAAACAATCCTCTTTCTTCACTGTCTGGGCAGTGACAGGTCCTCGGCAGCTCCTGTGACCTCTCACTTCACCCCCGTGACGTAACACAAACTCCCCCAGCGAGCCCAGTATTAAATGATTCTCAGAGTTCACAAATTGCCTCATCTTTCCCAAGGGTTGCCGTGTCTTTTACTCCAATCTCTTTCATAGCAAACAAAGCAAGGCCAGCCCTCAGGAGCCTTGCTCCTGCACTTCTTTCTGTCCTCCCTCATTCTGGCAATGAGGTGCTTCCCCCTGCTCCGCGCCAGTAGCTATTGTATTGCAGCTGGATTGAGCTACTTTTTCAGTCCCTGGTGTAAAAAAACCAATGAAATGCTTTAAATATTTTCCAGGTGGTAGATTTTACATTTCAGGGCTACAAGACATCCCTTCACTGGGTGATGGTCTTTTTGTGCAAAGCTGTGGAAGAATCTCTTTGGGTCACTGGCAACTGCAAGATTCAGAAATTCTGGTTGACATGAAGAACTTTCAAGGAGGTTTAACACCTTGAAGAAACAACTGATATAAAATGAAAACATCCAATTTTCTCATAGCAGAGCAATTTGTTTAAATTGCTAACGGCTGAATGGAACATGTGCTGTTACCTGTGTCAGGACACAGCAAGAGCAGGGCTGCCTGTGATGAGGGACAAGTTGAAAGCAGAAGGTAACCTAGTGCAAGCAGTGCCCTCACTGACAGGGGAGTCCCGTGAGTCCCATCATGGCAAGCAGAAGTGGGGACCGGTGACAGGGTCTGTCAACAGCCCTGGACATGGTGAGGGGATGAACCATGACAAGGGTTCAGCCACAGAATCCCATCAGGAGCAAAGGAGAAGGGGCTGGACCCATGGCTGGAGGCAAGCCACAGTATATGTGTGAGGGGTCCATACAGGAGACAAGCTAAGTACAGTGCAGGTCTGAGGTCTACTGAGGAAGAAGGGTTGGAAGCCAAGGGTAAGCAGGAGTCCCCTGGGAGCCTAGTCAGAACAATTAAGGCCTATTAGTGCCCTCAGGTTCCTTACAACTTATGGCAAAAAGTGGTGATAAAACTACAGGACTGATTTTCCTGGTATTTGGGGAGCACAGACCCACTGTTGATGTTGTGTAAGCCAAACCAAGAATCATCACATTTGTTCAGCAATCCACCATTCCTAGGTTATTGCACTCAAAGGAGTTCAGCAGTACACACTAACGATGCCCATCATTAGAAAGACAGTGTCTCATTTATGTATTTTTCAAACACACAAAGGGAGCTGGGAAAGAATATGGAGTGAAAAAAAAAACCTCTCCACAGGTCCAAAATGCCATGTTAGTCATTAGAATTCAATAAAGGCCGTACTTGAAGGGATGCTGCTAGCATATTTACCAGCTTGAGTGAGCAGTCATGGTTTAGTGTTTGGAAGAGACAAGAGAACGGATATGAACAACCTAAGGAACTTGGAGCACGTAGGGAATTTACAGTAAGGAAGGTCTGAAGTCATAAATCTGAGGCAGCTATGGAATACTTTGTCCAGGTGATAGGTGCCTCAGCTGACATAAATCAGTGTAACCCTGTTGACTTGAAATATTCAGGCAGATGCTCAGGTGAAGTAAAGAAGCATGGTTGCATTGTAGTCAATACAGGCACTCTAATTTAGATTAGTCTGCCCACAGACTACAGTTACACTGATCAATTTACAGCTGAGCATATGGCCCGTAAAATGTAGCTGAACGAAATCTAAGTGGAACCAAAGAGATCAAAGATTTCTCTTAGAAGATGTAGACAAAAACCAAAGCAAAGCCAGATTTTCTGAACAGCTGAGCACTCTTTTCAGCAAAGATAGACTGTTGAACTGTATGAAATGGAAGAAATTGCAGAGTTATGTGAAGGAAATAGGCCTGGTCAACAGGCAAAAAGTCACTTGCCATTGAAAGGCAGGGAAAAAAAGTCTGATCAGAAGCATGGAAGAAGTTACAGTATGTCTAAATAGTCTTGATGACTTCTACAGAGAATTGTATTCATCTGCTGAAGGCACCAGCTCTCTACAGATTTGTCACTTGGTGTCACGAGTTCTCAAGGCGATCCTTGCATCTGTGACTTGCCATCCTAATCTGAGAGTTTCAAAATACGTTTTGAATGGAGGAGGCTCAGTAAGTATCGCTGCTCTGTGCTGTACATTGATTCACTGCTTTCTGAGGAGACACAGGACAGTTCCTGTTATATCCTCTTGAAACAACTAAACATGATTTAAGGAGCAGAGAAAATTGAGCCTGTTGTAGTAAAGTACAGAATTAGGTTTTGGATTGTAAAATTGGCAACTAGGTTAGAAAAAGGGAAAAGAAGCATTTCTACCTAGAAACCTATCTCTGTCCTTGGTCGTCACTGTTAGAGCCTCACCATGCCATTCCCATTAACGCCAAAATTCACCCTTCTCCATAACTACTTCATAATGCTGATTTATGGGCTTTTCTGAGAGATTAATGGTGAAAAACTATTTCATGAAGCAACATCCTCTTCCTTGATCTGGATCGTAATGCAGAAACTGTTGCTAACCTGGCAGTGTGTTTGCAGAAGTTACCCATTTTTTTGGAGAACGTGGAATCTAGTAATAGCTGAGACTTTCCTTCTTTCGTATCTCTTACTTTTAACTTTAATATTGATTTAATTTTAATTCAGTAGGAAGGAGAATAATAAACTGTACATTATCAGAGAGCCTACTCCTTCAGCGAACCATAAAGAAATCTGGACAGTTCCTATACCTATAGAAAAGATGTTTTGTCTAAGTATCTCCAGCCGGGGTACATACCTTGTACATTCACAGCTTGTGGATTATTCTGTAGCTGATCATACAGCTACTTTTAATACCAATTTTGTGAGTTTCTGAAAGTTTGTGGTTGGTTTTTTTTTTAGGCCAGAGAGCATAATAGATCTCAAGAAGCCACTTGGTGAACTAATCGGATAAAAGGAATTCTTATTTAAGATACAAATGTGAATGAGGCTCCCGTGGTGGAAATTATGAACCACATGATGGAAAACACAGTAATTATATTCATGACTAAGCAATGTTTAGTATATCACCCAGGATAAAGAAGGACACAAATGGCAAAAGTACTGCAAAATATACTACAGACAACACTGTACTAGCAAAACAATGGAGGAGATGAATAGAGACATATTTTTCTCATTTTTACTAATAGAAGGGTGGTAAAAAAAACAGTGCACAAAACTGCCATCTGATAGAACAGTTGAGATAATAAAAGAAAAGATAAGATAATAATCAAGGGGAAAAATTGAGGGAATATAATCACTTAAATACAGGCTACTACAAATTTTACTACTGTAGTTTAAATTAACTTACATTATGATACTCTTTTAAATACATTGAGCCAGTGGTGCTACTTATCGTGAGCAAATGCAAAAGATCCTCATTTGCAGAACAAGAAAATAGTTGATACGTTATTGAACATAACAGGTAACAAACAAGATTGACAACTCTATCCATCTATCCATCTCTGCAAAGAAATCCCAATGAGCTATGCAGCTCATCAGGAAGAAAAAGCTCCTGTTTAAGCCAAGACTAGAAATTATTTAATCAAAAGCACAATACAAAACTACTGTAGGGTATTTATCAACAGTTCACGGTCAAAACGGAAGGGCACAGGAAGTGGAGTTCTACCCTGATATTCCTGATATCAATGATGAGTATGGTGGCATAGAATATGATTTATAAATTATCAGATCAGAGACTGATGGGAAAGTCTTGAAGTGTTTTAGTGGAAAGAAATTTTATTCAAAATGACCTGGATATATTAGGAAAATATTTTGAGAAAGAAATAAATTGAAATTCAGTGGAGACAAGTGCAAGGTAGTATATTTTGGGAGGCATAATCAGATATAAAGTTGTAAGATGGAAAGAATAGGTTTGATAGAAGTTCTGTAGGACAATATGAGGAGTTCATTAAGGACCACAAGGTGAACACAAACCAATGATTTTGTGCAGATATGGAGAAAAAAAACATATTAAGATATGCAACAAAGAATATAAGCTGACTTCCTGCCTTTTTCAACTTTATATTGCTCTTCTCAGATGAAAACATGAAGACAGAGCTGGAAATGAATATTTCTGAAGCCCTTATCAGCATCACATTTCAACAGAAAATGTATCTAATTAAAATTCTGATAAGCTAAAACATGGACTTTAACACCAGTTTTGGTAAGAGAAAGCAAGTGGATGAGAACAGGGGCAGGGTACAGGTATGGATATAAACATCCATGTGATCATGAGTGAAGTCAGGGAACAGACTTGAGGTGTGATCAGGTTGGCAAGAGCACAGTCAAGGCAAAGGAAAGGGGCTCTAAACAGTGAATGTTGCTAAGGAACTGAATTTTTATACCTGCATCAGGCTACCTAACTCACATATTCTTGTTCTACATATTACATCTGAATAAATCTCTCATAAACTGATCTCTGAATTAAAGCCATGAAGAACATCTGAATTACTTATTGTGACCAGAAGATGCCTGAGCTTGTTTTATTTGCCTTCCCCCCAGCCTTCTTTTCCTTTCCTCTTTGTCTTTCTGGTTTTTTTTGTGTTTGTTTTTTTTTTTTTTTAATAAGATACCCTCACTTGAGCATTGTTGACATGTAAAAAATGTCAGCATGTGAAGGAAGAAATCATGGGGGAGTCATATCCTATAGACTACTTTCTCTTATTGCCAACTTTTATGTAGGACATAGTGTTGAAATAAAAATGTAACAGCTCTCCTGTCGAAGCTCACACTGGTAACCATATCCTGTTAAAGAAGGCAAGCAGCCGTCAGATAAATATCTAAGTCTTTATGGGTAAAGCGTTGAAAGCAAAAATACTGCACTTCATGGAGAGTTTTTTTCAGTTGGTTGATACTTTTCTACACATGAAAGGAGAAATCAATGTTCTTGGTTGAAAACAGTTTGGAAAGTCAAGCCAGCATTTTAAAGCAGTTACCTATACCTAAATTTGTGTCTTGACTTCCAACTAAGAACTTCAATTTTCAGTGTTCAGTGCAACACAACTGATGTTAGGGAATCAAAGAATTTGTCAAATGGGTATTATCAGCAATGCTGTGGGCCACACCTCAAATACTGTGTTCAGTTTTGGGCCCCTCACTACAAGAAAGACATTGAGGTGTGGGAGTGTGTCTAAAGAAGGGCAGCAAAGCTGGTGAAGGACCTGGAGCACAAGTCTTATGAGGAGCGGCTGAGGGAACTGGGATTGTTTAGCCTGGAGAAAAGGAGGCTCAAGGAAGACCTCATCGCTCTCTACAACTACCTGAAAGGAGGTTGTAGTGAGGTGGGGGTCGGTCTCTTCGCCCAAGTAACAAGCGATAAGACAAGAGGAAATGGCCTCAAGTTGCACCAGGGGAGGTTTAGATTGGACATGAGGAAAAATTTCTTCACCGAAAAGGTTGTCAGGCCTTGGAACAGGCTGCCCAGGGAAGTGGTTGACTCACCATCCCTGGAGGTATTTAAAAGACGTGTAGATGTTGCACTTAGGGACATGGTTTAGTGGCGGACTTGGCAGTGTTAGGTTAACGGTTGGACTCACTGATCTTAAAGGTCTTTTCCAACCTAAATGATTCTATGATTCTATGATTTTATGATTCTAATAGCAACTGTAACCAAAGTCAGAAGAGAAATCGTATTTCCAGGTATACATAAGTCCTTACTTGGAGATTCTTCTGCATGAATATTATTATATGTAAATATTTCGTGGTATATTATTCACAGTTCTATATTCTGAACTCTACACAGGTATCTCAGTGCACATTTCCACTTTAGAAAATTAGAATGAAATATTTCCATGTTCCTGAGATCCTTGACATGTAATAATCAAGTGAGTCAAGATTTAGGCTGCTGTTTTCTGTTAACATGTACAGTAAGAGAAATAAAATGATCCTTGTGCATGATTCCTACATATAAATGCCTTGTAGCTATTATTGAACCAGCAATTGGTTCTCCAATCTTCTATTAAAATATCAATAGTATTTTTCAGAGCTTAAATTGAGCAGTGATTTTATTTAAGGCTGCACCTAGACACCACTTTTCTTCGAAGAATCTCTTGTTGTTGCTAAAAATGAAAGCCATTCAAACAAGTGAGATTGAAACAGGGACAAGGAAAGGGAAAAAATCAATAGAACGTTTTCCAGGGTACTATCTCTGCTTTTGAAAAGAGACCATTAATAACATGCTTACAGTAAAAGCAGCTGCTTGTTCAAAGTGCATTCAAGGGTGAGCTGAAAGGATGGCTCTCTCTACACAGCCTCCCTGGAGAGAGAGTTTGCAAAGATTTCAAACCAGACCTCAGACTATGGACAAAAGCCTTTCCTAGGCATTTTAAATATTCTTATCTAATATTAGACTGTGAAGCTGGGGCTGAAATACCTTCTAATATTTTGCTCCTTATGAAAGGCAATGTGGGTCAGTCAATGAGCTATTGGTCTGAAAACCGCTTTACAGACAAAACACTGCAGGTTGTATTCATATCTCTGAGGACTGTAGGCGCCATGCTAACGCAAATTGCTACAGCCCTCAACAGTGATGGGCAGCGCTGTGGGGCATATACAGCAGTTCTTGCCGAAACGGAGGGCTCGATCAGTCCATTCAGAAAACTATGGTATCTTGAGACAAATTCAAGTTAAGGGCTGGGATAAGACTGAACCTTGGATCATCACCCAACTTGCTTCCAGTATTATTTCATGTGCTGAAAGGTATGCGCAATGCTTTAGAATACATAAAAGATCAACAATGCAGAGAACTTTTTTCACAGAGCTTAGCATTCTTGGGCATAATTTTGTAATATCTCTTTCATTTGCTTTGTTTAGATAACTGAAGCTGATCTATAGGTTTTCAGGAACATCAGGACAAAATATAAGGCATATCTTTAACAACAAGCATACCACAGATGGCCAAAGACCTGAGCTCGTACTTATAATAGGTTACTAATTATAAGTTACTTACTATGCATTCAACTGTCTTCTCTACGGAAACAATATAGTCAGTTGAAGAGCCTATAGCCTTCCAATGTGTGAATGTTGTGACCTTTATTATTAATTAATCTAGCTCTATCCAATCCTCACGATCCTGGTTCCAGAATTTGGGTAGCTGGAGAAGCTTTGGTATCTCTAACATCAGTGCCTCTAGATTTGTCTCATCTCACCTCATTAAGGCCTCCAACAGTCATTGCTAAATTAAGATTCTAGTTGTCTTGGTCTCTTCCAAAGTCACTGAAGAGTGACAGAAGCCTATAGAGAACAAGTCGGATCTTAGGTTGATTAGGAACAGACCAAATTCTACATTCTGTAGGGTTTTGATCAGAGTGTCTGGAGGGAATATCAAACTAAGGAGTTACAGCTGCTCCTTTCTGCCTCTGACTTCTTCTGTTCCTACACTCACATTGCAGGAAGAAACTGGCCTGGGTTAAAAAACCCTGTACGACAAACAAAAATAACATCATAGTTCTCCTTCAGAATCAGAGGGAGAAAGCTCAGTTTCCTGATCCATCTCACATACAGATACCGTCAATTGTTGGCTTGAATCAAGGGAAGAAAAAGCAATGTGGAAAGGGCATGGTTGCTTCTGGCACTGATTTGGCCCCTAAAGCTCCTGCGTTATGAAATCACAGCATAAAACTAGCAGGAAATTCCAAAATGTACACTATAATGGCATATATTACTCTAAAAACAGAGACCATCACTGAAATACTCACTCAACCCTTAATGCCTTTCTTCCTGGTCTCAGCTCTGCTGACTACAATTCCATAGATTTTGTACAGCGGTAACAATTTGGCATCCTTTATAGCAATGGGTTCGTGTGGGCACTCAGCATGCCAGATCTCATTGATTATTATATCTCTGAGTTTCTATTCTAAGGAGATGCTACTCATATAATCTGCTGGGTTGATAGATGAGGAGATGGCATTATTACAACGGGCTGTCCGCAGCCCCTTTTCATCATAGTTATAGCTACGGACTAGTAGGAGCCCCTCTGGAAATGAATGTTGGAAATCATAATGGCACTTTGCACGTTGCAATTTTATTTAGGGAAATACTATTCAAGACATAAAATAAGGAGCTCCTGTGAAAAGAAATAAACAACTGGGAACTTTAATATGATGGTTTCAATAAGAATCCTTATTGTTTTCAATAAGAATTCTGATGGCACTTTTATATTCTAGATTTTACCTTCATTTGCTTCAATTTTGTCCAAAGATTAATATGAGATGTTCATTTCAAAGAGAGAGATTACCACAGTGATTAAAATCTCTTTTGTTATGTGTAAGCAGAAGAAGCAGTTATTAATACTGAGAAATATATTACACGTCTCCCCTCTGCTCTGATTTCTCATGAAAGCACTCCTATCAAAAAAGTGGGCTTTTCTAGAACACCATTATGATTTATTTCTATTTTTTACCAGTAGCTTTGAGCATCATCAGTTGTCTAAGGTGACTCTGGTAGTCATGTTGTGCAAAGGAATAGTCTCCCATTCGAACAGATAGGAAAAAAATCCCTGAAAAAATTTTGATACCACTTAGGGATGAAGGGTTAAGACCTCATAGCTGGGGACAGGGTTTTAGCCTACCCAAAATACCCACCAAACCCTCATTAACATTTTAAAAATAATACTCATTCTCTGAACTGCCATTCTCCCTACCTTACTAAGGGAAGTGTTATTATCCTTATTTCACAAGAGGAAACTGAGACATTGAATTATTTAATGGTTATTTGAGGAAGAGAGGGAGTCTGTAACATTAGACTAAAATTTCCCTTTCCCAGCTACTCATTAAATATCCCCCACCCTGTCTGATTGTCAAGTGAACTCATGCACTGAGGAATCCTGAAAATTTTGCCACCTTTTTTTAGTGAATGAGCAGGATATTAATTTGACCAAAAAAAACCCCAAACACACTGACATCTATCAGAGTTTGTTTTTTATTCGTGTCAGAGATTTTTCAATTCAGCCCTTAAATTACACCCACTAACCACTCAGTTGCTGTTGTAGATGGTAACTGCACGTATCGACCATATGGACAAAATAACCATTTTGTTCATGTAATACAGTCATCTCAAATTAGGGTACACCAGAGCTGGCAAGATTTCTATTCTGAGGCAAATTTTGATTATTTGGATCTTAAGCATGACCCAAATTGAGTTTTAGACGTTGAAGTGTCTTGAAGGGGACTGTCCAGTACTTAGGACCTCAGTGGGTTTACCTGTTTGGTTGACTCGACCTCATGATTAGAAACTTAGGGGTGAAGACCCTTCAGGCTCAGAGTGCATTGCCATGGGTTCTTCCTATATTGAAATAAACTGGCTTTCAGGGTATGTCACCCTTCAGCAGACCTGTCACAAAGCAGAGAATACCAGAAAGCAGGATTCCTGGTTTTGTGGCTCTCCACCAGGAATTTGCACAGAGTCTGGCATAAACAATACGTGGGATACAGCAAAAGTCTGTCAACCCTCAAATCTTTCAAACAAAGCAGTGTGATGCTCAATAAATCAGTGTTTTTAACACGGCTTTGTTTGGGCAACAAGTGTTCATTTATCTCCATTCATTTCCAACATTTAATCAGGGGAAGGGAAGATACTGACTGTAATCACAGTCTGTAGTAATTAGCTATATTCATTACCTGAACAAGATCTCAATTGTAAAAATAATACTGTTTGTTTATAACTGGAATGGTCATTCTGCAGCAAAAAAAGCAAATATAAGAAGACAAGGAGTGGTCAGGATATGGAGTGGGAGCTGCAGGGTAAGGATGCAAGGAAAGAAAAAAAATGTGGGGACATTCTTTAGGAAGAAAGTTAGTCTGGCAGAACATATGGGGGAAAAAAGGAAACGGATTATTTTTGAGCATAAGAAAAAATGAGGAGATCTGGTGATGGAAATGTAGAAAGAGGTTTAGAGAAACAGAAGAAAGAAGGGGATAAGAGAAGAAGGGGGAAAGGAGGAAAAAGAGCAGAAAACAGCTCTTTTTCAGAAATCTTCTCTCTTCTTGTGAGGCATAGGCACATCCTAGCAGCTGTAATGAGTCTTCGCCAGTAACCACAAATGGATATGTGTGTCATCTACATCACATCTGAATGAAACTAAGCTACTTCACTGATGAAGTCTCCAGACAACTTTTCTTGAATGAAGGGAGTGTGATGTGAGTTCAACATGTGTATTACACGAGCCGTACAGTTTTCTTTATCTGTTGGATGAGTTTTGATTGCTCCAGTTGCTGCCTGCTGAATTGAATACATCATATTCAGCTTAACATCCCTTTATCTCACCAAGTTATTGAAGGAAGATAGAACTTCAGTACCCACCACCAGAGTGCATATGATAACATTCATCAAGTTAGTTTCATTTAATTACTCCAGTGCTTTTTAAAACAGGCTCCACTTATTTCTATGCACATGCATGTGTTAAAAATTAAAACAATACCAGTAACCGAAATCCTCAATGATGAAAATTTCTCCACACGAAAATTAATTAGGTTTATTTAATTGCAATGTATTTCTTCTGTAGTCTCAATCCCCTTGTGAAGACATTGGGGGAATGTTACTACCTGCTGCAGATTTTTTCTGTAAAGTTTTCTCAGTTTAAGACACGTGTATGTGCATATTTTTATGTGTAATCTTATGTAGGAGGATTATTCAGGAGCATCCATTCAAAAAGCAGGAGGTCTTTGTCTTTTACCAAATTTCTGTGGCTCCGATATTACAGAACAAAAAATTCTGTCTAAATGAACTGTAGGTCTGAAGGACAGAACAAAGGATAGATAGTCTAGATAGTTCCACATAGCAGAAGGAAGTGGGCAACAAGTAAGACCTTTCATAACACAACTTGTCAAACAGGAAAAATGTCCTGGAAAAACAGCAAAGCCCCACTAATCTTTAGGAAAAGCCATTGTTATGTTTAAATGTTTTAGGAGAACACAGTGCTCACTGCCTTGAAATGCAAGAAAAGACTGGTATTGTTTAAGTAGCTGGGATGGATCAATTAAATACCTGCTCTTTAATGAGATTCACCCTTCCAAACAGTCACATGAAAATTTGGAAAGATATTAGAGGAAACACTCTACACTGACATAGCAAAACCCACACAATATAAATTTAACCTTCTCTGTTACCACATGGCATAGTCTTTTAATAGTATAAATAGTAAGGACTTTAACAAATCTGAATAATACACCATCATATTCCCTACACCTTTGGCTTATTAGCAAGATGAATTAAAGATACTGTATAACTCAAGTAGCTTGAGCTTTTCTCCCTGTATATACCTCTTTCCAATAAATCCCCTGGTTCTGTACTTCACATTCTACTTAATTTACTTTTGTTTATCAATTAATATGACACTTGCATTAGAATATCACCAAACACACAATGTTGTCATACATCAACTTTGCAGGCAGCTTGAAAAATGCACCCTAACTTCATTAATGTCTCATAAGAACACTTGACACTAAAACACCTTCGTTACCTAGTACAAAGATTTTGTACCTAACATGTAGTGAATTTACGTGGTTAATTGCTTGGATTACTACATTAACAGGGACTATGTTATGGATTACTCCATTAACAGGGACATTTTCCTTGTATTTCCAAAAACGTAATATTCTTCTGCCTTACAAAAAAGCTTACAATCATTTAGCTAGACATGTAGCTAGAATTTTAGTTTTAAATCTTCAGTAGAGAGACACCTGTAAATCAGAGGTTGGTACCAAACATGACAATCCATCAGCTACAGTCATCTCCATATTTCCATGGATGATATTTGCTCAGCATGGCAGCTTTCCTGCAGGCTACTTTCCCTATACACAAGAGCCTGGATTTGGAAACCTGGGGGGGTCCATTTCCAGCTGGGACAGGAATTGAAGGGTTAGAAGTTGCAAGTATGAGCCATACAAACTTAAGTGGGAATTAACTTCATCCAAATGTACTTGTCTGAAGATAGGCAGAGCTGAGCTTTTAGACTCCTTCTATGAGCAGGGGATAGATGCAGGTGAATTCTAAAGGAATATAGCCATTATATCCAAAGACATATTTAAATCTAAGAACAAGTCACCCTACCTTTCTCTTTATTGACTATAGATGGAGTTCAGATGAACCACTTTTAGGCAGCAAAAGTTAGACATAAGTTGTGTGCATAATAATAAACACCCATAAATTGCATTGTTCTCCAGCTACATGAAGTGGATGAGCTGGGGAGGGTTAGATGACCACTTCAGTCAAAGAAATCCAGAAAGAAAAAAACTGGATTTACAATACACCAGAAGTCAAATACAAGGTTGGACACAGTTAAAATAGCTAACCACTGGAATAAATTGTCAAGAGAAGAACTGGATGTTTTTTTTCTGTAAGTCAGATAAAGGATACTGAGTTCTGTATAGAGAGATAATTTACAGTGTAAATAATACACCTTAAGTTTTTACAAGGTCAGACTAAATGTTGTACTAGTCTTTGCTGGACTGAGTGAGTCTGTTAATCATACCTTTTGAAGCAGGATAGCTTATGCAAATACTTATGACAACGGATTCCAAATACAGCTTCAATTACTACTCTGCTGTTTCCTTCCAATACATTCTTATTAGGAAGCTGGCTGAAAAAAAAATGCTTTTTTAAATTAAGTTCAATAGCAAAATTCACTGACTGGTGAAGAAAACTAAATTTACTAACTCATGGAAAAATTACTTAAAAATGGAGCTATAATATAATAAGAGCAAAACTGTGTAAATGGTCAGAAGAACATTTTTGAGATTTTTTTTTTATGTAATCATTCAGTTCCTCATGTAACACTGAGGCTGCCTGTAAACAAATCCACTCCTAGATTGGTGTGATTCAAAAGAAAAATTTGCAACAGCTGTTGTGTGAATAGCACCGTTCTGAGATTTGAGTTCCTAAGCTGATTACAGGCGAACATCTGGAAAATTGAATTGAATCCAAATCTACTAAAAATTACTGTGTCTGTTAGTTTGTTGTGTTCACTTCAGGAAATGAGCAATTTTATCATAATTTAAGGAATTTCATTGCACAGTTGGTGGCATATACATTGAAAGAATGAAGTAATCTGTATTCCTCTGCTATGGAGAAAACAGTCTTTACAAAAGGGGAAACCATCCACTTATATCTCCAGACATCACTGTGGGATCCTTCACATGGAGTCTGGGCAACCAAATGAAACCCCAGACCTCTGCTAACTGAAACGGGAACTTATTTATGTATGCAGATACGCATTTTTTTAGACCTTTAAGCTGTGAACTGAATCCTGCCTGTGAAGTTAAGATGAGCTGAAGCCCACCCAATGTACGTGGGATTGATTGATACTCAAATGTGAGCACAAGTTTTTACATCATGGATGAAGGGAAAAACAAAACGAAACAACTTTTTGACAAAATCGAAGGACTTTGTTTTGATTTTGAGGGGTTTTTTTTATCTTTTAGATTTAGAAATGTATAAATGTTGAAACCAAAAGTTCTTTTCAGCCATTGGAAAACATGTACAAAATGGCCTGTCCAGGATTGTTTAACAAACAGCTTTATATTTTCAGTTCAAGAAAAAAAAACACCTGTAAAATCATCAGGCATTTATAATATTCATCAGTGTCACCTTTTTCTGGAGAAAAAAAGAAAACAGAAAGAAAAAAACACTGATGCAAAAAACACCACCCAGGTCTAGTTACTACCATAGCTAACAGTAACCAGCTAGACTCTGGGGCAAAGAATTAACTATTTATCAGCCTACCTATTTATATTTTCTTAATATCCTTATAAATTATCTATGGACATTTCAAAATTAAATACTAGGGAAGACTTAATATGAGGGGAACTTGCCAGGGTTATTATTATTATTTAAGAACTTTGCTTTATTTTTCAGTGAAAATTGGGAAATTTAAACTCAGGATATTTCACTGGTAAGTAAAAAGTTGCAGTCTTGTCTTCTATTTATCATTTTGTGTTTGAACTCATTGACCTCATCAAAGATTTTCAATAATCAGGAAACATGTGGGCCCATAGGTGTTCAAAAAGCTTGGTCTGAAAAAATTCCTCACCTTTTGGGCAGGAGTCCCATTTCAGTGGAGCTACATCAGTGCACTACCAGAAATATGAATTAAGTCAACACAGTTTACACCAGATTATTTTACTGATATTAAAATAGCATTTTTAAATAGACTCAAACAATTTAAAAATAAATTTTCAATTGATGCATAATAACTTCAGAAGGGACCCCAGTCAGGGGTATGAGCCAACGAATGTTTAGCTGTATGGTCTGTCCAACAAAGGACACTTTCCTGAAGGGGGTCTAAGGTAAAATCCTTTTTTAGGTGCAATAAATTGTGGGGACAGGTAAGGAACACTGCAACAGTTACTGCAGTCTGAAACCTTTCTGGAAGATTTCAAGGTTATGTAAATTGTCCAAAATTTTGCACAGAAGTGCTGTAGAAAGGTGGTCCCTCTGTCATTTTGTTGTAATTTTGAGGTAAACATACATCCCAAATAGAGAAAAAAAGGTGGAGTTTAAATGATAGGCAGGATCACATCAGTGGGGTCCTTCACAGACATATAAATAAATGGGAAGAAATCTAAGCAGTGTGTTTAGGGGCAGCATAACATCTTGATTGGTTTCAGTGAGGTGCAAATATGGGAATTGTTTCATGTAACAATGGGACATATTGCCTCATTTAACAGGGCGGGGGGTGGGAGGGAAGGAAGGAAGGGAAGGGGGGGAGAGAGGGAAAGATTTAAAGAAAGAAAAAAATAAAGAAAGAGAAAGAAGCAAAGAATGAAGAAGAGAAAGAAAGAAGAAAGAAGGGAAAAAAGAAGGAAGGAAAGAAGAAAAGAAGGAAAAAAGAAAGAAAGGGAAAGAAAAAGAAAGGAAAAAAGAGGAAAAAAGGAAAGAAAAAAGAAGAATGGAACAAAAAAGGAAGAAAGGAAGAAAGGAAGGAAGGAAGTGAAAGAAAGAAAGAGAGAAAAAAAGAAAGAAAGCCCTTGTTATTACAGCTTCAGATTAGATGACAAAAATAAAATGCTGGCCCCAAGATCTGCATGGAGTCATTCAAACAGCTTAATAGCACAGGGAATAAATCACTATTATTATTATGAAACAGGAGACAGAGTTCTTGGGACCTGGAACTGTGCAGCTCAGCTCCAACTGCTGTTCAACATTCAGAACTACCAACTTCATTTCCTCCTAGCACGTAATAAATAACACATCTACCCAACATAAAAGCATTTTTATAATAGCAGTAAAGGAACTGCAGAGAGCGTGATTATCATGAACTAATAACACCCCGTAGAAGATATGCAGCACAGATTGGAGATGACCTGAAAATGAGACTGTGTTTCACATGGCTGGTACTGTACCTGACCAGACATTGTCCCATTTTAACCATGCTACCCCAAACTGCTACCATATTTTGATATTCTCTCCCCCTGCCACAGTAATTTACACAGAGAGAGTCCATTTATCATTGTGGGTTTTCTCTTTATGCGATGGCTTCTAGCACAAGAGCTAAAATGAACGCTGCCTTTTAATTCATGGCGCTGTTAGCTCCGTTCGTGCACCAGCTCACAACGCCTGTAGTATTTTCACAGCATCACACATCTCAAGGAAACAGAAGGGAAGCTCAGCTGGTCTCTTTTTAGTGCCTTTAGTGATACTCTAGCTTTGCAGAGGTGATGACTGTACTCTCTAATGGGAGAGAAGGGGTTGCCTGGGGGTTAAAATATACAGCTGGCTATTAGCCAAATCGGATTTGCTCCCTACATTTGCATAGACTTGTGTGACCGGTGACTTCATGCCTCAGTCGTGCCGTCTGTGAAGTGGATCCTGCCTCACTCTGTTCTTGCACGTGACTTTGTTCTCACACGTGTTTTACAAGGGACCCCAGCCCACGTCTCAGTACTGGGTGCTTGAATACCTGTGCAGGGGGAAACTGCTCTGGGTACTTACTCCACGAGATGCTTATTCATGGAGGTATGTTTCACCGGCGACCCTTGCACGTGTTCTGAAACAATGAAAAATCAGCCCAACAGCCCCACATCTGGTATCATTGGGAGGGAATGAATGGGAACGCAGAAACAATAATTTAATGAAAGTCCATCCCTCAATTACAGCCTCACATAATGTCCCTCAGACAAATTCTAACAGTGTGTGAAAGTCACATGAACTACATAATCTTCTCACATCAGGAAAGAAGCCAAAAAAGTTGTGTTCCTATGGTTGAAGTGCCCTTTAATTGTACTCACCCCTATAAATGACTTTATTTCCTCTATGATGGGTGTTTGATGACCAGAAAATAGCTGCAGTGATCCAGAGTAGTCTTCTATGACACGAGCTTTTAATCTTCAGCTGAGTGTTGGTATCCCTTTTCCCAGTTCGTGCTTCTTGATAGCACTGTGCAGCCAGAAAGTATGGGCAACTCTGGCTAATCTTAGAGTTTTTGGTCTGAAATTCAGCCTTTTATGGGATGTTATGAGATACTTGGGACGGCTTCTATAATCTTGGTATTACAGATCTAAAATCATGCTGAGCAGAAGACGGAAGCAGTCACAGAGGAAAGACTAGCCACATCTTGATGGAAAGAAGACAGATCTGTGCTCTGATCTCCCTCAGCCATCTACGGAGAGTGAAGAACAGACCAATAATGGTCTGTTTGTTAGTAATAATCTTGGTAGGGCCCCATGAAAAAATTCTTTGTGTTGTTTTACTTCTAGTTGAATTAAAAACTGAAAAATAGGTTAAATTGATCAGAAAGAAATAATTTTTTTTTCCATTTTCTCACTAAAAGAAAATAAAATACAAAATCTGGTTTGAAAATTTTTTCCACTTGAAATGGGAAGTTTTATTTTTTGGGGAGAGAGGTGGCTTAAATGACCTAAAGTGCCTGCCAATCTCATTTTCCTAAAAGTTATGATTTGGGTCATTTTTCCCACAATTCGAACAATGAAGGGGTAGATTAAGCAAGAGGATATTTGTCTTATACACAACAGTTTTGCACATTGTCTGTAAGTATTTTATAGTTTTGTGTTAGGGCAAACTTTAATATATATCAGAAAGATAAAGGGTTCTTAATCCTTTTTGTTGATGCTATTACACATTGTAGGGACTATTCAAATATCCATCAAACAAGAATAATGAGTTTTCTTGGAAAGAGTGAAGAGAGGTAAAGTGGAAACTCAGCTCAGCCTCCAAAGAAGTATGATATAACGTAAGAAATAAATAAGAGGGAAGGAAAGTGAAATTATATAATTCAGAGAGTGAGGGGTAAGCCAATCCCAAACTTACTGCAGTGGGAACAGATTGTCAGTCCCTGAGGGAAGGAAGCAAAGGAGCAACTGTATGCAAATGAGTATGATCATTTATGCAAATTATATTTACAATTGGTCATAGGATTTTTGTGGGCCTAGATGATTTCTGTGAGAAGCGAAACAGCAGGATCCGGGCTAAATTAATATACTAGTCTAGTCAGATTTTTTTTTTACCCCATAACATAGCAATGTAAGATACTGGATCAGGACAAACACTTACCAGGACATTGTTTCCAATAGTAGCTACAACAGATGCCCAGAAAAGTGTAAGAACAGCCTAGGGGTGTGAGAAAAGGGCATTGTGATCCCCTGGGATGATTTTCTGCTTTCCAGCAGTAAGTAGCACAGGGACTGCTGAGCTGGCGACCGCAGATGGGCTGTTGTGTTTAATAGCTGATGGATCTGTGGACTTCCATTGGATGTCTAATCTCTTCTTTGAACTCATGTATAATTTTTGACTGCTGGAAAATTCTGTGGTAGAGCTTCACAGTTCAATGTGCAGCATAGGAAAAAAAAAAAACACAAAAACAATCAAAAACAAAAAACCCAACAAAAACCAAGCAAAACAAGAAAAAAAAAACCTTTTAAATTTCCTGTCTGATCATTTCCTTGGGTGTCTTGCAGATATTGTACTGTGAAAAAGTGAATTATTTCCCCTCTTCACTTTCTTCACACCATTCCTGATTACATAGATCTCTGTTATATCCACCATAACCATTCCTTTTCATTTTCTAGAGGGTGTTTTATGCCTTTGATCATCTTTGTCACCTTCTCTCTACCTCTTCCAGTTCTACTATATCCTTTCTGAGACAGTGTGATCAGAATTGAACATACTATTCAGAATACATGAATGAAGTGATACAAAGCTTATTTGGAGCCATCACTGAATATGTATAGTTAGGGTTATTTTTCCACATGTGCATTGCTTTGCATTAGTAGAAATTAAATTTCTCAGCCATTTTATTACCCAGTCAGACAGGACTGCAAGATAATCCTGTGACTCTTTGCAGTCAGCATTAGATTTGACTACCCTGAATAATTTTTAGCACCTGCAAATGTTGTTCCCTTTTCAGATTACATGTGGATACCGCGAAGAACAGCGGTCGCAGTGTGGCTCATGGGGAAACCATCTCCTAACTTCCCCCCACTGCAAAAATAAATTATGTGCTCCCACTACTTGTTTCTTTATCTCTTAACCACCCCTAAGATGAGAACTTTTCTGTACCAGTCAGACCGTGAAAACGTGCTCCTTGCAGGAGCGGCTTTTAGATCTGCCAGGGAATTATTATGTTGCTTTGTGGAGTAGTACATTTCTTCACCTCACGGTCCTGCCTGGGGAGAGCAGCAAGTGTCCCCAATACAGGGAGAGCTGAGGTCTCCACCAGCACCTTCTGCCCACCGCTGCCCACTCTGCCCACAGCAGCCCGTTGTGCAGGAGTGCCCATGCCTGGGGCAGCGCTGCCCTCTCGTGTCTGTTCCACACAGCAAGCTGCCAACCCACTCGCGATGGAGACGGCAGGGCACCCGCGCCCAGCCTCCGAGAAGGGGTCAGCAAAGAGGCAGGTGCAAGTGTATAATATTTGTGATGGAGCCAGAGACAGTTTGCGTCACCCACAGTTAGGTCTGCTGGTGCACGCTAGGACTTCTGTTGCCCCTGAATTAGGAGGCATAGTGGAAAGGTTAGCTGAGCTGGTCAACGGTTGTCTTTTCATCCCATAGCATTACCATTAATTGTATATATATGTATACTAGTTAATGCATGGGAGATGAGATGACCTCCCTCACATAACCGTAAATGAGTGTTGAAATTGGACAGAAATTGGTTGCCCCTGAAAAGTTTCTGAAGCTGTGATGTTTTCCAGTTCATAAAGATCAGGTTGGACTCGATACCTTGACATGAAGTCAGTCAAGTGAGGATGAATTTCGAGCTTCACATTTTTCAAGTCTTCCAGCCAGAAGACACATTTTCATGCATTATGGCAGTATGTAAAGGTGCTTAAAGTGGTATTAATTTTATATGAGAGCTGCAGATTACTGTCAGTTGTCTGAGGGAGCTTTACCCGGGCTGCAGGATGTGGGCACTTGAGTTGACTATGAGCAGATCCCCCTGATTAGCAGGAGGACCTGAGAGCACAGTCAGCTCAACCCTACTTGGCTTTCAGCACAGAAGTCTCCTCTTCAATCCCAGTGTAAGTTAACTCCCATAGCTGCCATTAAGATCAATAGTCTCATTGATACCCAAGAAGTGTATTCCTAGATCCTGAATTTCTAAATCCATGTCTGCCCACTCTATTTCTCACATTACTTTCATATTACTGTGCTTACATAAAAGATGCACCACATGGGGCTGATTCTTCCTTATTTTCATCTAGACGGGCATTGCTACTCATAAAAAGAATAATTCTCTTACGCTAACAGTCACACGCTGGTGTAAGAGCAAGGAAAACAAGGCCAACATATACTCTTGGCTGCATTTTGCTCTCCCAGGAGGAAGAATGGATTAGATCTTTACCACATGATGGACAGAGAAATGGCACTTTGTTGACTGAAGCTACTCCTGATTTACACCAGGGAAGAGAGCAAACAGCTGCTCGCAAAGCTGGCAAGGAGAAAAGCAAAATACAAAACAGTTGGAGCTGACAACAACAATGCTTTGTTTCTGGTCAGCATAATCAGATAGCGACAGCTTCAGGGCTCTGTTCTCTCCTTTTGAAGAAAACACATAGCATTCATGAGCTGCAACAGATCCCAGCAGGCTAAACAGAGCAGCAGCAGATCCTCTGATTCCTCCCTTTGGTGTTTGTTGATCCATGAGCGCTGACCTTACTTTGGGTTAATTATGCCCATATTTATGCGTCTACCAGAAGCTCCTCATGTTTAACATGTTCTCTAAATTTGGCTGTGCATCTTTTTTTGTGGTCTGTTCAGATCGCCTTTGTGTAGTAGACTCTGCAGATTTCTCTTTTCTGCCTGTATTACCTTAAGGACCAGTTGAATGACATCTTCTGTGCGTTCTTTCAGCGCAAAACATTTGCCAAGCACACATAATGTATATATCAGCCTTGTGGCAGCAGGGATATACAGCCCTTCAGCTAAGCAAAAAATAATCAGTAAATGTTTATTGAAAACACTTACCAATAAAGAATGGTTTTGACTAAAATAAGCAAAATGAACTGTAGACAGAAGATGTTCATTTTGGTGGAATATTTTCTGTGTTTAGATAAAAAAGTTCTCTTTTTGGAAACTTCTAAAAAGATCATGGAGGTTGCGGGGTTTTTTCCCTTTTTTTTCCTGTATTTAAAAAAATAAAAATAATAATCTGTTTCTTAATCTCCTGTAGGACCAATAGCCAAACTGTGGCTGGAAATATAGTGGATGGGACAGGATTTCTCATTCTTGTAGGACTTCTCACATCATGTGACTGAGACTTTGTCTGTCCTCTGTGCAGTAACTCTGGGGGAGGAGGAAACTATTGTCTGCTCACCTTTTCTCCTCTGAAACCCTGGCAGATGCCCATCTACTTCCCTTCTTTGAGGTATGAGGAAAGGGATTGTCATTGTCTCCTTTAGCTGGAAAATGATGTAGAGGCATCACTCAAAATACAGAGGGCTATGCGATGCCCATAGCTGAGATTAGAACAATGCTATGGACAGTTGTTTTTCAAGATGTGATAAGGATATTGTATTAATTTGGCATTTTTTGGCAATTCTAGATGAAGTCATGGTGAAAGTTTTAAAAGCAGGCTCCTAGCTGTGTGTCCCTTCCTTGCTCCGGAATAATTTGGATGGGAAGTTCTGTGAGCAAGAAAACAAAATTCAGCATTGTGGTCTGTGGGTAGCACCCACGTCTTGACATCATTAAGCTTGGCTTTAGGGCACAGCTTCAAATAAATTCATGGTAACGATGATGACCTTTAAGCCTGGGTTGGCCCATGGAAGGACTGGAGCAACTGCTGTGGGTATGTCATCAGCACAGCTTTATCAAGAGTACTTCATAGTGTAGAAGTTTGTGGTGGGAGAATTTAGCCCAAAAAGAGCCATGGGAGAGGTTCTAACAAATCTAAAGGAAACCATCAAACCACAGTGCACTGCCTGCCATTGCATAAGGGAAGGGAAAAAGAGCTTTACATTTTACTGGTGACTGTCAGAAGTGGGAGCTGGCTGAGACAGAGGAAGGATTTACTCAATTTCTTAATTTACTTATTAATAATTCATTAGCTATGACAGTGGCAATTAAGCCCCAGACTAGCTTTTTCTGTCTTTTCATCTTTCAGCCTGCAAAGATGGACTTTGGCTAATCCATTTCTAGAGATCTTCTGTCTAATTTTCATTTCTCTTTCCCCTTTTCATTCATTGCAGCTCTATTTCTACTTTCAATTACATTCAATTCTTCACAGCTTCCTTTCCTGGCCACATACTATTATTGCTCTTCTATTTCCCAATGTGATCCTCCTAGTGCCTTCCTGACATTATCACCCACTTTGTTTCAAGAAGCCTGGTCCTTACTCCATCATGCTCTTAATTGGCTTTTGACCTTCCCATACCGCTCTGTCCTGCCTGTTTGTAACCTTGATCTTCTCCACATCATTCTATGCTCTGGGTTTCACATTCTGCATTTCCCTCTCTTCACTTGTTGTCTTCCTTAACATATTGCCTTCCTGCAAACCCTGCTCCTCAGCTTAATCAAGTGTGATTTTATTAACCCCTCTTTTGAAGGGAAGGCTGTTTTCTGAGTCTGCATATGTAGATGGCATTCATTTCATCTCTCCTTTGCAAAGTTAAAAGAGGGCATCGTATGGTAATGAGGAGATGCATTAGAAATGCATATGTTTGCTGTGCTCTAAGAGATGGGTTTTGTAGACCTTATGTGATAATCAGTCCTTAGGTCTTAGCCCATAAGCAGTTAATTTAGCTATATACATAGTATACAGTATTCTCTCAGAAGAGGATAATGAAGAATACCACTGTAACATGTTAAAAGCACCAGTAAAAAAAGGGAAATCATCAAGAGTGTAAAATATCTCTGAGTATTTCTGTGAAACTCAGAAATAATACTTGGCTATCTTTCACACCATTTGCCTATTTTCCTCTGTTTACTTTACTTATATACAGACATGAAAGATAATTTCAACTCTACTGTGCTCTTTCTATATCTGTTTATAATCAGAAATACAAGCAACTTGTGGTTCTTCTCTTGGCTGGATCACACAGGCAACGTCTCGGGTGGTATAGATCAAGCTAGCACCAGTGACACAGAGATATATTTATTTATACCAGTTGAGAGTTAGACACCAGGCTTTTCTCTGCCAGTGGGGAAAAAATAACACTGACTTTCTCCTACTTCAAGTGAAACTGGACAATAACAGGTTCAGGAATTGCCTATTCTAATTTTCCAGGACAGGATCTTCCTGTCTGGGTATTTATACAGCAGCTACCACTGTGGTATCTAAACCCCCTATTGATTTATTAAAGTGCACTCATAAAGCTCTCTGTATTTTTTTCCTTGCTCTGTTATTTTATGTGGTGTTATTGTGGGAAAACGAGGTCAATGGAAGAATGTTTTACATTTTGTTCTGAAAGTGCTGAGGTTTACAGTCACTCTGATGTGTTCCAGAAGCAACTATCACAACGTGGACCAGTAGCCAAGAAACCTCTGTCTCCTGCTTTCACGAGTTTCCTTCTAGCCATTGTTCATGAGAAGTGGAGCTCCCCTGTGTGATCTCTCTGATAACATCGATAAATCGAACTGGGATTCTTGGAAACTGAGGAGCAAATTCTTGACTTCATGTAAGAAGTCATCAGCTGGTCATCAAATGCTGGTCTGCTTTCAGCAGTTGCTTGTTCAGCAGATGGACTGTTGTGCTCTCCATCAGCTGGAAGGTGTGTTTTGTTTTGGTTTTGGTTTTTTTTAAGCTTGGCAGTAGCTTGCCTATCTAGAGTTTAATACAGTCACCAAAGCCAGGAGGTGTGGGAGTGGGTAAACAGATGTGTCACTCTTTGAAGCTGCAGCCAGAGCTCATGAGATGAAGTGCAATAGTACCCTGGTTGAGCCTGAGACATATAGGCCACTTTGGGTGCACACGGGGAGTATGAGGAAGCATCTTCTCTTTAGACATGTGAATAATAGCAGTAATCTTCAATGGAGTGGGAATACCACTGGAAAGGAAGTATCGCCTCCACTTTTCTCAGCTCTGGCTGGAACAAATTGTTCTTCATTTAACTGTGAAGCCAAGAGACTGAACAGCTTGAGTATATTCCGGGAATGGTAATATTTGAATGAGGTGATCCAGAGGGAAAAACTGCTCATGTGTTTCTGGCATTCTTGTTCATGATATCTCAGAGTCTTCACTTCACAGGGAGGTTGGACAGGATGGAGCTGAAAGCAGGGCCCAAATGGAAGTGTGCACAGATGTAGTCTGGAAAGAAAGGGGCAAACAGTAGTTACGAGAAGGCATGAGGCACGGCCAAGTTGTGGTCTTCCACCATCTAAGGGAAGACAGCAGAATCTCAGCTCACCTATGCCATGTAGGGGTGCAGACAATGTAAATACACATATCAGGTCCTTGGAAGAACAGATGTCAAGCCCCATGCTTTGCAGCACAATTGCTAATAACAATCGCTACCAACTACAATGTCCCTTCAAGGACTTGCAGCGAGTCCCAGGCCCCACATAGCTGTGCAATAACTGATTCCCATCCATGACTTGCCATAGGAATGGGCAAACATTTATCAATGATACAACTAATTTCTGTAGACATTCCTGTCTGCCCTCCAAACCTGCCAGGGTCCTGACCGACTGGTAAATTTTCTGCCGTGGTGGTGAGGATGGATTGGGATGTCTGTAGGGAAAGAACTTTGCTACTGGGCAGAGCTGGTTAGCGCAGCACTATAGAAGATTTCTGAACTATGTACATGGACAAGATTACACATGGACATTTTGTATGGACAGGAGCAGCAGGACTAGGTCATCCAGAATATTTTCCTGAAACTTGCATACTTAACAACAAAGCAAACCAGTGATATTAAAAATCCATAAATATTTTTGGACATTTTAAAACAAATTGAACTTAAACTGGTATCTGCAAAACCCAATATGTTGTAAATTAAAACCTTCATGAGAAAAAAATATGCCAGTGCTTATTTTTTTTGGAATTAATGTGTATTAACTGCAGCCAGCACTTGTTCATCACCGTGCTGTGCTGATACTGGAACAGACATAAATATAATCAAACCCAGGTCTCTTTCTTTCTCTTTCCTTCTTTTCCATTCTGACCAACGCTTTTTAATTCAGTCCATATGAATGAAGTTCAACCATTAATTTTATATAACCTGATCTATGCCACAGAATAAATAATACAGTATCTGTTGCCAAATTAGAACAGTCTAACTGAAATAGATATGTGCATTTAGTGAAGCCAAGGCATAATTTGCTTGAACCAATATTAGTACAGCCGCCAACATATGGGATTTTAAACCCAAAGTACATTTGTATATGGGCTTTATAATGCAAATGGATATATGTTTTTCCAAACCAGTGTATATTCAATAAAACCCACCAGCTTCCGGAGTGTCAGCTGATACAGCAGTGGGTAACATGCTATCTTTCCTCCTTTCATTTTCATGTTTAATGAACATCTTTCTAAACTTGTTTGGTTTGATTTATTTTGTTTCTGGCAGAAACATCTTCAAAAGCAGAATTCTCCTCTGTGATTCTAAGTTCACTCTTCTGTTTCTCGGTAGCAGTCCAATGTCATAACTTAATCTGGAAGGAAAGGCAAATTTCCAATACATACCTGTAATTATTTTGCAGTCCTCTCCACCCTTGGGATCTGTGCATTCTGAAATAAGCATGGAATTGAACTGTCCAAAGGAAGAGTTTTCAGAAAAGAGGCACTGAGCCAAATCTACCTCAGTTGGTTTAAATAGGATAACTTATTTTGAGCATTGATCTACATAAGCAAAAATATTATCATCTTTGCTGAATATACTAATCCAGAAGAGTGCTTTTATCCTTCACCCTTCCAGCCACTGAAAATAAAAGTTATGTTAGTGTATCCCTTGCAGGTTCTGCTACTAGATGAAAAAACTTCAGGTTGAACTGTTTTGGTGTGGTTCACCAAACCAAGAAATCTGTAGCTGATGGTAATTTTGGAGGAGGTGAGAACTGATGTCAGTGACAATAAACTGTGTAATTGTATGGCTGCATAGAGAAATTTCTTCCTAGCTCCAGATGTTAATGTTTGGCTTATGTTTCCGGTAAGAATAAACAGGCAACCCTCCCTGCATAAGTGTTACTGAGTCTGTACTATATGATCAGCCACTTTGTGTTTGAAGAGACCTTTTGAGTTTCTGCTTCCTGGAAGTATCATATTGGGGTAAAATAAACACAGAAGATTGACCACCAAAATTTTGGACTGCTTCTTCTGCAGGACCTTCTCCAAAGGTTCAGTGAAGTGAAAAAAAAGTAAAGCCTCCAATGACTGCAACCAGCCTTGGCTGTTCCCCCAAATTCTGATGTCTGGCTCAAGTTACAGCAGAGGTGGCTTATGGATAGAAGAGACTCAAACCCAGCTGAGCGTACAGATATCATTCCAGGTGCTAAACTATATTACTCTTTTCCCTCACTTTTGAATGTTGTGGAGATTTCATTTCTAGGGTATAAAACCTGCTGATACCTCTCATGTTTTGCAGAAATGCTAAAGAGGTTATTTAACTTTATTTTTGACATCACAAATGAAAAGTTTGTTGCGGGTGATTTTGGTTCAGTTGCAAGATGAGTGGCTCAGAGCTTGCTTGAAGGTTACTGCTACTTTGACAGTAAATCAATCAATACATCTGTACAAACTCCATCATGGATCTCTTTATCTGTGTTCTCCTGTTATATATATGTTATTCCACTGTATGAACTTTTTCCCTCCTAACCATTGTTTTTACCTAAAATAGTTATGTACTTAGAATACTTCAAGTATTAATTATAGTCATCACAAGCTTAAACTGAGTCCAGAACTGGAAAGAACATAAAGGAATACATGAGTATTCCTTTAACCTTCATCTGTCCTACATGGAAAGCAAGGCTAGTTTCTTGGACACGAAAAGCATATATGTTTGAAGTGATGTTCATCTTACATACTTCCACGTTTCTACTGTGTAAGAGTCTACATCCAAACCAATTGTCTTGATTCTCATTGTAACCAATGGAGATTTAGTCAATAGAGTAATATGGCTTAGAGCTGTAGAGTCACTGGACTTTCACCAATGCAGGTGATCTCATCCTATTTTAGGATGAGTTGAGTCATATTCTGTTGACAGACTGATTAAGGATTTGGATCAATTGCTTAAAAATATGCCTGTAATGAGCACTGAGACAGCACCACAGGCTGGCAGATACAAAACCTATGGGAGACCCACACTGTACAGGAGAGCCAACTGGGCATCTCAAACAGCGCTAGATGTCCATGTTTGTACTTAGGCACCTGTGCTTCGGCAATTTAATCGAGTTTTTAGCTAACATGTTGAAAAAGATCAAAGTGAATAAGTATCCTTCTGTTTCTCAGTATTATTGAGAAATGGGAGCCTTAATTCTTTAGTGAAAAGTTAGGCTAACTAGTATATTTGTTTGGAAAGATTAGGGTGAAATCCTGGCCTCATGGTAGCTTAAGGTGAAATTTGTACTGACTTTAGTTCCCAGGAATTTTTTAGTTCTCAGGAAATGGCAGTTTTCTGACTATTCTCTCACCACAGTGCTACGCTGACATTATTGGGACTATGCCAGTAAGCATCATATGAGGATCTAGCCCTGAATTACCCATTTACGGCACGAGGGCAGTAGTAATAGTACAGACCCACATTAAAGAAGGACATTTGTTTCTTATGAAATCAGTTAACAGTCACGAAAACCACTTGAAATTAATAGAAACTAATTGAAAGCAATGGAGAATTACCTGAAAATGTAGCACAAGTAGATGAAATTAATTGAAGATAATTGATAGTGACTAGAATTAATAAAAAATGGAAACAAATTGGGCGTAATTGAAATTTATTGAAATTGAATTAAACTCAATAACTCAAAACCTATTAAATTTAATAGAATCTAATTGATATTAATTTTATGCAATGTTTAATACTAACATAACATTCTTAAAAGGGATTTTTATTAGATATTTTATTTGTATAACACTATTTTCATATAATAGTAAGAATAAATTTTAACAGCAAAAATTATGCAGAGCATAGAAACTTCAGGTTCCTTTTGGAATAGTTATGTGGATGGCATGTGATACTGATAACAAAAGTTCCTGACAAGATTTAGTAAGATAAAAAAAGTCTCATGGATTTTATATCATGGTTGAGGTTTTTATTGGAGTTTAATGAGAACATTCTACCCGTTAAGATGTTGGCTTTGATTTGATAAATAACTCCTTGACCAGATATTGAATCCAGCATCTGTCTTCTTTATGAGTGTACTGTGAGAACTTTTATTTGTTGTCTTTAACCATGAAGCATTTTAAGTCTTATGAGCTTCCTTGCAGATTTTCTTCTGTTATATCACTAGTGTTTTTACCAACTATTTCCACCTTCCTCAACCTTTGTCAGTTGAAAGAAATAAATATTTTCTCACATAAGCCCGTTAATAGATATATTGAGCTCAATGACTTAATTATACTTTCCATGGATGTGTGTTCTTGCAGTAACTTGTGGGAAGCGAAGAGATAATGTGAAATACTTTTCACTGAACAGATGCTGAGATCCCATTATTCAAAAATGTGAAAGATGAAGAAACCAGAAAAATCAGGAAGAAAATATAAAAGTAGAAGAAAATGTATTTTAATTTATTATTTCTCAAACTAAAAAAAAAAAAAAAAAACCCAAACAGAACTACTTATGATATATCTACAGGCTCCAGTTCTAATTAAGACCAAATGTGTAAGTGTATGTGTAAGACCAATACCTTTCACGAAAGCTGAAAAGGCAGATGTTACTTTTGAAAAACAAACTTATGTCCTGGAATAGCAAAAGAAGGATATGGTTTAAGCTAAACAAATTTATTTTAATTTTTTTTTTTTTTCTTTTGTGTAGGGACCTACTACTCAATGAAAACCTCAGGGAGGGTTAGGTTTTGTAGAATGACTGATGGGTAAATAGTTATGAATGCTTAACACATGCCTGCAAGTATCAGTGTTGTTAAACAAATCTGCTTTTCCTATTCACACATGTGCAAATCCCTACTGTTTGTACATATCTACCAATTTGCTGGAAAAATTAGGTGAAGGTAACAGAACTGAATTCCTTTACTTCATGCACCTTTCTTTGTGGGACCTACACAACTGGTGATGCTTAAACAAACAAGGTGGGAATCAACTTACAAACTAGGATACCAAAGTTTAGGAGACTGAATATAGGTTTTTACAAATGTGCTTCTGGCATCAATTCCCACTGTAGTCATTGGAAGTCTAGTCAGTGCAGTCAATGGAGCCTAGATTCATTCAGCCAACAAAATGCAGATGTCTTCTTTAGGTCTGGTTGATTAGATCTCTAGATTCCACTGAATATCTTGTGGCTTAATTCTGTCCTACACTTAGCACTGACTACCATTTAAAACATGTTAGGGATCCAAGTTATCCATGGCAGACATTACACAGGATCTACAGGATACTTGTGGTCAGCTGGAGATCATGCAGGATGCCTTAGGACAGCTCAGGGAGTACTCAGTGCTTATGTTAAAGTTACTGAATCATGTCCCTGACAGTAATGAGAACTTACACACTTAGGTCACATTTAGTCATCTATAGGCCAATGTCTAAATTTATGTACTTTAACCAACAAGTTGAATCATACCACTAGCTGGACCCTGTAATTAAAATCAGGGTAGAGTGGTTTGCACTCAGCAGTCATTAAGTGGATTTTTCTGGCATTTCTAAGAAGAATTTTGTTTTGGGGAAGATATTTGTTTAGGGTAAAGTGTAGGGATGCTTTCTGACAAGAAGGACAAATTAAAAAGAAGAAGTTGGAGAACTGAGGGAGAAAAGAAGAGGCATTTAAAAAAGGAAAGAAGGAAAATAGGAGACAGAAGAAGGAAAAACAAAAGAAGGGGCTAAAAGGAGGGAGAACTGGATGAATAAATACTACTCAAATGCCCTCCTGGACATACAAACACGGGTTTCGTGTGTTCTCACACAAATCCCCAAGAGTTTGCTGTGGCACCTGTAACTGGTCATGTATTACACCACAGCTCTGATGCCATGCAGGGACTAGGCAAAACTGCCTCCGTGTTAAGTTTCCTGAAGTGCAAATAGCTTTAGTAGCATTTGTCAGGGAAGTTCTGTTGGGAAACAAGGCACCTTGTGAAGCTCTGGGGAGAGCTGTGAAATTCACCTCAGGAATGAAACCTGAAACCGAAATCCATCTCTCCCCATTTGTCATTGTGAGGAAGTTAATGGCCTGCTCTGCCTGATGCACAGCAGCAGACAAGCTTCTTTGATTTACTGATTATCTGGGTGATGTTTGAACCACGTACACTGCTAGGGAACACTATGGATTCTCCCTGCTTCCTCCAGCCTGTTTACCCACTTCTGGCTTCCTGCTGAGACATGATTTCCTTTGATTAAGCACTTCAGTTTAATTGTAAAATGGAAACAGAAACATAAGACACATAATCCGTTTCAGCTGAGAGAAAACACCAAGTGACTTTTGAGTGGGAAAGGGCACAAAAATTGATTTCCATGTCCTGTACTTTTGACTTCAGCCAGAAGCTTATGGGGTGGTAGAGGAAAAGGACAATAAAGTGAATCCTTGGAGAATTTAAATAGCGCTGGGTAACCTGTTCCAGTGCTGCACTGCCTTTCTACACCACAACCTGTAGCTATCTTACCATCTGTTGCCTCTGGAAAGAGCATAGCAACATCATCTCTGCAACTCCAATCAAATAGGTTGCTATTGGATCCCCTCTCAGCATCCTCCTCCCAAAATAAACAAGCCCAGCTACTAAGCTTGTTATAGATCATTTAACCCAGGACCCTGATCATCTTGTTAACTCCCCAGTGGACCTTCTCTAGTTTTTCAACATCTTTAGCTGAGGAACCCAAAATTGTACATAATAATTGCCCATCCAGTTGCCCATCAGATGAGTCACTGGCTTAATATTTTGAGGCCCTGCATGAAATAAAAAATGTCTTAAAAATAGAGGAATGGCAGATAATTGAAGGGACCTTTGAGCATAACAGATGGCAGAGATCTGTCTAAATAGAGTTTGCACAAAAATAAGTCAATCTATCAGAGACAAATAATATGTTAGATTCTGATGACAGAAAAGAGGGTAGATTTAGACTACTTCTAAATCATTAGATCTCAATCTAAATCTTCTAGATTTAAAGAGAGTAGATTTAGATTAGATATAAGGAAGACATTTTTTACAATGAGGGTGGTGAAGCACTGGGACAGGTTGCTCAGACAGGTGGTAAATACCCCATCCCTGGAAACATTCAAGGTCAGGTTGGACAGGGCTCTGAGCAACCTGATCTAGTTGAAGATGTCCCTGCCCATTGCAGCAGGGGGTGGACTAGATGACCTTTAAAGGTCCCTTCCTACCCAAACTATTCTATGATTCTATGATTCTAAAAGTTCCCCCATTGCTTTCCGGGAGAAAAAAACCAAACAAACCCAAAAAACTGTAGCAGGTTTATCAGATGCTCAGGATTCCGTTAACAGGCCTATAAGAACAGTTGGGAGGAGGGAGAAACCTTGAAATAAGAATCACGAATGTGCTAAATCACCTAGAAATATATACTGCAACACTTTTGTGAGCGATAAAAGCATGTTACAATTTCAATGCATTTCTCAGTCCAGTCTGATTTTTTACAAACTGGCTTTGATTGGCCAAGCAGATTTCTGAGGAGATGGGTTAACTTCTGTGAATAACTCTGCTCATTCAAAATTGCTGTTTAGATATTCTGAACTGTCACATCATATCCTAGCATGAAAGTACACTTTTGCCCTTTCTTATAAATCTTGAATTACATTATAACACAGCTCAACATTATTCAGTATCAGCTTTTTCCTCCTTCTTCTTCTTTTCATTGTATTTATTTATTTATATCCTGATAATAACATCCTTGGGGGCATTGTATAGGCAAGACATGTATCTTGGCCTCCTCCTTTCCCCAGGAGTGCAATTGCCTTGCGGTAATTATAAGATGTCGTATGTTATTATGAAGGTGCCTTATTGCTCAAACACATCAGGGATATCTGATAATGTAATTACTTCACCTTATAAAACTATTATAAATCATGCATGGGGAACATTTTTTTCCATAGCAAAGCTGTCTGAAGAATTATCACGTTGCATGGAATGGGAATATCATGGTATGGCTAGCATTATGTTCCCTAAGCCCACGGTAGGCAATGGGAGTATTAAAATAAAATATTTAACATGAATGATTAAAGAAAACACATTCAGAAAGCATGGCTCCTTTCTAAAGGTCTAGGAGAACAGATTATTATCTAAGTGAGCATATTCTGCTCTTGTGCCTTCTGAGACCTGAATAGCAGCTGCAGATTTGCTGTTTCTCTTTTTCTCTTGACTTTCCTCCTTCCTCCTCCTCCTCCTCAGCTTTCCTGAGTGCAGTATAATTGTTATAAAAGCAAATCAATAAGCACTTGAAACATTGGCCATTGTACAAAGAATTGTGCTTCTATTGGCCATCACTTTAATAACATCTAATGATTATTTCTCCTCTTTCAGCCTCTGAGTTTTCCCGGCACTTTATTGATTAGAGCTTGTGACAGAGTTCTGATTATAATTAAAAATCATCAATGGCCAAACAGAGAGCAGTTCTACTTAGCAATAAACTGAACGGATAATCACTAGGTTAGGTGATGCAACCACAAAATATTTCCAATAGTACCAGGTAGAGAATAATGGAAAGTCACTTGATGAGTCACAATTCAGTAGGACTTTACTGAATCTTAGATAAAGGCTTTTGTGTCCTAAGTAAATAGGTAGTGTTATTGCTCTAAATCAAACTCGTTCACACCCAGGGTTCCCAATTACCACGGTGGACCAATTTTTGAGATTTTTGGCCTGAAGGTGGCAATATACCTCTCCAGGATTCACTAAAAAAAATGCAAGACTAGATCTGATAATGTGACAGGCAAGTGTATAGGATAGGAAAAAGAGGGAGAAGACCTCCTCTAGCAGTTCCTGGTAGTACATGAGCTTGTGGAGGCATGACCTTGAGGTCAGTCCAGCATTCACCGATTAGCTGTACCCAGTTGTGCATGTTGTAGAAAAAGGAGCTAATTTCCAGAAGAGGCAATGTGAAATGGCTGCTATGAAACTCTCCAGTGGAGCTAGCACCAAGTAAGGTAGAAGCAAGAAGAAACATTACAAAGCTGTTGTTAGATAGGAAGGACAAGAATAAACAACAGTCCAAGTACTTGGATTTGGAACATGAACATCTCCAGAAGGGCTCTGACCAAATTCAGCTACAAATTTACTTGACAAACTGATATTTACACCATTAGGCAAATGGAAGCAATCTAGTTTAATGAGAAGGACTGGATAAAGAGTCTAGAGACTTGAACTCTTTTTCTCACGCCTGCTGCTTTAGGATCTGAGAGCTTCTTTCTCTACCCATTAACTTTATCCATAATAAGTACCTACATTTAAGAAGACAAATCTTGGGTACCACAATGTGTACTAGATCTTTTATACCAAACAGTTATTTTTCTTTCATATATTTCAAAGGCTGCATTTTAAGAGCTGGAAGCTCTAAATATTCTCCACCCTTTCATCCAGAGCTCCACACAAACTGATTTATAAGATGCACTGGGAATTGCTAAATGTCTTCAGCTTTGTCATAATATGCTGGAAAACTCATCTATATTCCTTCTGGTTGTTAAACTCACATCAAGCTCAATTGTTAAACAAATATGAGGGAAGATGGTGCTTTTAATTTTATGGCCTGCCTACAGTACCGTATATCCTCTCCAGTTTGGAGGATGCTCTAAGGTAAGTCTGTGGAACTGGGCTGAGCAAATCCCATTTTTCTCACAATACATGCAACCGCTCTGGGAAATCATGTTGGGTACATTCATCTGAATCACCCTTCAAATCAGTCACCTTGACATAGCTCAACTTTGTGCTTCAGTTTAAAACCTGCACAAGACGATTTCTTAAAAGGTAGGATGATTGTCTTTTGTTGTGAGGAAGTAAAAAACATGGGACCTGCTATCAGTCTTCATATAGCCTTTGTGAGCTTGTGCGAATTATTTACAGAGTCATTTTCAGGCACATAAAAAGGAGTCAATATCCTACTTAATTTTAAGTTACTTTATCCTTGTTGTTTACCATGCATTGGCTGGAATCCTCATGCTTTCAACATGCTTCTTTTCTTCTATCCTTGGTGTGTCCAACTCACTTGGAATGCAACAGCCATAACCCAGGAGCCGTCCTGTGCCGTCCACCCAGCAGCAGAGCCTCCCTGATCTTGTAGGAGTCTCTATGTGTTTGAACTGTAAAGAGTTACTCACCATCATTATCCTCCTCATCATCATCATAAACAAATGGATGAAAAATGTGCATGTAATGCAGAGCTACACAGTAGAATACTTAGCCCTTTTCATCGTTATTTATATATACAAAAGTGCAATCATTTGCATTTCTCAGATTTTGCGTAATCTGCTGATCACCTTTTTTTCTGTTTTAGACTGCTTAACACTCAACTAGGTATGAAGAGCACTGCATTTCTTTGCTATTGCAGCATTTTGAAAGTGCTTCACTAAGGAATTTCTAGTCCTGGTAACGAGCATGTGTGTGCATATGAGCTTGAAATCTGCCTCCAGGGGCTTCCTCTTTGTCCAGGCAAGGGGTAGAAGGAGTAATGTGCAAGTGCTTCTTCTCAAATAATTGCTGCACTCTGCTGGTCAGCCTTGACATGCCACAGAAACTTTGCATTTATTTGGAGGGCAAGGCAGTAAGGATATATGTGCAAATATGCAGGTGGGAATAGAGTAAGCAACACCAGTTCTTCCCCATATATATTACTAGGAACCTATTAGTTTTCTGTAGAGTAAAAATTTACTACAAAGGTGTGGGGCTGAATCTGTGGATCCAGCTGAAAAGGCAGGTAATCCATGTCCCATGACAACAGAAAGGGTGCCCCAATAAGTAATGCTTCAGACAGAGCATTGCATCTGCATCTACCCAAGATGAAGTCACCAAGTTCACAAAAAAGTGAATGGCAGAAGAGCCACACTCAATGCGTGACTGTTTGGGGTAACAAATGGGAGTCAGCAGAGTGGTCACATAGGAGAAAACTGCCTCCCTGTTTGTATAACGGAGAGATGGAAACCGTGTAAGAGGAAAAAAAGTGAAACAAAACCAAACATCCAATCTCTCACTTCATTTCCCAAAATAAATACAGTCTGTGAATTCAACTAGTTTAAAATCTCCCACATTAAACACCTCCACATTTCTTTAGGTAATATTTGGATGTTCGGAACTTTCTCCTCTTAGTTGATTCCATGTCCTACCTCTTCTCTTACGTTACTGCTCCAACTAGGAAATGCCCATTGCAAACACCTCATTGTCTTTCTGTTTTTCGTGGCAAAGCTACATATGACTGATGCTGAGTTTTACCGATAGATGACACAGTACTATCAATTAATGTTTGCTGTGTCTATAGGCTCCTGCTGAGTTGGACATGTTGGCTGCTATGTATGCCGTGGAGCTGCTTGCCTCCAATTAGAATGCATGTTGAGAGGACAAAGTTTGAATACGATAGGTCAGCAGTGGCTATTTCTCAACAGACTTCAAAATGCTGAGCAGACGTAAGACTGTATCATTGAACTATCATTTTCCAATATTGTGTAGTCTTACATAGTGACACAAAACATCTGTGGTCCACTGCCAGCTCATCTGGAGAAGACCTTTTTGATTCTATCTCTTCTTCCTGTGCTCTGAGGAGGTCAGGCATGATCCAGTCCAGTCCAAAATCGGTGAAGCTGCATTAGTCCTGAAGTACAGCTGAAGTGATAAGGACAGCTAGAGAGACAGACACCAAAGAGAGCAGTTCATCGCAGCTATCTTAGATCATTACCTTGGGATTAGCTTTGTGTTGTTATTTTTATTCCCAAACTTCTGCTGCCCACATGTCAGAACAGTGCTTTGGCTCTTTTTGACTAGGAAAAGTGTTGTTCATATTCCAGACCAGATCAGAGCATATTTTTCCTGTTGATTTTACTAACTCTAAGATGTAGAGTGATCTTTATTAGACACAGCACAAAAGTTACAATTGTAAAGTCATAGAAGATGTACAAAATATTGCTAAATGCAAATGCCCTGTGTAGCCTTTTTGACTGCCAGACACCTCAAGACGTGCTTGCAATACATCTTCCTGTGCTTACAGAGTTTTCACCTAAGGACAAAGCAAAGGGGATCAGATCTTAGATGCTATCTTTGGTGTAAAGCAGTTTTATTCACCCCTTCACCAACATATCACACTTTCTTTGCGTGTATGTGCTCACTGACAATGCAGAATGCCTCTGAAGGATGGTACTTGATGCTTTATTCGTAGAATCACAGAATCATAGAATCACAGAATCATAGAATCACAGAATCATAGAATGGTTTGGATTGGAAGGGACCTTTAAAAGTCATCTAGTCCAACCCCCTGCAATGAGCAGGGATATCTTCAACATTGGTTCTCATGTGTCATGGCCAGGCTCAGGTCAGATTGTTTACTCTTGAGTTGCTATAGTCAACAACATATTCCTTCCAACAGGCCTCATCACTCTGAAGGAATGAAGATTTGCACCATTACTTGCATTGTTCAGCAAGTGCCTGTAAGAGTGACAATATTCTCCATTAAAAAGTGAAGCAGTAACAGCAAGTCAAGTAGAAAAAGAGTGGAAGAGTATACAGGGAAAGGAGTTGGGATATAGTCTACAAGTCTCATGTTGAACAAAGTGCTAACGCGCTCTCTAGCCTGAAGTCAGCAGGACTCTACATGAATTTGTCTACACAAAAATCCGTGCAGCGTCAAGGACAAAAAACAAGAGTGACAAGAACATCCTGAACTCACAGCTTAGTTAGGAAGACTGCAGTGCACCTTCTTTAGAGTGCCTTTTTCTGTCTTACTTTCTGGATGGTGGAAAGGATTGAAGATCTACAACATAATTGCATGTCACTACAAATACCAAGTTTTATTAGCAATGAGTCTGACTCTGAACTCGCATGCTTGAAAGTCTGGGCTGTTTTTTTCTCACTAGCCCTGGCATATCTAAATCTTAGTGCAAATTGGGTGAAGAATATAAAATAAATCTGAAACCCCGGAATCATCCAACTGGAAACCAACAGAACTGCGACTCAGGTGAGATTTGAGAGATCCTATTTTCCAGCAAACAGACAAATATTCAGCAGAGCTAAGCATATTTTTGTTATTAAAGCAAGGTAGTTTAGTCTATATGCCCATGTGTGTATGTCACTTGAAATTAAAGGTGGGTCAAATTACCCATAAATAATCTGGCTGGTCAGTGAACCACAGGGGCTGGCATTTCCCAGATGCCACGAACGTTTTCCCATTCACTTCACTTTCATTTTATTTAAAATAAACTATTTGACATCTAAAATGACTGGGGTTATTGCAGCTGGAAAAAAATACACTTGGAGTATAAAGTCCTTTCCCTATTCTTGTTTCTCATAACACCTTGTAAAAGGATATGTTTTGATTGATATAAACTATTATGACACAGAGGAAGAAAAACGTATTAGAAACTGAACAAGGTACATCGTTGCTGATTGTTCACCCATTACTCTATATTATAATCGAGCAAACAGGTAGTCTTGATATTGCTATACAGTCTTATACATTTAAGCCTGATATAATCCTCCTGAAATCAGTGGAAAACTTTCTATTTCTGAGGGTATTGAATCAGGCCCTAATGAAATTGTAAAAGCTCCCCATTTGTTCAAAATATGCTCAGAAGCAAGTCAAAGTGAGAGGTTTCCCTAAACCCTTTACAAAAGGCCTAAGCAGCAGAGATGAAGTCAAAACTCTGCACAGCCACTTCCCTTTGTGGTCTCTAATAATAATATATTTGTGAATAATCCATAATTAAATGAGAAGAGCATAACATTAATTATTTCACTAGATTGTTAATCAGCAGGGTATTCTATGCCCCCCTCTTCCTAGTAGCTAACCTGTCAGGGTCTAATAATTGTTGCCATGAACGGGGTTGGGTTAAGGTCCCTGAGGAATGCCAATTCTCTTGTTCCATTAGTGAAAGCACATATAGATCATTTTCAGTACTAATCTAGGGCTAAAATCAATTATGTCTCTTGTATTTAAAAATTAAATTGACTCACCATGGGAGTAGGATAAAGGGAAAAAATACATTCCTCCTATTATGTGTAATTACAATTGTAAAACATTTTCCTTCGAAATGTAATTGCTGCCTATAGAGACTGAAGCTGGAGAGCTTAAACTGTTTAGCTGACACGTTCAGTCGTCTTTCAGGTTTTTCCTTTGGATAATTTAATGTGCTGAAACAGTCTTAAAGACTTCTTGACTTTTAAAGGCTCTCAGAAACAGCTCAGGGTTTAAGAAAAACAAAACAAAAAAAAGACTGGACAATGAATTAATTCTGTCATCTTATTAAAAAAACATGATGAAAGTAATTTATTCTTAGAGGTGCTTTACTCTTTTAGGAAGAAAAATGATCAACCAACCATAATCTTAAAGTTTCCATTTTCCTAAAAACTGTATAGCTTGCTGCCTATGTCTGGCTTTTCTTTTCATTATTGGGTTCTTATGAGACCTCCAAGAGTAGTCAATCAATGCTATGCAATATATATGACCTGCCATTCAGGGACAAGGCTTTGAAGGTCACCAGAGAGTGTAATATTGGTCCTTTCCTCTGCTGGGTAGGAATATACTGAAGATCATATTGTTCTACAGGATAGTCATGTAAGATATCCCTTAGATACTCAACAACGTAGGTGCCGTGCAAGTCTGGGGTCAGGCTGTAATCCTGCAACACTCTTTATTGGATGTTTTTGGTTCTCTGCAGTCTTTTGTGTTGACCATTAGTGCCAGGTCTGTGCATCAACCAATTATATATGCTAAAGAATAAGTTTCATATAGCAGAAGAAATTGCTAATGAGGAAATGGGGCTTCCTTACTTGCAGATATATTTAGACCTCTGAAGGAATTCTGAGTAGTAACAGTACAAAAATAACCTGTATCACCTGTCACACTAATCACATACTAAGAAACTGCTTATAAAAGATTTGTAAATTATCAGTGTCTTCCATAAATCAGTTGAAAAATAAGAATATGCTTTGGAGGAGA
Source organism: Calonectris borealis (assembly GCF_964195595.1). Lineage (NCBI taxonomy): Eukaryota > Metazoa > Chordata > Aves > Procellariiformes > Procellariidae > Calonectris > Calonectris borealis. The sequence continues at coordinate 81,824,237 of NC_134352.1, read as the reverse complement.
TTTGTATCCTTATGTTCACTGACAATTTTCAAGCTCTCATTGTTTTTGCCAGCTTTAGAACGCTTTAAAGAATAGGATGAATTGTTTGTGGAAACATACACAATAAATGTCTCTGGTTTGCATTTTGTTTCTTATTGTATTATTCACCAAGTCCAGTTATATGCATATTATGGATACGAATGGTTATCTGTATAGTTACAAGCACCTTCCAGTATGATGGTTTCTGGACAGCTTATTATTCATGTGGTTTATTTGCCATGTTTAGAAGTAACCTCTGACCTGTAGATTCTATAACGATTGATTAGTCATTTATTAAGACATCTAAGAATCCATTATTCATCCTCCATAAATTATTCATAAATGTACTTCTAATTTGATGCATGACTGCTATATTTAGAGTACATAAATAAGTCAAGAAAGGGTAACTCCTGCAGTGTCCTAGCATTGATAAGGATTGTATCAATAACCAAGTACAAATCCAATGGGGATTTTAGTTTAAATGAATATTTAGTATTGAAACAATGACAAATTTCACCTCAGTCCTTGCGAGCCAATCAGACAACTTATTTTAAATGTTTTTTAAATTATAGAAGTCCATCATCTCTATCACCCTGAGCAGAATGAAACACTAACCTTTGAATTGTGTGAAATTAATTCTATGTTTTCCAGGGAGTGGCAAACACTATTTCTTCACAAATTTTCTACACAGACATGGCAAAGTATTTACATTTTTCATAGCTGTGTGAAAAGGCTGAACTGAATCACAAGCATGTTGAAAATCCATGGGTGGTTTGACTTCAGCCTGATTTAATAAACTGGATGTTTTGAGGCTCATGAAGGATTAATGGATGTGAAATGGAAATGGCTGTGCCGCTGGGAAGCCAACAAGCTTCTTGGCGTTCATCTGATTTCTGTTCTGTCCTGTCCTGTCTTATCTTATCCTATTCTGATTCATCATGTAGTGCCTGAGTCAGAAAACAATGTATTTATCCGAGTTGTTTTCTCACCATATCAGACAAAAAACTTTCAGTAATTTTCTGTTAATTTCTGTTTTATAAAAATATACTTTTCAGAGCAGAGGAAATCTAAGATCCAAGAAGCACTCTTTGCACTTGGAGTAAAAGGGGGTGAGGTGGGTACTGGTCTTTCTGAGGTCATTATGTAAACTGGTACCCGAAGGAAAAGGTTGTGAAGTACTGACCGCAACTCTTAGATAATGTGGGTCGGACCATGAGACAACCCAAAGGTGAAGATCAAAACACTGCACTGCATTGCGTATTGTGTGGCAAGCCCACACGGGAGTCTGGTGAACTCACAGTTTCTTAAATTCTAATCTAACTGGAATTACCTAAAAAACTGGAGAGAACTGACATATTGCAATAATTTACATCAGCTGAGAAGTAATTAACGTTATACACAACAGAAGTAATGACACACAGTCTGTAAAAACAGCGAATGGACACGATAGTCTGGCACATCCAGCTTCCAAGCTAGGGTGATTTTCTTTGCATAGATATGTTTTTAAATGACTGAGTCAAATAGTATCCATTGCTGTATGGGTTTTTTTTCAAGTTATATACAGAAACACCCTTTTACTCTTGGGCAAAAATGAAGAATGATCTTCTCTTCGTTCCTTTCATCTCTGCTACACCAACACTCACGAGTGAGAGTCAGCACTGGAACTTTTACTAGCTCTGGCATCATCAAAAATTGTATGGTTGGTAATTTGAATAGTTTGTTCTTCATTATACTGTGCAAACTAAATAAAAGTACTGGGCTTACAGAACATGATCTGGGATATGATTCAAAGGCAAGAAAAATCTATGCTACTGATGAAAAGAAAAAAAAAGTGTGATGTTCAAATCACAGAATGACTACACGGAATTAGGGGAAAAAGTGTTTTGATGCAGCAGACATCAAACCCCAGCAACACTATTTTTTACAGACCAGATGCTCAGCTTGTTGAATTATAAAAGTGTGAGTGACTTTAGCTGAAGATCTGCCCCAGTAAAAAAGTAATTTCTGACTATAAAACTTTGCCTCATATGATGCTGTTCATTCCTCTGTAAAGATTTTCCTTGTCTATAAAACTGTCCATTAAGAAGTGTTTCCGGGGCTGAAGTTCAGATGTTATTGTAAACAAGTAGTATTCTGAATTTTCACAACTGGAAAGTGGCAGAGGTGTTGCAAAACCCAGCAGAAATAAGAAAGCGTCATCACTGCTTGAAAACCTACATTTTACACCAGAAGGTAGATGCTAGAAGGCACAACAGAACTGCATTTTGTGCTACATTCTTTCCCTGACTGTGCCCATTAATGAGATATAACTTGTGAAAAATCAGGAGGAGCAAGAAAGAGGCCAGATATAGAAAGGCAACGAAAAGTGAGATACCCTCTCCCCCTTCACCCAGAGATGACCAGTCTATTTCAAGTCTGATCTACCTGGGCTTGCAAGACAATGAGGAATATCGTACTGCCTTTGCATTCTCTGCAGATAACTATCGCTCTCCATTACCGTCAATATGCAAGTGCCAAAATAGATATTGCGCAAATATAAGCTTTAGAAATGCAGGCAGACAGACAGTAAAAATATGACACTATTTGTCAGCAGTAAGCCATTTAAAAACCCATAAGTTTTAAACAATTATTTTAAATCTCTTCTTGGTATAACTGATGCATAGAATAATGAAAGGGAAAGAGTGAGTGTACCTGGGTGTTTTTCATGGATTATTTCCTTTTGCTCACCCTCACCATAGAAACAAGAAGCATCATGTCCCAGTGACATCTGACTCCCTCGCTATCTTTAAATGCTTCCCCAGATAATACATTATTGTGTTTGTAGCATCTTCCCTGTGGTTCCCACAGCGGCTTCAAAAACACTCTGGTTTGTTGACAAAACAAATGAGCCTGAGACATTGCGACGAAGGACACTCTTCCCCAGAGTTTTCATGTAGAAAGGGCCACTGTGGTATCCATAAACATGCTGTTTAAAGCAGAGGCAGAAGGAAGATAAGAAAGCTGGGCAATTTGATTGGCTACACAGAGAGACTCAGAATCTTATTTGACTGGAAAATATCTGATTGACCTTGAACCTGAAACAACTTGTTGGAGGATCTGTTGGTTCAGTTGCTCTCTGTCAGCTCCTCTGCTAGCAGCACACTTTTTCTCCCTTTCAGATTTCATCTTCAAAGAACCAGCCTGATGGGAGTATGATAACACTGGGCCCGGGCAAGGAGGACCGTGTCTTTGGATAGGAGGCATGTGTATTTACAAGAATTTTTTGCATTTCCTTTTATGCAAAATCTAGTGACACCTACTGAATAAAAAGATATGCAGGATCTGAAAAGAAGGTTAAAAAAATCTCAAAAGATATGTTGTGACAAAAAGCGGTCAGGCCTAATGTGAACAGATTTAAATGAATAAGCAACTAATATAAAGATATTTATGATTAGGGAACAATGTACAGAGCTAGATACAGGTTCAGTCAGTTAACTTTGGAACAGATTCTGAAGTGTTATTCACAATATACAATGCATTACTGTGTGAGTGATCTTGATTTTTATGAGATTATTTATGGATTAAAATATTTACCAGTAACATCATACGGTTATTGGGTACTTCAGGTGGTCACTTCATCCCCTTTGAACTAAGATCAACATTCATATATCATTCTTCTTGTCTGAGCAACTCAGCTGTAAAGATTTTTAGTATTGGAAACTCCAAAATTTCCAAGACAGTTTCTTCCACTGCTTTGCTATCTTCATTGATGCAAGTTTCCTTAACTCCCATTTTAACTTCTTCTTGCTGAAACTATCCGTTGCCCTACCTGCCAGGACCATCAAGAACAGATTGTTCCCTCTTCCTCAGCAGCAGTCTGCTACAAATGTGTAGACTGCTATCAGCAGCACCCCTAGGTTATCTTCTCTAGACTAAACAACCTGAATTCATTCAATCTGTCTGCTTAGACCATTTTGCTAGAGCTCTCCTGACCTCCCTTCTTATTTATCTTTTCTGAATACGCTATACCCAGACCATACCTTTCTTGAAGTAATATGTTCAAAACTGCTCCCAGCACAATATTGCAGTGATGTCCTAAGAGTCTGGAGATAACAGAAGACATCCTATCACTAAGCAGTATTAATAATCTTTGGTTTTGCTTAGTATAAACTACTCTTATGACATATAGAATTGATTAATCTATCCCAGAGAAAAGAAGTTATATTATCTTGCCCAAAGACCAAGGAAGCTACACAATGCTAACCAGTTCTTTCAAAGGTATAAATTAGTTTAACTCTACTAACTTGAAATAAAAATCAAGTCCATCGACTAAGCAATTCCTTCAAATCCATTTTGTTTTTTAAAATGGCACAACCACACAATAACATGCCCAATTGCCCCCTGTGACAGTAAGGAGAATGTAGCGGACTTAAATAGCCATCCTTCAAATGTTTGAAGATAGGCAAGGTGAGACTTACTTTCAGTCACTGCTTTTGTGTTTTTCTTGTGGTGTTGCAGAGTAGCAGAAAATATCTTGGCACAATCCCTTGCCGCTTCCATGCACTGTAACAAATCTGCCTGCCTAATACCAGTCACCTGGTTTTCTCTGTTATTTATCCCAGGTGTTTTGGAAGCCAAGAAACTCTAAGAGATGAGACCCACGGTTATATCTTAACTATTACCACACATTAGCTGAGCCACAATCCATGTTCATACTCTTACACTGCAGCAGATAGGAGGTAATTTGATTTACCACATAAGGGAAGGGGTTAATCCTAGCTGAAGAATTTTAAATTTACTGATGTTAAAGCCTGCATATAAGAAGACACTGCTGCTTAGGAGACAAGTTTAAATTACAGAGTGAGGATCCCTTAAACTGAAGCAACTTTTTCAAAAATCTGAGACAAAAGATTATATTTCCTGAAGTTATTCTTCCCCAGTGTTTTTGATGGTTCACAGGAAACAGCTAAAACATAACAGCAGCCCATTAGAAAATGAATTTTGGTATTAAAAGACCCATTATTAATGATGGTTAGTTACAGTACCTCCCACTTACTAACATCATTACCGTGACATGTCCTTGTCTTCAATTCAGACATTATCAAAAGGAATACTGTCATCTACCCTTTTCTTAATATGGCAAATTGTGGAGGCAAGTCAAGCCAATATTATCTCTGAAAACTGGTATAACTTTCTTGTCTAAATGGATGTCTGGTGACAGATCTTTTCAAATAGGTATGAGAAAGGGACTGCACCTTATCCGATGTTGTGAAAAAGACTTTTGAGGAGATACTCAACTTGCAGTGAAAAGGTAAGAAAACTTCTTTCTCCATCTGAAGGTAGTTCAAGAGATTTCCTTTGAGATATCTAACCACCTGTCTCCAGATATGTTGGTTCATGTTTTCTTCTTGAAAAGTCAGTTGGTCAGGAGATGTCCAATAACATATGATTAATGACCTACAAGATGAAGGTTGTCTGACTAATTTTCAACTTTTTAAAAATGTATAGTAAGAGGGGAAAAAAACACCATTCCTATCCTGCCCTGCTCTAGTCTAACGAAGTATGGGACCAGAAAGCAGTTGCATTTGGACAATATTCTTTCTCTAAGAAATTTTTATGGAGAACTTTAGTTTAACAGAATGTTGACTTGTTCATGGGCTAGTGTGACTGCTATTTCAGCACTGTATGTGACTTATAAGAAATAAGCAACCTGAGCATTACCTTTCTAAAAAATTCTCCTTACAGCGGGGTCTTGCTATGGCAGTACTGGCAGTAAACCAGTGGAGTGGAGATCAGTGATAGCCATTGAGCAGAGCATTGCATTTGCAGTTACATGTGAGTTACCGGAGCCAAACCTTCTACTACAAGCTTGTGATCTTTTGAAGGTGTAGCTGCACTGCAAAGGGTACGCTTTGCCTCAGGAAGCCACAGAAACAGACTTCCAGGCAAGGCCTGCTGAGATTTCTTTGTGTGAATTACAGCAGGGATGGAGAAGTTATACAAAGGGACCTAGAGACTTTAGAAATATGAGCAGGAAACAGTGAAATGAGATTCAGTCTGGAATAGTGGAAAAAAACCATCATCTAATGCCTCTGGAGAGAGGTACGCAAAGAGGTAATCTGAAACAGGCATTCAGTAAATGGAAGATGTGATATTTAGGTTGCAATAACAGTGAAGGAAACCTGTGGGGTGACAATGAGCCATTTCTCTGGTACTAAAAGACAGGCAAAGGGAGCAACAGAGAGAATGAATGTGCTTTTGGGGAGTCCTGCAAGGAAACATGACATCATGGCCCAGGGAGGAGGTGCAACTCTCATGTCACTCAGCCACACTGGAATGATAATGATCCAAGGATGTTGCTACAATGAAAAGAATGAAAAGAAATGGTTGTTTTCAACAAAAATGATTGAAAAGCAGAATGTGACTGAGGGAGAAGTGTCTGATGAGACAATCAAGAAGCAAAAGGGGAAATAATAATTGCTTGCACAGTGTGGAAAGCTGTTGATACTGTGAAGGAAGGAAAATTATTAAGGGTGGTTTAGGGTGGCTAGGCAGGAGAAATAGAAGAAACCAAACAGAGAAAAAAATTGAGCTGAATTAAGTAATAAGCAGTTCTTAATAGAGAAGTCTATTAGACGAAGAAATGTTCTCTTAAGACACATGGCTATAAGCTCTTTAATGCAGGCACCATGACTGCTTATATGTTCACATTGCACCTAGCACAGTGGGGATCTCGATCCTTATTTGATCCTGTGGGTTCTACTGCAATAGAAATAACAAACAACAATAATTATGTACTGTGGTACAGCCATAGGGGATATGCTGAGGCTGAATTCTCCTCTTAGTTACACTCTGCTGAGGTCAATGGGATTATTTGGATACAGGCTGGTGGTGTTGACAGGACAATTTGGCCTGGTTCATCTGCAAAATTAGAATATGTGTGGTTTCTGCTCCCAAATCTAGCTACTTCTTATTTCTTGTAGAGTCGTGCAGGCGAGACGTTGTCCAGCTACACAAGGAGGAACGTTTCATGCCCAAAGAACTCACATCTTAGGGCAGACTGGTACACGCACAGAGCCAGAGACTGAAATGCCAGCGAGTGTTTCTTCAGACCAACAAAATTTGCTAGAAGCTGCAAAGTAGAAATCTGCTCCTTCAGGACTGGTGTTCGGTGGGTGAGAGTGCAATCTTTCCTCCCCCATCACTTGGATTTGAAAAAAGTTCCTGTTCAGTGTCCAATTCTTTCTCCAACAGACAGCAGTGAATTTTGAGAGCAGATCCTGAAATTAAAAAAAAAAAGTCATGCCAATCCTGCAGAAACAACGATATTGGAGACCATGCAGACAAGAGCCCCTGGCAGTACTGTAGCTTGGAAGAGGCGGGTTGGGGGCATTTCTGTAGGTTACATGGAGATGACAGCCTTCACTGACAATAACATGGTACTTTCCTGTCTAAAAGGCTGGGGGGTTGCCTTGTTTTTCTGCGAGTGGACCTCATTATTATTATTATTATTATTATTATTATTATTATTATTATTATTACTGTTTTAATGGCTGAAAGCTAAGAAGAACTGGGGCTTGTCAGAAAATTGAGCAATTGATGAGAAAGCAATTGATGACAGCAGTCCAATTCTAATAATTTCCTGTCTTGCTTTGCTGGTACTGGGGTGTACTTTAGCAAAATGACTGAAATAAGTGATGCATTTTCAGTCAGCTTTATCCCTGACTCTTGTGCATCTGAGAAAGACCCAGCAGTGGGTTTGGCAGATAAAGTGGAAAGCAAGACAGGAACTACCATTATGAAATGCAAAAAGTCAATTTGAATGTCAACAGCAAAGGCAGGGGATGGAAGCTTTAAAGAGCTCCAGTTTGAGAAAATGAGGGCACCACATTGTGTATCCCTGACTAACTGCTCATGTTTCAAGCTTTAGAAGAATGCCACGTATAGATGCTTTTTCATTACACATTGATTTTCGTTATTTTAGACCACAGGACTCTCCAAGCTTCTTGCAGATGCTACAAAGATTAGAAGAAAACGCTGTCCAAAAACATGAAGTTTGTGAACATCCAAACTTAATTGCATAAATTTTCTCATTTGGATGGGGCAAAACTGCACTTTGTTGCTATTTGGGGAGAAAGTCCAGCTGCAGTATAGTATTATTCACTTTTAAAGTTTGTTTTAAAGGGAAAATTGCTGTACAAAAAGGAAAGGAGAATTGTTATCTCAGTTTTTGAGTCTGTAAAATCAGTGAATGGAGAGATGAAGTTACTTGACTAGATTATAGGAGACATGGGACATCGCTACCGCTAGGCTTCACTGTTTTGATAAATCACCGGAAAGAAAAGGAAAAAAAAATGGACAAGAAACGGGGCTAAGGATGATCACTAAATCCTACAAAGTTCTCTGCATCTCATTTAGTTTAATTAATGTTGTGATACTGGAGAGATGCAGCACACTTAGGGACCTGCCTTGGGAGGAGGCAAATGCATACAATTCATTGATTAAATACAGTGGTTTTACCATTAATGTTGAAACAAAAACCAAAGTGTCCATCTTTATTCCTGACTGGGAGGTAATTTTCTGGCTCCTGGGTTTCCAAATCAGTTGCCATGTGACCATAAATAAGTAGTTTATATGGTTTTTTTTTGTCTCTGTTTACCTGTATTTCCCACAGGGACCCTTCCTATGCGGTGCTGTCACTTGGTAACTTCCAAGCTCTAATCTCTTTCCTGACACCAGCCCGGTGTTTCCATCATTTCCTCTCACTGCCTGAGCAAAACAGACACTGTAGAGGTATGATTCATCCGCATTTGAAACGTCTGTTTTAGGATGAGGTGAATCATGCTTGTTTCTTTCCATTGATTATAAAGGCAGACAAGGGTGACTAATCTGAGACGTAGATGTCTGTAGTGCAGACATCTAACGTTAAGTGAGATGAATCCCACTCTCACAGTCAACTCAAGTCTTACAGAAATGGTGACAGCCAGCTGGGTCCAGCAGAGCTTTGGCTCTGGCACAGCACTACACAAAAGCATATTGCTTCCAAGGTTATTTCAAGACCAGATAGCCACCTTCTCATGGTGCTCAGAGCCCAAGTTAATTAGTGTGGGGGACACAAGGTGGCCCCATGCAGAACTAGGGTATCTCTGTGTGTTTCTCTTTAATTAAGTGGTTGTGGAGAGTTTGGTACAGAGGCAAGGCATAGTAACTTAGGTTTAACATGATCTTTGTGCTCAAGCATAGCGTCGACCTTGCTGTACATGAGCTGGCTCCATGCAGAGCTTCTCATAGGCGTCTTCTTTCCATATTTCTAAAGCAGCAGTGATGCTCTATGCATTTCCACAACAAAATGTCTATGCTAGTCACACTTGCTTCTTGAATCTGTAGAGAGCTGATGGAACTGGGTTTGTGGCAACCAGCTTAGGTCTGGAGGCATTAACATTTTTAATGCCTGTTTTCTTTGTTGACTATATTATGCCAGACCCTATTACTTGGAGTACCTGTCTGAATAGGCTGAATGGTCCATTTTTATGATTATCTCACTGCGTATGAAGAAATACCATGGGTAATTCAGTTAGTCTCAAGCAGCATATTACTTTCTACATGGAACTCAAGAAAACTTAAAGTAGACCCTTTGGGTCTGGAATAAAATTACTGAGCAACCTCATGTCTTGACAGAGCAATAGTCATATCTGATCACTTCTTAGAGTCCACAGACTTGCTAGCTGGACTAAAGATTTGCAAAACATGCTGCAAGTGATCATAGCCTTGTTTTCCCAATTCTGTAATTAATGGACTAATGACTTTCCCATCTTAATTGTACATCATTTAGTGCTGAAAGTGGGCAAGTTGAACTCCCAGCGATGCCAGAGCATCACTGAATTGTCTAAGAGCAAATCCTACCTCCATTTCCAGAGAACTTCATCTGGTTCCTGAAATTCTCTCGGCCATGAGACCCCATCTCAATCAAGCTTTTGAAGGAACTACAAAATCCACAGATAAAATTTACAAGGAAAAAAACCCCAAAACATTACAGAACAATTCTAATTCATATGAAATACATACCCCTACCCTGAGGAACAGTAAATCCCAATTCTCAACAATCACTTTGTGGAGGTTATTTTCCTCCATACTTTCCAACAATGTTACTGCTCAAACAAATAATTCACCCAAGATTGAACACTGAATTTTGAATAAGTCATAGAACCAAAATCCACCCCACATACTTTGTTCTGAAAAATCTTGAACATTAATTGTGCCATAAATGTGTCAAAAATTGTGCCAAAAAATAACATGAATAATGTTTCACTTTTGCTGACATTTTTGTATGAATTGGTTGATGAAAAGCCCAAACCTGCAAAGCTTAATTTTCTTAGGTACTTAGCTACTAAACACTTTCAGAGAGGGTTGATCAGCCAAGATGTATCTTCTCTCCTCCCCCCTTATTTGTTAAGTTTGTGAGCAAAACAGAAGGCAAATTGTGTTTTCAATAAAAATAATGTTTAAATAAAATATTTTATTCCTATAGAAAGGTCTGTCTTAATGAAAAACACATTTTTCACTGAAAGCAACATTTCACATGAAAATATACACAGAATAGATGTGTTGTTACACAGAGTTAAGTCTGAGCACAGGGGAAGATGAATGATTGCTTTTGTAGTATGAGGGGAAGAACTGAAAGACCAACAAGGGAGGCAGAATAGTAATCAATGGAAGCGATGACTAAGCCAGTTTTATTTCTAGCAATAGAGGTAGAGGGAAAAACAAAGACACATTTAGGAGATATTAAACAGGCATAAGTGACAGGATTTGGAGTCTGAATATAGAGTTCTTCCTTAACAACAAACTGGATTTTGAATTAAACCATCCATCAGCGTGGTGTCTTCAAAAGGAAATGAAGCAAAAGCTGCTTCATATGCATCTTCCCACTAACAAAATTATAGAACAGTACAATCCGGGAAGCAGATCGTCCGCTGACAGATCAGTTATGAGGAGAGTTTCCAACAGCACTGACTATGGTCAAGGAAATAATTAAAACATATGCTTAACTTCATCCACCCATCACAGAAACAAAACTAAATAACCCTCAGTGTGATAGCAACTTAGTAGCTTGCAAGTTTGAATGTATTTATTCTCTCCATCATGAAGTTGAAAGTGCTATTTATTATCCCTGATTTACAGGAGGGAGTTTAAATACATTTAGAGTAGGTTTCTAATTCCCACTGAGTTCAGTTCTTTTGAGGATCTGGGGCTATAGATCTGCACGGTGCGATGAAGCACAGTACAGAGAGATCTGAATCACTGCCAACGGAGCCTGCTTGTAAGCAGGGCTTATTAACGTGGGCACAGCACCATCCTAATGCCGCGATGTTGCTTCCAGCCCTGAAATAGAGTTTCTGCATAGTGCGGCATTGTTTTTTTTCTCGTGGGCACACCAGCTCAGGATAATGTTAGCTTGGAGAGTGCTGTGCTCTGTTAAGCAGTGTGGATTTAAATATCTTTGCATTGGTCACCCATCAGTTCCCTGGCATACAGCAAGACTGAATTCAGCTTTATGACTCTGACACTATTATCCTAATGGATGGACTACTTGTCTCTAAGGAGCTGGATAGGTAGTTCCTTTGGCTTTGTCAGGCTTATCTATATATTTGCTTAGAGACAAGCACATTCTCAGATGCTTCCTAGAATTGGGGCTGAGATGTTACCACAGATAAGGATTCCTGGGAAAGAGAAAGAAATACTTGCTGAATTTCTAGCCAAATGGCATTCTCAATGCCACCAAAAAAAAAAAGGAAAAAAAAATTTTCTGTTCTCCTTCCTTTAAAACTTGTGAATAACTCTAGACAGGGATTCTAGTAAACCATTTCAGCTGAGAACAAGACATTAGACAGGAGTCAAACTTCACATTGCAGCCCTTAGTAATCAACAACTGACTTGAGCATTAATGAACTAACTTTTCCATTAGGTAACAGCCAATAGATTGCTGCAGTCTTATATTGTTTCTGTGTTCCAATGTCCTAGTTTTCTCCAACTGCTAATTTAAAATGCTTTTCACTGTTGCAAAGAGCGTAGTTAACTGCTAGAGAACAATTTTATTGCCCTAAAACAGTAATATATTTACATTCATTACTATGAGTCTTAAAACCTATTACTGATATAAAAGAGAGGATAACAACATGAAGGGTTTGAAGGGCAGTAGATAATAGTCTGAAAAGGGCTCTGAAATGCCTGAAGTATCAGACATAAAATAGGAATGATAAACAAGTTCATTATTTGTTAGTGACGGTTATGCTGGAGGGAACATTTTTTATATTATTTTTTTCCTTTTTAAAGTTTTATAGAGAATATATTTCAGTCCTAAGCTGGGCATAAATTAAACATGTTTCACCCGGCTGTTCAGTTAAGAAATCGCAAGAACTAATGAGCTGTATAGTGGTAAAGCTGTTAAGCCAATGTGAAAGGACTCTATAGGGCAATCTATGAAGTATAAAAGAGAGAAAAGTCCCCTTTCTATAGCCATTTACTCCTTCTCACACATTTGGGTTGAGCTCAGCTCTATACCACCTTGAGGTATATGTGATCAGCAGAGACAATCCTATCTTGACTGTTTGGCAACCATAAAGGAAAAATATAACTATAATATGAAGGGACATAGAGACCCCTTAAGTAAAAAGTGCACTTCCAAATCCTTCATTCTGACAGGTTTTAGATCAGTTGTTCAGTGCCTGTTTTTTTAGGTCCTGACCAGCTATTACTCTTAGAGGCTTTATTTAAAGGTAGAGCTGCTTAGCTTCTCCGGAAATCAAGCCAGTGAAGGTATCTGGCCTGTTGAGAAGCTTCTATTTAAAGACGGTATTTCCTTTGGAGCACCTTGGCATAGATTGGTGGTTTTCAGATCATGTTTGAAGTTGAATATAGTCAGACACAGATTCCTCTTCCTCGCTTGGAACTTCTCCTCCTCAGATATTGTCTGATTCACTTGTCTTAGCAGTAACCACTCATGAAAGTTTGGGATTTCCACACAAACTATTTTGAACATAAGAGAAAACACAAAGAGAAAAACAAACTGCAGATACTTGCAGTGCAAAATAGATATCTTCATTGCTTTCTTTACTAATTCCAGTGTGAATGGTTGAATTCTGTTCATTTTACTCTCTCTAGCAGTTGAGACTGAAAAGTTATCTAAGCTATTTCCTTAAATTATTGCACAGTATTCCTTCTCAAATGGTTACATCTTCAAAATCAATAGCTTATCCAATCCTTACATATTCCTAGGTTTTGAAACTGTAAATACTCAATAAACCTTAGCCTTTCAGCTACTCCTGTGAAAAAGTTGAAAGGACAAGTTTACCAGAGCAGCTCTTCTTGAAGGATTCTCTGTAGAGATGGGCAGAGGTCTTTTGATTGACTCATCTTCAGATTAGATACCAAGAGTTTCACCATTAGAAATCTAAATGGAACCAGATGCTTTATCAAATGATTGCAAAGATGTATTCCGCTTCTATTCCCATCCTTGAATATGAAGAATAAACTCACATTTTAGTGTGGCTTTTGCATATATGATTTAGCTTAGCATGTTTGATTAACCCCCAAAGTTTCCATGATACCTAATATAATAGGATCCAGTCTGCCTATGATTTTTAGGTATTGCTGCATCTTTCTCTTCATCATTATCATAATTATCACTGTCATCATCATCATTCCTATTATTATTGTAGTAGTTGTCATTGTTGTTAAAGCATCCTCATCCCAAATCAGAAGAACTATCAGCATAAAAATCTTATTAAGAAAGGATGAATAAGTGCTTAGTTGGTGCCTGACCTAAATTTTAGACTCCCTTTATAGCTGATGAAGGGAAATTCACCTGGCCTCACTTATAAATCCACTTTAGAATAAGATGAATCTTTCCCTAGCAAGCTTGGAGACAGAGGTCTCCACTGTAGATGTTTCTGCTGGATGACAGGAATCCCATCCATCAGTTCTAGGTGACAGTCTGTTTCCAAAGCAAACTCAGGCACTTTTTTTTAAACCCCCCATACAACACACCCAAGAAGTTCTTTATAATGTTATCAGGATGCAGAAACCTGTTCTGCTGTGTTTCTGATTTCACAAAATTCACCACATATATTATTAAGCTGTCACAGAACAGCCCTGTGAATTTGTAGTTCTATGACCAGCAAAGAGAAAAGGAAGCTCTGAAGGACCATCCCCTTCCTTTAAAATAACTAGCTAGACAGTGAAGGTGATTATGAACTGTGGTGAAAGAAAAAGATAGACAGGAAGAAAGAGAAAAAGAAGAAGAAGAGAAAGAAAGAAAGAGAGAGAGAAAGAAAAAGAGAAAGAAAGAAAGCGAGAAAGGAAAATAGAAAGGAAAAGGAAAAGGAAAAGGAAAAGGAAAAGGAAAAGGAAAAGGAAAAGGAAAAGGAAAAGGAAAAGGAAAAGGAAAAGGAAAAGGAAAAGGAAAAGGAAAAGGAAAAGGAAAAGGAAAAGGAAAAGGAAAAGGAAAAGGAAAAGGAAAAGAGAAAGAAAGAGAAAGAGAAAAAAAGAAAAAGAAAAAGAAAAAGAAAAAGAAAAAGAAAAAGAAAAAGAAAAAGAAAAAGAAAAAGAAAAAGAAAAAGAAAAAGAAAAAGAAAAAGAAAAAGAAAAAGAAAAAGAAAAAGAAAAAGAAAAAGAAAAAGAAAAAAAAAAGAAAGAATAAAAGAAAAAAAAGGGGGGAAAAAGAATATGTTGAGGTTCCCAGATAATTTTTATTCAGCTGTGTTAGAACATGTGCACCCACCAATCTGCACTATATTTTGGAAGCCTGAAGAGGTGCTTTGGTTTTATATAAGTGCCAAGACTGTTTTCAAAAATCATTGATAGGACCAAAATCATTGATAGGACCATATATCTAACTATATAGTTAGATATAGATAGAGTAGAAGCAAACCAATCCAAAGTTTCCATAAAGATTAGTCAAAGTTTGTATTACTATAATGCAGTTGCTAGCACATTTCTATTTTATTCAGACCTAGCACTGATTTTTTTTTCTTTTTTTTTTAACTGAAAATTAGTTTTGTCATTACATAAGGTGAAAGAAGCAGAAGGTGTAAAAGGTGTGCATACAGCTCTACAGGAGCAGAGATGACCTCAGGTAAGTCTTTGGCTGAACTGTTTGTGTTAATCAGTCTCATTGTAATAATGATCAGGTTCAAATCATTCTATAACTCCTTTAAAAGGACAAAATGTAAGATTCAAACATCCCCAACACAAGCCAGTCTCTCAATGCAAGGTACCAGGGGCTAAAACGTGTGGGATGTGGTCATGCTATATAATGTGGTAGGACTGAGGTTAACACAGTCATAGATGGATCACCCAGTCTGCAAACGGTGATTCCTCATAAATCATTATGAAAAATAGACTGACTGTGCCAGTTCATAAATTCAAGGCAAGTGTCTATTTCCATAAGGCCCAAGCAGACAGCCAGTGTTAGGGATGCAAACATGCCACCACCACATGCAGTAGTTAATGTGTTAGCATTTTAACAAATTGAGCCACTTCACTGGCCTATTTATCAGTTCAAGCTATTTAGAAATGTTGCTACCATATGTTGTCCATTGAAATGAATTCTAAACACTGCATTTATAAATGGTAATTTATGACTCATAAACGTCTCTGCTATTAGAGTCATTCTGCCACTGTGAATGGAATTGATAGCAGTTTCTGTACTTCATGTTTTGTTTTTTCACTCCCCTCATTTCAGGGATATTGTTGATATTAAGGCTTTAGTGCCTCATAGAGGATGTTATTTAAAAGACTATGTGTATCAGAGAGAGGTTATTTTTGTGTGCTATCCACCCTGTAAACTGATTTCAGCTTCCGAGTAAACTTTTAGGACTAAATATTCAAAGAGGACCTCTGGAGTATGCAAAGCGATCAAACAGTTTTCAGTTATAATAAAACTGGCTTAAAAACCAAATAAGCAAACAAATGAGCTCTCTGTTTCCCTTCTCCCCCGCCTCCCTGCAAAGCCTTTTACCTATATATATTTACTTCGGTACAGAGAAGTTGAGCCCAAAGTTACAGCCTCTTAAATCCCTCTCATGACAAAATGCAAATGCTCAGGCAGGTTTGCCTAAACGGTTTTGCTGCTTCTTAGTCTTGGAATTAATTTCAGTCAAAATTCTTGACTGGATCGTTCAAATATACTTTATGAAAATGTTACCTATGGGCTTTCCTGTGAATGTGACTTCTAAGGACAAAGAAATTCATAGAAGGACTTGTTGAAAACTCTGCATTTATCAGAAAGGGTTATTTTTACCAGGTAGATTGATTGCAAGTTCCAAGCTAACTTTTAGGCCTAAATTTTCAAAGAGAGCCTTTGGTGTGCCATTCCAAAGTGAAAATAATCTTTAAGTTCTATGCATCTAAAAGTTACTTAACACACAGTTTGGTGACTATAATTTCCCACTATAGAAAAGACCTTGAGAGGTCAGTTCATCCTGTGTATCTCAGATCTTCACGTGGCATGAGTTGCTCTCAAGAGGGGACTAAAGAAAGAGCCTTATGAGTTAATTTAGAGCAGATACTTGATTTTAGCAGCTCAACCTGGGAAAACACTCTTTCATCTGTCTAATGCGTCGGTACAAATATCCAAAGGCATCCAAGGAAATTAGATTTGTGTCTAGAAGGGAATCTAGATGTGTCTAGAAATGACTGTCCCAAAATGTATCAACTGTCTGCAAATATAACTCTGATACATGTGAACACAGATACACAGCTCACTACTCATTTTGAAAATGTCCCCAAAATATAGGGATGATTTCTGTGAAGTTGGACTAGATGATCATTGTAGGTCTCTTCCAACTGAAATAGTCTATTCTATTCTATTCTATTCTATTCTATTCTATTCTATTCTATTCTATTCTAAAGTTGCCTGTGTTACCTAGACGGAGGAAATATGTATCATTGCAATTATGACACCCGTTAGTTTTGAGAGATCCCTGCTGTAGACACACCAAACTGCACTGATATAAACAGTTCTGTTTTAGTGCTGAAAGATCTATTTTGTACAGACCGTAGTGCCCAGTCTCCCTGGGATTGTGCCTCTGTCCAAACAATATCAGTACAAAAGCATCCAAACAGCATCTTGGTGTAGGAACATTATTTACACCTTGATATTGAAAGTGTTTTGGGGGATATCATCTATAAAAAGAACTTCTAAAGAGCTACTCATGTAAACCTTCATTCCTTATTTGGCTGGCTACTAGGCAGGCTAGTTACGATGGATAAGAATAGGTTTGACCTTTTGTGTCCTTTTTCAATTATGGCCTTTGTAACTACAAATAAGTCGTTTGGTCCATCATATTTTATTCAGTTGTGGAATGGAAATGATGGTTCATGCTTATCTCAGAGATGCTGTGAAGAAAAAATCTGTAGCTGAGTGTGACAGACCCAAATACTATGATTGTGATGGTCAAGGAAAAGAATGGACAGAAATTCATTAAACATACAATAATCAGAATTTTAGGTCAGATATTCATCTTAGTGAGAATCTAGTTCTCAGTTTAAGAATTTTGGTAATATTGTCTCAAAAACACCTGGCTCAGGATCTTGAAAATTCTTTCCATATCTAGAATAATCCCTTCAAGCAACCTCTATTATTAAAAAGAAATAAAAAAAAAAAGATCAGACTTGCTCTTAGGGGTTGCAAGTACATAGGATGTTGAAAAACAGACTTCATTAAAAACAATATGTGTGGAACAGGTAAAATGAAAAACAACTATTAAAAGGATATGTTATCAGTGGTAATAACACTAAGAAGTCATATTGCAATATTTGCAAGGAAATGTCTTTGAAATATCTTCTATTAATTAGACCTAAAAATTAGACCTCCCCTGCAAACCACAAAATATTTTATCAGTAGAACACCAAGAAACAAAATGACTTGCTCAACATGCTGACTTTCGGGTGGCAAAATCCAGAGCAGAAGGCAAGGCTCCTCTTGCCCAATGGCACACACAGCTCCCTCTTGCCCAATTTTAACAAGTATTTTGGGATGTTGTATGCCGTGCTTCTGGCTTGTGCTGTGAGTGTTATGGCTTTTACAGCTGAGGTGGAGTCCTGTGTGGTCAGCAGACGAGTAAGAGTGTTGAAGGAAATGGAATTGGTATCATGCAGTTTTATTTCCTCTTTTTAAGTGTTGTTAATTGTACTGTGAAAATGCCAGTTTCAGGTTGTTTCTTCAGTTTTTCAGGAAACCTTTGCGACCTCACCCCTATTTGAAAGTAAAGGGCTTTTGACAGAAAAAAATTTAAAAGTTGGGATTCCCACTGAAATGTTTCCTTTAAAGTCTATGTTTTATTTATTTTTTATTCAAAACAACATCTGTTTGTTTGTTTGTTTTAATGCTTATGAGATGCCAAAACAATTCATCTATTTATTTTGTAAAGGCTAAATTAAATCCAGACTTGAGAGCTTGACTTTCAGAAGTGCAGGTCACTTACTGCTCTGGCTAAAGTAAAAATCACATTCATGAACTCAACACCTCTGACTCATGAAAATGTTACTTAGAAATGTTTGACTTTGTTTTAATAAGTCCGTTAAAATATTTGCATCCAGTGACTGAAAAAAAAAGTCACTTTTAAAGAACCAGTTAGAAGTCTGGTCTGTTATGTATTGCTAAATTCAAGCATCAATCCTTTACAGCCAGTGTGATTTTAATTCACTATCAATAAAAATTAAAACCAACAGATGGCAGGTGTTAAAGAATATTTTCTGGCAAAGGAATTGCTTTTCAGCTGAACAGAAAAATTGGAGACCTTATTTATATTACTTCTAACTTGGACCTTCTCTTAGAGAGCTTCTGTGCTGCAATTGCCTTCTTCTGTGGTCCTTTCCAATTCTGAACTACTCGTGTGTGTGAGGAGAAAAGGACGTTATTGTACTGTTGAAATGGGGCAAAATACTGAAGCATAATTCCAATGCAGTTTGGGATTTTTTTATGCTCAATGTTTTATGCTCATTCTTCCAGTGGCACTGCCACATAAAAAAATACAGAGATTAAATTAGATATTCAATTTTCAAAGTGAAATTTTTTCTTTCTGAACAAGGTGACAAGGGATTGAACGTACACAGTTTCAATATGCTACAGTGACTTCTGATGTCTAATAAAGTCAATGGGGAGAAATAGGCATTTGAAAAGGATAATTAATTTCATCTATTTTCAATGTCCAGAGAGGATGAGGTGAACTGCACCCTAGCCTGCCCGTTCCTAAACCGACAGCAAAGGGAGATGAAGGTGACTAACACAGACATATAGATCTGGTGTTTAATCTTTTTTCTTTTTATAAGTTAAATCCCAGAAAAAAGAAATTTTTCACATCCTTGATATTTCTCACAATAGCCATAAGTAACAGAAGCATCTAGGGAAAGATGGAAAAAACAGACTTTTTTTTTTAGAATTATATAAAAATCCATGAAAGCTGAATCTGACCTTAAAAATGAATAAATAAGTAAATAAATAATAATTAAAAAAGAACTAAAAAAGAAAATGGCATGACTGGAATACAAGTATTGATGGGTTTTCCTTAAAATACTGCTCCTGAAAAAATTATCTAGCTATTTTAAAGACAGGTATAAGCTTCAAGGCATCTGCTGTGGAAAAGTCGTCCGCTAAACTGACTGTGGAAATAGTACAGTCTGCTCAGAGAAGAAGGAACCCACTCAAACCTGTCCCGTAAGAGTTTCCAGAATGCTATTGCCAACTCCGCAGGGAACCTCTGCTGTGCTGACAACTTTTAGGGTATACACATAGGCTTCTAAATATGGATTTACAAGTTTAATTTTAGGGATGTTTTTTGTTTCATCCTGTCTTTTGAATACCAGCAGGATGCTGATATAATATTGACCTTGTTTCCACAACCAACAGAATAAAGTCTTTTTTTACCATTTATGTTAACAATTGAGTACACAGTGATCTGTAAACATTTTCTGCTATTAATGTTAATTTCCCAACACAATTGTTCAGTATAATAGTTTTATTAAATGGAAAGAAGCCATGGAAGCCAGAAAATGAAAGAGAACACATTGTTATAACTTTTCAAGTAAATATTTCTCACTGTTGTTTGATTTTGAAATAACTTAAATTATCAATTTTCAAAAGCTGAAGCTGTGTTTCAAGGTTACACCAAATCTCTAAAGTATGAAAGCAAAGATCTGTCCCACATCAGTCTAATTTGTCTCTGAGGCAAACACTGGCCTTCCAGAAGCTTATTTTATTCTCTTTGAGCACATCTTGCTAGTCATATGAATAGACATTCTAGTCCATCTGGCCATTGTTGCTAACAATTATTGGAAACCAGAAACCAAGGGAAGGCCTATAAGATTAGGCAAGCCCCTACTGAGATTTTCCTCAGCATGTCAAACTCTGTAAGAAACTTAGAAACTTCAGTGCCTGGAATTCTTGAGCTAGATATTTGTATGTAACAGCCATATTTTTTTTCCAGTACTCTGGGGAGCCCAGTCTCCCCTTGAGCTGACATCAACTTGTAGCACCAACAGCATCCCATGGCATCTTAACTGCATGTTGTGCAAAGATGAAATCCCTCTTGTTTCTTCAAAACCTGCCCTCTGACAGCCTCCTTTACTTCTTGCATTAGAAGTTAGAGTAGAAGTCTTTCCCCAGTCACCCTCTCCATGCCACTCGCAGCTTTATAGACCTCTATGCTAGTTCCCCTCAACTGCCACTTTTCAGGCTGAAAATTGCCATACATCTCAATGATTCCATACGTGAAACTCATTCTCCACCTTCCACCTGTCTGACCACTGTTCTCTGACCCTCCTTGATTGAGACACTGAGAGTAATGAGATTTTTGGGCATAGAGGCAATGGTGTTAATCCAGCACAACAGTTCCTGTGGGTCTTGCTTGTCAAGTCAAGCCCTGCCGATTTATTCCTTACAGCTGGCAGGATTTTCATTGCAGATGTTTTCAGTTTAGGGATTGTTGTTATACCCACTGGAAAACCATTTCATAGACAAATATGTCCCTGCATTAGAACTTTCTCCCGCAAACTCCCTTATTTTAATTTGCTTCACTTCAATAAGAAAAGCTGAGAAAGAAAAAGGAAACAAAACTTATAAAGTAAAATAGAAATTTCCTTCTTAGTTATAGTTTAGTCTCTCCATCACTGGAAGAATGAGAGGCTGAAGTGTTTCTTTGCATGCAAAGATGTGCGCTCTTTCTTGGGGTTTGAGCCCATATCAGACAATCATAATTGTTTCCTCCGAGTCTTTTGTTTCTTGCTTGCTTGGGTAAAGAAAAATGGCTGTGTCTCCACCACAATAAGTTATCTCTATTTGTAGTCTTGTTATGATACTTAAGTTTGACTGCCAAGTACAACAAGAACCAGTAACAGAGAGGTCTAACATGGTATAGATGCACTGGTATTATGAACCTGTACACTGGCAGATGGTTAGATAGCACACCAATAAATGCGGAGATAAAAGAGTAATTAATTTTGGCTTTGAAAGGTACAGCAATGGAGGAGGTCCCAAAAGTCACTGTTAAAAGCTGGAATTTAGACATAAAATAGAGAGATTTACATAGGAGTGAGCAATTTTCTTCATGGTCCTTTGGTTTTCTTTATAGTTGCAAAGTCCATACACACTTACAGGGCACAAATCATAGATTTAGACATGTTGGAAGGGACTTCTGGAAGTCCAAACCACCTCTGAAAGCACAACCAATTAGATGAGGGTGCTCAGTGCATTGCCCAGTCAAGCTTTGAATACCTCCAGCAAAGGAGATTTCACCATCCCTCTGGACAACTTGTTAAGTGCTTGACCACCCTCATCACCATCCAGAATTTTTTCCAAATATATAACCAAAATTTCCCACATTCAACTTGCATCTGTTACCTCCACTCCTACCCCAGCGCACCTTCAAGAAGTCTGACTCCATCTTTCTTACACTGTCCCATCAGGTAGTTGCAGACAGCAGTAAGATCCAGCTTAGCCTTCTCTTAAAGCTAAACCAACCCAATTTCCCACCTTCTCCTTGCATCTCCCAAACTCTACTCCCCTAATCATCTCTTGCTCACACAGCCCGGAGTGCAGCTGGCCACCTTCACCCCACAGGCACACTGGTGACTCCTGTTCAACCTCTTGTCCATCAGAACTCCCAGCTATTTTTCTGCAAAGCTGCATTCTACTCAGTCAGCCCCCCATCCTGACAACTAAATAGATTGAGACAGATTGCTACTACAAGAAGCTATTTTTCTCCATAAACTGTAGAGGGAATCTGGGGTGATTAGCTCAAGTGTAGCTATCTACACTGAAGTTGCCTAAACCTAGTTAAGAGGCATGTATCTGTAGACCCGTCCAAATTCCTGCACTTGGTTGACAAAAAGTTCGATTCTCTGGAAGGGATGTTAATATTGTTAGGTTAAAATTATGGAGAGATATCACAGAGGAATGTCAAGGAGCAAGAAGACATAAAAGCATCAGGAAAGATTGCCCTCCTTCTTGGGCTCTTGCTTAGATTTATCTCTGGACATTAAATTGCTTCCTAGGAGCTTAACACAGGGCTAAGATTCCAAGAAGAATAGATTATCTTGCCTGCTGTTTGACTGTTTCATGCTAGGCTTGTAAATAAAACAAATTACACTTAGAATACACATAGATTAGTTATCACTGATTTTTTTCTTTTTCTTCTTAGGAGACAAACCTGCTTATGTGACACTGACATCCAAATGAGACAGTAAATTAGGGAGAAATAGTAAAACAATATTTTCATTTTCTTTTAACTTCAATTCCCCCTCCCCATTTTCCTGAATGTATTGCAAACTTCTTTTTTTTTTCCCTGTTCCTGGCTCAGAACCAAAGAGGAGCGCACTGAGGAAAGGCAGCCCACTTCCTATTGAAAGCAGCTGGTTTAAGAACAGTCAGACAATTTGACATCATAAACATCCACCCAGCCCTTTTGTGAAGTTTATTTTCTTTCATTCAAAATCACTCTATAATTTCATAATGGTATAGTGATAATGGCGGAACAATAACCTTTTTACATATTCAGCAGGTTCCTACCTAGCAAAAAACATCTTCCACATCAGTTAAAGCGATAGGCATATATTTTCAGTGAAAGATTTTTCCTCCATCTGTTCAGATGGTGCATTTTCCAACTAAAGTATCACCAAGCTTGGTAGCTTAGGAAAAAATAAAATATGTATTTTAAAAAAAAAAAAATCAACATCACTTTGTGACTTACTTAGCTGGGGAACAGATGACTCTTTGCTTAACACAGGATAAAAGCTAAGTGGGATGTGTCAGCTTTGCAACACAGTGGTCACTTCTTCTATTTGGATTAATGCACTCCTTGCTTCTCAATGTAGAATGAGAACAGAAGTTATAGAGCTCACCCTTCTCCATGATGAAATTAAAGGCCATGGAAACTTTTACACAGCTTTGCTAGAGCAGGGTGAGTAGTAGGAACAGAGCAGTGGAAACAAAGTCTCAGAGGAATTGTACATTATTGTCACAGATATGTTTCTACCACCAACACTAGAGCCAGTCCTGGAGTCAGAGGTGCAGAACAGACAACCCCATCTAGGACTGTGTGGCCCAGTTCAGGTTTGTAAGAGTATTGTTGCACCAGCAAACACAGTAGCAGCACTCCAGGAACCCAGTTGGTAGGACTGCAGAATTTACCAGATAGCTTTGCAGTCAGCTCACGGGACACAATAGCACCCAGGAAAAGACAGATCTGAGCAAGGGACAAGAGTACAAAGTCCCAGACCTGCAAATATAACTAAACTCTATCCTGACCCAGCAGTTTGGCAGCAAGAGAATTCCAGAAGTTGGGACCTTTCTTTCTAGCAAAGGTATTTGGTCTTCAAAATTAATTATCCAAAACTCAATGGAGAAAAATAGCTCCAGAGAATGATTCATCTTAAGGACAGACATCAAAGATGGGTCAAACGATATGCCCTCTGGCATATTGAGTCCCTCAGTTGGTTAAAAAGGGTCCAGCCCAGAAACTAGGTCTAGTTGAAACCGTCATGCGAATACCCAACTGATCTACAGCGTCCAGAAGTGTGGTTTCCCCTGGGCCTGCGTGAGTATTCTCATGAATGCTCTTGATCTGCGTTTGCTTAGATTCTGAGAGGGAACTGTTTTATAAGGGATGGATCCCTAAGTCTTTTGAGAAACTGCAGGTCCAAGATCACTCACTGTTTAAAGAGCTGAACTGACTTGAATTTGATCATCAAAACCTACCCAGGAAGGGAGCAGTTGTTCTCTATTCAGAAAACCAGTGGGGATCTAATCCTTTAGAATTTGTCACCTTGTGGGAATCCGGACCTTGTGCACCTACCGGCCTTAAACTCGTATCTAGAATGCTTCATATTCACTTTAAGTCACCCATGGGAAATTAGTTAAGATTTGGGCAGGATGCTAATGCTAGATACTCAGGGAAAGTGCATCTTCAGCTCAGTAGGAATTAGCTGCACCTGACAGTAATATCCCTTCTGCACCTCAGCTACCCAGGGCTGGTGTAGATACCGTCATGTGAACCTGTGTTTTGTTGTGTGCCTCTAGGAGCCTAATCTCATAAAATGCCTTTTTACAGATGCCTCTGGCTGTCTAGCTCTTGGCATCTAAATTCCTTTGAAAGCTTGATCCTAATTGCTGGTTTAAATCACAGCCACTAACTCAAAATAATACTCGATTCTCAAATCGCAGTTATTTCCAGCTACCTTCCTGGATTTTTTTGCTCTGTGTTGACTAAGAAAATAATGTATTTGTGAAAATTCCAAAACATCTACTCTAACTTTGCTTTTCAGTTCATGGCAGTCTTTGCTGTTCATTCAACTTTTACAGTTCATTTGCTTCCTTAAACCTCTCTTTATCTTTCAGCCATGTCTCATACTTTTTAGTTTCCCACCCCTCCCAGTGAACCCCGCACCATCCCCCTATCCTGAAGCCCACAAAGCTGAAAAGATAGCTTTAATTTCACTTTGCATTGCTTTCCTTTTATAATAATAAACCACCCACAAACACAGGCAAACTTTTGACTTGATTTAAAGCCAGCTCTCTGATGTGTCTCCAGCTTTGCCTTCTGACTTTCTGTCTGTGCAGATGTAAATTATTCAGTGAGGGGTGTTGTAGACATGCCTCCTTCATTAACGTCAGTGGGACTTGTGAGGCTGAAGGAAAATCTACCCTCCCCACAGGCATCTCATGTTGGAAATTCACACTTTATGGCTGTCTAGTAGGACCATATATCACCACACTCTTCATAACTGTTATTCATTCTCCGGAAGGAAAAGAAAAAGAAAAAAAAAAAAAAAAAAAGGAAAGCTCTGTTGTTCTTTGCATTATACAGATCCTTTGCCACATAAAAAAAACCCCCAAAACATAAAAATAAAAATTGCTTCTGCTAGTGTTTACCACTCAGTACTGTCAAAATGTGAAAGGCAAAGAAGTGCCCAAAAGTGGGTGTCATTTGTGATGCTGTAATTAATCACACATAATTGCTTACAGTCTGTGTAGTACCTACTAAGTGATTTTGTAAAACATGGTTAGACCACAGATGTGATCCAGTTGGTGCTTTGTAGCCTTCCCTAGATTTTGCTGCTGAATGGATTGCTAGTTAAGACATCGACAGCCCACCGCCAGTGTATCATGTGATCCATATCAAAGCATTATTTGGCCCATGGGCAGTATAGTATCATCATTGTTGCAAAGCACAGAATAATAAGGCAGAGACATATACTAACAGTTTGGGATAGCCAGATTCATCTGATTCATTTTAATGAACAACTAGGCCAGAAAAGCAAACCCGACCATCTGTGCTGCAAAGACACTGAATGCTGGAATTTTTTTCCCTTCATCGTCATATTGCTATATCAGCACATGTGCTAACTTCAAACCTTTCCCGTAACACATGTGCTCCAATTGCAATCATTTGGATACAATTTGGTTTATGCTTCCATTTCCCCCCTGTTGATATGAGTGGGGCGGTTGTTGTTGCCGTTGGAAATGCTTTGACATCTCTGTCTCAATTTCTTAATGTTCTTCTATGTGACCTTGTCCAATCAAATCTAACAGGTACTGGCACACGTGCTTCTGCCTTGATCTGAAAATATGCACAATTATGTGCTAGTCGTTTGTGATTTGTAATTGACGGTGCTTAAAAAATATGCATATAGCTTCCTAATGAGGTAAACAAACAAGCAGTGCCCTGTTGCAGAATGTGAGGGTGCAGGAAAAGGCATCTTACGTGTTCTTTCATTGAATATTAAACCACTAAACTTGAATTAATGCCAGGTGACCTACAAGCAAATACAAACAAATAAAAAAGATCCCGGTCGCATAAAGAAACCAACAGCAGTCTGAGAGCCGGCAGCTCTTTCAGTCTTTTTTGCCTGGATTCATTTATCCATATTAGGCCCTCAATTTATGTTCCTGTTCATCCCAGGCTTCCTTTGCAGCCTTGAAGAGGGAGAAAGAAGGTCACTTCAGCATCGCCAGGACGATGTGCTCCATCCAAGATCTGACTCAGCCTCTGGAAACGCCGCGCTCTCTCTCTCCACTGCCCATGGAAAGAGCGTGGGGGGACCAAGCTCCCTATCTAGTACCTCACTTAAAACCTTTGCTTCTGCAAGATGTGTTCAGAAGAACTAATATCTAATCACAAATGTAACCACAAATGTATAGCGTCTAAGGGAACCCCACAGAGCAGTCACTCTACTTGGCAGTATGGACAGACCAACCTTTGGATCCAGACCCACCGTGGCCACCATGAATCATTCTATCTGATGGAAACCTTTACTAATGAAGCTTCCATGCTTTAGGGGCATAAATGAGTACTTGCGCGTGGCTTTTCACTGCTCTGAGTGGATGCATCAACTCAATTGGCACTAACTCAGGGATCTCTCCAATTGCTTTAGGCAGACATAACCCTATTATTAAAATTACTATTGGGTTAAAATGAGGCACACGGAACAGTGCTGGACGCACTGATTCATGCTAATTGCAATAGCTCCATTTCTCTTCGCTGAGCCAGGGGCGTTTGGAAGCTGATATCTGTTCCATTAGCAAACAAGGATGCTACAGTGCCACAGGGTGAAAGCATATTACAGGTGTTAAACGGATGGGCTGAGTGAATGCAAAGCAGTGTCAATAGTTGAATAATTTTGCTTATTAACTTTTTCAGTTGGAGGTGGCAGGATGCAAAGCCTGCATGTGGGGATTACATGGCAGGGAGGAAAGAGGAAACCTAGTTAATGGACAAAATGTGGTCATGGTTAAAAATAATGGTAAAATTATGTCTTTGTGCTCCTTCTGTGGTGAGACGATTAGTCTATAACATATTCGCATGGATATGGCAATGTTGTGTGAGAAGTTTTAGGGAACATTCATCATGTAATGCGTGTTTCCAGAAGTCTCTCCACACTTATTCTGACATGAATATTTGTGCTTACTTACTAACCTACTGCCTCAGTGCTTGTTAGATAAAGCAGAGCTGTCTTCTGCATTTGTTGAACACCAGTTTTTGTCTTGCATGCTTTCTAGAGAAGAATCTTTTTCTTCATTTCTGTAAATTCTTTTATTCTGATCCCGCTGGGGTTTTAATTGATGAGTAATTGTTGCTGGGTTTTGTTATTACAGAAAAGAATTGTTAAAATTATTGTGGTTAATAGGTGTTAAGGTTTAAAGAGATTGTAGCAATTTTCTAATCTGTCCTCCTGTGTGTCATCAGCCTGGTAAGTTCTGTATGTAACCTGTCACTTACTTTTGAATAGTAGTATACTTTTTAGACAGAGATACCGGAAATGAGGCATTACAGGAGAATCTGTCATTCCCACAGCTGCAGCTACATGAAACCTCAGGGATAAACTCCCCACCAACCCCTCCAAAAAAGGCATATTTGAATCAGATGAAAAGAAAAATCTGAGTAAGAAATAAGAATTCTCAAAGAAATCCACAGTTTGTTGTTTTATTGAGAGAGTTGAAATATTTCATTTCATCACAAAAATTTAGTTACCTGAACACAGATGTCTAAAAGACATCATCTTTTAGATGTCTAAAATCTAAATACTTTGGAGTGTCTGACACATCTACATGGGCCTGAGACCAGGAACCACTGAAGAAATTTTTAAAGAAGACATTTTTTATGATGAGGGTGGTGAAACACTGGCACAGGTTGCCCAGAGGTGAAACACTTGCACAGGTTGCACAGGTGGTAGATACCCCATCCCTGGGCATTCAAGGTCGGGTTGGATGGGGCTCTGAGCAACCTCATCTAGTTGAAGATGTCCCTGCCCACGGCAGGGGGGTTGGACTAGATGACCTTTAAAGGTCCCTTCCAACCCAAACCATTCTATGATTCTGTGATTCTATGAAGACCTGCACCTTTGCAAAGTGACAGCTGGAGGTCAGGCGGCCAGAAGACACCCAAGGTTAGGCAGCATAATCCCACCCAGAGTCTCTCTGTTCTTGGTTTCAGAATGTCCTTTTATTTATTTATTTATTTATTTTGGTGAGTTTTTCTGTACCAGGAAACAAATATATAAACAAAAATACAAAAGGTTAAACAATTCACCACATTTGAGGTCACTAAAAAATTCTGTTCTACCCAAGGTTACTTTGGATGTTCAGCAGATAAAACAGTCCCATCTCCTCCTGCCTTCCAAAGTGAAACAACATCAAACTTTTCATTTACTCTCCCCTCCTCAAATATTTCCAGTTTACCCAAATACGAATCACTTAATTCCAAAACAGGTATTAACAAAGAACCCCAGTTAGAGGTGCTCGTTTCTGCATGATGTAAAGAGAGCCTAGGTGAAAAACTGTGGTCAGATGCCTAACATTCAGCCAGCTAAACTAAGTGGAGATGAAAAACACTCTTACGGGCAGGGTTACTTTCTACTGCTGGGTTGCTTGAGGCAGGATTTTCTGAAGAGCATATACAGTTCAGGGCAAATGGGAGGGGTTGAGATTGTCATTAATTCTATGGTTTGGCAGAAAATTACCTAAGACCCTAAACACTGTTTAACGAACTTGTGACGGAAGTGACAAATTTACAGCAGAAGAATTCAGTTATTTAGCTGATTATGTGGCTGATAAAAATTAATGAAAATACCTCAATAAGGATTTATATAGCTACAATATTATTAAAAGTTTATAACCACTTGCTAATTGGCATCATTAATGAAAATTAATGTGGCTACATGCACTTAAGTATTTCACCCTGTAATGAGGAAATGAACAGTGACATGAAATACTACTAATAATTAATACTACATATATTTTATTAGAAAAGAGTATGTCCAAGGCTTTGCCAAGAGGAGGAAATACAATTATCCAGCCTGTGTGTAACATGTGGTGGTAACGAGTTAGCATTCTGGCTAGAGATGTTGAGAATGGTGCTTAGTGATACAGATACATCAAAAAGAGATCCCATATCACAGAAAAGACACTAACGGTGCTGAACCTGAGGCAGAAGTTTCTAATACATCTCCCTTTGTCACGTTGGACAAGTTACTTGCTATCTGTCTGTACCTCAGATTGCCATTTGCAAATACAGATCGTATTATTTCCCTCTCAGTGTGTGGTAAAAAAAATGTATATACAGGAATGGGGGAGAAGTAAGGGTACATAACTGCAAAGGCAAGATGCATCAAAGGACCTGCAGATCTTGTAGGTAGGTCCTATAACAGCAGTAAAAGCTTTGTCAGGTACCTGGGCTCCCTGCACAGTGCATTTGGAAGAGTATCATATCAAAAGCATCAACTTGCTTGTTTGAGAACTACCTTGAAAGAAGCTTGAAAGACAGGGATATATATTCCAGATCTTATCCTTTTCTGAATCTTAGACACTTTGCTGAGTCTCTGGGATGTACCATAACACATCAGGATTACAGTCCCAAATCTCTCTGGAATGTATTTCTTTATGATGTGTTTTTTTTTTTTCCCCCAAAGGAATGATGTGTCTCTATTGACATTTGTATGAGAGTTTGGTGATTAGAGCAAGCCTTAAAAAGTGGGTGGCCCAATTTTAATTGCCTCTTTTTCATATAATGATTCAAATATCATCTCCTGCTTCCTGGGACACCCTGCTAACAAATAAGATAAACTTGAATTTTTTAACAGCTGGATGAGATAGAGAATCAAGAGCAAGCACTACAGCACTAGAGTCCATTTCTAGCCAGACATCCTAGGACATACCCACCCATTCAGTTTTATTCCTTTTGCTTGGGGCCAATTAATTAATCTTTAATTCCTTCCTATAAAATTAAAATGATTACAGAGCAGAGAATGCTTCTAGACTAATCTCATTTGTAACATAACGGATAGGATACTTTCTTATTATGAACTGAGGAAGGCAGGAGTACTTTCCTGGTGCTTGTTGAAGCTTTGTCGTTTAGCACAAAAAAATTTCAAGATTCTTCAGATGTACGAAGGGAAAAGAAACTAAATTCCTGCAGGGAGGAATTGAACATAGCTTTCCCAGTCCTGGAGGGCTGCTATAACCACGGAGTTACTGTTATAAAGACAGATTCTATCATTACTTTTTCAATCTTGTTCTCTGGAGGGAAGCTAGATGAAAGACTTACAGAATGTAACTTGGATTCACTGTATGTACTCCTCTGAAATGCAGCCATGAGAGCTAAGGTTTTCATTTTGTTCTTATTTATTTTGTTCTGGGCCGTGAGTCCACCCACAGATTAAACAGCTTTTATCAATTTTGTCTCAGGGTGACGTAATGAGAATTAATTGTTATTTGTTAATTGCTGTGTGATCTTTGATATAAATTCCACTGAATATGTGAGGTCTTTTATTCATGCAACCTGTTTCACCATTTTCAAGCATTGTATGGAGTAAATTGGAAGGTAAGTCCCATAGGAGTTAATTTACCTTTCCACTATCCAACGTACCCTGCATTCAGAAAAGTATCTAACCATACACCATTTTTCATATGATTTTTGCTCTTAAAATTGATTGTGACTTTATGCACAGAATTGCTCAATTTTCCTTACAAGCCGGAGACAAACCTTACAATAAAGCTTATCATAGTGAAACCCTGCATTTTTCATTGACTCTTAATCATTTCTCCTTTTTCACTCCATGCTTGTTTAAAGAATAAGTTTAAAGTATGGTTGCAAAGATGTATGACACCTTTTGCCTTGTCCTCATCATATATAAGTAAATTAATGCAACGAAAGGAATTAAGTTGCCCCAACTGTTACATGCCATCAAAGGACTAATTTTTTTCTATATCTGTCCTCCTCTGGTTTTGTGTTCTAAGTTTTGACCTTCTTCATGATGACTCACCCTGGCAGAATGTTTTCCCAAGGGATGTTTGTCTAGTAGGTAAGTGATTTTACTTCAGATCTCAGTTAGAAAGTCACCTCTTGTCTGTTTACATTGTTTTGGAGAGGTATATTCATCTTTGTGTTCAAAAACTCTTTTCAGCATCTATTCCATTATCTGGATTGCCAAAATAAGGCGACTTGCAGTGTAGCATTGATTACACCTAATTTTGAACATCTACCTTGTAGATGTTTCCATCCGAGCTGTTATTATAGGTTCTTTTTAAAGACTATAGAAAGAAATAGGCAGTTTTAGAGTGAAATTAATCTCGTCTTGAATTAGACAGTTTAATGTAGGACAGAACAGTCCTGCTTTAAAGCACCTATTTCTTTTCATAGACCATAAAGAGAGCCAGTGATGAGCATCTCAGATGGAGACATCTGTATTGTAATTGTCTAAAGTTAAGGAAGATGAATCCCATCCAGAAATGAGAAGTAATGGTGGCATATCTAAGACCACAAGAATATGTTTCCTCTCTCTGCTCTTCCACTCGGAGGGGAACACAGTGGAGCTGGCCACACATCACAAATAAGATGAAAGGCACAGCCAAAGTGAATAGATTAGCACAAAGCCATATGTAGATCTGCTCAAAGCTGCTGACAAATAATGTTGAACTTCTAACAAAACGCTGAAAATCAAAGCCTATTCAAAAAAACATTTCAAGAATGGGAGTGGGGAGATGGAGGAGACGGGCGTGGGGGGAAGACAAGTGACATTCATTTAGTAAATTGTTCAGTGAGAAGGCAAGTGTAATCTCAGGCCTCTAGCTCATCCCTTGAGGTTGTTAAGTGTTCTCCTGTATTCAGCAGAATGGGAAAGGTTTACATCACCCTTCCCAACAAAGAGATATTTGGACTGCCTTCTCTCCAATCTACTTAACATCCTCATTTATATTCTACCTTTCCGACTTTTGTTAAAATCAGGGTCCTTTTCTGCAGTCCTGCTACGTGCCGCCATTCTACTGTCCATCATTAAATTATAGCCTTTTCTTCTTCTCTTCCTCCTCCCTTCCTTTCTTTTCTTCTCCACCCTGCATCTCCAAGAGGTATTTGCATTTGTGT
Source organism: Calonectris borealis (assembly GCF_964195595.1). NCBI lineage: Eukaryota > Metazoa > Chordata > Aves > Procellariiformes > Procellariidae > Calonectris > Calonectris borealis. The sequence goes on along the minus strand of NC_134352.1, from coordinate 81,791,826 downwards.
GGCAAATACAAATTCTTTTTGCATGGTTTGCTCCAGCATGACACGAACTATTTAATTGTAAATTATTAAGTCATCTGTACTTTCCTGAAATGATTCACAGTGGAATGACAGGAAATTATTCCTAGTGGAATGACAGGATATGATATGATGAAATCACGATTCACATGTAAATTGGATGTCTGCTGATAGAAATCTGAAGTCCACTGAGAATTCACAAAAAGAAAATGCTGCAAGGTTTACCCATTGGGTAGATTATTTATTAATGGATAGCCCCAGTATTCAGTCTGTCCACTCTTAGTTGTTAAAACCCCAGGGGGATTTTTTTTTTCTTTAGTTGTAGTTTGATGTGAAGGTTTTAGACAAACAGCAACATTTCTAGTCTTCCTATATACATTTTCCCCTCAACTATCTAATTTGTCAATCACACACACAGACACACAGACACACACACACATATATATATAAGGTCTGACCACTAGCTGGCATAATTCACTTAGCTTTATTGCTTGAATGGAATTGTGCCTTTTTACCCATGCTGATGTTCTGTAGACCACAGATTAAAGTGTACATGACTACATAGAAATTGTCATGCTTCTTTATTTTTGTTCCTTCTACAAAGCTGTCTGCACAAATTATCTCTTTGGCTTCCTCTGATTTACTTTAAAAGTGTTACATTAATTTTAAATGCAAATTGCAATAATTAAATTTGACCTTATAAACTATCAGATGTGATGGGAATTTCCCTTCCTGATTTTTTATCTTAAATTGGAAAGGAATCAGATCAAACAAGCAGGGAATTTCAAAGTCAAAACAAATACCATTCACGGCTAGGGACTCTGCTACAATAACAAAAAAGAAAACATATGTATGCATGTATGTATGTGTGTGTGTGTAATATAGATGTTAACCACAAACTATCCAAAATCTTTACATTTGTATGTAAAACTGGCAGTAACTCATCTTTTGTTGTTAAGGAGAAAAAAAAAAGTGACCCACATAGATATATATATTTTTTTCTTTAATAATGGATACTTTCAGATACCTCCTAAGGTCCTATTCCTCCTGTCATGTTTAAAGGGTTTATTGTTTCCAGAAAAGCTTTTGCTGCTCCCTCTGGAGACTGAGCTGATCTAAGGTAATATTAATTCTGTGCCTCTCTCTTGTCGGAACTCGACTTCAAACGGAATAAATGAGATGAGAGCTGAAAGAGAGGTTATGCAAGCTGTCATCCTCCATTGTGTTGGAGGCATCAATGACTCTCAGAACAAATTAGGTGTCACTCTACTAAATCGCAGTCAGAAAGGCAAATCAGTTTATAGAAGACTTATTTGGTCTCCTGGATAGCTCTTGCATTCAGAGCACAGTTAATCTTCCTTTTCTTTCAGTAATTTTAAAAATCCTCATTTTTTATTTCTTTTTAAACAAAGATGAAGCAGAATTTCCTCCTGATGACTCATAATGTTCCTCATACAATTCATGCTGATTAGTTCAGTCTAATTTCTCTCTCTCTAAAAGAAAGAAAAAAAAAAAGGCCCACGCAGGTTTGTTTCAATCCTAAAAGAGAAAAGAGAAATGACTACATATGTTTTATTAGACTTCTTAATTTTGGGATTGTGGCTTGCTAAAGAGGTCTGTGATAAAAAGAGTATCTGAAGAAAAAAGAATATTTATGAAGCTTGTCAAGCATGAATTCTTCCCATTTTGCAAATCTTACTGATTTTATTCATTCTTTATTAAGTGACTCTCAACCTATAGAAAAGGAACTAGTGTTAGTTAACTACCTGGTTAATAGTTCACCTCTGGCACTTAATTTAACACTTTTTTTTTTTTTTCTTTTTTTCCCCAGTAAAAAGTCTAAATGGATTTTTGCATTCTAGGCTGCACCAGGAACTTTTTTCTTTTACAATCGAGTGATGTGCAATAAGGTTTTCACTGAGAAAGACATGCTCATCCACTTCTTGAAAGAAGAAAATTACCATACTTTAGCAAGATGGGATACATCTCACATAAATTGAGGTACCTATTCTAATTCAAGATTATGTCTATACAAGCAAGGAGTATGGTGCAACAGGAGTAGATCTGAAGAGTGAAACAGCTGCTGTTGAGGGCCATTTTACATTTTAAAGGGATTTTTTTCAGATTAGCTTTAGTCTAGACCTATGAACTAGGACCCAATAGGTGCTGCAGTGCATCAAGTGTGTTTTTGAAGAGCGTCTTTTAGTTTTGCTTCATTTGAAAGGTTTTGAGACCCCTCCGTGATGAGAACCAATGTGTAATAACTGGGGGGAATCAGGAGATTTGCTTCAAAAGTACACTCTCAACCAAAGCTGAATGGAGATATACCATTAGATTCTCATAAAGTCCAAGATAAGAGATAAGCACAGATGCCTAAAACTAAAAGGGGCTTCAGAAGTCACTATATTACTTTGTGATTGAAGCTGTGACTTGGGAACCCGGTGCTAAGTTTCCAAGGACAAATCACATTTAATTTCCTGAATTTTAGAGAAATCTTTGTACTTCAACAGAGTTAGAGTGCTTAAGTTCCTTATAGAGGACATAGAGAGGGTTAAATGACTAAAACTAGGTTCAGGGAAGCCACCAGGCTTATATAGGAGTCCCCTGAATATTCTAGTTGGAAATATTGAGGAAAAATCAGAAATTAAACCCTACTATCAACACTTAACTAAACAGCTAACCTTCCCCTTGAGCTGAACACCTAAAAGAAGTCAACCCAAATAGAAAGGAACCAAAGATGCTCCTTCCCCATTGCAAATGACAGAAAAACTGTCTGTGCACTTGGATGAGTGAGGAGATCTGTTACTGAAAGCTCATTCTGCCTACTTTGAAGCAGAGGTTTAAAATCAGTTCTCCTGTTTTTTTAGCAAAGTGCCGACACCACAGACATATTGGGTATTTGAAAATGAGACTTTCTGAATCATCGCTGTTGACATTTTTCTGCTTCAGGAGATAAGCAGTGTACTTTTGAACCTCCTCAGGCACAGGAGGGAGCTGAACTCAGATCCCCCACATGCTGGAAGGTAGTTCTAAGACTTAATTAGTCATAAAAACACAGTTAATTTCCTTCATTCCAGCTTTAAAAAATAAAGACTTTTGCCTGAGCTTGTTTGTTTGTTTTCATTAAAGAAGAGACAGAGGGATTGTGATTGAAATCCCAAGTGGAAGTAAATTCCTCTTCACGGGCAAAGTTAAGATGGCAAAATCCTGAAATGACAGGGATATTCCTCAGCATTTCCTACAGATTGCCCTAAATAACTTACTAATCCTCCTCCTCCCACGTACAAAACCCATTCTGCGGATGCTGCCACAGTGACTAGGAACCTAAAAATTGAACTCTGCATTAATGAACGGTACAGAGTCAAAGCGTCATTGTATGCGAAGCCAAATTCCCGGGGAACAACAGAGGAACTCACTCAGTGCCTTGATGTTCGTGGAATGTAAAATGCTACTGTAAAATAAGATGTCCAAGATAAAAGGAGGAAGTAGGATCAGTCTCAGTGTCAGCACTCTGATACTCAAGTGATAACATCTCCCTTTTTTCTCAGCACATTGCAAAGGCTCCTAAGCAGAGATGCTTGAAAGTAACTAAACATTTTCTGTGAGCATTCCTCCCAAGTAATAAAGGCATTTGATTTGACCATGCTCATGCATCATTTATACTCACTTTCTCTTGATATTATGGCAAATTACTTAACTGGAAAGATTCTTTGCAGAGCCAGCTCATTTTTAAGCTCATATTGCAAACTATTTGGGGAAAAAAAAAAGTTTCATATTCATTACGGGGAGTATCCACAGTGTAGGAGACTTGCTTTTATGAGCTTGATTTACACACTAAAGTGGTGGAAGAAGCTTTCAGACAGTGCAGCAGCACAGAACAGATCAACCAGAAGATAATGACAGGCCTGAAATGGTGGGACATAGGTCCCATCTCCATTATTGACACCAGGTTCCACAATCCAGCTGCTCTGTGTCACCAAAGTCAGGACCCTCACCCTTTGACTGCTGAGTTTGATCCAGTTATTTTACATAGATGTATGGACGGCAGGTATCTGATAAACGCAAGGAACAAGCTCAGGAACAGTTCTCCTGCTAAGCAGGTGCATGACATGGGACCTCAGGGCCCAATATAAAGTTGTCTTCCCTAGCTAGCAGTCATCACATCGGTATCAGCACTCACAGCATGAACATCAGCAGTGACCATGCTGCACAGATGGAGAGGGCATTCTTTCTAGCTGAAAGCAGTCTGGAAAGCTGCAAAATTCTCTTATATCCTTCTCTTAAGATAGGGGTAAAAATCACGGTTACTCTTTTTGCAAAAATGGGCTGGTTTCTCATGTGCTGCTATTTCTAGAGATAGTAGTGATGTCCTCACAAAGGGAAATGGCAAAAAATCTTTGTATGTAGTCCTCTCATCCTTAACTACTCAAAGAGAAAAACGACACAGTCCCTCCATAAGTAGAAATTTGAAAATTTCTGACATGCTGAACTATATACCAACTGTAAACATGTTTCTCAGACATTTCCAAAGTCTAGGCCTACCAAAGGGATTTTTAGAGCTTTTAAAAAATAATAAATAAATAAAAGGGGATTTCTTGGAGAAAGGGATGGAAACACACTGTATTTACCACACAAATTGTATTCAAAGCAGTGAGAAAAACTGAGCATGCTGATGCTTAACCACACTTATGGTTTCACTTATTTGATGTGCTCATGGAGTACATCAAACATGGGCTGAAAATCGGTGAAAGATGGGAAACAAAGGGAAGGAATAAATAGTCAGTGGCACAAGGTGAACAGTGGGATGCCTCGCCTCATTGTTCTGCATTAGATCTCATGTTTGAAATCTGTATTAATGATCTTGAAAGAGGGTAATACTGAGGTTAGCAAAACTTGCAGATGACACAAAGTTATTTAGCTAGCACGGACCAGAGAGATCCGTGAGGAACTTCAAAGAGACTTAGCTAAACCATGTGAGGACTAAAGTGAGGGCAAATGAAGTTCAATGCCAATAAATGCAAAGTAAGGCATACTGAAGGGAAAAAAATAAATTAAACTGCTTGTACATCTGACAGGGGTCTACGTTCACTGTCTCAACCCAGGAAAGGGATCTGGGTATCAATGAAGACAGATTTCTACACCATATGCAGCTGTAGTTTTAAGAAAAAAATTCAAACAAGATGTGAGGGTTCATAAGAACTGATATGGAGAATGATGCAGTAAATACTACACAGCCAATCTATAAATCAAAATGTGGTCTCATCTGGAAAATTTTGTGAAGTATTATTACACTGCCATAAAAACAAAATAATAAAAAAGAAGAAAAAAGTTTATCAAAATTAGAAAGGGCTCACCTGTGACAAATGAAAGTGATCCATGCCTTAAAAAAAAAAAAAAAAAATCTGTCATGTAGAATGATTGAAAAGCTTGGGAAGAGTTACCTTAGAGAGGAGAGGGACAAAAGGACATAAAGAAAAGATAAAAATAAATGACTTAGAGAAGATAGATTAGGTGCTTCTCTTCTCCTCAGTTTGTGGCAGGACAAGAGAATGTGCAATAAAATTAAGGAGGGTAGCAAGTTCAAAACAGATAAAAGGCAACAGTTCTCTTTTTTTCTACAATGAGTGATTAAGCCAGGGAACCTTCTGACACACTGAAAGTGAAAACTAAAGGACACTTCAAATAAACATTTAAACAGTTAACAAGGATTGCTGAAGTTGAAATAAAAAAGCCAAATATTTGTTGGGAAGTATTTGAAAGCTCTTTTTTTAAAGCCAGTTTTCTTGACCTTTCCTTTGAAGAGCTTTCCTAGGCCTGTGCCCAAATCCCACAACCTTTGGAGGAAAAAGACCTTGAGGACCTAGCGGCTCATGTTGGGGTTAGTTCATGTAATGTGATTTCTGTATTAGAGAGTTGTGCATGCTGAGCACCAGTCTTTATGTTCTGCACACAGGATATTACTTTACCTATGCACCAAATATCTGTTTCCAGACACTCAGCAGCCTGGGCTGCCATGTACCTGGAGGGATGTATATGTACAGGTAGATGTGCTCATGAACTGCAGTTCAGACACTAATTCTGCAGTACAGGCTCTACAAAGTTTCTTGGCATAGGCATGACCATTTAGTAGGGACACTAAAGATCCATGTGATGTCCTGTGTTTACTGTCCCAAATTCTTTAAGACATGGAGCTGGCAAGTCATGGAGACAAGACACTGGGCTAGGTGATTAAAGATCTGACCCAGCATGGCAACATGCGCGTTCCTCTAAACTATGTACACAGCCAGACTGTTTATACTGACACAACCTGTTATTATTTGTCCTCCCCCTCTCCTGAGCTGATTGCTTCACCAAATCATCAATATTTATCTTTCAGACTGCAGGTTTATGAAGTGGAGGTATGATGAATGCCTTTGCGTTTGTAGGCTGTCAAACACAACACAGCTTCCACCTCACTGAAACCTTAGGTTGTGCTAGTCAGAAAATTGTGAAACATCAAAAACTTGGAGCAGTATCCATCCATCCCAGGAAAGGAGCAAAGGATACATAGTTCTTCCTTCAAATCATGAACGCCAACCCAGAGTACCCCAACATCTGACACTGTGAGTGGTCACCCAAACCTCTGCTCTCTGGCTGCTCTCTGAGACTCCTCTTTACAGTCATTAAAATGGAAATGGCATCTGACAGCCATGAACGTCATTTCACTCCCAGCATCCTCAATTATCTCCTCCTTTCCACTGCCCTCCCAGTCTCCATGTGGTGAGAGAAATATGTTTTCAGAACTGTCATTTTAAAGAATAAATACTTGAGCCATCAATAACTGCGTGCACTTTGCCCCAGCTGAATGAAAACCTCCTTTGTGAGCATAGAAGCAAATGATACACAGTTAAGTAGAAAGAAGCTACCTGAATGTACTTATTTCAGCTAACTATTTCTGTATTATGATAGCCTGTTTCCAGTAGATCAAAGAAACCTGGCAGTGTTGTTTTTTCACACTGTGAGAAGCACAAACATCATTTAAATGCCCCCTCAAAATATTCATGCATCAAAAATCCGTTGAAGGCTCAGTCTATTCTCAAGCTGGCTTTCAGCCAACATTGTTATGTTGTTGCTGCATCATGATGGAAATAGCAGACAGCAGAAAACAACAAACAGCAAAGACAAGCCTTTAAAAACAAATCTAAACAGCAAAAAAACTCTCTTTAACACTATTTAAAATTTCAATAATAGTAAAACTCATTGATAATAGTTCATTTATTGATTTAATTCTACAAAATGACATTTGAAATGCTGACTTCTAAGATTCTGTTTGCAGGGTTTTTCTAACCCTCAGCCTTATGTTTTTTATTTTGTTCTATAAGATATACATAGCTTATGGATGGATTTTTCAGTTAATGAAAGTAGTGTAGCTTCACTGAAGCTGACAATTAGCTCTTTCATAGTTAAGGTCAAGTAGATAGCAGATTAAAAGTAAGTGGAAGTATTCTCAGTATCCGCTGAGCTTTTTGCATGACAAATGGTGAAGAATCTTGCATCAAGTCATTAATGTATTCATGAACTCATCTCTGAGAAAGCTAGCGAGTTTCTACTTAGAGGCTCGAGTAGATAGAGACCCTAGGTAAATTATTCCAATACTCTGTTGTCCTTAACTAATCTTATAATTATAAAAATCTCTCGGTAAAAGGAGAAAACTTTTTACAGAACACAAAGAGGGAATCTTTGTCACTGAATGTGACATAACTTAGCTAAAATACTAACATGCATTTTAGCTTCTTCTGGGTACCTGATCCTGGATGCCTATGATCCAGCGTATCTACCTAACATTATTGCCCATATGCCCTGTACAGTCAGTATGCAGACTGACATCTCTGAAAAAAAACAAAGTGCAAACCTGTCCATCTTTCTCTTTCCATGCAGAGACACAGAATCCCTCAAAACCAATCATGTCATCATCCCAGGAAGCAGCCAATGCAACTTCCAGGCTCTCCTGAACCTTCACTGCCTCAAAAACCTCTTTAACCACAAAGGCATTGCCAATCCCTGTCCATCGTGTTGAGTCTGAGCCACTGTACATCCAGAACTGCAGCGGTATGGAGACCCATGGAAGGACAGCCAAGAAAAAACCTGACTGCAACTTGATAGTTAGAGCATTCACCTGGGAAGAGGTAAAGCAGGATTTCAGTTTCAACTGTATGAATGTAATAACTGTATTTTCTTTTCAACCTTCATTTAATAATATATATATGTAGGTCTATCTCTTTGGTATATGTCTATGCACATGTATAAGCATAACTCCTGGAGCAAAAAATAACATTCAGAATTCACTCAGCCTCAGCTGGACCGTCAGTCTAGGATCAAGTCCAATATGAATGGCAGAACCCTCACCAGCATCAGAGAACTGCTGGTGGGAGGCAGGTATTTACTTCTCCAGGACAAGTCCTTATGATCGTGTATAAAGAAGTATATATAGAAATGTGGTTTTAGGCTGAGTAGGAAAATGCCTAATGAGTTTAGGTGCCCATAAGTTTTGGTAGTTCCAAAAAACATATGAAGTGGTTTAGATTTATGCAGACCAGATTTCACCTAGACTTTGACAGATCTTCTCTTTGGAATTCCTTATTTCTCAGCTTTAGTTCTCCAATGCATGTTCTGTTCTGGTGATTTCCAGCCTCTGTCTCTAACTCACCTTATCATTTTGTGCAAGCATGGTGCCCTGGAAAGCTCTGTGGTTTCCACTTCAGGAGTGCAGCACATGGGAACTGTGCAAACAAAAGCCATTTGGCGAATGTTCAGTGGGAGCAGGGCTGCCTGGACCGCTTCACTCTTTGCCCTTCAGCACTTTCACAATCAGATCTTTGGCTCCCTTGCAAATTCATGTGGAATTCATTGTTGGAGATCAGCTCCCCTGGTCTTGATGTCTTTCAGGAAAGGCTGGGCTGTCATTTTAGGCCTATGAGCTATATTTGCTGGTTGATGGATGCCTCCACCTTGCCAACTGAAAATCATCCAGAAGTCGGCTATAGCAGATGTGCCATGTAATTACAATGTCACTGAAGGATTCCAGACATTGGCTTGGTAATTCTAAGAATCCATTTCTATCCATCAGAAAATTCCCAGTTATTTTTCCTAGATATTAAGAATTTCAGTCATTTTCATTGTGATGAAAGATGTATTCCAGCAGCTTTTGAAGACAGCAAAGCCAAGATTCGTCTCATTTAATATTATGTCTATGGCTGACACATCTTGAGCTAGGAGCCTAATCACCCTTCTTTCACTCTTTAAGACATGTGAGAGAGAGACATCCATGCAATCATTCAGACCTTAGCTTGTACGACTCACCCACTGGAGCTGCTCTTTTATATCTGCTGGTAAGGAAGCTTACAGTACAACTGGCCTCCTAATTTGGGGGTCTCATTTAAGAGACTAAAACCAAAAGAGCTGAAGTCACAGACAGACGAGGAGGCCCATTTCTTTATTAGACCTCCGATACGGCATGAATCAAAGCAGAAGGTGTCAGAGTGCCAATGTTATAGCATCTGATATACTGTGCTTTGGGCACCCTCATATTCAGGACAGTTGCTTAGCAACTGGGATACAGGCTGAGGATGCAGAGAGTCTGGGATCTTTTCTCTGCCCAACACGATTAGCATGACTTGGATAAATTACTTCACCTTTCTATATTCTTCTTTCCCTTTATACATTTATTTATTCTGTCTCTTACCAAATGTTCCAGCAACTCCTTTGAAGATATCACAGCCTTCAAGTAACGAAATTATTCTTCTCCTACAAAGTTGTAGATCCTGGAGAAGGGACTTGGATGTCACCTCTTCTCACTACCTGTCTCTCACAGGTAACCACCTTCTTAACTACGTTCATCACTGACACAAAAGAGCTGCCATATTCACTATCTAGGAACGGAGGCATTGCAGTGGGGAAGTGTTTTTCCTCTGTGTGTGTAAATTTCTGCACACAAACCGTTTTCAAAAATCTAAGCTGGCATTTGGCAGAATGTCAGTAGACTTTATACAATAACACTATCTAACTAGACATATTAGAACAGAATCTGCAAGACAGCATACTTTTGGCTCTGTTACATATTCATACTACTATTACTACCACCACCACCAATATAAAGACAAGTGGAAGGACAGTGGGGCTAACATTAGACCTTCATGAAGGCATTCTTTGCTTGACTGATGGTTCATAACCGTTCTGCACGGACAGTGAGCTGCGAGGTTTTGTCGTCCAAGTTAGGAGCTCTGACTGATCGGCAGATGAATGAAGAGTTGGCTCCAAAGTCTGTAACCCTTTGATTTCGTGGTTGTTTTCTGCATCCTGATCTCGCTGCAGCTGCCTCCTGAAAGAACAGGGTGAGAGTAATTGTGTTGGCTTGTCTCCAAAGCCCGGAGGAGTAGTCACTTGCTACTCTCCCAGATTATCTGCCAGGCAAACAGAAAGGTTAATGATGTAGAGCTTGATTACTCTGGTAGAAAGAAAGCAGTCAGCTTGATCCAAAAATCTTTATTGTGTGTGTAAGGGAGATAGATACATTAAAAGGGCTCAGAACTGAAATACGTTGTCTTCTCTATTCCGTCTTTGAACGTGGGAGTATTTGCCTTCTGGCAGGTATGGTCTTGTAAGTAATAGCTTTTTGCTGCGCATACGTCTTTTTGCCTGAAGCTTGTCCTTTAATTTTAAGACATTTACAATAGTTTTCTTGTTAAGAAAGCCAGTCGTCTTCAAGACATATCAGCAGAAGAAACATTTGAATGTATTTGTCCCTGGAACAGATTAAATACCGTTAGTTGAAATATGTACATGAAAGTATATGTCTTTGTATAAAAATACACACATATATATGTGTGAGAGACTGTGTGTGTATACACATATATACGTATGCCATAAGCACATGATTTCTGGTGTTCATCTCTGAGATAAATGCAAACCAGGCCTATTAAGTCAAATGCAACAACACCTCCAACAACCTCACAGAAAAAAAAGGGCAGGGCAGGGCAGGGCAGGGCAGGCGAGGCGAGGCGAGGAGAGGCGAGGCGAGGCAGGGAAAGGCAAGGCAAAGCAAGGCAAGGCAAGGCAAGGCAAGGAAAGGCAAGGAAAGGCAAGGAAAGGAAAGGAAAGGAAAGGCAGCCAAAACAAAAGCAACCAGAAGCCGCCAGCTGAACAAATGAACAACAACAAAAAAATTACAAGACAGGGAAGGTAAAAAAAAGAATTCACAATGGCTAAAGACAGTAGAGTTTATAAAGGTATTTATAAAGGTGTTTATAAAGGTTGGCGTTCTTTTTTTAACAAGAATCTGCTTTGTGGAAATGTTTAATATTAAAACAAAAGAGCAAACAAGAAATTTTATGAACCCATGAAAATGGAAATCTTCCAGCTTTTGGTTGAAACCCAGAATATTCTGGCCCAGGACTGAAATACTGAAGCCAAAGCCCAATATATTTCTCTCCACAGTAGTTCATGGACTTTATAATTCAGAAGCATTTTTCTTGCACTGTTCCATGCGGGTTTGATTCTTTGGCTGACCCATATCTCCCATGATACGTGGTGATGAAGAATCCCTTTGTCCCCCACACTTCCTTCACTAAACAGTAGCTTCCAAAAAAATTAAACTTTCGATAGGACAAAAAATTATGTTCTGATTGACTCTACATTTTACCTATTATATGGTCAAGGACCTGATGAAAAAGAAGTGCATAATAATTTGTCTCTCTTCTCCTGCTGATTCCTGATTACTCCAAGTCTAACATTTATTGTGATTTGCAGCTAGCTTTAAATAACTTTTCTAGAAAGTTTCCAGTTTGCCTTTTTGCATTATTCCATGTTCTAAAAAAAATTAATATAGTTAACTTCAAAATCCAAACTTCAACTAAGCTGTGGTGCGTTTTTTTATTGTTGAGGTTTTGGGTGGCTTTTTTGGTTCTCGCTTGTATTCAACTCTTTGTTATTGACTAGATTCTCATTAAATAATTACATTTATTAATTTCTCCTTGCGCTTATACTTCTATTTTTGATGTCAGTTTAGCCCAGGCCAAGGGTGTCTGTACTGTGTTCCTCAACATACTTGCAGATCTAAAACCTGGGGTCCCACCGTGGCCATGTCCCATCCTCAGGGCCGGTGTGATCTCTATCCTGCTGTGTTGGCTCCTCATCTTTGTGTCCTTGTACCTTAAAATGCAAGATGCAAGATGCAAGATGCAAGATGATGAACATCTGTGTGAGTGTTTCAAGTGCTGATGAGGAAGAAAACCCCATTAAAAAAGAACCAAAACATAGGTCAAATTAATAGTATTTTCCTTAATAGGGAAGAGTATGGTGTTGCTCACAGCAACTGAGAAAGGAGAAAGATTTTTATAAGGTAAAGGCCTAAGGAACAAGATAAAAAGAGCTCTATTCATAAGCAAGAGAGATACAAATGGGAGAGGAGTGAGTGAGGAAAGAATTCAGGACAAATGTCTCAAAGCAGCTATGGAAAAAGCTCTTTAAAACCAGAGAAAATATTCTGAAAAGCTGAAGGGACAGGAAAGATGCCACCAAAGTTGCCTAGAAGTCAAGAGCTGCCAAGTCAAGGCAGGCTTTAAAAAACTAAAAAGTCAGGAAATGTCATTCTTCCTCAACATCTACTGAGGCCCAGGGGCACAACAAAAGAAATCCACTACAGCTGCATGGCAATTGGTAAATTCTTGTTCTCATGCTATGTGCCAAACTCCTTTCTCTTTGCTTCTCTAATTCATGTGTCAGCGTATGGAGGTGATCCAGACACTGAAGGGACTTTTGTGCTAAAACTCAGTTAGGAGACAACCTTCGGTGCCTGACAGGAAGACGAATATATAATAAAAGCTCAAAATACAGAGTAGAGGATAAAGGAAATAGGGTCTGAGAGGAGAAGGTAGCAGACAGTGGGAGAAAAAATGAGGCCAGTTTTCCGAAACAAGCGAGTTTAGTAATTATCCCTAGAGCTATAGCTTGAAAGCAGACAACAAAGATGAATATCATGCCATCTGAAATCAATGTAATCCTATCGTTTTGAGTAAATAAGGTTTTGAGGTTCCACAAAACAGAAACTCAACAGAAAAACAGTAATGACTGTAATTTTTGGAACATAAATGGTGAAGTGTGATGTGCATTGAGGGAGGAGGGCGAGGGAGGGTGTGCATGAAAAGCTTATCTTTTTATTTAACTGACAACAAATACAGTTCTGCTTGATTTCCAGAAGCCACAAAAGACTCTGCATGGGCTTTCTGAACTGGCTTACAGACCACTGAAGAAATACAGAGGAAAGAAAAAAAGGGTGTCACTTTGCTTAGCCAGTGACAGCAAGAACTCCCTGTGCTCCTGTTACCTGCATGTCCTTCTGCACGTAGCAGCCATCATACGTCTGGAAGGTATTTCAAGACATTGTGGCTTACTATTTGCTGCAGAAAACCTTCCTGGTGGTCCAGGTATGCCAGGATTTAAGACAACCCACGCTTCAGCAGGTGCTGTGCTGTGGACGGGAGAGCTGGGAACAGCTGGCACAGAAACTGCAGTGAGTGCATGATGCTACTCAGGGACCCTCCTCTGCAGGAGAAGTCCTCCAGGGGCTGAATTCAGCAGTTTTACAGGTGTTTTGTGTCTCGGAAGTGTCTTTCTTGTGCTTTCATGTAAGGCATACCTGTCTCCAGGGAGTAAGCCTTCCTTAAAGAGGGGAAAGCATTTGGTATTCTTATTCATTCACTATCTTTGTTTTACCCCTGTTAATTACCCCTCTGGAACTAAACTGAACAGAACATTAAACCGCTTGTCCTTACAGGAGAAGGGATTTAAGTGAATTAACCTGCCAGAAAGATATCCGCGAGGTACATTCCCTTATGGGGAACATCTTCTCTGCTCCTTTGAATGAAGGCAAATACAGAAGATCACCAAAGTGAATGTTTTTTACATTTCAGTTTTCATTTGTAGCATTTGAAGACACTGGGGCAGGTTAATTTAGGTCTGAAGTTAAAATGTTAAAAAAATAACCTTTCAAATGTCATACTTGACATTAGTATGAAACTTGACATTAGTCAAGAATCTCTTTTTCTCAGTTTCATTCTCTCATCTTTAAAGGCGACAAATTTGATGCAGTATTTATTACTCTAAATGGCAATATGGTATGCTTGACAATAACCTACGAAAATAGGAAAAAAGAACGAAAGTACATTTTTTTGAGCACAGAACGAGTGTTGGATAGAGGACTTCAGGATTTCTGTTCCACTGAGCCTATTTCTTCTCTTATTTTTCTTTCCTTCATAAGCTCACCAGAGTGTCACTAAGTATATGTTTAAATGTGCTCACAGCCTCCAGGCATTACCCTACACCTAATAACCCAAAGTAAATACATTGCATGATTGGTACAAAGCAAGAAAGATAGCCTGCCTTCATTTAAAGCCATATAAAAAGCTCATGTAGATTTAAAAGGATAGAGCATTTCACTCCAGATGTTCACAGTTCTTTCAGTTATAGTAATGTTATTAGTAACAGGTGTAACGTTCATATATTAAAACCTTTACTTTAATAAGAAAATGTTCACATGATTGGCATCAGATAACAGGAGCAAAATAAAGATAATAAAAATGGTAATAGACTTAAAGGCCTCTCACATAGCCCTTTTATCAATAGTTCTCAGTTTCCTACAAAAGAAGTGATAATCATTATGTCTGTTTTGCACATTAGGAGTTTGAGGAGGTTAGTTTCACTAGATTACCCAACCAACTCCACTGTTTAAAACAAAGGACATTACTGCAAGGAAAGCAAAGATTACTCTTGGTTTTCAGACCATAACATCTTTTCCCTTGCTCAGGACGCCAGCAGACTAACATTAACACTCTTGCATGTCCAGACCACTGTTTTATTTTCAATAATAAAATAAACCAATAAACCAATCTCATTGTCTCTACTGCTTTGGATGAAGTGACATTCCGGATGGCAGAGGTAGTATTCAATGTCTATAGTGCAGCTCAGTAGAACAGGGTGCCAAACAGTCACAAAACTTTTCCCATTAGAAATCAGGAATGAGCTAGCATACAACCAAGTCAATGAAAAAGAGTGGTGATATCTTTTTGCCTGAATCGAAGGATCAGAGCAGGCAAGGAGATACCCACATCAAAGCAAGCCAGACATTTGTCCAGGAAATCTTTTCATTGTGTTATTTTGTTACAGATGAGCAATTAGATATCCAATAATTCTATGAGGGTTTTTTTTCATCTGAAACTGGGTAATTTGTGATGAACATGCTGAAAAATCACTATCATTTTTATAAAAAAATGCACTTGTTCACTGAAAAAAAGGCCTGCTATGTGCTAGTCACAGAAGCCATCTAGATTTCCAACCAACGTCCTGAAACTTGAGGTGTAGAATGAGTGTCTGTGTCTGTGTCTGTGACTGTGTCTGTGTCTGTGTGTGAGTGAGTGAGTGAGTGAGCGAGTGAGAGAAGAGGGCTGTGTTGCTTGGTTTTGGGTTTCTAATTTGGGTGCTATGAATTGTACCATTCATATATATTATGATCCTGAAGCACTTGAAGTCAACCACATGAACATCTGTGAATATCTTCACAAAGTTTCTAACCCAACCATTCTGCTATTGTTTTGTCTGAGGATTTTCTTGTTCTTGCTCATTAAGATCAGGAATTCCAGATTTGATCTCTCATACTGAAAGTTTATTTGAAAACACTTTATTACAAGGAAAAAAAAAAGAAAAAAAAAAAGAGTTGGCCTTTAGCCAATAGACAGTTTCACAAAACACCCCTATAATTTTGCAGAAAACAACTAGCTGGCCATGCTGCTCAACACATATAGAGAAATCCAACTCCTCCCCTACTCCTTCCACAGTAAGACAATACTCCTCCGCTTGTTCTCCTTAACAAGATTAGCCAGGCGTATAAAAGAGCAATTACATCACTACAAAGCATTTTAGGTTTTGATCCTATGAATTCAACTGCTGGAGTCATAAAGGACCATTCATTCTCTCTTTTTGGTATTTTTTCTTGGGGTGGTGTTTTGGGGTCTTTTTTGTGAGGTGTGCAACTTAGGATGATGATAGGATGATGAGACTGATATGTACCGCGTTTTAATACCTGTAACGTGTTTGTCTCTGAAGTCTGAGAGCATGTGAGTCATCATAATGGCTTCAGGTTGTAAGTAACATCAACGATGAAAACATTAAACCACAAAAACAAGTTACTCTCGTAATGGTTCATTTACCCTGGAGAAAAATAAATAACTAGATGAAATCTCTTTTAATAACTAGGAAGGATTATCATGGACAATTCATTGCATCTGGCAGACATTTGCAGACTATCTCCTAGAGGATTATTAGGCCTACGTCTTTATGAATGGCTGTATATATTTATTATTCCTTTATTTACAGCCATGCTACAGTTCACTTTCTTAAGATTCAAGGCAGGGAGATCTGTGGACCAAAAACCTTGACATTTATCCACAGACAGAGAGGGGGACAGAGGTTAGAGGAAGGAGAATAACAAGAGGCAATATAAATGAAGTCAAATCGGTTCATGATAAACAGCACAATAACACTTCAGCATTATTTTCTCAGGAAATTAGACCTTATCAATAATTGAACCTTGAAAGTTTGGTTGCTCTGTATATTACTAGTAATAATTCTGAGCCCTCCAAACAGCCAATTCAGAAGGCATGCATTTTTGTGAAGCTAAAGGGATGTTGGCTGAAACTGGATCACTTTACTGACAACAAAGTGATCAAGAGCACAAGGATTGAGACCTCGCAAGTGCTCATGTAGGTGATGGCTAAGAGGAGGCAAATCTTGATTCAGCAGGAAACTCATTGACGGGGAATTTACACATCTAACCTGGGACTGGAAATTTTTCTCCAAGAGGCAATTGCCTAGGTATAGCACTGCTGAGCACTGCCACACGGAAACCCCTTTGGGCACATGCCACTTAGGATCATTTAGCAGCGAGTGCTGAAATGGCAGAGAATTTAGGTTTTCTTTCTCCAAAAGGGAAGCTGAGCTGCAGAAATAGAAATACTTTGTTGTCTTGTCAACAGTGGATCAAATATCATTTCAAGTGCAATGAGAAATATTGTAAACAAACTGCAATTTGTATGCTGTACCATAAGATGAAAGCCAGTTTAGTTGCTTAATAATCTCATTCTAAAAACCATCATGAAAGACAAGTGACTATAGGTCTCATAAGCAAAAAATGCAGCTTTCAAAGTTGCATTGGCAACTTCAGCTACCCTCTTCAGGAATTGAATTCCTTCTGAATATCATTGTGATATATGCTACATCCATAACAAATCTAATGCACATTATTAGTTAAAAAGATAAAAAGCTGCTGTTGATACTGGTAAGTATCATTTCTACCCATCTTTTCCTGAAGTGAATATTCATTTGGCAATTTCTTATATGAATCTTCCCAAAAATGTGTCTCGAAGGGAAACCTGAAGGGAGGTAACAGCCTCAAGAGCCGGTTCAGAGAGAGGGCTCTGTGTATAAGCCTTCACGGAGGACATAAGACATCCATGTGAGAGGGTGATCAATGGGAAGAAGAATCTGTCAGAAGAAAAGATGAAGGGCAGAGATGAAAACAATTTTGCTGGGAGAGCAAGCATTCATGGAAGGATTCAGTGGTCAATGATTTTTGTCATCTTGATGTCCAAGACAGAATGTAGTCATGTGGTATACTATAATAACTTCTACGATGTTTAAGAAACCAATCAGAAACTTCTCTGCACTAAAATTATTTATTTCTAATAGCTTACAGAAAACAGGGAGGTCTAGATGACTGAAGGAAGTCAAACATACTGACTACCCTTGAAAGGGAAAAAAAAAGGGATTTTGGAGAATATTAACATTGATTTGCCAAAGAAATTGTAGAAAATTTTGTAAAAAAAAAAAAAAAGTTTATATTTATGTGAAGTAAGAAGGCAACAACTGTAGCAGATTTGGCAAAACATCAAATAATCTTCTCCTTATGGTACATAGACAGAGGGGGTGATAGACATGAGGCATATTGATTTTAATATGTCTTTATACTTGGTCCTTTTTGGCATTCTCACAAGCAAATAAGAACATTACAAATATAGTTTAGGTACACAGCTGGTCTTAAAAAGTCATATTCTTACATGCATCTATCAACAGGGCAGTGCCAGACTGTGAGGACATTGCACCTGGGGGTCTAATTGGAGTCTCTTCCAGGAGAGTATTCAATTTTATTATGAATTACATGAATGCCCATATCGGTGGTACCAAGAAGCTCTGTGGAAAAACATAAAGCAAGTACTCTACATGATGGGATGAGAATTCAAGCTGATTTTGAGAAGCTGGAAAAATGATCTGAACTTAGAAAACGTTACTGATATGGGAAAGGTAGGGAAACTTTTTTGTTAGCTTGAAGAAGAGAAGGTCAATATTTCTTTCAATAGGAAAAAGAAATCCCATAATTTTGGCTGTGTAGCCCTTTAGAGAAGGTTAAAAATAATCTGATTGGGAGCAAAGACAACAAGGAATAAAATAATGAAAATTTCATCTTTTTGTATACAATACATAGGAACAAGCTACAGGCTACGGCTCTGTCTGTGGTTTTGGATTTTCTTAAGTACAGGCAAAGCAAAAGCCCTTCAGAGATACACATTTGATCTTGTTACTTTGGTGGGAGACAGAATAAATTGGTCTCTTTTGGTCCCTTCAAGCTCCACGTTCTTACGTCATTGCACTTTTATGGAGAGTTTAGCAGCTTACCTTGTACAGCCTGGAGAAAACATGCCAAGATTTCTGTGGCTGTAAGCAATGCAGAAACATCAAAGATAAAGATCAGATCCTGAGTCTGGTAAGAGGAGCAGTCTTACTGGAAAGGAGAAAGGTGAAAAGGAGAGATGAACACCCATGTAAAATGTACTGGCTCTTTTTACTATTACATGATTACAGCATTACGCTGGTGAAACGACTTAAATTGGCAATGGTATTTTGGCAATGGTATTTTTTTGTTTGTGAATTGTAGAAAGAGGAGTCAGAAAGATCACTGAAAAATGTGGAGTCAAGAGAGACAAATTAGAAGTGGAGGAGATGACCTACAGTTCTTGATTATAACGAGTGTGCTGGGTGAATGTTACAAATAGCCCAGGTAAAGGACATAAATGAAAAAGAAACAAAGCTACAAGGGAGAGCTCCTTAAAGACAAAGAGGACAAAGCTGTGTATCCCTTATAATTCTGCAAAACAGTGAAGAATCCATGTAATGCATGAAAAATTGTAGTTATGAGCTGCACCACAGAAACTCAAGTAGCTGGAAAGCATCCTGATCTTCTAATTAGTGAAGCAAGGCTGTGAGCAAAGGTGCTGATCAGAGGGAATTCATGCTAGCTCACATAATTATAGTGTGCCAATGAAGGAACCATTGACATTTTGCTCATCAAGTAAAGAAAAGGAAATATGAATAGATAAGAATGATCTCAGCTTTCAACAGAAAGGTGCAAAGCACCTCCTTATAGCCTGGGAAAAACTGGAACACATAAGCCACTATAGGACACTTCATCCTCTGGCCTCTACACGTGTATAGCATGAGGGGTTGACAACACAAAGAACTTCACACAGAGAGTGAAGCCACAAAATGAAATCTGGAGCAGCCACTCTGGAGGTAGCACAGAGACTTGAGGAGTGGCACCTGGCTTTGTAAAAGCCTCTTGTTACCTGGCATATGTTGGGTGCAGCAGAGAATCTGCCTTATTGTCTCATATTGTCTTGCATGAGGAGCATTTAATCAATTTTCAATAGCCGCAGATCATAGAATCATAGAATAGTCTGGGTTGGAAGGGACCTTTAAAGGTCATCTAATCCACCCTCAACCCACAATGAGCAGGGACATCTTCAACTAGATCAGGTTGCTCAGAGCCCCGTCCAACCTGATCTTGAAGGTTTCCAGGGATGGGGTATCTACCACCTCTCTGGGCAACCTGTGCCAGTGTGTCACCATCTCATTGTAAAAAATGTCTTCCTTATATCTAGTCTGAGTCTACCCTCTTTTAGCTTAAAACCATTCCCCCTTGTCTTATCGCTACAGGCCCTACTAAAAAGTCTTTCCCCATCTTTCTTATAAGTCCTCTTTAGGTACTGAAAGGCTGTAATAAGGTCTCCCTGGAGCCTTCTCTTCTCCAGGCTGAATAACCCCAACTGTCTCAGCCTTTCTTCATAGGAGAGGCATTCCATCCCCCTGACCATTTTCATGACCCGCCTCTGGACCCGCTCCAACAGGTCCATGTCTTTCCTGTGCTTGAGGACTCCAAAGCTGGACGCAGTACTGCAGATGGGGTCTCACCAGATCCTGTTAAATTAAGGAGAAATTCATGTCATGATGAATATCACAGAGGTTGCTCACACCTTGCTTTCTTTTTCAAAAGAGACAAGTCTCACTGAAGTAAAACCTCATGCTTTTGTAACACTGCCCTTGGAACTGTTAATTCATCCCATATGTCTTTTCTTCACCTGGAAAACAAAGAAGCCATCACACAGGGCAATACACATGTTTGCATGTTCATGCGTGCACACACACTCTGCCCAGAGCCGGAAGGTCAGTTCAGAAGACTCAAATCCAAAAGACTGCAAACCAGTTCAATGAGATAAAAATCTTAACAAAACGTTGTTTTCCAAAATGTGGAAGATATTCCTGTGTATTATAGAGCAATAAAGATTCTGCCTGCAGCCATTTGTGCTGGACATGCAGCACTGGGCCATACAGCCAAGGGAAGTAGGCACTGGTCCAGTTGTGCTGACGTAGGCTGTGGGAATAACTGGCAGAGCTTGGTTTGAGGTCCCTGCTCTATCTATGTTTCACAAATCAGAGTTGGTATATTTTTAATACTAACTACTACAGGAAATCCTCCTGACCATATTGGTTTTTTATATGCAAGAATCATGCAATCCCATCCGGCTGAGCTATACATGATGCAAGGCAGATTTCGTGTCTCTCTTGCGATCTTTTTTTAAACCTTTTCTTTTTAAATCATACTACATGCAGTGTTTACCTGCAGATTACAGAAAAAGTCCAGATTAGACATCCAGTTTAGTTTGGAAATATTTATATGCTGTGCTGATAACTAGTCCTAAAAACACAGGCTGAGCAAGTCTTCTACTTTCCTCCCCAGCCCTTTGCCATTCTTGAAAATTTGCTCTGAGGCTCTTGGTTAGCAGAATATGATTTGTGAACATTTCCAGTCCAATTCAGTAAAAGGCAACCTGCTCCTACAAGCTGCCTGGTTTATTTAGTATTACAAAGGATATAATCTCGACCTCAAAAGGAAACATCTCTATTATCATGCTTAGTCATCCATGCACAGTGCTGGTTAATTATTTATATCAATTAAAAACAGAGCCCTTCAGCTAATAGCAACCTGCCAAAAGATTTTTGTTGTGTTTTTTGTTGTTGTCATCATCCCTAAATGAATATACCCAGCTTTATCTTAAGCATTTGAGGGACTGCTCTCTGAGAAGCACCTCCCTGCACTGTATGGACAGGCTGCAGATAGAAGTACCACCACACGCAGCGTGTGCCTTCACTTTGGTATTACCACACGTGGTTATTTCACCAGAATACACTTTGGAGTCTTCTCCAGATTTCCAACTGGAACCAAGACATCGTTTCTAATTTCAGTTTTGGTACTTCTGTTATGTAAGACAATACTGTTATATGCAGTTTTATTTTTTAACGCTGATGGAATAGACAGGAAACATTTCCTACGAGGGAAAAATGCCAGTACCCCAGCTAGAATAATGTATTATATTGAACTAGGAATGACTAGAAAACTCCTCCTGCCACTGCTGCTCTTTTTTTCACCTTTCTGGCTTGCTGATGCTTACCCAAATGCCAGCTGACACAGAGGCATCACTTCCGATTTGGATGCTGAAATATGTTTTGATGTCCTTACATGTTTTGTATAGGCTCCAAGTCCTTTGTGCCTCACAGCAAAATCACAGCCATGCACTATGTAGTATGGAAATGTATGTCATTTTCTTCCTGATATTTTCCTAACGCAATACTTTCTGGGAATATAACTTTTTTTTTTTCCTGCTCATTTGTCTTTTCCATGTTAATTTAGGTTATGTTTTGGTTTGGTCTGAGGGTGGGGTGGGATTGGTTTTTTTCTTTCCCGGGAGGACAGGAAGGAATTGCTTGGTTCCTTCTGTGTTTCTTTATCTAAAACATTTAAGAATAAAGACTTGTAAAACACATTATTTTCCTTTTCTCTCCTTTCCTAAACAATAACCAACACATTGTAACTAAACTGCTTTTAGGACCACAATTTGTGACTACAAAAGACCTATTAGATAGGAATCTGAAAATTTTATTGGTCTTGGATATACAGTTCTAAGCATTGAATGAATACAATCTATATCGTCCAAGTTCCTGAGATTCAAATCTGCCTTTGAACAGCTAACAACACACTGAGTGCTAAATATTTCCTCATTGCTATCTGAAGTTATGCCAGGTTTACAGAGGTCATCCTTTATGTAGCACTTTTTGGGCAAAGCACCAGCATCACCTCCTCACCACCAAATTGCTCCTTCTTGTTTTTATTGTCTTATGTTTCAGGAGTCAGAAGGCCTGAAGCTTCTCGGTGAATTGATCCTCAGAAAATCCATAGTGAAGGGATGGAACTGTTTGCAGATGAGAAACTGTGTCTCAGAAAGATTAAGGGACTTTTTCCAGTTCCACTAAGAAAGTCCTTGGAAAGACAGCTTTCTGCAGTCCAATAGAGCCCCATAAGGTATACCACAGGAATCATCTTTGCTGTTGACTGGTTTTGCTGTCACTGAAAAAAAAAAAACAAAACGAAAATGTCTCAAGCCCTTTTCTCATTGAGAAGACATTTTTAGCATATTCCAGCATCCATCCACCAAACAAAACTCTGATTTATGTACCCACTACACACAGGAATTTCCCACTGCAGTCAGTCTGTATGTGTTCAAGACTTTTTGAAAGCTTAGCTCTTTATCTAATTGCTTAAATAGAGGTTTCACTTGCTAACTTTAGTCGCTCATTTTTTTGGGAAAAAAAAAAAAAGGCTCAAGGAGCTTATTTCTGCCTAAGATTTGAGATCCAGAAGCTTCTTATTTACACCACTCCCTTCCTTATGACAAAGTTCTGCTACTGCTGCCAGACTGACAGCTCGGCAGACTGGATCTAACTTTGTCGTGCAAGGCCTGTAGCTCTCAGTAGGTAATCAGGCATCATCAGCTCTGCCTTTTCCATGTGCTACTCTGGAGGAAAACTGATCATCATAACTATGTTGTTTGCAAGAGGTTTTGGGACTTTGATTTTTCCCAATGCCCTACGAGCAGACGTGTTTTTCCTGGTCCCACTAATGCAAGCTGGAAGTTGTAGCATTAATACTAAATATTTAAACATTACAAATTTTCGCTTTCCTTTGCTTACAGCTGGACTGACTGGGGCAAGAGCCATGAGGAAAGAAATAGTAAAGGGTTATTTAACTTGTAGTTGTAGTGTAAGTGTACAAACAAATTGAATTTGGGTTACATGTGTATTCATGAAAAGGTATTTCTTGATGGCTCAAAGATTGATTGTGAAACCTTACCATCGTCTGGGTGCAGTTTCCTGTGGGTGAGCTACAGCTACTCTTTGGAAAGTCTCTTACCTCACAAAAGATAAAAAGGAACTTAGTCGTGACACTTAGTAGGCTTGGCTATAAATACCAGTGTGCATCAGTATTGTAATGGGGGCGACAGAAAGACCTTTGGTCATCTGTAGCTTTATACTTAAAAATATCACATGCAAAAATGATTGGAGTGTATTTTCATTCATTTTGTGTGTAATGAATATTTCAGTTGTTTTATGCATACAGAATTATACCCGCAAATGCCTGTTTAATGACCTGCAGCTAATGAAAATCGAAGCAATGAAGATGTCATCTCTGATCCTTTCAAACTTACATCACACAAACCTTTTTAAATCCTATATCGCTTCTCTGGAGGAATCTGTTAGTGATTTCTCTGAGTCCAAGTAAGAAGCAGTGATAAGCCCTTTTCTCATGGGTATTCTTTCTTTATCATCACTTTTACTGTACTATTGTATCATACATTGCCAAGGACAGCGAGAGTTTGATCCTTGCATCTCAGGGGTATATTTACACATCGGTGTAAAATACTACACCATACAACAGGCAGTGTTTTACTCCCACTTCATTTGAGTAGGGGCAAATGTTACGACAACGTAGAGCAGGAAGCATTGGGCCCAGTAATTTCATAGAGCTTAAGAAAGCAAACATTTGGGAATTCTGCGGGCACTGCCTAAAATACTTATCTGGGAGGTGAGCACCTCACAGTCTTTAATGTATTTATCTCCACAACACCCCTGAGAGACAGGGGAGTGCCGTTATCCCTCGTTTATGTTTGAAGAACTAAAAGGCTAAGACCTCATCTAGAAACAGATTTTGTACCGTCAGCCAGGGGAAACATTTTTTTGGAACAAACCTTACACTTTCTTTTCCCCCATATAGGGAAAAACTATGTATATAGGCACATACGTATTAATGAGGTGACCTGCTTAACATTATCAGTGTTGTTTGAATAGAGATAGGATGCAACCACAGACCTGACTAACGCTGTCACCCCTGGGCCATTTTGGTTCTTCCTTTGGGCTTTCTTATTCTGAAACATAAAAGCTATCGTGTTCTCAGGTCACCTTTTGCCTTCTTTGAAATTTTTTCTTATAGTGACCATGTCAAACTATCAAAGGACAAATTTCAATTTATGAGTGAGTTCAAAGTGCTCCCTCAGTAGTTTATATCTGTTCCTGTAAGTGTGGGGGCACTACTGTATTCCTTTTTGTTAGGACTGTGGTCTTGCTCATTATTTTGTAGAGAGGCCAATTTATAGGAGCCATAATAAAAATGCTCAGAAGCCAGGAACTGTCAAAAATGAATTTAAAAAAGGGTCTGAAAATTGATATAGGATTGAGAGCTGGAGTAAGAAGTGAAGGCAGCAATCAAGAAATAAAGCTGAAATCTTAACAGACACAGCAAGACAGAGGCATGTAGTGAAGTCAGCAATCACATCTGCCCAATGGAGATATGAAAATTCAGGTATCAAGCTTGCTTTGAGAGCCCTTTCAGTGTGAGAATATAGAAACAGAGATAGTGAGGCTGTTTGTCTCAGAAACATAATTGCCACTAAACTACAAGTACTGTAACAATCCATGAGGCTGGCAACATCAGCTGTTAGAAATAACAGGATAATTTTTTACCTTCACTCAATGTCAGTATCCAGCAGGATGGAAGCAAGCCTGCTTCTCTCATATTACCATGGAGAAAACAGCTATAAACACGAAAAGGCCATGGACAGGCAAAAGTAGGGAGTTTGCAGAGTATAGCACTTCTCACCGTCGCGCTGGGCACCCAGAGGTGCTCTGTGTTGGGAAATGCTGCTCAGCAGCTTCACCCATTCCCTACTACAAAGGAAAGGGTACTGCAGGTTGCCTGGATCTGGTCTTATAGAGGAAGGCACTATCCCGCAGACAATCTGGGAGTTTAATGTGACGGCAAGAATGGCACGCCGTTCTTATGAAACCAGGATAACATCAAAGATTTAAAGTGCACTGACTCTGTGGAACCGGAAAAAAAAAATACAGATACGGGCTACTGTTAGGGTTTTTATTGGGAAAAGAAATGTTTTTGATTTAGCTGTGATAAAGTACAAGACAAAGGGAAAGCATGAAGATGAAAGCAAAACCAGGAGGATAGATTAAGCAGCAGCAAGCTGGTGCAAGATATGTTGGGCAAGGAGTTTTTGTGTAGGGCAGATCCTTGTTTTTCAACAGCTCTGGTATCCTTGACAAATATTACTCGTAACCTACGACATTTTCATCCTGATGCTTTTCAGGCTTGTTTGTTGTCTGCTTTGTTTGCATTTGACTCTGTTTTTTATTAAAACTGTGGAGGAAAGAAAGTCCATGCTGCTGACTACTTCTCTATAACCTCAGAAGGGGCTTATGAACGCAGTTTTGAGCAATTATTTGTGTTTTATGGAGTAGACAATTTGAAAGCAGATATTATTTGAACCTATGTTTATGAAATGGGTAATTTTCTAACACACTAAGGGACATCCTGGCTTCCTCTGCCCAGTGGGTGGAAAGCTGATTGAGTGAGGCCAGACTCCAGCTCCTCCCCTTGCCACAGTCTTCCTGGGGGACTGTGAGCCAGACCCTGCCTCAGATTATCTCTGTGTCCGCACCAAGACTTTAAAAATTAAGGGTTTCTTTTTGAGATGGAGCTTTATAGATTTCGATAACTGCTTGTTTAGAAACCTTCTCTTCCTGTCGCACCCCAAACATGATGTAGCAGAGCCTTTAAAATATTTGAGGGATGTTTAAATATGAATATCTAAAGAATTAAAAAAAAAAAACAAACAAAACCAAAAACCCAAATCAGGCCAAGTCCAGGAACAATATCAGGAACAACCTGAGTTTTAAGAGGAATTCTCTGAGAACAAATATGAAAAGCTCAGTGTCCAATGAATATTTAGGACAGGTTTCCTGATGTTCTAGCAAGTGGCAGATGTTAACACCCCAACACATTTAAAGATATGTTTCCTTGTTCTGTTGGTTGCATTACATGAATGATATCCTGAAGAACAATAGGACTCTGAAGGGATAAAGTTACTGTCCACACGTTC
Organism: Calonectris borealis; assembly: GCF_964195595.1. Lineage (NCBI taxonomy): Eukaryota > Metazoa > Chordata > Aves > Procellariiformes > Procellariidae > Calonectris > Calonectris borealis. Next base: position 81,765,112 of record NC_134352.1, on the reverse strand, counting down.
TTTTGCTTCTTTTAGGATTGTATTAGTTCACTGCCTGTGAACGATGTGCAAAGGCAGTGATCTGCAGGAGACGCATGGAGACAAATTTTTGGCCAGTAAAGGGTTATGTAAAAATCTTTCAAGAAATAAATGTATTGCAGTAAATGTCCTGGCAACATTTCAGCATCCTGAAATATGTCTGTTTCCCTGGCAATTACAACCTCAGTGTCTAGTTTAAGTTTGATGTGGCATTTTTCTTTCCTGAAGTATTTAGGTGAGAACACTCAGACCATCTCAACTGAGCCTTATCAGAGATGGTGACACTTCACGCAGGACCAAGACTAAATCAGTACTTTTTTCTAATGCAGGATCACTACCGGTCTTTGCTGTCTACAGGCTACGTGTTTTCAAATATCACAGACCAGGGTCCCAGAAATTATAAGACTGAACTGACTCTATATGTATAGGTATAGGTTCTTCTTTATCCATATAGGAAAGGTTCTTCTTTATCCATGAGGTCTAACTGTTGCAATAAGGTAGGAGGTATCTCTAAGTCCTTCTCTGCCATGGTTGAGATATAGAATGGAAAGTCCTTGATACTACCTGTTGACCAGTACAGAGGAAGAGACTGTTTACACAAACAGGGCTAACAGTTCCTGATATCATAATAAAAGAGTGGCTCAGGCAGATGCATACTGCACAAGGAAGATGAAAGGGTGAACTGTCTTCTCTGTTCAGTCACTAACCTTAAGTCATCCCACTTAACTCACTGCTAACACAGGATTTAATTATCAGGTGAAATAAGTATTCCCAGGAGATGATTTAGCTCACCTAAGAACTAAGCTGCCATATAGAGCTATCTCTCACTCTTCATTCCCCATACAAGCAGCTTCCGATGAGTAAGATCCTCATTTAGGTTATTCAGCTGGGAGTCTAAGCATTGGTAGGATAAATCCTTCTTTCACGAAATTTCTTATCTACTTCATATTTATTTACTCCCTTCTTTCACTTTCTACTTTCACCATGAACACAAAAAATACTCAGTCTTTTGAGTTTCACAGTAGTATTCCACAAAGCCCAACAGAGAAGATATTTGATTTTCTATGCCCTAATGTGTTCCCTAAACAAATGAATTTTGACACAGATTTTACACCAGGAAAAAACATTGTGGGTACATGCGCACCACTGAATTCATCTGCACTCCTGTTTCACTTCAGTGGTCTGGTGTGAAAATTATCCATATGTGCTAGTGCAGTCTGGCTTTGATCTAGAATGAACCAATTAGCTCCCTTGGCTGGCAAATGCAGACATGAAACAGAGCGGTGTGCTTCTGATCCCATAGCCTAGGGGTCAAATGGATCCAAGCCAGTCGATGCCATTTAGCCTAAGAACCGGGATGCTGTGTACGACGTGGATAACAGAGATGGCACAGGCGTAACCAGCCTGGCCCAGACTCTTTCACACATGATTTTGGAGTCATGTGTGAGGAAGAGTTGTTCTTCTTTCTGTTTGTATGAAGGGAGGGAGGGAAGAAAAGAAATCGATGAAGAAAATGTTGGACGAAAAATATGTCCTGAAGTCAAGTGTTTTATACTTATCTGATGCATCTTCTTAAGTCGCCTTGTTATTTTCCTGCATTGTTGCCACAAGCAGATTTATTTGGATAAAGGAAAACCCAAGGTACTATTATCAGGCAAATCCCCCCTGTGTTTACTTTTTTAAATAAAAGATTAAATCCATACAACGTTTAAACTTTAATGAGTTCAGGTCTGTTCTAGCCAGAGGTGATTTGTTATCCCAAATCCTTGTGCCATCATATTAATGACTGCTTGCACCAAGGGGCACTCAGGGTAATCCCCCATCTCCAGCAATGTCAGCTCTGCGGTGATTGCTATGTAATTAATCAGAGACTGCTGCTGGAATGAGGACATTGTGATCTGATGCATAATGAAACTTATTAATGGTGTCCTGCATAATTTATGGGATCTAATCATTCTAATGTAGGTATAAGTATAACATGTAAACAGTTTTCTTTCATTAAGTCTATGAACTAACACGCCATGAGAAATTAAGGGCTGGGATCTTTAATTTTGCTAGCTGTTGTTGAGTTGGCCCATTTTAGCAGAGATATAGGAGTAATTGATTTCCTGTAAAACCCTAAAAACAGCCACCACTACAAGGAATATTTGCAAACATTCTGTTATATGGTATTTGCATTCCCGTTGTGCTTTATCTGACTGAGACTTGAAATCCCACTGGGACAAGCACTGTATAAACACTGGCAAAGAACAACTTCTGTCCCAAGGAGCTGACAGTGTATAAAGACAAAAGGGAGCCAGGAAAAGAAGACATTATTTGCTTCCTCATTCTTCTAAGTAGTGTTTTGAAGATCTGCGAAATTAATAACCAGATGCACAAAAGTATCTAAACTGCTGCCTTTCCCAGTTGACTATTTCTATTAAATTCCTCAACTGCTTAGAGATGCAGCCATATTTAAGTACCTGACCAAAACAAAATATATGTGGCTTGGACCACAGTAAAGAGATGAACCAGGATTTAAATTGGCAACTTTTTAATCCCAAAGTATTTATTTTATGAATAAAATAACCACTTATTTTATAAGTGGTTTTCAAAGTAAGGTTTTTAAAACATTGAAGTTAGATATACATCTGTGCAGCTACAAGCACTCCCGCCCAGTTTGTTAAAGGAAAAATGTGCTCCCAACCAAGTTCACGTATGCCAAATTTCAGCTTTATTTTAATTTTTATGGTTGTCGTTATGAACACCTGAATACAGTGGTTTATAATGGCTCCTCTGACAGGCTGTTATAACTTCAATGGCACTAACAATACTACTATAATTAGTGACTTTTGTATTGTGTTAACAAATGCCAGAGTGTGCTACCAGTCTTCCAGATGACTTACCCAGGTTTTAATTAGTGTCTATCTTTCTTTTCTTTGTGGAGACATACAGTTACTAAAATGACTCAATGCTTTGCACCATGTACAGGTCAAAATATCCACCTGTCAAGTGGGTTTAGAGCTGCATGGAAGGAGGAAACTACTTGCGACATTTTATTAATGGAACAGATTGCATATTTCTCCAAATAGAAATGGGAGGAATTGTGTGACAGATGGATCAAAACCTTCCCGTTCTTGAAAACCAACAGATGAGACAGACTTCTCTCATAGCATTAGCTGGATAACAAGATGCTGATTAACTAGACCTGAATGAATCTTCTGCCCCTTGGCTCTGAGCGTTCATAAGAGACTTATGTATCGGATGATTTTTCTGTATCATATTTTACGTCTTAGCAATATGGATGTGGTGTGTGAGTGTGTACATGTTTGTATACATATACATGCATACACATCAATACAGGCATACACATCAATATAGGCATACACATTAAACGATTATTGTAAAATCATTCCAGTTTATACTTTAATTTCCACAACAAATTGGTTCATCATCTATCTTTAACAAATACTGGAGTATGTACATTGTCAATATATCTATATGAATTATATTCTCTAAATTAATATGAAGTGCTACCTAATAAAGATTTAGAGCCTTCATTACAAGGCCACTTACTTAATCTTACTAAAAGAGAATTTACCACTTCTTGAAATACCTATCATGGCACAATAACCATTTTACAATACGTGGAGAGGTGCACTTGTGTAGAGTGGAACTGGAATAGCAGGATTCATTTAAACAAATTGTTAGCGACACATGAATCATTACAGCCTCCATCCCACTAAGAGTTATGCAGTACTTCACCTAATGGACGTCTTTACAAAGTCATGGGAATGCCACTCTTCACTATTGTCTCTGTGAGTGCAGGAAACATTACCTATATGAACACATCTTACGGGTTTCGAAGGCACTGTTTGTAGGGCCTAAAGCTAAAGAGTGCTTTTAATTTTTTTGTATTTCTTGTGTGTAAAATATATATGCCACACATGAGGAATTGTAATTTATTCATGAAAGAGCACATCAAGAATTTTGCTGTAACTAAAATGGGAGAAAATCAGAGAAGCTGTTCATGCAATAATGTACATTCAAGAAGCAACACCATCATCGAGATCTTGAGTGACGGATGGTAGCCACATAATACTCAAACCTACAGGAGGAATGTGGTAGATGAACCTAAGTGTGAGGATGGATCCCTTGGTATGTTCCTAGGAAGAGCAATAGAAGTGATAAAAGCACTGAAACAGCTCACACGCTCTGCACTGGAAGATGAATTACATACATAACGTGTGTTTTTAGCACAGTCAAGTTAAGGGCTTGACACTTTGTAAAAATTCAATGGCTTGTTACGCAGAAGTCATAACAGTTCCTCCTGGTCTTAAAATCTCCACATCTGGCATTTATTCCCAAAGAACTGTTCTTGTGGGATGTGTGTTTCTATTTCTGTAATGAAGAGAAGATGGTGAAAGAAAGCGGTTCATTGCCAACCTGAGGGTTCACAGGGTAATTTGCATAATACAAATCAGTACCACGAAGGCTTTAACAGTTTCACTCTTTAGCTGTTCATAGTAGTGCTCCATTTATTAGGTCTTTTTTTTTTAAGATCAGGAGGAAATGTGGTAGAGGATTTCTCAGCCTTTGACTTCCCAGGAAATACTAACATGCTTAAAGAAGTATTAAGGACATGACATTGTTAAGGCACTGTAGGATGTTCCCGTGGCTCATGAAATACTGCGCTAGCTTCAGTACTATTTGGGGCTTTGCAGAATATTGCCAGATAACATCCATTCCTAGGCCCGTGAATTACATCTCAAACTATCTTTGTGTTAAGTTGTACCATGGTGATACAGCATTTGGTGGTAACCAGTTACGAGGCAATTCTTGTGACAAAAAAGTTAAGTCCATAGAAAATTGCAGATACATTAACAGACGTTAGTGCTGCAATAACTCCTTACTGCTCTCTAAATTGTATGAAACAGTTTATGACCTCTAGGCTTATTCCTTCCCTTTTAACTTTGTAATGCTTAATAAAAGTTATACTCAAATTGTTACATTGGCTTAGAAAATAAGAAATTAATTATGAACACCCCATTTAATGCTGGAAGAGTACAATGTCCACAGTTTCTTTAAAGCATCAGTGAGGTAATTTCACTACTGCCAATTGAACATTTATACAGAACACATCTAAATGTGCTCAATCAATGAATCCCCGGAGTGTTTCTGCTTCATTAACTGTTTACATGGTGACCTCAGTAGAAAGGTTTTAGCCTGATGAAATGTCTGCTTCACATACTGCCGCAGGCAAGAGCGGAATAGGTCTCTGTGATTTTTCTTGATATACTCAGAATTTAGAAGTATCACATCAGCTTGCTTAATACTGCCACATTAGGCACAACATCAACTCTTGTTGTCTTAACCTCTCGACAACTTCTGTAACGCCATAACAGACACTAACAATGCGTCACATCTCCGGTGCCCTCCATCTTCCATCAGCCAGAGTCAGACATTTTCACTGATGTTTCATGGTCATATTTCAAGTATCCTTAAGCCCAGACTTTGCATTTGAATGGGCTAACTACTTCACTCTCTTTTAATGGTGCCGTTATTTGCCTCATGAATCACAATGTCAAGGAAGCCCATGATATTTAAGTTTTATGATACTGTCTTTCGAAGTAACAACTTTCTAACTCAGCACAAAGTAGAGAGGAACAATTTACCTTACATGAACTGCACTTTGGTTCACAGAAATAACTCCCAGGAGAACACTGACTGTCCAGATTATTGTCTTGGATATCCCACCATGGAGTTTTGCAGAGCAAATTACACTTATTCATCTTCTGCTCATATACAACAATACGGATAAATAAATGGCATAAGTTTAAATTTCATGATATGAGATAGTATTTGATAGATGCATGCTACCCTGTAACTCACAGTAACTAAGCAGTCTTTCACAATATTGCAGTGGCTTTATTCTGCAATCAAAAGGTTAATGTATCTTTCTGTTGATGAGATAAAACATTGGAGCTTTCATTGTCCCGGCACACAATAACAGCATAATAATTAAACATATGTAGTTGGCAAATGCTTTTTTTCTCCCTTTTCCATTCATCATCCATTTACTAACTATTAAGCGGAAAAGTGAACTTCCTTATATATAGATTATATATAAGATTATAAAAGAATGTCTAATTCTCAGAGGGTCTATAGTTAAGGAAAGCTAGATTATGCTGAATATCAGAAGGGAAATCTTACTTTTGGCAGGCTCTATTAAATATGCATAATTATCTGAAGAAGCGACTAAAGATCCTCATTCAGGCTTTACTTCATTTTAAGTTGCCCACTGCATACTGCAAATTTTATCATCTGTTTCCCCTGAGACACTCTTTCCACAGAAGCAAAGAAGTTATGGATTGTAACTAGAGAAGACGACCTAGTTTAGTCCTCCATAAGTATACCATTGCTCCCTAGAGGACAGCTACTAATGATGTATGTTTTCTGCTATTAAAAGCCTTGAGTAAGGGTCTTCTGCTGCTTTTTTAACTGCAACTTTGATATTCAGCAGAAGGAAGATGTACAGCAAAGTTAAACCACAACAGCTCTGTAGCCATTTACACAACCTGGATTATGCAGTCCCCTACACAGATACACGCTCCTGGCTCAGAGATCACTTTGGGAAGCTGGCAGCGAGTCCACAGTCACTTCAGTGCATTCATTGAAGGTTACTCTCTTGTAAGCGAGTCTGTATTCCCCCTCAAGGACCATATTTCTGTGAAAATCTGCAACTCTGACAATTTCTAACACAACTTCTAACACCCTGCAGTAGTTCAAGCACTGTGGCTTTTACAGCTATTAAAAGAAGGTTTCACAATCCAAGAGAATAGAGTGAAGATGTGACATGTTGGACCAGCTCTTTTAATGGTGGAAACTGCCATAGCTCCATTTATTTTGATTCATTAACTAGTACTGGCTGAGGAACCAGCCACGAAATAATAAAACTTGGGATTTATTCTAGGAGTATCTTCTTCTGTAGGTCTGTTTCTGCCTGTCACTTTCTCTCTCTCTTCTTATTTTAAGAAGAAAACCTATGGAGAGAAGGAATCTATGTTCTAGAAATTTGTTTTAAAAGTCAATAATATTAAAAAAAGAACCAATCTTTTATTTATGGACAGGTTTGCTTTCAATAGATGGTTATTCCCCATTCTAGATCTCGAGATTTGGACTGAATCACAAGGAGTCTCTTAGGAACTTTTAGGTTTTCATGGTTGAAGTTTTAAATTGTGTTTTGTCTTCAAAATGTTTAAGCACAGAAAAACTATAAAGGCATTTTTATATTTCCTATCCTCTACCTTAGACATAAATAGGACCTTAATTTTCAGGGGTCTTCTACAGACAATATAGCAGTATAAACCAGTATGCTTTTAACATGTATGAAAACACTATAAAACTAATAGTACAATTCTTAAAAATAACTAGTTTGACACAAAATTGCCTGTTATTTTGTATAGTCATGTGATGTGAATACATACGTAAATACCATGTACTCAAAGCATACAGATGTAAATACTTAGTTATAGAGATTTATCTGAACAAAAACATCAAGATTATTAAAACCTCTTGATTTTGGGGAAGCAAAAATATGAAAATATGCTCAACTAACCAGAGTATTTCCTTCTGCCTGAAAAAGGTTTTCCCTTCCATTTCAATTTCAAAACAAAATTTTTTTTTCAAACACAGTAAATTGAAGTATAGTTCTCCCTGATTTTTTCAAAAGTTGTAATTTTTTTTTTCCATAATTTTAAAATGTTTCCTAAAACCAGTCTAAACTCATTGATTATAAATACCAGCAAGTGCCATTTCTTTAAAAAAAAAAAGGGAAAAAATCAGTTTGAAAGAATACGTTGCCAAGCTTCTGAGGCTGCATCATGTTGGTCACAGTTATTATATTACAGATGGCACTGTCCATCTATCCTCTGACAAAGTGCAAATGAAGAATGTTTCATTTAGGTCTGCCATGTAGATGAAAAGTCAGAAAACAGACTTTCCTTTTATTTTCCTTTAACTGTTAAAAGATGTATTTTTACTGGAAGGGAGGGGAGGGGAGGGGAGAGGAGAGGAGAGGAGAGGAGAGGAGAGGAGAGGAGAGGAGAGGAGAGGAGAGGAGAGGAGAGGAGAGGAGAGGAGAGGAGAGGAGAGGAGAGGAGAGGAGAGGAGAGGAGAGGAGAGGAGAGGAGAGGAGAGGGGAGGAGAGGGGAGGAGAGGGGAGGGGAGGGGAGGGGAGGGGAGGGGAGGGGAGGGGAGGGGGGGAGGGGAGGGGAGGGGAGGGGAGGGGAGGGGAGGGGGAGAGGGGAGGAGAGGAGTAGTCGTGTTATTTTCTCATTTGGAAATTAAGACATGTAGTAAGGAAAGGAAGTTTACAGAGACTTTAAACTTCATTCAACAGCAGATTCGTAGCCAAGGAAACAGTCAGCATGTGTTTATGGCTGTTTTCTGATTTGAAAAGCATCCTCAAGTCAGGTTAGAAATGTTCAAGTCTTGATTTTCTGCTACTTTAAAAGTTGTGTTCTCATTTCCATCGTTTTAGTCATATAAAGTTTAATGATTGAGTCTCTAGTCTCACCCTATACAGATATAAACAGAGTAGAAATATAATAATGGAGAAGGTGACTATCACTCTTGCCGTGGTAGTAATGCCTTATCCTGTCTGGGAGTGGGATCTCTGGCAGTAGCAGGTTCAGATGGAAACAGAGACCCCTAAGAGAAATTGCATGATATGTTTAGCAAAAGAGTACAAGAAAACAGCTTTTCCTGCTGTGACTTCTACATGACTTCTACATTAGCCCAGATTGTCCTACCTGGTTTTGAAGTATTATTTTCAACCCTGTATTGGCATCTCTCTGTCTCTTTTAGGGGATCAGTTTTAGGTTTAGACTTATATTCCTTATTATCTCCATGTCCTAGTTACTGCCCATCCTAGTTCAGCATATTTTCATGTGGGTTTGACTGATGTGACAGCTGCCTAAAGTTTTGCTTATGTGCCTCTTGTTTATTCCTCTTGATCCTTTAACCACCCTATCCTGACTGATCAGAGCCACTTGAATAATATTCCTTCTTAGGGAAAATTTATCTACGTATTGGCCATTCTATGGCATCTGTTTATGTTGGGGGGCTGAAGGAATAAGTGTAACAGGAACCGCAAGCAACTTTTGGGTGGGAGGTATGGCCTGGCTGTCACCCACACAGACTAAAAACGTAGTCTTTTGAGTTTGTGCTGAAGAGAAGACTCAGCTAGTGAAACAGAAGAGGAAGGTTTGTCCCACCTTTTACCCAGCATCTCAAGGGTTAGCACACTCTCCAGCAGCGTAGGAGACCCAAGTTCAATTCACTCCTGCTTTCCAAATCCTATCAGCATAGGACTGAAGGAGACATAGGTCACCAAGTCTTGCTCCCTGTTATTGCAGGCAAGTGAATCACTTTTATTATTCCCTTCATAAACATGTGAATCATTATTGTTTTGATTTAGGAGCATTCAAAGCCCCATCCTGCCTAGCCTCAAATGCACTCTTGACTTTTACATAATTCACGGTCGTAAGAACAACAAGAGTCTCTGCTGGTATAATTTTCTTCACCGTAGGGAGCACGTATGTCTTAAGATTGCTCAGTGAATGGACTTTTAAATTTGCTTAGGTTGCTATTAATTAATTGTGCTGCGCTGAAGTCCTGGCAGGTACCAAATTGACATTTTCAAACTTTTGCGACATGTTAATATTGCAAATGCAATCAGGAAGAACTGGTAAGGAGGACTGTAGGAGGTTGAAAATGTAAATGGCAAAAGGCCAAATGTAGCAAAAATTGTGGTATCAAAAATTGTAGTAGCATTGTTTTCTGAAGAAATGAAAATATTAAGATCTAACCATTTAAAACCAAACTTCGACCACAGTTTCTGATAGACATTTGATATTCTTGTGAGTGTTTACATTCAGTGGGGATTTAACACTGATTAATTCAGATATATCTAAGGAACTGAAAATGTGTCAGATTTTTCCAGTATTCCCATGCACACAGACACAATAAACAAAAAAAGAACATAACCAAATCATCAAAATCTCATGGCATTTGAAATTAATTTTAAATTAATATTTTTTTTAGTTCATTATAAAATCAGGGATGCATTATTATAGTAACCTTGTATTTTTGTTGCAGTTTGTTACTCCTCCCTACACCTGTAAGATAATGTTAAAAGCACCTTCCTGTTTCCATCATCTATCTTCTTTTTTTAGACAGAAATCCCTTTGAGACAAGGACTATATCTCATTCTAGGCTTGTGCTGTACCTGATACACACCTCCATCCTGAGACTGGTTTTAACTGCTACTCTCTGTAGTGATATAATAACAGTGCAAATAGTAACAATAAAAAATTATCTTTTTCATTCTATTTTATAAGCAAATGATAAAATTCTTAATGCTTTCTGCCTAGTTTTATGTGTCAAAAAGATACGTAAAGCAGATTATAACTGGCAAAGTAATTTCTTCGGTTAAATTTGTAGACCATAAGTATCTACTTACTACCCTGTCCATGGAATTTGCACAAAATTATAATTTATGCAAAAAGGAAAGTTGTGTGAATTTGTTTCAAACAGTGGGGGAAAAAGAAGCAAATATTGAGATCCTGCCCCTGCCATTTAAATATTTATTCCTCATATAAACAAACACAGATGTTAATAAAAGATCCAACCTTGTGAGACTTGGAGGATATGAGGTGCCTTTGATTTGATCTTAGTCCAACTGTACTGAAATGTACCAATAGTGATGCAATCACATGTGCCAGTAGCTTTTGCATCATTAATTTGGCTTCTCCCAACAACAAGGTTTTATAGGTCCCTACAGTGATTATCTTGTGGACTGATATACAAGGCAAGAGCATTTTGTATCTAGATATTGAAACTATTAATTGCCTTGATGCCATCAAAGTCATAATCTAGCCTAACAGAAGTGCTTGGGTATAATGTCCCAGTACTCCCCAGATAGTTGGAAGCTTATTTTAAATGTGGATTACCGTATCATATTTTCAGAGGTCAGTGAAGATACGAGTATCAGGGAAAAAAAAATTTAAAATAGTAATCAAGGCTGAGAAAGTTACATGCAGAAGCACAGTAAATAACAAGGACGTTACTTCAAATTTCATAGTGATATTAATTGTCCTTAATTTTTTCCTATTTTTTCCTCCTGAGGAAATGTTCTGAAAACAGCAGAGGTGCAACAGGGTATCTAACAGAGCACCGATACAAACTCTGTTGCTTTGACTGGAGAAAAAATTGCAGAAGTGCAGAAGTGGAAGATCTCCGACTTATCTTCAGAAGACAAAAATTTGCCTATGGTCTCCTGCTCCTCATTCATCTCTAATTACCCAAGAAGGTGCAGAGATACATTCCCACATCCTTTCCTGTGGATGAAACCCATGAAGAACAGCTGTTTCCCTCCATTCCCAAAGCCTATGCCTTGGATGTTTTCACATAACTCCGTTGTTTCCTCTTTATTATTCATTTGCCGTATGAAGCTGATGGGAGTAATTCTAAAAACCCAGTCTGAAGTGTCCATAGCATTTTCACAGTAAGAAAATGGACTCAAGTTTACCTCAGCTTTCTTGATAGCTGTCTGAATATAGCATTAAGAAAGGAAGTTTAATTTATACATCAAAAAGCTGATATTGGCTGTATCATTTTTATAGTTAATCTATAACATTCCTTGTGACCAGACAAATCTATCTGCAGATTTTAAAATCATTGCTTGACTGCCCTCTTGCAGTCTGCATTGAGATTGTATCTTCCAGATACTTAGGATTTTGTAGACCATGATCCTACACTGTATAGATACAGAACAGATACGACCCTTGCCCAAAGAGACTGTGTAAGAGCAATCCCGGTTTCCATCCCTTCTTAGCGGGAACCTTGGTCTTCATACTGCTGAACACAAGTGTAGGAATAGCTCCCAGCACAATTATTCCTGAAAAAATAAGGATGACAATTATGTCATTTACATGACCTGGTGTTAGAAATTATAAAGCTAAGGGGTTAGTGGTCTTTTGGGGGTTTAGACCTCCTTATAGCTAAGGAAGACAAGTAGGTACCTCCAGAGTAGTTAGCTGCTACTCCAATGCCAGTTAGCTGGCAAAGTGGCAACTCCTGCCATCCTAAGTCAACACGTGAGACGAAGTTCTTTCTGGAGATATGTCTATCAAATAACCAACACTTGGAAATCTTTTAGATTAGAAATGAGATTCATCTAAATAAATTTGGGTGCCTGCTGCAGGTGTCTGTCAGCTTAGATTCTCTTCATCGTTAAAGAAGAACTATTTGGCACAGTCAATGGAGTTTAGAAATCTCACTTGCAATTGTGTAGGGAGTGGTGAGGTAAATCCAGACACAGATATTGCAATCTGCTATATCCAGGAATGAGGAAAGATAAATTAAGATACGACCTCGTGATACAAAAAGCAAATTTTTCAAAACCCTACATGTCCTAACAAGCACTGAAATATTGGTCCTGGTTGTAGGGCCTGTTGTTATCCTCATCGGCAATAAAGCTCAGCTGAGGTTTTCCTGTGTAATCTCCAAAATTTTCCACAGTTCTATTTCTGCTTTCCCTGAAGACTGTTTTTGCTGCCCGTCATAGTCCTGCTCTGGTGCAGCTACTTATCACCCTTGATTAATAGGGCTAGCACTGGGCATACAGAGAGAGAAGCATTTTGAGAGCTAGATCTGGCCAAGGACAAGAAGCACAGCTGTGGAACACGACTCATTACAAAACCCATTTTCTTGTCTGTCCCTCAACAAGCTCTTTACACAGATTCCTATAGTTACCTCCTGCTGTTTCACTAATACCTACTTGTATCAACCAATCCAATATAAACTAGCAAATCTATTTACTCAACTGGTGGTTAAATAAATAAATAAAAAGTCCGTTTGTAAATGTTCAAGAAGCACTCAGATACTTTCCTGTGGGCTATAGAGATAAATTGTTAAGATAAGTGAGAGATACAGAGAAATTTTAAAAAAAACCAAAACACTCATATTCTCAAAATTCTTTATGCACAACCAAGTGAGAATTGTGACTTAAGTCATGGGAAGTCATACATTGCCAAGACGAAAATAACATTAAATTACCTAAATATTTTCTTCAATTGTGATGCAGAAAAGTGTAGGGTTGCATGAGCATTTCATCCTTCATTTCAATATATATATTTGAGAGGAGAAGGAAAACAGCAGCCAGAGTTTTGAGGATATAATTTATAAGTTCCTCTGTTTTAGCTTTTCAGCAGATCCACCAGAAGTGCCTGCAGCCTGTCCCTTCCAGAAGCCCTTTCAACCAGTAAATAATAACGGTATTATTTAGCATGGCATTCCCGAGCCTATTGATTTGCTTTCATAGGAGCGCTGATCCTCTGCAGACTTGTGTGAACGTGATGGATCCTGACCAGCCAGCGCTCTGAGGCCTGACTCAGCATCTTTATTCAGGTTGAGCAGTGCCTTACAGACGGCAACTGCGTTGCGAAAGGACAGGACAACCAGTTGTTTGAATTCCACAGAGTTCACAGGTCTTCTGTAAAGGTTCAAAATCTCCTCCCCTCCTATTTTGTCACCTCTCTCAAATTTTTTATGCCTTGAACGACACCATGTGTTGGGAGAGAGAACCCCAGTTGTTTGTATTTCAGGTAGACCAAAATGAATGTCTCTTTTTTTTTTTACTACTAGTTGGATTTGAAGTTTTCTAGGATAGGAAGGTGCCTTTTTGTTCTGTGTTTGCACAGTGCCTTTCGCAATGCCATTCTGGCTTTCAGCAGTGAGGTAAGGCAAGAATAACAAGGGGCAATACAATTTCTTCTCACATTTAAATACATGATCTACCTGTCCACCGGGTTCACTGTTTGAACCAATTTTAAGTAATAAACGAATTTACTCCACCCTCTTAAACCGTTGCTTGTACTAAACAAAATTTCTTCCTGTAAAACTCCATTGGTTTTGATGGGCTTTCAGCAGGGATAAATCTGGCCCTGCCTGTCTAACCTATGCCTCGGACAAGCAAGTAGAATTAGGGAATTGAATTAATTGTCTTTGCCTCGATTTGCAAACTGCGCAGTAATCTGCACATTTAATTCTATCCTTTGCATATTATTTTTCTGAGCAAGGACACAATTGGCTACAGATTTGACATCTTTGTGACAGTGAGTCTGTGGCAGTGCTGAAAAGAAAGGGGGAAGGAGCAGGGTCACAGAGAGGACAAAAGGAAAAAATAGCTGTCTAAATCATATATCATTAAAGTGATGCTCATTGAATTACCTCTCTCAGGGCCTGTCAAAACATGTGGTGCCCTTGCAATATGATGTGAATTAAATGCCTTCTGGCCCCTGAAATATTGTTTTCAAGGCCAAATGTGTACTTTCACAGTTTCCCTCTAGTAACTGCTAAGAAACATTTGAAACATGCTGATTGACTCCTACGATTAGCAAAAAACAACTCAGAAATACAGCAATATTTGTGGTAACTGGCTTTCAAAGGAAAGGCAGGACACGTGCCTACTTGCAGGCCTTTGGTGATGGTCACTGATAGCCCCATCCACTGAGAAATTGGTCAACACAGCTTAAAGTTGCCCCTGGGAGAAAAAATGTAAGTAGAATCAACTCACTGAATCCCTTCAGTAATTATAGCCTTATTTTGTCCTCTGTGAGCGGGGAAAGCGTGGGACACCCCATAGATATGTCAGATGCTCCGCCTGCTTGAGGATGCGAGGCTCTTTGAGGTCTGCAGCCACCACCTTAGCAGGCAGCCCGTCGCAACAACTCCATGAAGTCTGCCTTCCTCCCAGCAGCTCAGACCACTGAGGTACCAAAGCAATAGGCTTCTCCTCTTCTCTCACGATGAAGTTTTGAGTTTTGATTAATTCTCGCCAATCAGGAGTTTTGCCTGTATTCACTGCTGCTGTTATATGGTGCCGTTGTTTGGGAGCTGACCAAAGAGTGCAAGACCTACTATATAGAAGTAGAAAAAGTTGGTAACTACCTGAAAGGTTTTTGTAATTTCAAAATTTGTCAGCTGTGGCCATCAGGAGGCACAATGATTTCTCAGCTGCTCTGTGCAGCCTCAGGGATTTGTCCAGAAATTGGTATCTGCAGGATAGGGACAAATATAGTTAATACTTGAAGAGGTGAAATCTTACATACAGTGATGTGCTGTCAAAGAATATGACTTTATGGAGAAAAATTGTACCATTATTCATCTTAGACATGTGAACATTTGCAGGGGTGGGGTGTGACCTCGCTGCCAAATTCAGGTATTCAAAATTCATAATAATGTCCCTCCAAAATTGTCACATTTAACACATTTAAGGTAACAAGAATTGAATTCTTTCTCTCCCTCTCTTTTTTTTTTTTTTTTTTGAGCCTGTGGGGTACATTTGGATTATGCATGTAAGCTTTTTTCTGAGACAATATTAACTAGAATTTTATTTTTATCTGCTTCTCTCCCTGCTTTTTACTGAAAGCTGCAGTGGACAGATAATCTTTTTTCATTCCTGAAACCACAGTTTTGAAAAAAATAAAAATATTGTGATGCCTGCAAGAGAAATGTTAAAACCAACATCACATTTATTCATGTTAATTATAACAGCTTCATGATTTCCAGAGTATGCATAATTTTTCATCCCAGAATCATGGGATGAAAATCTATGTGTCACCATTATGTATAGAAACCTCCCAAGATCTCTGTGAATTAGATATTATCATCTTTGATTTCTTAAGGAAACTTACACAAACTCAACAATATGGAGATGACTTGAGTCTCCTGAGAACACAGCAGATCAGTGATGGAGATGTAGAGCTCAAAACACTTTGATCCTAGTGCTGTTCTCCATCTAAACCCTCCATAAATATCTCCAAGAATCCCCTATATGTCCCAAATGTAAATTTATTTTTCAGTGAAAAAGGAAAGGCCTGCAGAACACCACAGTATTTTTTTGGTTTTTTGGGTTTTTTTTGCCATTTGGCTTAAACAATACACTGTATTTTAAGAAAGAGGGGCAATAGTGACATCTTTTGCATTCTGTGAATCTTGCAAAAGTCATGTCCAGGAAATGAAGGAGAGAACAAGGTCCAGACACTCGGTGCTCACGAGGAAAAACTTTACCATATACCACACCGTCAGTGCAACACATGAAGAGGCCTCCACAAGAGAAGAGAATGATAAGTTATTTTCTTACCCTTTCATAATATCCCTCTAGTGGTTGACAGCATCTTTAGCACAGAATGATTTTTTTTTCAATACATTACTCTTTTATTTAGCAATTACTAACAGTGAATGAGACCGTATTCAATATTTAAGAAGAGCATCTGTAAGCAACCTTCTTATTCTTGAACAGTTGTATTTATTTTTATAATCCAGCAGATATTCTGTGTAGAAACTCTTTATATATTCCTATTTTGATAATCTCAGTTTTATAGCAATCTTGTAATGGCAGATGTGTTTTCTTCATGAAGGGGCTGAGATCTCAGCACAGGTATCCCTCAGGTAAATTCATTATTATGTATATCTAGAAAAACACTGGAGAGTGAGCAGAGTTACCAGCTCGTACTAGGAACCCAGTGGCTGTGTTTCAACAGTTTTATAGTAGTCGTCCCTGGAGCCCCCATACCCTTATCTTCATATCACCTTATTGCTTTCATATCAGCCCATACAATTGTCTTGGGAAGAGCAAGGGGGAAAATTTATTGGTATCCGGGGAATCAGCACAGCCAGGCCATGATACCTGCAGTCTCGCTAGGTGGAAAGCATGACAGCCAGTCCAGATCCTTATCCTAGGTCATAGTCAAAGTTAGTAGCAAACTGGGGACGGAAGAGTCCAGATGTTCTGGCACATAGGTTGTTATCCTGGTCACTGCACCTCACTGCCTCCAAAATAAAAAATATTGCTCAGTGTTTGAATGTTGTTTGACTTGAGTTCCTTGGTAGGAAACAGATTTTGGAGTGCTGGCCTTATGCACGAAGAATGACTAGTTCCCATAGTAATATGGGAGCAAAATATCTCACACATTTTCATTCAGAAAACCTGAGGAATGTTCTTCACTTGGTATCTCACTTCTTTTGTCTTCATGCTGTGATCAAATGGACAGAGCATTTGATTTTGTGATCTTCTGTAACCCTTTATTATTTATCAATAGTTTCAAGGTGCTGAGGACTTCTGTAAAATGCTGAGCACCCTGACGTTTCAGTGATTAGCTATTAAAGGTGTGCAGCACTCTTCATGACTGTGACTTATAAGAGCAATTGTGTTGAAAAGGAAAAAAAGTCTTGTCCTGTTAATTACAAGTTCAATTAAAACACAACTAACATCAAAAGAACAGGTCAAGAAGAAACTTGATGCACAGTACATTTGACATGTATAAAAGACAAATATGCCTTTTTGTTAGTTTGAAGGTTAACGTGCTCATTAGATTATTCATTATGTTCATTATGCAATTGCACCTGTGTCTGCAGTATAATATATAGCCATCAACAGGAATATTTCAGGGATGAAATAAAAGGGAAAATAATAAAATAACTGTTGAGCATAAACAGTTAAAAAGATAAACTGGACAGAAAGTTCATTTTTGCAGACATGGTAGGCCCATTTCATCAAGGAAAATATTTTTTTTTTTTTGAGATGCAAGTAAACTAGTAAGGCGAGTTGGCTTAAGAGGCACAGAGATGCAGATTTGGGCTGACAATGTTTATGATGACCACAGCTTTCTTGTTTCCCCCCTTTACCCTAACATAATTGTTTTTGACTGGGCAAATCATGTTGTTCTCATTGTAATGTCATTGCAATTTATGATTCCATAAGGCACTTGAATAGATTTTTTGTTTTTATATGCTTTGCATTTCATTTTAATGCCACCCAAGGAAATTACATACCTAAAGCTGTACGTGTTACTTTTTATTAAATACCAAATGGTATCATGTTTTTTTTCCCCCTGTTTCTTGATTACAATCAAGATGTGTTTTAGATTTTATTACGGAATCACTTTCCTACCTCAATTAGAGCCTTAAGGTTAATTTCCGCTTACACTTCGCACTAAATGTCAAGCTTAATGCAGGTTTTACGTGAATACAGGGGAAAACCCATCCACAAGGGGCAGACGTGGCTTTATGGGAAGCTTTATACACACCGCCAAGCAAAAATTTCATCCTGAAATGGAAGAAATGACCCAGACTGCATGAAGTCCGTTGGGAGATTCATAGCAATTTCAAGTGAAGTGTACTCAGATGCCATGACAGTAGTAGAAGGTCTTCCCGTAAAAAGTATACTATATATAAACTAAAGATGAGGACTGCTCTGGCAGCAGCCAGTCTACATGGAATTTACCCACTGTATGGAAACTAATATTTTTATTGAAGTGTCCCTTTCTCACGGCCCTGCTCTCTGCAAGCCAAGGGAGTATCCTGAGGAAACATCTTAGAGAATCACATGAAGTTAAAGGCCTCTATTGCTCCAAAAGGTTTGGATAATTTTTATTTCTCCTACTTACTTCCTTTAAAAGTTTGATCATTTCCCAGATTAAGATACTTTAAAAGCTCAATGATCTAAAGAAGAAAAAAAAAATCAAAATGCTTACAATGATAAGATGGCTCATTAATGTCTTTGTAGTGAATTATTTATTCTACAAACATAGCAGAATGTAAATAAGAGAACACTGATGTTACAGTCATTTTCTGAGCACAAAAGCTTTGCCACATCCAAAATCTTACAGATTCGTGAAATGAATTGTATAACACCTCATGACAGCACATATTATTATCTCATGGAAGGAAATATAGTTTTGTATAGAAACCTCAAAATAGCATCTTTTCTATAGATAGGTCTGGTTACAAAATCCATATTTTTTTCACTTTAGCAGAATCCATGTTTTTATCCAGATTTTTTTTTTTTCTTCATAAGAGGTTGATTTTTCCTGCAGAAATATTTTATTCTGTCTTTCTTTTCCAGGAAAAAAAAATAATCAAACCCTCAAATTTCAACAATTTTCATGTAAAGTTTTCAGTGAGTTCTACTTATGGGAGCAAAAAATGCAGCAATGGATATTATATTCATGCTCTACATTTTTAATATTTTTGCTCTCTTCTAGGGAATTATTAATAGAGAAGTGCTCTCGATGTCTGTAAGAGGAAGGGAATTTTACCCTTGTCTTTTAGAAAGCACATGAGAAGCTAATATGCAAGACAGTTACTGAGGGAGTGAAGTGTCAGCATGCAGGATTAAAATATATAAAGAAAAAAATAATTACTGCAGGCCTTATGAGCTATCAGTGTATGTCTTTATTCATATCCCTTTGCAAGCTCATGTTTTTTAATAAAAAAGAGCGCGCACACACACACATACAACTCTACATAAATATATACACATAGAGTTATAAAATAATAATTTATAAGGGTAACCCAATGGGAAACCAGCAGAGAGATTCAGATTTAACTGACAAGCAGTAGCTGCAAAGCTTCAGTTCTGATATATACCTAAGGGGCAACATTTTAGAAAAGAACTAACAAGAAGATATTATATTAATATTAATAAAGTCTTATTTCCAAAGGGGAAATATGATCAAGTGCTTTGCTTCCTAGGCTGCTTTTTTTTTTTTCTTTTTTCTCTTATTTCTGTGAAATTTGGAAACAAAATTATCCTAATTTAACCAGTTGCTCTCTTTTCATATACTTCTGTTAAACTACATGAAAAAATAAGGGATGGTGAGTAATGAGGTTAACAAAGCCATACTCCTCAAATGATGTGTGATGAACAAGGCTTAGTGCCAAACATTTTTAGCCAAGTCAAGTCAGTCTATTCATGTTCATGTACCGTAAAATCTGCTTTTACAAGGATAACTATAACATTTGCATTAGAAAGGAAAAAATGAAATCTTAAAATCTTTGTTTGCATCTATCCTGAGTAATTCTATAGTGATATATATAATGAGAATGCATATTTTAACTTTACATAAATCTTGGCTCCATAGCTGATGAAATTTTATAATGGATTACATATTATCTGGAGGGTCAGGAGGCCAAGATCTGTTTCCTTTTGCAGTAACACTCTACTCAAGGGCAGTCTTTCAAGATCTCAGGCCAAAAATCTTATTTCACACATTTTATTAGGTTGCCCAAATTTGGAGTTTTTTCCCTCTTGGCTTTACCTTTATTAAATCAAGAGCAACAAACAGTGTCTGAAGGCATGAGTTCATTTCAGATCTGTTAATTTTCATTATTTTGGATGCCTCTTTCTCACCAAGAAAGCCAGGCTACCTGGAACACCACTGGACGGTCTGATGACAACTGGGTGAAAAACATACTCCAAACTCTATGAATAAGAAAAATACATAATTTTTCCTTCCCTCCTCCTTCTTTCTCTCTTTTTTTCTACCCTCAAGTCAGGAAGAGGGACTCTGAGATCTTAAAAGCAGTTATGAATTGAGAAGTGGAAAAGAAATCATTGTTTCAGGTGGGTTAAAGCATTTCTAATATTCTACATTACTAAAATTCTTTTTTTCCAATCTATTTGTGTTACCTTGTATTATATTTCAATTTCAGAAAAAAAAAGTCAAGTGTAGAAACTGAAATTTAAAAAAAAAAAAAAAAAAAGAAAGAAATAATTGTTCACACTGGCAATTACCTGAAAACAACATTTGTTTGTAAATAGTTTTGATTTCACTTCCTGCCAGAAAATAGAAAAAAAAAAAAAAAAAAAAAAGCCATCATCAAATCTAATCTGTAAGTCTCCCATTCTCCTCTTTCCTTCTTTGAGTACCTTAAACCTTTAGCTAAGTAGATATTTCAGCTGCATCACAAAATTGAAATGACTGTGCTGTTGATGAGCACATTAACTCTGAAATCTGGAAGACATATTGGTAAACTCGATAATGAAGCTTTAAAATAAGTGGAGTCAAGATGTTCCAGAATGCGAAAATTTTGGAAGAGATACCTTGAAAGAACATTAACATAGCTATTCCCAAAAAGCAAAGAGAGATTATCTAAATATGCAAAGAGAGATTGAAGACACATAAAGTGCATTTAACACGAGACCACAGATTTTGGAATTGGAGAGCTCAGCAGATCATATAGTCCTCTTCCCTGACATAGCACATGTCAGCTATACCCCCTGGGAAAGGAAACTCAGACTATGGTCTGCACACCTTGGATCTTGCTTGTCGATATTCTGTGGACTATTCATGTTTCTCTTGATGTGTAAAGTCCAAAGGTGCCTCAAATATTTCAGTTCAATACTCTAGCAGTGTAGAGTAGATCAGAATAATTACTTATGTTACAGATGTCATTTCTATTTATATGTTACAAAATCATATGCCACATTCACAACATCAAGAAATTTTTATTATCCTCAATAACTCTCAGATCTTTTTTAGCAGAGCTAATGCCCCACAAGCTATTCCCCGATCTTTAGTTATGTGGTTCAGCATTTCCACCTGCATATAGAAATTCATATCTAACCCTTTTACAGAACTTTTTTTCAGTTTTTCAGGGTCATTCTCACCACATTTATAGTGTCGGATGCAGACAGGCACAGAACACTTTGGCTCTCTCAGCTCTATTCTGATAGCTTTCCTTTCCCACTGAGCAGTAGAAAAGCTCTTGCCATGATCATCCTTTTATAACACAACGTACTTTCATGTATGCAGACATACAAACTTGTCTGCTCCAATTCAATGTACTGCTTGCTTTGGCATATAGACTTTCCATCAATCAGCCAAACTCTTCCTTATACACCTTGTTCCTATGCAGTTAAATTCTCGATCCAAACTCCCTCCATATTAACCACTTAGAAATGGACAGTACAGATCTCCTATAGCAAGTCCATGAATAAAGGTGAATAACAGTTTTATCAAAGTCCATGTGTTTTTATATTCAAGGCATGGAGAGCATCCCCTAGTTGCGGCCTTTCTTCAGAACAATGTAAAAGTACTCTGTGAACCTTCCTCAGACTCTGGCAATTGAAGTAAGAGTAGCAGAACTCAGGTTGTCCTGTTTGTTTGCATGCACATATTTAAACACAAACACGTTTTGTCTTTCTTTGCTGCCTCTGATGCAACATTTACAGGAAGTGAACAGGTCAAGTCAACTGTGTCTCTGAGGCCAAGGAAGCGCACTTACAGAAATGAAAACTAATAACTGCCTGGAAGAGACCACTAATCATTTGTTTAACTGCCACTACACAGACTACACTGAAAGAAAATCTTCTGAAAAAGTAAAATATATAAACAAAGAGTCCGATATTATAATATTTCACCATTACATGGCATTTTGCAAAGCACTTCATAAACAGCATGTACTAGAACCACACTGAACACAGCTATAAACTTAAATATGGTGTGACTGCTCATAAGCGATGCTTTAGCCCAGATTTCTGTGCAAACACACTCCCTTCATTTACTGTAAATTATTGTGTACATAGAGAGAAACACAAAAGCCAAGTTTTCTTATACTTACAGTTGGCATAGATGTATAAACAAGTGTCTGGACTTTCACAGATGACAACCATCTGTTAGCTAGCACCCATGAACATCAGGCCATAGTCAAAGTGTTATACCTTCTCTTAAACAGAAATCTTCCCTATTAGCATTATATACAGTGAGGTTGGTTGTACTGTGCAGAAACAGGACTGAAGCTCAGGAAATCTGAATACAGCATCTAGCTCTGATCTAAGGTTGATTCACAGGAAATCTCTGTGGTCCTTTCTTCTCCTTTTGTCTCTCCTTTTGTTGCAATTTGTGTGCACAGGAAATTATTTCTTGTACAAACCTTGGAGCAGAGAGGCCAATTGACAGGATTGTAACATGTTGAAATTACTATTGTTCTTGAACTGTAGGTTGTTACTGTGAGGAAAAGTTTTTAATGAAAAAATCTTTGTCATGAGAAGAAATGTAGGAAAAATAAAAAGCAGTCAGTATCTGGTAAACCAAAGGTTTTGAAAAACTATTATTTTCTCTTCTCTCATACAAGTCATTGAAGAAATAGAGAAGAGTTTGAATATGATACAGTTTGTGAAACGGGCTGATAGAGTATTCATGTGCAGATGGAATAGTCATGAGAAGAAAGATGTTATTGATCAATCAAGACAGTTTTCTCTGGATGGAGCAATCACAAACTATTGATGACAGAGAGATACATCTAGTAGTAATGGGCTGAGACATAGAGGGAAAATCCTCTCTGCTTAAGGAAAAAAAAAATATTTTTTTTTAATAAAAATCTTGCTAGTTGGATAGGTCTCACAGGAGGAGCCACAGAATGTTATTTTCTGGGTCCTTAAAGAAACGCAGTCCCAGCATAGGCTGAATATGTCAAGCTCCAGGAACTACTCTGCTCTGTGGTGCTCTGTGGTTATTTCAGTCATCAGTGATCCACCTTTACTAAAATCAATGGACAGCTCTTTAAAAAGGAGGGTTTTTTAAATATAGTTAATGTTCAGCATTTTTTTGACTTACATAATTGAGTTAAGGAACTTCTGGTTGCACACTGGTTCCCAGGGAAGGATGTGCAATCCGAACAGCCCAGCAGGCTACTTGTGTTGGCACTTACCCATTTAGTAATGTCAGCATCCATTTTGCGATATTGAGAACTAGACTAACAACAGAGGTTCATAACAAGTGGTCAGTCTTCTTTCCCCCATACACTTTGCAGCATATATGACTTCAAGTACCAGAAGTGGTCTTTTTCATTAGAATTGACCATTTGACATGAAACCAGTGATTCAAACAGAGCCCTCTTGCCTTTTGATATAATTTGGTTACCAACTGCCTTCCTCTTCTTCCTGAAAAGGAATTTCGTTTTGGTGGTTTGGAATGCATGTGATCCACACAGTGGGGAGCCTTTGGGTTGTAAGGAGTCACAGGACGGGAAATGTCATTATGCTGAAAAGCGGAATCCAATGTTTACAATCACCATGAAATCTAGATTTCTTTCCTGGAGGTAGCAACGTACACGCTACTCCGGCTTCCTATTACTGGAGGTGGAAGGCATTTCTTTATGGAAACCATATTGTCTCCATCAGCTGCTCAAATAAAGCAGATTCTCCTGAACTGCCTGTGAAAACATAACACTTCAGATATTCAGAGATTAGCAGGTACTAGTTTGAACACATTGCTTCCCTTTATGTCATAAGTAGCTTGAATTAGGCGAAATAGTGGGTAAATAAAGAAAATCTGAAATGCTGAAAAAGTAAAAAAGTAGGAAAATCAGAGTATAAGAATCTTGGAATGAATATAATATTAATTTAGCACACAGAAGAATGACAATAAAAAATAAGAATAAGCATGTTTCTGTCAGCTCTATTCTCCTACCTTTACTAAGCTTGCATAATAAGTTACATTATGAGTAGTTCCTTTGCTCTTAATTATACAGCAGGTACTATATTCAGGAAGATGTCCAACTGTTACCTGGTTTTGGATCCATATATGGTGTACATCAGGATGAAAGTTATTCAGCAATGTGCCATAGAGATTCCTTCATAAATTCTTACTTAAGATTTTTAATAGCTAGTCCTTCATCATTTCATTCAGAAAGGTCTTTGTAGTCTAAAAACTACATAGTATCTGTTGAAGTCATACCCCGGAGTGGAATCCAGCATCTTCAATAAGGTGCATACAGCAAAGGGGGAGATAAAGGGAGAGATCCAAAACAACCCCAGTCAGATAGCTAGTGAAAAAGAGCAAGATAAGTAAATTTTTAATGCATGATGGAGCTTTATCCACTTGTAATCCACAGTTCAGAAATCTCTCTCTTGAAAATGGACAGCCAGACCCCTTCTTCCAAGGGTCACATGCCCTTCTTCTCTGTTTGAAGAATAGTCACCAAACTGCCAGATCATGTCCTCTTTTAATCAATAGTCAGGGTCAGCAACTGTGTCTCTATAAGGGAGATTTCTAAACCACAGCTGTCATCTACCTCAAACATGCCCTAAACTTCAAGGTGCAAACTCTTCTTGAGTATTCCATATTTTTTTCTTCTGAAGCTGGTCTGCTGTTCAAAAAAAAGTGCTAGATGCATTGGACCACAAAGACTGAACAAGGTGGAGTTTGGGTATGGTACTCAGTGGCCCTTTGTCAGACTGTTATCCTTGTCTGATTTCAAATTAAAAGGCTACATGTGAAACTTTCAAAGAGAATTTTACATTATAAAAAAAAGAGGCTCAGAAAATGCTGAAATACCTCTGACATTAGATGGCAGCGGAGTCAGGGTGCCCACGTGCATTGTTTTGGTTTTAAGCAAAAAAATTCTACCTTCATCCTATTCTAGATTCTGGCATTCAAATTAGTTTTGATTCTTAGTTCCTAATACCAAGTCTATGACAAATCCACACATAAACTGGATCATAAATCCAGTTACTAGGCTTTATATTTTTAAGAGTAACTTATGGAAATACGATTGTGTACTTGATATCTAATTCACTTACTTCCAAGTCTCATACTAAACGTACATTTTTGTTTAGATATTGCTTGAAAAAGAAACTTTATTTTTCTATGCTGAGTTTGTTAGCCAGTTAGTTAACTGGTGTGATCTCCCCCTCTTCATCATATATTTAGTCAAAGATTATCTTTGAAGGCCGAGTGCAGAATTCCTCTGAACCCATGTTCAAATCATTTTTCATGTAACAATATTTTGCAAATTTGCCATAAACATTATACTGATCATTTCCTCCTCCAGTCAAAAACTATTTGGGAGAGGAATTGTCAATATCTATACTATTGTATCTTATAACATGTTCTGTTTTAAATCTTACAGGGAAGGAGAGTGATAGAGTAAAACACAGAATATCCTTTAGGTTTTAAACCTAAATCTTTGCATGGGAAATTCTGTAATTTTTAAGATGATTCATTCTAGAAAGGAAAAGCTAAAATGACCAGAAAAGATTTTTTTTTCTGCACATACAAAAAGGGACATAAAACAAAATATAGAAATTAGACAAATTAGTAATCCTTAGTAATAACAGATATGATTTCACCATCTGGGTATGTATTAAGGAATAAAACAAATACATAAACAAATAAACTTGTAATTATATGCTTATGGAATCACAACTTCATAACAAATACCTTCACACAACATCTGATAGTAATCCATAAATAGGGTTTTTATCCTGGACATTCACAGTTTTATAATTCTAGGTCTTGGATTTTCAAAAACTTTCAAAGGCTCCATGAAGTCTTGTCAACATATAAACCCCATTTAAAGCAGCAGGATGAGGGAGATAAATACCTTCTGAGTATCTAAATCACTTAGCTTCTCTAACAGTCTTATACCTTTTGCAGATTAGGAGATTTGGAGAGACACTGTATGCACTGCAATGGGAAGCTAAAAATCTTGATACTGGTGGATCATCTATGGCATTGTGTGGAATAAGTATGGAAAAATGTTTCCTCCTATCTCTCTTATACCTGAATTCAGGAGCTTCCTCAAGTGATGGGTATATCTAAGAGAGGAAAAGGTTTCATTTTGGTGTAGAAAGTTTTGTAGATGAACTTGCATGTTTATCAAAATCTAACTCATCGCTTTATAGAAATAAATAGACTTAAAATGCCAAAAAAGACTGCTCTGTCAAATGTGTCCTAAAACTTTGTTCTTCAAGCCTGTGATTTCTTTTTAAGCTTCTGTGCCAATTTCGTAAGACAAAGTAAAAACCTTCTGTCACGATTTAAAGACCTTAAGCAATGACGAAATCAGCACACATCTACATGTATTGTTCTAACAGTAAAATTCCTTCAGGATAAAAAAAGAAAACATTTTATTTATTTCTCATATGATGAAGCTTCAAATGCTAGGTATATATTAAAGATCCACCTTTCATAGCTTTCTTAAGCATGTTGGTATATACAGGTCACATTAAATCTCTCTTTTTAAAACTTCCCTCAGATAAATTAAAGAATACTGAACCTCTTAAATCTATCAAATCTAGCCATGTTTTCTGTTACCTGAATAATTTCTTTTATACCTTTTTCAATGCTTTCCAAACTTCCAACATTTTTCTGCAAATGTGAGAACTTCAAAATAATCCTGAGTGCTCATACTCCCACCTCTCTCTTCTCCTCCTCTCCTCAGCCCAAGCAGGGAGTGACCCCATGGAGCACCGTGAACGCTCTGTCGTCCCTGGAGATCTTCCATGATGACTGACCTATCATTGAAGGCTTAAGGTGTGCAGGGAAGGCCACGCTAAAAGTGGTTGTCACCACTCACACCCTTCTCATGTGGGAACAGAAGTAAATCTGGCTCTCTTCTCACATCTCCCTCCTGGCTCCGCTTTTCCTGTCTCAGGAACTTCCTGCTAATCCTTTGCTTTCGGAGCAGTGAAATTCAGAGGAGAGGGGACTGTTGATTTCCTGAACTGCTGAGAAATCAGTTCTCTCTCTGCACTTATTTAAACTTCTTTTGCTCAGGAATCAAAAAAAAAAATGTTTCCCCCTCCTCGGGTGAATCACCACAGTGGTAGAGTATAATCAAATGATCATAGTACTCTTAGCTGGACTACCATGTGTCTTGTGAGGGGGACTTAGGTACCAGTTTCATAACTCGTAACTCTCCAAATTTAATTCATTATGTACCGGACTTCCTCATTCATAGATACAGTTGACCAAAATCATGGGCTGAAATTACTCTATATTACTCTGTAGAGTAACCTACAGGTATAAAAAAAAAGTAAATTAATAAAAATGAACCAAACCAAAATAATACTTACGGTACAATCAGGAATTTCACTGTATGATCTAACAGAATAATGCAAAAGTAGGATATCTAGAAAGAGCACAAGACTCCTGTGCCAGGTTTGACCCTGGACAGTCCCTCCAGCTTTCATTTAAGGACAGGAGAGAAGAAAACCTGCCTCTCAGAAACTATATATTATGAGATGCATATCTAAGCAGAATTATAAAATAACTAGAAGGCAGATCTGAACCCATACCTCTGATTTCCTTGCCTTCTTGAGAGTGTGTCAGCTGCAGTACTTCCTGAATGTTCTCTGAAAATAGGCTGTGTGTACGTGTAGAGACGAATGTATTTCAAATCTCAATTCTTCACCAGATTTAAAACACTAATACAGATTGACTTACAGCATTTTTTAAGAGTATTCTCTCTCTGTGTAGAATTGGGCCAATCAATCTGATGTGCAGTTTTGCATTTTGTCTGATTGCCTTAGGGTTGTAAATATTTATTTTTCTGTTTGTTTGACTTGAATATCTTATAGCTGAAGATTTTCCTCTTAGGGCAATTTTGACTTTTAAGAACAGGAATCCTTGACTTTGTCAATATCTATTAAAGAATAGATCATCATGATCCTTCTCCTATAAGGGAAAGAATCTATTGTAAAATAACACAACAGCTATGGCACCATACTCTGAAGTCTCTTTATTATTGAAATAGAAGCAATGAATTAGCCTAAGTTGGCAGTATGTCTCTCTTAAACAATTTACATTTTCCTTCCCATGTTTTTGAGTGATTCAAAATCATCTATTCCTTTCACAGTGTGCATTTTTTTTTTTACTTAAGCTATGAGTCATGGCTGGGGAAATCAACTTTTAAGGTCAACTAGTCAGAAGCTTCAGGTTCCTCTCAACCAAATGCTCCTAGACAATATTGTTAGGTCCAAAATATTATTATTTGATTCAGAAAGTAAAAAGAGAATCAGAAGAACAAGAGATATAATTTCAATACTTTATATATGGAACATAAGATTTTTCAGTAAGTTCCACCCAATACGCATAGGAAAAGGGATATACTATGTATCTATCATCACTCCAGAATACTTCAAACACCCAGTGAGATGGGAAAGTGTCATCATCCTCACTTCACAGGAGTGAAAAGCAACTAAGAACAGCATCCAGAAATACTTAGACCCCTGAAGTGATACTTAAATAAAATGTATGTGCTTCTGAGCAAGTCTGAAATTCTGAAAACCTATACTTTGGCACAACCTCAACAAGAGAAGTGTGGAGCATTACTTATCCCTCAGATTTATCTAGATCTGCCTCCCCTTGTGACTAAGAAAAGCTTCTGCTGAAGGAGAGACACAGATTTGCATCATTTCAGTCTGCGGAGAAAAGTGCTTATTTCCTAGAAGAGTGCTCTGCGGACTCTCCATATGAGGAAGCTGACACAATTTCCATCCCTAGAAGGCTTATTTTAAAAGAAGTTTGAAATGAACTGAGTTCTTTGGAAGAAAAAGACATAACATCAGGTGAAGTTTGAGAATCATGAAAACACAAAACTGTTCCTGATTCTGGTGTGAAAAAGGCATTTATCTAGCATCTAACATCACTGGGTCATCTAACGCTTTGGTTAGAGTGGCCCTTAGCAACTTGCCTGTATTTAAAGAAGTCTGTACAAAACTGCAGAACCATTTAAGATTTACAGCGTCTCAGGCTAGTCATTTCTATTTTCATTTCATTTCCATATGTGTTCAGTACAGAGCATCTTGTAACAAGTCACTTCTCAGAGAGCAATTTCCAAATCTCCTTAATTTATACAGAGGGTCTGGTCCAAGAAACACTTGTACATTTAATTGACTTCATGTGAGTAACATGGCAGCACAAAAGTTGAGTATAATTAAGTAAAACTGAAGACATGAATAATTACAAACTTGAGCTTGTGAATTACAATATTAACTCATCTTTGAAATTTTATTTCCACATTCTGCTTTATAATGGCAAAGCATAAATAACCAGCCATAAGAGAACTCACAGACCACTCTGCTAAAAGTTGTTGACTAGATAGATGAAATAATTTTTTTCTTTCTACAAACTCCAGCTGGTGTGATCTTGGCCTTCAGTACCTACTAATTAAATGGAGAAATGTTTGAGATAAAAAGTTAATTTACTAATTAAATGACAAGTATGCTTTATAAATTGTCTCTTTGGCTTATTGTGCATTTAGAGAATTAATTAACAATACAATCAGGCTGCAGTTGTGAGATGCCAATATGGATGTGATTTGAAGATACTTTCACTTCTGTTTTCTATCTCAGTTTTTACGACAGCTGCACTGTAATGAAGTTGCTTGACTCTTTTAATTTGTCTCTGTAAAATTAAAATGGGTTTGTGGTTTCTTGCTCACTGGGAGCACAGACAAAATGGTACATTTAACAGTACATTTCTGATCAGTCGACATGGGCATGATGCTCTATTAGCAATTTGCCATTGTTCTCTATAAATGGGAGCTATAAAATTGGTTTGTTGTTAGGTTGTGTTCTTCTGGTAAAGTATTTTCAACAGAGTGTAAAAATGAAAGTATAAATATAATATAACTGACATCTTCAGTTAAAATTAATATTAAAATATGTGTCATTTGTAAACAGCATTAACAAGTGGTGTCCTTATTTTAAGTGTACATCAATAGATTTTTGTAGATATGCTTAAACTAGCTAAAAAGGGGCTAGTTTAGGAATTGCTAAAGTATAATGAGTTAGCATATGAACTCATAGACTAATGGCCAAATGGTTATTCGTCTTCCTCAGTATGTCTGGCAACATTAGTAATGGGCAAAAATAAGCCTTGTTGACTTGTTTGACTTTTGAATGGCAGATATATATAAACTGTATATGTCTGGACTGGCCTGACTGATCTTTGGGTTTGCCCCTTTACATGTTTTTTTTGTTTTATTTTGTTTCCTGGTTGAAATGAAATACAAATATTAACTTGCAGTCAAATCAAAAGTCAACCAGAATTTACTACCTGCTGCAACTCCTGCAACAGTCAGAAAAGAATTTCCAAGGGGGGGGGGTGGGGAGGGGGAAGTCACCTGGCCCTAATCAGCTCTTGAGCCACTGAGTAAACAAGCCGGTTTCTCTCCACAGGCAGCTGTAAATCTTTCCTTGCTTACCACTTTTTATATTCACAATTAATGTTAGTCCATCGCGTATTTTTATGTTGATATTTTTACAGCCTCTGTTTCATAAACCAAACAGTTACTTTCAAATTTTAACAATATTTACTGTATACCTATGGATGTGTGTGTGTGGTGTTCCACTCTAAAGGAAGAAAACTGATTACTTTGCATTCAATTTACTTTGATTTTTCTGTCTAGTCTATTGGTGCCTACAGAAGAAAAGAGTAATAAATCATTTATAAAATCAGCCCAATCCCTTCTACAGGGAAATACAGTGAGGCAGACTGTCTCATAAATTGTTTAGAATAATGCAGCTCTCCAGTGATTTAGCCTGATTTGTTTGTTTAAAAAAAAAAAGAAAACCCACAAAACCCGCAGATGGTGGTTCCCGTCTTTTATGAAGGGGATAGCGAATGTGCGCACTTAAGGCAAAAACAATGAGTCAAAGTACCTTTTAATGTTCTTGCAGACAATGCAGACATCACATTAGCAAGCAGACCGTGGGCCAGAGAAATTAGAAGGAATGATGTATCGTGAAATGGAAGTAATGGGAATGAATGCTCTGTATTTATTGCAGAGGTTTTGCACTGGTCATATGGCCTGCACTTTCACTTAATAAGGGGGGAAAAAAGCAAAAGACCCACCTCAAACTGACCCAGCATCCCAAATCTTTCGTCTGTCTTACTGTGTGGATCAGTGACAGTGACAAAATGGTATTGTGTGCTGGCAGCTTGATTTCTGGCATTGACTGGGCTGTATGAAAGATCACATCCCCAAACACTTCTGTCATATTTTCTTCCAGATTGTGGTATATTAAACTGAGGAAATAAGCCTGTTTTGCTAGGGATCATAGATTCATCAAAATTAAAGATGGAAAAGACCTGTTAGTGTAAATCACTTACATTATCCCTCATCCAATGCAAGATTACTCCCTGAGGTATATTTTCCAGTACTTTTTACAGTCCACTTTGAAATGACTCATGCAACAGTTTCCACCATTTCTCTCTAGAGATCAGTCTACAGTCTAATAGATCTCACTTACCCTTGGTTTTAGCCTAAATTTTCCATTACTCATTTAGAGATTTTTTTTTTTTTTCTGGCCATCTGGTAAGGCAGTTTGAGGTGTCTCTCTGAACCAAACCACCAAGACTTTGGAGGCAAGCTAAGGGCTACCAGGAGGGGAGGAGGTAGCCACAGACTGAAAAGGACTTTGGCAGGTTTTCTAGGGATTCACTATCTTTTATCTGTTGATTTGCCAGCTTGGTCCAGAGATGTATTCAAATCTGACTCCTGGCCTGACAATCTCTAAAGACCTAAAGCTCTAATAGAAACCTACAACATTTTCTAGTTCATATAAACAGAACAATGTTTAATTTTATTGGTATCTGTCATAGGAAATTTTGGCCACTTTTGAGTCTGAACACAGCTGAAACTATACTGGTTGAGGGGGATCACCGCAATAACGGAGCAGAGCTATGCAGGTGTCATGATTTTTCTTCATCTCCTAATCCCATCCTTACATCCTGCAGATCAAGAACTACATGGATGTCTATGTAGACATATATACACTATAGGTCATACATAGCCTCTTAAAGTTAAGGCAAGCTGAATCCTTGCACTTGCCCCTCTGATTCAGTCTGGACCCTCCCGGCAGCCCTCCAGCAAGACGTGAAAGATGAGGTCCAATGTGCATGGCAGGAGGCAGCTAGGGCAGCAATTGCAGAGCAGTGACCTGCACTGATATCCCACATGTTGCCACCTCGCTTAGCAGCATCTCTAGGGCCAGACAGCAGCTGCAGAGCTGTTTTTCTCCATCGTCTCCAAGATCTGGACTCCCACCTTGTTAACACTTTTCAGGTTAGACTTTCTGAAATATTGGCATAAAGAGGATATAGCACAGGGTTATAGGCATCCTATGGTGACACAGAGAACATGCAGGGTTTCAGTTTGGATCCAGTCCATAGAAACCCCATCTACCTGTATAACAAACCCTTGTAAGCCCACATGGCCTTCATTAAAGAGGTCTCTGAAATTATGGCATATTGTATTATGTTTGGTAGGCAGAGCTAATAACAAGCTTTCTCCACTTACAAACCTACAACATGAAAAAAAGAAAATAGGCAAAGTAAACTTGAATGGAAAAACATACTTTAGCTTTAATGTAGTTTGGCATACAGGGATAAATTGATTTTTCCAAGGTAGGGAGTCTGTAGCACTGTCAACAATTAAATCACTCTCGCAGGTTCAAGGCCAGTGTCTAAACTGTGTGTCGCCTTAGTCTCAGCTGATTGTTTTTCCTTTTGTTTGTTTCCTGCATCAATTCATACTCACTTTTGAAAATGAGTTGCACTCGTTTTGTATATATTTAGGGGACAAAGTTCTTTTGTGAAGGCATCATCTGGAATAAGATTATCTCAAGAAATACATGTATGGAAGGAGCATTTTGCTGCCTAAATTTTCAAAAACGTCTCTGTTTTAGGGAGCACTGAAAGTGAAATACCTGGAGGAGAGATACGTGCACTGAGAAAAATCAACGACCTCCTCCTTGTATGATAATTAGACAAGAATCCAAAATATTTAACAAAATGTTTGGAGATACTTGGGAGTTCGCCGTTCATGAAAGAGAAGATAATCAGCCACACACCGTTCCAGCTTGGACATGTGTTTGAATTGCCCCATGGGAAGTGTTAGATACAGGTTACTGGGAAGCAGAGAAAGTCCGTGGGAAATTCATGTCCATCTTACAGCCCCAGCAGTGACCAATCCACACTAAAATATACAATAAATTGCCCTGTGTTCATTTCATTTTTGCTGAAAGAACAGGTGTAAAAAAGTCCAAACAAACAAGTCCTTTATAAAATATTGGGCAGGATTTATTTTGCCAAGCTCAGACACACAATAGAGGCTTCAATTTTATGGGCCAAATGAAGCAACACTCCTAAAATAAGTACATAGGTTTCTGTCCAGTTAATGGAGAAAAATAAGTGTCTCTGAAGTCCTCCAGTGGGAAATCCTCTGTGCCCAGGACAAAATGAATTCTGCCACTGGGATTTTCTGTCACATTATTGTGCCGTTTTGGTGGGCCTGTGTGTTGGAAACTTGCAGTATTTCACATACCTAGGAAGACAGGAGCACAGGAATCATTCCACCAGTCTTCACCTTCCCAAATGAGGATTTACTGGACACTGTTTGCAATTGTAGTTTGGATGCAGTTCTCAAAGAGTAGGACAAATATGCTTAAAGCCGCTGTAAGCATTTTGTATTTACTAATTGCAGACAGCAAATTTAGGTTTCTGTTAAGCCAGATTTGAAAGGTAAATGCATTTTATCTGTCTAACAACCCCCTGAGACACTGCACATCTTCATATAATTTGAAAATGCTTTTTTAATGCTCAGAGGATTTTTCCATTGTCTTAATAACTGCTCTTTGCTGAGCTTTACTTCTACATCCATTTTCTGTCAGGTAGCTGCACTACAAAAATACATTGCTGTATTTATTTTTCACCCATAGGCAGATAGCTATAGATGCATATACAGAGTTTAAATAGTTTTAGCATACTTGCCTTCTCCCAGTTCATTGAAGCCTACAGAAAATCTGAAGTGGAGGAAAAATTGTTATGTCATCGAAGTTAATAGTTGCTTTGACAGTATCTATACTGAAATTCTGCATCATTTATTTATACTGCTTGTGCACACTCTGAAAATTTTCTCGTCCATCCCACCTAATGTAATTTGAGACAGAATTTATGGGAATAAATGCTTAGGGATTGTTTCTCCTGGGTATTATGGATAAGACATAGATATGTTTGGCACTCATCTCTATACACTCCAACAGTTTAAAAAAAAATTATACTCTGAGAGACCTCTGCATATCCTCGTGCCACATCAAAAGGCAAGTAACAAAAACTCTAAGTTTCATGCTATGTAACAACTCTCTCATCATGTGCAATTGATCCTCACATTGTCAAATATTTTAAACCGAGAAAAATCATACAAAATCAGAATTATATCTAAGGACCACAATGGTGCTATAAAATGCTCTGTATGTATTCAGCCAAACTTTGTCACTTGACCTCAAAATCAGAGAAAGATCACTAGCCTTGCTTTATTTAATGATATAGCTCTAGTTTTTGCCAATAAAAAAAAAACCACACACATGAAGAAAAAAATCCCAAGTGACAACTCCAGCTATTTCCATAAAGTAAATCCATTACTAAGTAAAATTAAGGAATCATTACAAGAAGTTATGAGTAAACTTAAAATTTATCTCACTTAAGCTTAGCCACCTAAGAGATATCTGCTCGTTCTAAGTTAGTAATTCAGTCTTTCTCTCTGTTCAGCAGAAAACCTCCAGAGAGTGACTCATCTTAGATATCTATCTTTAGATGTGGTGAATCATTTTTTGGAAATGCCAGTCTCTCTGTAGCTACTTATGAGGTAGTCTAGACAACTGACTTCCTAGACTGATCTCCTAACTTTTAGATGTTTAAAGACAAGTGATCTTAAATAATCTATGTTAAAAGATTCACTTACTGTAACTTCTAAAGCAAGTTGATAGTTGCTGAGAGAGCAATTCAGCTCTCTAAATATAGGTGGTTATATCTATATTACATTTTATATACCTTATGGCATCCTGAACATCAGGTTGGGGCTGTCAGATATGACATGGGACTAATAGGGGCTCCTGCCCTTCTTGAGAGTTTCCTGGAGGCCAGGTGGCCAAATGATAGACCTGATTTTTGGCATATGTAACTAGAGGAATTCCATCAAACACCACTGTTTGAAAGAACTCTGTTTATTCCTTTTTACTCAAATGATTTGAATTGTGTTTTTTCACCTGTTGAATGGACTAACAAATGTCCTGTGACAAAATGTCCTCCTAAAATTTAGCTCCAGAGTCATTCCCTATGAGTCCTTCTCTCAGATTAGAAAGGAACCACCAACATATCAGACGTGATTAGCTGGAGCAGAGACCTCCTAGGTCACCCATCATACCTCCTTCTATCTCCTACTCTCATTTCCATTTCTGGAACACAGCTGCTTCAGTATGTCTCTAACTATGTAATGCGGGGGGCCATCTGAAGACTCCTACTGTTCAGCCTCTTATCCTGAAGACAGTCTGACTTCATTCCCTGGAAACTGAATCACACGTGACTTCTTCACAAAGGACCACATGGACATTTCATGATAATAGCAAAATGTGTAAGGAAGTAAATGGAACACAGTGAACAGATACACAGATAAAATCCAGCAGCATTTGGTGTATATCCCAAGTGGTATAAATGCTGTTTCTTTTTAATATATTATTTCTTCCACTTGGATACATCGTGCTTGTGAGCCTCAGCAATCTTTTTTTTCTCTTACGCTCTCTGACACAACCTCAGATGTCACTGTCGCACCCAAGCCATCATGCCTTATATATGGAATAAATAATTGGGCAAGGAGTTTGCGTTACCATGTAATATTTAAAGGGAGTGGGAATATATTCAATGCCTTTCGTCCACCTATTAGGGAAATGGTGACACTGGTGTCACAAGTTTATCCAATTTCTATTACTGCAGAGGGAATGTCACATACGTTGGGGGCACAGGCTATTCGTTTTGCAGTCCTCTGTTGCCTGGCGTATAATTATCATGGCTCATCTTTATTAAACACCAGCCTTATCTTTGTTTTGCTCTCTTTGTTGATAGATGTAACCTCAATACTGTTGCCATGGCTACGGTAACAGTAGCTGAGAAGATTTTGTTTGTTGTAAACAAACTGAGCTATACAGGCGCAGATCTTAGTGGAGCGTTTCCAGTCCCTTGCCTTATATTATGCTGATTAACACTGCCATCTCCCTCCTGCAACCTATTCCTTATTTTAATTAGCATTAATTTAAGCCGTATTGAGGAGTGTTTCCCCTTTTGTGCAATTGCACCCCCTTTCTGACAGCTTTTTTCCCTATAGCAACAGCCATGGGTTAGGACTGCAGCCCTGCTGAGAGCATCCTCACAGCAAAGCCCTGCTGGTACCAACAATTAATCTAGATGTACACACTAGCATAATGGCAAAAGATTGCTTTAATTTACTTCCTACATTCTCACCTCCAGGGGCAACTGAACTTGTTCTGATGCAGGAGCCACAGTGATCTGAAAATGCGTTACTAATTCTGAAGCTTAGTTAGCTTCAAGACAATTTTTCAAAATTAAGGGCCAAATTCAGCCCCCCTCATATAGAGATGCAACTCCTCTGTAAGCAACTGTATTGCAAGTTCTTACATCACTGTTGACTTAACCCGTGATCTCCCATATCTAAGTAAATGACCCGAATAGGTTCAGGAATAATCTGAACTTCCAGCAGCACCTGATTCATGTTATTTTTATGGCAGATCTTTCCTCTAGCAGACATTTTCTCAAATACTTAGACTTGGCTCCTGAGTTTTATATTAATTTTATTCACTGCGTATGCCAATGTTAACAATGTCCAGTCTATACTATATCATTTTACTATTATTATTTTCATCTTGAAAAATTACTTTCATCCCTGAGGGGAACCTGACTGCCTGTCTCAAGGCACTAGTACTATGTTCTCTGTGAAAGGTTCAGCAGTTTCACTATATGCATATATATATTACTGTTGTATTTTTAATAGTGCTATTAAACTCCTAGATTCCTTCATTTCACCTAGATTAAACTAAGTGAAAACCACAGTGGGCTAGGGGCTATAACAACATATAAACAGTGAGAATGTTCCTGCCTAAAAAGAGCTGGGTTAGAACAGTGGCAGAGTAAGCCAGGTGAGATATGTCTGTACTGAAACACCAGTTTGTATTTAAAAATTTCACCTGGCAGGTACATATCTTGAGTAATTGGACAGCACATGCTTTTGGAGAACTAAATTTACAAGTCCAACAGGTGTCAAAAATGGCCTTGCAGAAGTGCCTAGCTCTGGACATGCTATTAGTCAAAGAACAAGGAGTATGTGGAGTGCTAAACCATACGGCTGGAGAATGCTGCGTTACCATACGCAATGCCACGGCTACGATCGAGGAAGCACGCCAAAAGATGCTGGAAATCACAGCCAAAATGGGAGACTTGTTCCAGTTGATATTACCGAACGAATGGAAGGTGGATTGGAACCCTACCTCGTGGATCTCAGCTTTGCTCAAAGAACTTGGACTTGCGGGATGGTGGAGTTGGATTGTGGAAGCTTTTATTATGCTATTGTTACCTAATTGTGGTAGGCCTTGTCGTTGGTTTTATTGTAATCAAATGTTTAATTAATCGCATGTTCTCTATCTTTTCTACATCTATCAGCTACGTTCAGATCACCACTATCGAAGAGGACCTTGGAGTGTTTGAGCTATGGGGTGGTGTAAGGGATGAGGCCCGTGTAACTCACTGTGAGCTTAAACAACCCTTCCTGGAACCAGAGCCCCAAAAGAAGGTTGCAGAAATTACTGGGAGGTGCCTGGTGTCACTCCCCTTGATTGACTGGTGTCTCAACCACTCCTGAAACTGGAGTGAAAGAAGGTTCCAGAAGTCCAGGAACTGGGGCAATAAATAGGGGCACGCATGAGCCTCTGGGACACTCTCTACACCGAACTCCTCGTTGGCAGGTCCGACGCTGGATCCAGGATTGGTGATCTCCCCATCTCTCTCTCCCCACCTCCCTTTCTCTTAAAGCTGTTAAGTAACACAAGACCCTCCTTGGTTCCTCATAAAGCCCCATAGCTTAGGTAGATATAATTGCTAGAAAGCCAACATTTACAGAATATTTTTTCTATTAAAGTTGATGGTTATGCACGGACCTTGAGTGTTGTTTCACCTTAATCCACACTGAGGGGATTTGCGAATCTCAGTCACTTTTCCCCCTCTTGTAGGTGCGATGTGACACTCCCCTACCCTTCCTTCACCTTGCACCACCCGAAAAGGTGCTATCTGGAAGTCGTCTTTGCTCAGTAACGCATGGATGAACCTTATGATGTTTCCCTTCTCTCTCTTTCTCTCGCTGGCTGTGCATCCACTGCCCTCCAGAATAGAGCAAAGCTGCCATTTGTGGGATGTCAGCAGGAATTTGCAGACCATGGATGAGGAATGAGATTGTGCCGAGAACGGGGTACCCTTTTGTAGGGTACTGGA
The DNA here is from genome assembly GCF_964195595.1 of Calonectris borealis. Classification (NCBI taxonomy): domain Eukaryota; kingdom Metazoa; phylum Chordata; class Aves; order Procellariiformes; family Procellariidae; genus Calonectris; species Calonectris borealis. Next base: position 81,726,140 of record NC_134352.1, on the reverse strand, counting down.
CAAAAAGAGAGCACTTCCAGTGTTGCTTTATGATACCTCCATGGTGTGAACACCAGAAAGGGCAACTTCTTCTGGGAACACTGAAGCTAAGAGTTCCTTCCACTGCACTGATCCCCTTTGTCCCAGTCGTCAGATGGAATCAGAATATTAATAATATCGTTATAGACATTAAGGGAAAACTAATAATAATAATCTAATCTCTTCCTTTCATACTTCTTGTTTTCATATCACAAAATAGGTAGACATGTGTCCTATTTGCAACCTCTTGGCAAAACTTCGTACCCTGAAGGAATACCAGCTTATGAGGTTGCGTCAAGGAAGAAATTACAGCACTTGTGAATTTCCTGGATTGCACAATTTTACATTCCAATTCTTCATGCTACTTTAATATAATTTTACAGATGAATGATAAACAAGGTGACACTCTGGCACTAGCAAACTTGGTGAATGGGAAGAAAAAAATGACACTCCCTGTGAACTTTTAGAATGGTTCACACTTATTTTCAGCTTGGAAAGCTGTTACCTATTCATATAGCGGCTTTTTAAAGTGCAAATGGAGGCAAACCAGCATGCAGAGATCTGTAATAGTTTGCAAATGTCTCCACACTATCTAGAAATCAACCTGAAATATTGGAACGGACCAAATGTTCTATGGAGCCAAACTTACCTCTCCCTGTTTTAATGATGATTTGCTGGACTGACAGTGCAATTAAAGGGTGCAATTTGGCAGCCCACCTAAGAGTATTTTCACAGCAGAGCCCTCCTTGCAACTTGTAATGGTTCTAGCAACATAACCATGGGTTTCACCAGCACATCGAGTCAAAAGACCACTATGAAGTTTGGTTTCTCTTCCCCCACCAGACTAAAAAGCAACTTTATCTTCAAATGACTTAACGTAGAAATGAAACCCAAGCTAGTTAGTCTAACCTCAATTCCTGGAAAATTATGGGGAAAATTATACTGGGTACTATTGAAAGACATTTAAAGAACAATGCAATCATCAGGCACAGTCAACATGGGTTCAGAAAGGGAAAGTCCAGTTTAATTTGATATCCTTCTATGATAAGGTCACCCGCTTGGTGGATGAAGGGAAGGTGGTGGATGTAGTTTTTCTGGATTTTAGTAAGGCTTTTAATATTGTCCCTCAAAGCATCCTTCTGGACAAGTTGTCCAATTGTGGGAGGAGCGGGGTCACGGTGTGCTGAGTGAGGAACTGGCTGAAGGGTAGAGATCAAAGGGTTGTAGTGAATGGGGCTACATCTGGCTGGCGACTGGTCACCTGTGGTGTTCTTCAGGGTTCAGTTCTAGGGCCAGTTCTGTTCAATATATTTATCAATGATCTGGAGGCAGGAGTTGAATGCACCATTAGCAAGTTTGTTGATGATACCAAACTGGGAGGTGCTTTTGACTCTCTTGAGGGTCAAGAGGCTTTGCAGAAGGATTTAGATTAGAGCATTGAGCAATGATTAATGGGATGACATCTAACAAGTCCAAATACTGGATTCTGCACCTACAATGGAGTAACACCGGGCAAAAGTATAAACTGGGAGAGGAGTGGCTGGAGGACAGCCCTGCAGAAAGGGATCTGGGGGTGCTGGTTGACAGCAGGCTCAATATGAGTCAGCGGTGTGCCCTGGCAGCCGAGAGGGCAAACTGCATCCTGGGGTGCATCAAAGACAGCATGACCAGCCGGTCAAAAGAGGTGTTATCCTGCTGTATTCAGCATTGGTGCAGCCTCATCTTGAATACTGTGTGCAGTTCTGGACCCCGCAATTTAAGAAGGATGTGAAGGTCCTTGAATGCATCCAGAGGAAGGCAACAGAGCTGGTGAAAGGGCTGGAAGGAATGTCCTATGAGGAGCGGCTAAGGACTTTGGGCTTGTCTAGTTTGGAGAAAACGAGGCTGAGGGGTGACCTCATTGCTCTCTACAGCTTCCGGAAGAGGGGAAGTGGAGAGGGAGGTGCTGAGCTCTTCTCCCTAGTATCCAGTGATAGGATGTATGGGAATGGTTCAAAGCTGCACCAGGGGGAGGTTTAGGCTGGACATGAGGAAGCATTTCTTTACCGAAAGGGTAGTCAAACCCTGGAAGAGTCTTCCTAGAGAGGTGGTCGATGCCCCAAGCCTGTCAGTGTTTAAGAAGCATTTGGACAATGCCCTTTTAACAACATGCTTTAACTTGATCAGTCCTGAATGGGTCAGGCAGTTGGACTAGATGATTGCTGTAGGTCTCTTCCAACTGAAATATTCTATTCTATTCTATTCTATTCTATTCTATTCTATTCTATTCTATTCTATTCTATTTTAGAGAGAAGCTGCCCAATATGATACATTCTCTGTCTCACAGACAGCATGTGTGTCATGAAAGAAGGGAAGATTGAAGCTGTAGCTGGCAATTCAACCACCCGAAAAAAGTCAGAAGTTTGCTATACACCTGTAATGCTACAGCCTGGATTTCCAGTTGACTTTTGTAGCTGGATGTTTAGCAACACTTGAAGAAATGGTTTCTGCTTATGAGAAATGTTAGTCTAAATGTATATAACATATAGTGAGGGAGAAAGGAAGAGGCATAGTCTATATTTTACATATTGATAAAACAGGTCTTGAAATGATTAATAATTCACCTTTTTCCCATGTCCTGCAAGAAACCTATGGCAGAACTGGGAATGTGAATCAAGCCACATGAGCCCTATTCTGGTGCTTTGTCCAATGTCCTAGAGTGGAGCTGTTCCTATCTCCTTTAATTACCCTCTGGTTTATTTTTTGTTCTTACCAAACATTTTTAGTACTGGACTAAAACTAGAACATTTCTAAATACAAGAGGAAGCACACTAAGAAGTGACCTCAATCTTAGTTATGGTGGCTGAAGTTTAAGTGTGGTCCCAGTCATATGGCCCCTGGAAGAAATGACTCCCAGCAGAAGAGGTTTGATAATATAGATGCCTTCATAAAGAATCCTGCTCCTTGAAGTGCCATGATGGAGGTAAAGTCTAGATATTGGGCTCATACCCCATTGCACACCTAGGGAGGGAATTCAAATGTAGCCAATACAACATTTACAATGGCATTCAGGTAATGTATGTGCTTCCTACGGGGTGAAATAATTTGTATTCTTATGTCACTGTCTATCATTTCAGTGAATACAAAGGCTGCCTAAAGTTGTTTGTGCACATATAGATACCTACACTCTGACTTACGCATTACTGAGGCTTTTTTTCAGTTATGTGATGCTATGCGTGAGAAGGATGATTTGAAAGTCCGACACTTTCTTGGACACCAATGTTAAACAGGGATGAGACAAAAGACTGAGAAATCGGACTGTATTAGTCCTATCACTTGCAAAATTATTATTGCTTTTTACAACCTTAATCTAGTTCTAACTTGGGGCAGAGGCTATTCAATATCAAATGGGAGTTAAGGAAATTATTATTTTTCATGCCAGAATCATACTAAAAGTGTGAAAAAGGGGAAAAATGTCCTTGTGACCTTGCAGCCAGGCTTAATTAGAAAGATCAGTTGTACTGATCTATCATACCAGTGTATGGCAGTCCTCTCCAGCTCTGTTTCTATTGAACTAAATGAGAGTTTGTCATTTACTTCAATGATAGACAAAATAGATTTCAGTGTAATATTTTAATTTAAATTGTTTTCTGGTTAAATTGAACAGACGATACTCCTTTATTCCATTTTTAGGGACGTGTCTCATTGATCAATGAAAAGATTATTTTAACTGTACTTTTTAACTGAGGTGGATGAATTATGGGAACAAAGGACAACATAGAAAACTTAACACGTTATTGCAGTGTCCTTTTTTTCTAAGCAAGCTTGACATAAACAGCAAGCTTGTCATTCACATTCATACTCCAGTAAGCTTATTTCATATTAAAGCATTCCTTAATATTACAGTAATCTGATTGGTTTCCATGGTTAAAGGAAGATAAAATTCTCATATTCATTATGCGCTGCTACCATAAATCTCCTTACTAAAATAAAAAGAAGCATTTATCCAATTCAAGAAGCATATGAACATTGTATTTGCCTTCTCTGATAATATCAGAATAATGCTTCCAGTGCTTCATGTTGCCTTGAGAGTACAGATGGAGAAAAAACTCAAACCCAAAACACTGTGAGCCTAATTTTCTTCGTACTAGAGTATACTTCCATTTTTTTAGCTGATGAATTCATTCAACCACGTCTGTTAGGTAGTGTTGTACAGTGAGGAAAGAATTACTGCTTGGGCTTGAGTTTCTGTGAGAAGAGTACTCACACTGCCTGGCCTTTTGGCTGCAACTCAGTCCTTAAAATACATTTCCTAACGCTTCCTTTATATTAATGGGGGGTGGGGAGCAGGCTTCCCAGGAGACCTAGTCGGTACACTTGAGTTGGGCTCCTGTCAGTCATGACCTGGACAACTCTCCACTGATCATATAGGGAGCCTTGGGATCATATCCTCTTTACTATTTTGCTATGAATCTATCAGATATGTTTTGAAGTTAGACACTTTGCATTGTCATTTTGTTTGTACTTACAAGTGTTACTTACCATTGCTAAAAGACTGATTTATCTTTCTTTTAAAAAGCCTTCCTGTAATGTTTGACATGAAGGCTTCCAAAAGCACGAAAAGTCCACTGGGTTAGTTAAGTTTTCTGTTGCTGTTTCACCTTATTCAGTCCTAATTTCATATGTTGGCACTTTGCTACTATAACTTCAGGGCAAGAGCTTTAAAAGAGTGGAGTTAATAAATAGTATCTTGCTGATATTTAGTTTTGAATTCTTCTTCAGAATATTCCCTAGGTTTTGCAGTATCAAATTTCCTTAATTACTTGGAAAAAATCCTTACTCTTCACTGCTGGACAGTCTTTCTTACCATGGGTATGCAGGTAGACTCAGGTACTGCCATGGGAATAAAGCAGTCTGGAATCACAACTGTTCCAGATGAAGGTGACTATTCCCAACACGGTAGAATCATATTTTATATAAAGTCTTTCTACCCCTTTTTTGTTTTCATGCAACCGAGAATCATATTTGCTTTTCCTGTGGCTGCCAAATAATGAACAGATAACTTAGTCAAACATTCCACGAGTTTCCAAATGTTTTAGATCCTCAGAGAATCCTGCAGCTTGAGAAACATATGAGAAGTTTAGAGTACTTCTGTCTACAAGGATAACCTTACATGTATCCCAGTTGAATTCCATCTGGCATTAGGCAGCCGTACCTCCACAATATGTTGAAATCCACTGAAAAGTTCCACCGTCCTCCGCATTACTTATTAATATTGCAATATGTGAGAAAACTATGATACCAATATTAAACATTTGCTAAATCACAAATATTTTCAAACACAAAGTCGGAATTAGTGGACTTTTTTATATAGGTGTGGAAAAAACCATGTGACTGTTGCATATAATACTGAATATCTTTTGTCTTGTAGTGTTTTAATGTCATCTTTAAAATATTAATCTTGGTTTATTTTGGGGTTTTTTTGGTCTTTTTTTGAGACGAGGTTCTGTATAGAATAGAACTCTGGGATTTTTTATGGCAAAGGTTTATTTTTCTCCCCATAGAGTACATTGTCCACAAAATTGCTTTTTTTTTTTATAAAAAGAAATATTTTTTTTTGTCATTGAAAAAATGAAAATAATAATGAATATAGGTTTGTCAAGCTTGAATGTTTCAGGTTTTTTTCTGGAACGATTTTGATTGTCTTTCAAATCAGTTCAATAAAACATTAGACTGAATTTCAATCATAATACAAGAAAATACCCAGGAAAATATCTGTATGTACTTCTACTCCAGTAAAAGCCTAATCTTTAATGCCCTAAATATATGCTGTTGCTCTTCTGCAGGAGAATCATAACATCAGAAAAGGACACTGCTACCAGCAGAAGGTACAGAGCATACAAAACTCCCTTTCCACACACAAAAACATCCATTACTTTGCATTAGTTGGGCAAAAGATGTCAATCAGGAATTGAAAGTGCTCAGGGATCCCTCAGTAGCTCACAAAAATATCTCTACTATCTAGAATTTCAATTAAATTTAAATTTACATTTAATTGACTTTGTCTTGCTCATATCCCTCTCTGTTCACAGATGTATGTATAATTGCATTTATTCTAATTAATATTTACTGAATTTTAATTTACAATCCTGTGCTGTCACTTAACATTGTTATTTTTCTGAATAGTTCTCAAAAAAGCTTTTATTAAAACTTTTTGAGAATCCACATAACGTATGCTCCCTGAATTGTCTTGAGACCTTTTCTTTTCTTTCTGGATTTTCAGAGAGTTTAAGATTTAGGACTAACATTTTTTTATGGAAATGTATTCAGTTTGAGTCTATCAAGGTATAGTTATCCAAGTCCCATGCTGTTTTTCCCTCAATTAGTCTGTCTGCCAGGTTCCACAAGAACAAAGACGATTACCATTGGTTTGTTATGCATTGGATATCCCCAAATTGTCTTCTCAGAAGAAACCCAAGACAATCACACTGCCTAGTACTCAGGAATGTTGGTTTGTGTCTATGAATTGACTCACCAGCTACCTAGCTGTCACCTGGATAAGGAAATTTGGATGGTGATTTTGCCCTTAAAGAAAGTGCTTTTGAAGAGCTTATCTTCATCTCTAAATGCCCAAATATCTTCATAACTATGTTTCTTAGAGATCCTCAAAGGTTCCTAGGGATGAGCTATCTAATCATGACTTAATTGGGTACCCACAGCAAATGTTTTTCAGTAACTGTCTCTGCATGCACTTGGCAAGTATGAGGCAGTGCGATTTGTCTTAATCATCTTTGGTGATGCATTAAGCTATGCAAAATTATTTCATATTTTGCATAAACTAAGATTAAGCAATCAGACATTTACTCCAGATCACTTGACACACAGTGAATTCTTAAACCACAAGATTGCTCATATGTCTGATCCTATGGGCATTTATTTGTCTCTTTAAGGAGGTACTTTCAGCATGCAGAGACATTACTGCCCTGTAAACAATTTCCCAGTTACCCGTCAAACTCTTCTAAATGCTTTATTTTTCACAGGTGGCTTCGGACAAAACTGATAATATGTTGGTGTTTCTCCAGACATTTTTTCTAGTTTTAGACCTGATGGATTTGCCAACTGGATTCTCCTGTGTCTGCAATGCCACCATGGATTAATCTCACTCTTACTCTGGGTAGAGAAATGCAAGTCGCTTGGCTGTTCGCATTCAGGCCAGCATTAGCTCAGAATTTTTCTGCATGTGTAGGCAGATATTCTTCGTGCATAATGCTTGGGAGCTTAGCCAATCACCTCCAGAAAGAATTGTCCTATTCTGGTTCATTGTTGTCAGTGGTCAGTTTTCCAGTTTGGAAAAGTGGAAGATCTAAACACTTCTGCTGTAGGAGTGAATCAGTACTTCCCACGCCCTCCCCTCTCCCCTGGCCTTTTATCATTGCATTAATTAATACAGAGTAAAAAGAGGGTTTTCAGAGTGTTACCCGTCTGCCTTTAGAGACTTATAGAATATATATGTCATACAGTGTTCAGAATGTTATATGTCTATACAATGTCATCGGGGCGGCAGAATGACTTTCCCATTTGAAAATTGTGGTTTGTTACTGTAAAACCTTAAAAATTGAAAGGCCCAAACCACAACCAATCACATCTTAAATTACTGAAACAAAATATGTTGATTGAGTCAACTTATATTCTTCCAGCTTATCATCATGAACATTTCCAGTATTTCAGTTTTGCCTGAAAAACACTTATGAGGTGGGAAAACAAGAGTGCTAACTTTCCAAGAACATATCACATCTATCCATCTTCTGGGACTAGAAACCTCTGTGCTAATTTTATGGTATTTTAGGGTATAGTGAAATTACTTCATCTCGATTTGAAATATTTCCTATACATGTGAATTTATAAGCAGTGTTACTGGCAGGCTGAAAGCCTGAATGCTTATAAACGGAGAACTGAAACAGGGATAAAAGTAGCCCTGTAATCATTACAGGCTGCTTCCTTTGAATAAAGTAACAAATAACTTATTGCATTAAACAGTCCAAGACTGCTGAAAGTGAGCAAGGGCCACCCCAGTGCCAGAGTTCACAGCCGTGCCCTGATAAGCAGACAGCTATTAAGCAGATAAGACGCTAATAGATACCAACAATCTCTGGTGTTAGAGGTGGACATAAAGCAAAGCCAAAGCCTTAGGTGCAAATTATGGACATTACTGAGAGCCAGATCTTGATATTGTAAAGGTAGATCAGCCTTCAGGGCCTTGAGTTGGTTGTATTCTAACATGGAGGATATCCAAATCTTCTTATTTTATGTGATTATTTGTTAAAACCTCAACATTATGTCTGGCTTAGGTAAAACATATGTGATAAGAAAATCCTGACCCGAAGAAGTGAGAATAAATACCTGCACTGTACTTTTTCTAGCTATTCTTTACACAGCGTACACACACACACAAGTACACATACATACATAGAGTTGCTTGACAGCCCTACTGCCAATGACATCTGGTTATCTACAATCTCCTTTACAAGAACCTTGCTCTCTGCAATGCACCGATGCCTCTGCTCTGTCTAAGATAAACATGGCAAACACAGATAGCAACAAGAGAGTGGTAACACAGGCCCTGCTGGGCGGCAGCAACAGCTACAGCAGCAGCAGGGGCTCAGCAAACCTCCTCCACGTTTGTTTGTTTATGTGCTGTGACGATCCGGACAGAAAAGTTGCAGAAAGCAAGAATTTATTATGGCATTGGGAGCTGGCTTGAAAGCTTCTCTCTCTCTTTATTTTAATGGCCATTTAAATTACTTCTGCAGACTTTGACAAAGCTTGATTATCACACACAGGGATGATGCACAAATTCTTTCATCTTAATAAACATGAACCCAGATCCCCATTTGGATCATGGGTGCTGCTTGTGGGCTCTCTCCAGATTTTCTGCCAAACACTGCCACCAAGTGTGAATCTCAGATTCTCTCCTGAACAGGCGAGAAGGAAAGGGACCCACCTGTGAGATCCTGCTCCTGGTGACCTCAACAGGCATTTGAGTGTGCCCAGAAAGGCACCCACAGAAATGTTTCCTCCTCTGTACGTCCCCTACTGACAATAGAGCTGTGAAAACTGTTTGGTACTCATCTAAAATATTTATTTCAATCACAATAATATCTAAAGCCTCCCAGACAAAGTCAGAGATATTGTAACAGACACCGGTACAAATGATGGAGCCTTAGTCTAAAAGAATAAGACAGAGGTGAAGTGAGAGGAGGTGACTAATGACTCAAAAAATAAGAATATAAGCAAAAAAAAAAAGAAAAATGTTACTATAGCTGATACAAACCCACATCTCTTGAGCCCAAAATAATACCTTTGTAACAGGATTACCTTTTGTCCCATTAGTTTTGTACCATAATAAGCAATGCAGGATGAGAAGCTGATATGAAAAATTATATATTATCAGTCTTGGGGAAGGAATATCTTTATTGCTACTTAAAACAAGACTGTCCTGAGAGCTTGTCTGCTCACCACATGGAAAAGTAAAGATAAATAATAATAAAAGAAAAATTGAAATATTTCTAATTGCAGCTGATTAAAACTCTGCATGAAGACTGTCATTCAGAAATAAAGAGATGTCAGGTCAAACAGCCTAATTTTTTGGTAGATGAACTTTATTTCAAAATGAAAGTATCCACACATCCATCTGGTTAACTTTAGATTCCTTGTATTAACCATAGTTAATTCTCTATACTTCTCAGCTGTGCCTCTCTACATGATCCCTAAGAAATACATCTAGGTGCCAGAGAATGTCATTTGTTAAAAGGGATCTTGAGAAAGCACAAAAAAACCTGTGGTTGAAAAGAAAGGATGTGATTTACAGCCTGTTGCTACTGCTGTTTGGTTGCAATGAGTTCGGTAAGTAAGGCTGTGGGATTCAAAACTGGTTCCTGGCCTTGGGTGAGGTGAGACTCCAGCCAGGACTGTTTCCATCAGCCATGTTCCCTGACTTCAGTGAGAATAAGAGGTTAGAAGAATGCTATTTTATGTAACCCTCGCATGGTTCAGGAGTAAACTCAGCGCACTGAGTTAGGGCGCTGATCTTCAGCAGGTTTAAATTAACAAGCATGTGAACCAGGAGGATGCAGTGCAAGTGGCTTATAACAGTGAGGAAACACAATCATGGAAAACATGAAGTTTAAAATAAGACTTAGGATAGCTGTAGACAACTAAACCCGAAGCTGCAATTCTGAAAACTCCACTTACCTAGAAATATGCTCCTGAGGCCATAAGATCTAGGTTTCTATATTACTCAAAATTTTGAAAATTTTCCAGGTATGTTTAAATACTTCTGACTTTGGATGTATGTGCATAATTTCTCTTTGTTTAACAGGTTCTGCCCATCCACATCACAGAACAAAACTCAGCCTTGGGCATTCATCAGCAGTTCTTGTAGCTGAACAACAAAGGATTAGTTAAATAATATGCACTTTTCCTTAAGTAAATATGAGTACCTGTATAATTATTTCTTCTACAGGCCTTAACAGCACCAGAGGAGCTGTTATCCTTTATCAGGTAAATTACATGCAGGTTTAAAATTGGTATGTGTGCCAGAGGAGTTCTTTGGATCTATTAGGTAAATAATCTTACTTTTTTTTTATTTATTCTAGGTGGTCTAATCTCACATCACACAGAGAGGATTTACAGAGGCAACATGCATTAACTTTGTTTGAAATCAGGTCTATAAATCCCTATATATTGATGAGAAACCAGACCCTTAAGTAGTAATTCTAATTCTAATAGAGATCTGAATGCTTGCTTGTAATAAATCACAGTATTCTGGAATGGGAAGAAGGTAAAACCTACATTAAAGGCACTTACAGAGCACTTCATTCTGGGACAGACTGTAAACTTTTCAATTCTTCATCCAGTCCGGTTTTGAATGTTTCAAGTACCAGATCTTCTGTCAGTCCCCTGAGGAAAATATTCCATGTCCCCACAGAGCAAGCATTGTTAAGGGTTCTTTCTAGACATCCAGTTCAATTATTCATTTATTCACTCCTAATTATGCTCACCTCAATAAAAAATTGTTCTCCTCAGAACTGCACTCAGTTGGAGATACCTCCCCATGCCCCCTGCTATTATTTGGACAAAGTTAGTGATTCCATTATTCATGTGCCTCAAGTGAAGCTTGTATGTCTGTCTTCGTGGGATTTCTCTGTGTTTCAATTCCCTAGCTCTACAATAAGTCTCACTTTCTCACATCCTTTATCTATTCTTCTAAAAGCTCTAACACAGGGTCAATCCTTATTTGTGTACATTATCTACAAGCAATACTTAGCGAGTCCGAGCTCCTCAAATACTCTGAGATACAAATAGAAAAATGTAATAAGAACAGGAAAAGTTGCAGATTATTCTGTTTAATTATGACAGCAAATTACTATTAGAGAATGGTGACTGAAATAAGTATCCCTCTTTAAGCATATCTGGTTATCACTGGCCTTGAATAAGTTTAATTCCAAAAATAGATTAAAAGAATCTACCAAACAGAGGTATCATCCTGTGTGTTGGAAAGTAGCCAAAGCAAGATTTACAATAATCCTATGAAAAAAATCCATTGTGAAACAGATGTTAAAAAAAACAGTTATTTGAGTTTTACACACATGCAATTGGAGAATTATTTTTTTAGATTTTTTTTCCTCGATAACTATTGACCAGGACAAGTGCCAGCCAACTTTATATTTGAAATTGAGCAGTGTGCGTGTGGATCCAGAAAGAAATTATTTGAATCATTTCTTAAGGCTGGATGGGAGAAGCGTTCATGGTCTCAAAACATTTTTGAACTTCTTTAATAGATACGGCTGTGTGCTTCTTGGCTCCAGCAAGGAACTAAAATGTCAAGAGAACTGGAGTGGTAGTAAAGAGACCGAGATACTGATTGCAGCTTTCCTGATCTGCTGATGGATTCAAGCAGGAGATTTCACCTTCCTGCTCCTTGTCTCAGTTTCTGCTTGTGATGTTCATTTAAACAACTATATGGAAGATGAATTAACGGCAATATGTTTGTATGGTCTTTAACAACATGAACTCCTGAATTCAGCTGGGGCCAGGAGACGTGAATAGTCCAACCGTAGGTAGTACTTTCACCTGAAACTACACAGAAAATATTTTATAATTCTTCGGGTCCATGACACTGTAAAAATAAAGAGATTCAGATTCACTTTTTTAGGTGCTAAAATTGAGTCAACTAAGCTGAAGCCACATATCCTGGGATGCCTTTATGGTCAATGGAAAGTAACTGGCACTTTCTGAGAGACAGTCAGACCACCTAAGAGAGGAATTATCTTGAAGAAACCCTAGATCCCTCTGTAATTGCTGAGGAGAAGTAGGAACTCCTTAACTCCTAATTCAGGCATCCCAGTTAAGAGCCTAGCATTAGCTAGGAGGAATCCAGGCCGAAACCAGTAGGTTCCTTTGTTTGATGAGTTCAAAGCCTAGTTAAGTTTTAAACAAGTATAAGGCACACATCATGTAGATAGCACAATAATGAATGCTCATGGAACCGCATACACAAAGCAAGAAAGAAGTCAACATGGGGAAGCTCTTTTACCCCGAAGAGCTGAAATATCTTGAGCCACTGCCTGTATCATACCCCTTGCTCCAATGTGATTTTTTAAAACAAGAAGGCTGAAAAAACCCCAAGAAATTATGAGTTCTTTTATATGCATACATTGGGGGGTGGGGAGCAGCCAGAAAGAAAGAGAAGCTCTTAGCACCAAAGAATGCAGGTCTGTGCATAAAAGTCTGGACTAAAGACAGTTTGTCCTCTCTCTGAATTCTAGCACATATTTGTGCATGTATATATTTACATCACAGACATTATGGGGAAAATTCTATGGATGATGTGTGGATGTGCACTGTACAGACAATCAGTGTGATATTCTCTGAGGACATATTCCTTAGCCAACAAAATCCCACCATCAAAGAGTGTCCTTGTAATTGCTTATGAGGGAATTAATGTCTCCAAGACTTTTTAATGTTTCTACAGGATGCCCAGCAATATAACAATAAAGACATTGAATGAAAGTCCTACAGCTTTCCAGGTTATTCCTCATCATTTAAAAAAAGCAGAGCATTCTTCATAATAACCTTATGAAGCTCTTCCATATCTTCCAGCACACTGAAGTAAAAAGAATAAGAATGCAATGTGATTGGGTCTACTGCAAAATAAACATCTCTATATCCAGGGAATGGGAAATGTAATGTTCATTTTCTATAATCCTATGAATAGTCATGATATGAAAATACTTACAATCGGGTGGTATATTTCCTTATTAGCTTATTACCCATCTCAACATTTTTCCTAAAATAATTTTTTGTTACTACAAAACAGTCTGGACACATGTTTGTGTTCCCAGTGGAAGTACCCAAGAATCAATAATTTATCCTCGCAGTAAAAACCTAGGTGTCCAAATCGCCTCACATTTTCATCTGTTCCTGCTTCTTATTACTCATTCTCATCATATTTTAAAGAGTATGTTTATACTCATTATACATGGATGGAAAGGTTTTCATCAAGGTGTTTCTTTGAAACTTTGAGTTCTAGCCTGGACAATGACAATTATATTCCAGCAGAGACCTTACCTCCTGGCAGCAGATAGTGATCAGCTGACACAGAGGTAAGAACAGCATTCCTCTTGGTGGTGGTACTTGGCAGACCCTAGTGTTTCCCAGGACTCATGAAAAAGAGATTAGTTTGAAGATGTAGAAGACAGATTCACTCCCTGGAACTGCTCCATTGCTTATATTCTTGCTAGTTCCTTCTGATACCACTCCATTTGAAATTATCCTAGCAAGTGAGGGTTTGGACACAGTGATGGGCGGGATAATGTGAAAGAAAATGTGTTCCCTATTGGCCATAGAGTAGATGATGTCTAAGGCAATAAAGGACTATTGGACAAATATATTTGTACCAGCCTAAAACATTTACTGATGAGTTCCAAATTTTATTTTTCTTAAACTTATGACAATGCTTCATTACACTGATGTTACCACTGGTACTTAGGACGCAATACAAAAATGAGTTTCAGCCTGTGTGAACACAGAATATGGGTTTTTCATCTGATATTTGATCATATGTCAGGGTCCCCCTGGAAAACTTTATTTGCTCTGTGCTTCATAAATAACTTCTAGAGGATCAAAGGTCTGGGCATGAAACACCATGGCAAATTTGTCCCTGGATGATCCAGCAAAATCAATAGAGTCACGTCAGGGATAAATTTGTCCTAATATGTTTACCCACACATAAAAACTGTATACCTTCATCACATTTATTATGGCATGATACAAGAAATCACAGCTATTCATAGCCACCTTTGTCTGCCACACACCCTCCCAGCTAATTTTGTGTTACACTGGAGAAAATAACCGCTAAATACCAGCAGCCTCTTCTGCATATTCAGCATGAACCAGGGTCCATCCTTGCACCTTAACCTATTTTCATACAAGGCTGAGTCCTAAAAAAAATAAACATGCAGAACATTTTAAATTTGATCTCAATAAATGTTTTATTTTTAGAAGTTGGGTCTATTATTTTAAGCAGTGTTTGTCCTCATTTCCTAATAGTTTCTCCACACCATGATAGTGTGATACAGTCTTAATTTTCTGAGAACCAGAACGCTAGAAGTGCAAGATATGCTCAGCACTGGGATGCCAGGGGAATGGTTTCCCTGGCAACAGCAAGCACATAAAAAGTATTCAGAACAGTCCCTGTTTCTCCTCTGTTTTAAGCCTCCATTGATAGGGGAATCAAACCTAGTTCAGATTTTTTTTATTTAAGGTGAACTGCAGGGCAGAAAGGCAGGGATGTGCTTTATTGCATTTTACCACCTTGCGGAGCAAACCTGCAGGAAGGGCGATCGCTGCGGGAATTCAGGAGAGATGGCCGTGGGGCCCCGTGGGGCCCAGGAGAGGACGTACAGAAGGAAAAGAGAGAATAAACAACGATTAAAATAATGGAGCTTATTTTCAAATGATGAATTTCCTAAGGTCAGTTTTAAAATGAGCCAGAAGGATTGTAGGGTTCAGTCTAAGGCTTGGCTCTGATTCAGCAAGACACTTAGATACGTGTCTACCTCTAATCTGGGGAGCAGACGCTTTGATTTAAAATGCAGATCCTCTGTTTTTTAGACATTTGGACAGTCCCATAGAAATTAGACACATGCTTCAATGTCTCACTGAACCATGGCTTATATGATGTCACTTTAGGGTCATTCGGATCTTGCTGCATTTCCTTCTTTCCTAAAAGAGGATTAGTTGGGCTCCTACTGCAAAGTTGCCTTTGAGAGGGTGCAATAAAACTGAAATTTGTCTTCAACTTACCTTTGTTTTGCCTGCACTGACATTTTCAAGTGAGGACATGTGTGTTTAATTTGTCTGCAGTTTGACATGTTTCTCTAGTAGTGGTCATAGTTGTGGTTTTGCACACATTGAAAGAGATTTAAGCCCTAGACCAAAAAAGCTGGGGGTATGATCAGTCTTTTATGAATGCTTGATACACCTATAATCTTTAGTACAGGAGGAGTTAGAGCTGAATTTTTTTGGTGGTGTTACTGTGTAATTTTTCATGGAGTAGCATAAAAATATGAGCATGTCCCTTCCCTTGAAGAATTTGACCCCTTTGATATAACAGACATAGATAATGTGGCTATGGAAAATAATATAGGCAACCCCAATGGAATAAATATAAGTTCCTAGTATTGTGTGTTAGAGTGATTACACAGACTCACGAGTTTTGGATTATTTGCAAAGTGGGAAAAATATTTTTAAAATGTAATACCCCACAAACATATTGGTTCTGCCAGAAACATTTTTACATGAACAAACACAAATTGTATCTTTATCCTCACACTAAATATGACTTGAGCTTCTGTTCTTTTTCTTCCCTTCTTAGTTCTAGAGCCTTTGTCATTTCTGTACTCTTCTCCTTTGTATGTTTGCTGAGTATTAATATTCCCCAAGTGCATTAGCGTTCCTTTATCCTAATTGAATCTTTTCAAACTGTTTTTTTTATCCTTTCTCCAATTGTTAATATTGTCCTGCAATTTCTTACTCTTCTTTCCTGCCTCCCCACTAGCTCCTGTATTAGCTTCCCTTGGGCTTTGAAATAGGACTAGGAAAGGGAGAGGTGACATTTATCACTTGAGAAGTATAAAAATCACTTAGACCTGGACTATCTTTTGTGATCAAAACCAATTCACTATCTCCTTCCCAAAAAAACATAAAAACCAGAAGTCCAGAGGGGAAAAACAAATTTTCGTAAGAACTTGATATCCTGACCTGATTTGTCATGTCTCTCCCATAGCATACCAACCAGCACCCGAGGTTTGCAATATCAGAAGGGAAGTCAGGTCATATGTAGTGACACAAGCACTCACAAAAAAAAAAGAGATGTGGGATGTATCCATAACCTTTTCCTAGTCTTTGATTGGTGAGGTTTCATTGATTTTAAGGTTCATTAATAAGCACTGCCTTGAACCTCCATCCAAACTGCTCATGTTTGGACAATAATGATGAGTGTGTTATACCATCTGGGTGCTCAATAAAAAGTACTTCCCATTTGCAAACAAGTAATCAAGTGGGTAAGGAAATGTGCTTTACTGAAGGGAGAAAAGAAAACAAAACGAGGGAGGAATTTGGATAAGATACAATGACCTACTTACTGCTCTCACGAATTACAATAACCATTTAAAGTTCCCTCATCATGGTAAAGCAACTTCCAGGGATGCTGGCTGCTTTCTGTCACCTATAGAAAGTCTCAGCTGGAGCTGTCAGATCCTCGGGCTCTGTCCTCTACCCCGCCAAGCAGCAGGGCCATCAGATTTTGGTCGCTCACCCACCTTGTGCTCTCGTAGCCACTCACACTTATCCTGCTGGCCTCAAAGCAGCCCCTGTTCTTTAGAAATTTCTGCCTTCAGTGTTAAGGGCAGCTGAACTGGTGGACTTTGGCTCCCAAAGTAGTGCCCTAAAATATGATAAAAAGAACAAGTATAAAGTGTCCACATTGCAAGGCTAGTCAGCAGTCCCTTCCTTTCAGCTCCCACTGTCTCTTAGATCTGACTGAGCACCTCCTCCTTCTGGGCTTCCATCTCCTCCTCTCTCCGTCACTCTGGGCACATCTCTTTCAGGTCTCAGCTGGCGGGTTTTGCCTATGAGTTCTACAAAAGCAACTGAACTATACCGCAATTTTATTTTATGTCTTTTAATAGCACCTAATCAATTCTCTATTTGCAGATTAGAGAATTAATCCAGTGGTGCTTTTTGGTTGCAGCACTGCAAAATAATCCCCTTCTGCACAGCTTTTTGGAATGATCCTCGCCTCCTCTCCTACACAGCCTTCTCCCCCAAAACATTTCCCCAACTTTCATCCCTCCAGCTTGATACGCTGCTATTCAAAGTAAAGCTATTGAGGATTTGGTATTTAAACAATATTACTGCATTCACCACATCCATGTACACAGAATATGCTTACTCTGCCATCTGCTTCCGCTTATACACACACTCGTACTTCTGCCCTTGGGAAGATGAGAGAGCAAACACCTGACAGATGCTTAGTCACATTGCTTAATATTTCTGGAAAAAAATCAGGTGCTGAGTTTAGAAACAGGAGAAAGACAGTGCAGAATTAAGATAAATTCCCTATAAAACTATCAGAATTATCTATCTGGAAGAATTCTTGCAAAGATTAGACGTGGGAAGGAAACACTATATCTTTCCTCCTTTTCACACCACTCAGTTACAACAGCATCATTGACAGTCAATTTAGGTTTTATTCAAATCCAGAGTTACTGCATAATGAGATCTAAGACCTACTGTATTTATATATCTATTCCCATCTCTTCGGTATCTGAGCACCTTCTAGTATAACTCTAAGTGATATAATTAGCATCTGTCAAGTGTGGTTCGCTCTCTCCACAGGAGGGAAAGATTGCCTGTGGATTTTCTTTTCTTCAAGTGCGCCCAGTGCCATATGCCTGTATTAGCCAAGGCATTAAAAAAAGGAGGAGAAAAAGGACTTTACACTTGGCAGAAAGAGGAGAGAGGTGAGTGGTAAATCCCCTGGCAGTCTGTGAAGCTGTACTTCTCCTGGTACTCAGTCTGTTGTTGACATAACAGGGCAACTGCTCCACTTAGTTTTCTGCTAGTCCATCAATTGCAGGGACAACTTACAACCTTCAGATGACTTTTATATCCTCAAGGGAGCTTTTACAGGTGAACCCTCATGTGCTCTACATGGAAGGCGGAGGTTCCAGGACGCACAGCAGTACTCTTCAGCTCTTTACCTCTCCAGCAGGCTCCACAGAAGCAACAATACTGCTTTTTGACTCCAGGCAATCTTCCCATCCTTCCCTGGAAAGCTATCACCTCACTTTGGTTCTCCTTTTTTTTTCTTCTTCTTGTGGGTAAGGCTGGCTATTTGCACAATATCCATTTACATCTTTGGGATGAATATACAGCCTGCTTCTGAACTGGTTCCTAAAATACCTCAGGGTCATTCACATTCCTTTTTTCCTCAACCTAAACAGTTCCGCTGTGGCAACCGAGTAGAGCCATTACTTACCAAGGAGTTTAGACAGTCATTCAGGCCTCCTGTGCCCTGATACATGAGCACTTTGTAAATAGCCACTGAGGTCTTGAATATTCAGCATGGTGGAATTTGTTTAGTCTAGAGGAGGGAAGAGTGAGGAGAGACATAAGTATCTTCAAACATGTAAAAAATGGCTGCAAAAAGGAAATGAATAAAGTGTTTTTCATGTCCACTGGGGCTAGGGCAAGCAGTAATGGGCTTAAATTGCAGTAAAGGAGATTTAGGTTGGACATTAGGGAAAAATTCCTAACTGTAGGGATTGTTAAGGATGGGAATATGTTACACAGAGAGACTGTAGATCCCTTATTACTGGAGATTTTTAAAAATTACTTAGATGAATCTTTGTCAAAAAACATTTAGGTACAGTTGTGGTAAGCAAAAGATTACCTGGCTCTGAAATTCCCTATAGCTCTGCTAGCTGTGCTTCTGTTGGAAACTAACACAGGGAGCAAGGGCTAAACCTGATATATGGAGGCACCTGAGTACTGAGAAAGTATTTGTCTGTATTGCAGATTGATCGCTGTCACCTGGGGGAATCTGATTCCATTCCCCACATGCATTTTCCTACTAAGAAATGTCACCGCTTTTTATATTCGTCTTCCAGATTACGTTTTTTATCAGTTTTTAAACAGGCCCACATGTGGGACATTTATTTTTTGATGGTGTATGATCATTTCCCTGCAAGTTCTGTGGAACTTCTTTCTCATTTTCTAAAAATTATGATGACATTTCACTCCTACAAATATTTCAGAGGGGTCCCATGGGCAAATGGCCTTTGCTTAAAACATTCTGCACGCTGTCTTATCTGCTCTGCAATGCATGTTTTAGAAACTCAGTTTGCCCTCAGCGGTGTTATTTGTTTTTCAAAACTATTTAAATTGCATTCAGCTAAGATTTGATTAGTAGAAAGGTGAGATGACTTTGCTCTCTTTGCTAGGTAATAAGCAGTTGCTCTAACCTTGATTATCTCACCAACAGAACATAATGTGCTGATCAAATGATTTTTGCATTGACATCCTTTTCTAAGAAGTCAAAGTACCTGAATTTTAAATAGCCCTAATCAGGGAACTTAAATGGGGGACAAAAATATCTTCTTCTAGTTTTTCACAATCCTGTAAAGCTGTAGTTCAGAATGGAGAACAGATCCGCAAGTCTTGGAGTGAAGTTGCACTGCGTGGATCACAGATGCTGTTCCCCATTCCCACCTTGGCTGGATCCTCCAAGGAAGACTCCCATCCCATCATGAAGTGGAAGTTAAAGGAGATTGAATTTGGGCAAAGCCAATCTTCAGCTTCAGGGAGGAGAGGGTGAGTTTAGAGAAAGGAGTTTTATCCTTATTGAACACCAATAATTAAAGAGGAGGCATGCTGAAGGGCGAATTTTGTATTTTGGCAACATCAGCAGAGATTGTAGTTACATAATTACGAATAAAAAATGATAAGCACAACGCTTGAGTTTTAACAGAGACCAGTCTGACACAGGACAGCAAAAACTTGAAAAGTTGTAGTATGCATTCTTCCATTTTAGATCTTATTTTTGCAGACTCAGATAAAATTTTGCAGAGTGAAAAAATCTTATGAAGGGATTAGCCAAAGATTTTTTCTTGAATATGCTCATTAATTAGTTATAGCCTCAGGGGCATAGGGAAGGGAGTGAGTTGTAGGAGGATATGGTCCCAATGCATCATGGGGGAGCAATCTGGCCTGGAAAGCACCACCTGGTTTAGATTTTCAGATTATTCTAAGGAATATTTTTTGTTCTTTACAGCATGATTTCTTCTCAGGTAAGAATTAGTTCTCTGCTTAATATTTTGTTGGTTTTTTTTTTTTTTTTTTCTTTTCTCCTGTAGGATAATATTCTTTCCAGTATTACAAGTGAGTCTTCTCTCTGTACTGGTATCTGGATAAACATCATTCAGGTTGTTTGGCCAACATGAAAGAGCAGAGATAGGATGAAGACATTCACTGTATTTAAGGGGAGTTCCCAGATCTCCTACTAGATTTCTGTCTCACTTGGGAAAATCAGTTACTACGTATGCCAAAGTTCCCCCAAAACCAAAAATACAAGTACAATGATGTTTTTCTCTTTGTTTTGTTTTATTATGTCCATCTTGTTCATACAGGTTTTTGAGCAGGGACATCTTTTCCTATGGATGCTCATATATAAAGACCTTGTTTTTGCAGCAGTCATGAGAGCAGATTGAGGAAAGCTCTTTCTCCTAGAGGAAGGCTTCAGGTGGGTGCATTTAGGTGAGATAGTAAAGAGATCACTCTTTCCTGCCACAGAGAACCACAGTGTTAAGCTTTTTGCCGGCTCACATTTGTACGTTAGTTTTACTTGTGGTATATTTCTACCATAAGAGCTGAAAACATACCATCTTTTGAAAAAGGCAGACTCTTTCTGTAATGCAGTCCTATGGCTTTACGATCTAGGACTTCATGTGGAGCCTTTAGCACTTAAGCCAAATTTTTGGGGAATTATTGTTCTCAGCCTGGTATCTCGGAGGTTTTACAGCACATTGCCAAGGGTTCCTCACCTCTTCCAGTAAAACCCTTTCCATCTTTTGTATGGTGGGTATCTTGTCCAGGTGAAATCATAGAAAATTTTGGCCATAAAATTTGTAAATGTCCATGTGCAATTGTTTTTTCAGTGTGGTGCTCGGAAAGATCACACAACGTATTGGTAAATGAGTGGAGAAGGTAGGTGTGGATGACTCCATAAGTGCTATTATAAGACACTGAAAAGCAATAGCAAAAGTATAGTTACAACAGAAATAAAATTATGCCTGCCAAAGTAAATGTCTGTAATATTGTCTCCACTGAATAAAAGCGATAGGGAGTCTCATCTGCCTGGATGCTGGGATAGGTAATCAGGGCACGGACTGATGAGAAATAATTTAGTAATATTCTACTGTCTTGAAGAAAACTAACCAAAGCCTTTGAAGTTACTCTTTGTGATATCTCCTCACTCCTGAGTGTGTGATGTGACAGCTGGATGAGAGATAATCAGGTAACCTAAGGGTAATCACTTTAAAGGATTAGATGGAGAGAATGACTTGATTGATGCACCTGTTGAATCTGGTCTTTTTTTTTTTTTCCCCCCCCTACCCATTCTCAGGAAATCCCTTTCCCATCATCCCTTGAGTTTTGTTAAAAATAAAAGACTTAAAATAATTCTAAAGAGAAGTTTTCCATTTGTTTTTTTTTTTTTGTTTTACACTGTCTGTGAGATCATATTGGGATCCTCCTAAAGAGAATCAACACAGGTAAGACCCCTAGAATGGAGCATGACAAGAGTTTTTTTCTTGGCTGTTAGTTTATGCATTTGCTAAACATCTTTATCTGGCTTTATCTTTCTCCCTTAGTCCATAACCAGAATTTAATTGCAGAACACACAGGAGGAAGCCTGGATCTACTTTACCCCCAAAAAACCTATGGCAGCTGGTGGTTTGGCCCTTCATGTTACAGGAGCTGGGCCAGCTGCCAGGTTTGCATTTCAGACTTCAGCCACTGCGTAAAGTTTCAGTGAAATAAACTCAGTTTCCTATACGGTCTTGTCTCAATATGTATTCATAGGAAATACTTGAGGGTTAGGATTCTGCTCCAGATTAAATAGCCTAAATAGAGGTGTCTGCATGTGAGCTTAGCTCCCTCTATACCCAGCGACTATGATTATTTAAGGATCTGATGCAGTGCTCAAATATAAGATGTATAGTACCAGGTAGGGAATTTCAGGATATTCCATATTATTTCCATCCACCACTCCAGAAGGGTAGGGATCTTTTTTGGGCCCCGTATTGTATTTGTGAAGCCTATAGGGATGTCTTGGCTATCTAGGGTTTCTCTTACCTCCTTCACACTTGGGCACCTAAATGTCAGTGTCTTAGTCTGGAGCTGCATCCCCCCCCCAGGCATTGCAAAGCAGTATCAATCTTTTAGGTATCTCCATTATAATCTTTGATGGTAAGGGAAGTATTTCTTTTTCTGCTGTCTCTGTAAAAGACTTTTGAATCACAGTAATGGATTTTCTATTAGATTTCAACACTACTTCTTATTTCTTCTTGTGATGTTCAAGATATGCATTTCTCTAGTATGATTCATCTTCCTGCAAGTTACAAGACGTTTTACCCACAACTGTAAACTTTTGA
Organism: Calonectris borealis; assembly: GCF_964195595.1. NCBI lineage: Eukaryota > Metazoa > Chordata > Aves > Procellariiformes > Procellariidae > Calonectris > Calonectris borealis. The sequence goes on along the minus strand of NC_134352.1, from coordinate 81,703,365 downwards.
TGGTCCCACATATTTTGTACTGTGCTACAGGCAGAAGAAAAACATACCAGCCTTTTTTAGTATTTGGGCTGTGCTGGAAATTGGGATAAGAAACCTGGTCCCAGCAGTTAACTTTTTTTTGGTCAGGAATTCTTCAGCTTAAGATTAGTAAGCCCCAAGTTTCAGATGAGGAGGGCAATGACTACGTCTTCTTCCCTGCTGCCTCCAGAGATCATGCTGCCTCCCCCGCATGGCAATACTGCATTAGAAGATGAAAGAAATATCTTTCATTAGATGAAATTATGTTCAAACTCTACACAGGCAGTTACATGGGATGCAGGTATTGCCTTCATGGAATTAACTTTACCATCAAGGACTTCCTGTTCATAAAAAACCAAGACAACCCCCCCAAAAAACTCCAAACAAACTAAAACAAACAAACAAACAAAACCCCACAACTGATTTTTAATTTTTTTTTCCTCCTCAGTATAATACTGAATCGATTAAAACACTGCTACCTGAAGGCATGAGATGCATACCTTCTTAAAAAGCTAAGTCTTTGTCTCATTATGATTCTTTATCCAGCTAATTAATTTAGCTTTCTATTATAATCCTTCTTTTAATCACTGTCTTTTCAATTTCTTCATTTCACTCAGATCATCTTCTTTCCACTTCTGCCCTGATGCTTTAATTCCATGCCACAGAGCTCAGCAACTATTTGACTTGCTAAATCTTTATAAGAATTTTTAACCCAAACTATTAACCTCAGACAAAGTGTTTTGGAGCTTTTCATTTGTATGCAGTAAGGATGCTCTTCAGAGCAGGAGAAAAACCTCCAAAAGAAATATAAATCAATATCTTAAATTACTCAAATGTTCAATATGGCACCAGTATCTGTTACATTTTTTTTTCTCTCCTTCTGAGATTCAAATACATATGCTCAGCAATTACTGTTACATTTGCATAATAGGACATTTTTTGATTAGCATATCTTGGACTTCTGTCTGCATTTTTTAAGTGTGGTTACTTTTATTCTCTAATTTGTCCTTATTCTTCCTTCGTGTTCTGTTATACCTACTCATGTTTTCCTTTGCTCTTGTTTTGTTTTCCTGAGGGCTTGCTGTCTCCAAAGCTTTGTTTAGTGTTTGGTTTTGTAGTTAACATCACACAGTAATGGGATATCAGGAAAGCAAGGCATATGACATATTAAAGTTTAATGAATAAATTGTGAAACCATGTGATAAATGCTGTGCTTTCACAGGGGGTAGCCAGGAAATAGAGTGATGCACCACAAGATCCTACAAAAAAGGTAGTATATATTTTATAGTTACTCAGCCTTTCTTGCTATTTCAAGTTTCTGTGCTTTGAGGGAAATATCTTGTGTTTTCATCAGCTTTGTACGCTTTATGGAATTTAAATACTCTAACTGCAACTATAGCCATCCAGAACCTCACCAAAACAGGTTGGACCAGATTCTTGGTGTAATGATGTCAGGTGGGATGTTTTGATTGACCAGTCTCTTTACCTGTTGTGCAGGAGTTAGATGTAAAACAGTGTTTAGGAAGGTGTTCAAATGTAAAAAAATCCTTCAGTGCAATCAGTTGGATTTTCAGTTGTGTGGAAGTCTGTAATACTTTTGTGCCAGAGCATCCTAGTGCCCTTTTTGTTCAATTTCATTTATCGTATTTGTAAAATACTGCAAATACTTTGATATCAATGTAAAAATCTGTATAATTTTTTTACCATTGCTTCATTTGTTCAAACTCTCAAAATTATTATTAATAGATTCTTGGTACAGTTTTACTTGTAATATCTTGAGATCTCAAATGAAACGCTGGTCAGGTCAGGTTCATCTTCCTGTTCATGGTTTTACTCTGTGAATTCATTGATTTCTGTAATTAAATGAGTTGGAAGTAAATCCAAGCCCTTTGCTGCATGTAACTCATCAGAGCTGATGGCTGAATCTTAATAAGCTGTTTAGTGTGATCTTGTGCCAGAGCAGCTAGGTGTTAACAGTTTCCCTAGTGCTACAATTCCATGTAGCAATCTGTGGTTATAATTGACTCTGCCAGGACAAAAGAAAGAGGAGGTGGAATGGCATTAGATTAAAATGAAACAGTGTAGTGCAGAGTGGTTAGCTCAATGAATGCAAAATTCTTCCCTTTTTTTTGTGTAAGCTGAACTCAACAGTTACAATTTTCTTCCTTCTTTCAAATAGATTGCAGTATTTCAGATTCAGATATATGTCTGGAGAAAGAGATCTGAGGATGTGCCCTATTTGGGAAAGAAAAAAGAAAAACCAACAACTTTAAAATGCAAACATTAAGATGTTTAATTACCAAGGATAATGGCAATGCCTGTGTAGTGTTCTTTATAATCTTCAGTGTGCTGGTGCCAATGTTGTGTAGTCAACATGCATTACAAGAATACAAAACCAATGTTGTTGTGGTACTCCTTGAACTGCAAAAAACCACCAAGACATGGTGCTTGCCTTAGAATAAGCCAGAATCCGGGCAAATGACACAGCATCACCCCATAAAATAGGAAACTATAAAACAGATTTTTTAGAAAAATAAAGCAGGGGTCATATAAGGGAAAATGCTTAAGACATGGAATAAATTACAGAGCTAAGGAAGAAGCTCTATACATTACATGCAGGTGCTCACTACGATTTTATCTAATATCTGTTCTTGACATAAATTTCCAAAATATTTTGGAATAGTTCAGAAAAAATTTCAGCTGAACATGGAGAAAAACCATATTTTCCTTAGAATAGAAAGAGTCCAGCAGTTTGTTTGGACCCTGTATGGGTTACACTGCCTCCTTACTTCCTGAGGTTCCCATCAATTGCCATGAAGTTAAACACTCGAAACCGTGAAAGGGAAAGAAAGCCCGAGAGCTTTGTTGGGTTTGTAATGATATTCAGCTGAGCGCCTCTCCCCACACGTATGGCTCTCACGCTACATCTCAACTCCCCTGTTGTCTGTGTGTACATTAAAGCTAATCAGCTTTCAGTATGTTTCTCCACAGGCTCGTATCAAGAAACATACGCTGCTTGTTGCTTCCAAATGGTAACTCTTTAAAAGCAACTATCAGCAAGCAACTTTGCTTTAGCTCATGAAATAGCTGTATTACACTGGCAGCAGAAGCAGAAACTCCTCCCTTGTCCCCCGTGACACTGTCCCACTCAGTGCTTACGTTTCCATATGTACTTCTCCCCCTGCACACTTTGCTGCTGCTGGTCTTTTATGTCTGACAGTTCCTAATGGTTTTAGCTTGAGAGAACTTTCCAACTGACATGTACCTATCTGTTTGGTGTTGTTGGGTTTTTTTTCCATAGCTGGGGAGATCGCCTGAGTCCTGATAGAAATGGATGAAATGAAGCTGTGAGTGGCCCATCCACAAGTCACTCATTTCTGGGACATTTTGACATAATTCAGTCTCAAGGTGTTAATATACAAATAAAAGTGCTTAAACACTTTAGAGTTAGATAAGACATTAAAACTGAGCACCAAAATTCAGTTTCAGATAAATCCCCTGCCACACCAGCATATGACATAAATAAACAGGAATCACAAAAAGGAAGTTTAAGAGATTGTTTCCTCTTGTTTTATATTGGACTTTGCAGCTGGCAGCCAATACAAACAGTAAAGGAAAAATTGCTGTGATCCACTGCACATATATAATATTTTTTTCTCAGTGGCAAGCCAGAGATTTATGAGACACAAAGCAAAAATCTAGTGGTCATGCTGGGGAGAAATTATGTGGCCTGGAAACAAGTTTCAGTGCCTTGCAGGTTTTAAGTAAAATAAGTCTAGCTGGAAAGCCACTGCAGGAAGTCATTCCCAGAGGCGCTTTTGAGTGGCACTGAGGTGGATAAGGAAACAGTAAGACAGCAATATCTAGGAGGAACCAAGAATCTGAAAGATGCAGAGAAGTTTCCATCTGACTGGAAGTCCTGAATGCGTCAAGCACGTGGTCATCCTGCCTAGAGGAGCAGAGTAGGAACCAATGGACCATGCTGGAACTTCCTGAGACTACAAAGCAAGAGGTTTTTCAACCATTATAATCCAAAGAACTCCAGAAAGTAAAGAAAGCCTGGGTTACTCTTTCAGCAGTGAAAATACATTTAACGTTGCCTATAAGGACTGGGTAAGACGTAAAATGTTACAGCTGAACTATGTCTATGGCAAGTGATAGTGAAAATTGTGAACTTGACAACTACTAGAGCACAAATGGGATGAGCTTCATCCATAGCTTGTCTCCTCACAGGCAAATTCTTGTATCTATATGAAGATATAAGAAGGTTGTTAAAGCAAGAATATGAAAGAAGAGTACTAGTAAAATGAAATTCAGGAGAATAGCAGAATAGGAGTAAATAAAAGTAAACAAGCATAACTCTCAAAGTGGAGAAAAAAAGGATTTTCAGGAGCCTTCCTATCAAAGCTCTGAGGTAGAAAACTTATTGACGGGACTATATTGATAAAATTGGCATTTTTGACATGTTTATACAGTTTGTCTGCGTGGGGTGTTGCACTTGGGCTGTAACGAGAATAGAAGGGATAAAGCTGGTAGCTGGTGTGGGAGTGACACCTCAAAGAAACCCACTGCTCGATTCCGAGTTGTTAATTTAGGGATCCAGGGATCTGATTGAACTTAATAGAAGCTTTCAGTAAAGATCTGTTTTAGGCCACTGAGTGGTACTAGAAAACAAGAGATTTTGCTTAAAGCACAGGTAAAATTAAGTTGCAGGTTATTCAGTATAAGAGACAAAAGCTGAGGGTTTCAATTATGAATAAAACAATTGCTTCCAAAATCTTAGACTATAATTTTAAAGGCACTGCTGTAAATATACCACTTTTCTATCTCAGATAAAAATTAAACGTTTCTATTTCAGATAAAAATTAACCTTGGTTTTTTTCTAAGGACTTTAAATAAGAAAAAAAAGGGCTGCCTATTAGCTTATAACACTTCTTTCAAATAAGCTATTTGTCCAAATCAGAGAGAAATTGTGAATACCATAGATGAGGAATTTAATTGGATGGAAAAAAAACCCTAATTAACATTAATTAATGAAGAGTTTTCAAAGTTTTAGTTGTTGAAAAAGTCAAAATTCAGCTATCAAAGATGACAATAATTTTGTTAAAAATATATCACACATTTAAGTTCTGTGGTGAAGAAAGCAAGAAATGGAAATAATAGATAACAAATGGCAACAAAGGAACAAAACGGAGAACAGACATAGCTTCCGAGTTATATTGATTTTTGAATTGCAGAAAATGGGGTAGGTAATTTAAAACACCACAGGAAAAATTTGAAGTGCATGCTGGTAAGGTAACTTTAAAAGAATTTGAAGTATATTTGGGACATGCCATAATATATAACCCTTACAAAATATAGAAAATAAAATTGTTAATTCTTGCTGAAGTGTTTAGTACCTATGTCTATTCTGTAATTAAAAATAAGGAAGATTTTATTCTCTATGATATAAGGATGAAAGACATTAAATTCATCTACTAATGAGATGAGAATATTAATTCCATGATAGGCTTTTTTTTTTAAAAAAAAAAAAGATCAGAAAACTTATCTTTAAGATTCTGAACGAGCTGGATAAGCTTCTTTGCCTGTTGATACAATGTGGGGGTTTTTTAAACCATTTGGAGCATCAGCAACATTGCATGTGTTAAAATGCCAGACACCATGATTTTGAGGAAAACAATTGTCAGGACTGACTAGATTCCTTCAGAATAAAATTTAAATTGCTAAAGTTAACTGCATAAACACAGTAAATTCCATGGAACTCCATTTAATACACTACAAAACTCTGAGTGAATAGTTTGATTGTGTAAATGTTATATAGTAGCAGTAAAGCTTATATTAAATAGATTATGAACAAGACAAACTGTAAATATTTACTTACTTACAAATTGATATCTAATACTGAAAGAAGATGTTTCTACTACAAATCTGAGGACTGAAAGTAGGTGTCTTTTTGTTGCTTAAATCAATGGCAAAGAAAACCCATGAATATATTCATCTAACCCAGTTATAAAAATGAACAAACTTTTTTTCCATTCACGTAACCTCACCTGTTTTTAAGGTCAATGAAGTTCATTTAGTGTATTGTCGTGGTTTAACCCCAGCCGGCAACTAAGCCCCACCCAGCTGCTCGCTCACTCCCCCACGGTGGGATGGGGGAGAGAATCAGAAGGGTAAAAGTGAGAAAATTCGTGGTTGAGATAAAGACAGTTTAATAGGTAAAGCAAAAGCCACGCACGCAAGCAAAGCAAAACAAGGAATTCATTCACTGCTTCCCATCGGCAGGCAGGTGTTCAGCCATCTCCAGGAAAGCAGGGCTCCATCACGCTTAACAGTAACTTGGGAAATGCCATCACTCCGAACGTCCCCCCTTCTTTCTTCTTCCCCCAGCTTTATATGCTGAGCATGACATCATATGGTATGGAATATCTCTTTGGTCAGTTGGGGTCACCTGTCCCAGCGGTGTCCCCTCCCAACTTCTTACGCACCCCCAGTCCACTCGCTGGTGGGGTGGGGTGAGAAGCAGAAAAGGCCTTGACTCTGTGTAAGCACTGCTCAGCAGTAACAAAAACATCCCTGTGTTATCAACAGTTTTCAGCACAAATCCAAAACATAGCCCCATGCTAGCTACTATGAAGAAAATTAACTCTATCTCAGCCAAAACGAGCACATGTATGTATATTTTGTGTGTACATACGTACATGCACACATGTGTGCTCAGGGGTAGAGTCTGGGCATGAGCCTTTAAATTTACTCATGGGAGCAAATCCCCTGTGGAACATTTATCCTTTTGTTAAGTCAATTTATTAGATAAAGATCCTGCTTCAAAATCCACTGTCTCCCAAACTACTTGATATTCAGGTAATTGATCTTCAAGAAATTAAAAACACTGAAATGAATTTCATTAAGGAATATACAAAGCTTTCAGACATAAACCTTATGCTAAGAAGGCATCCAAATGGCTCTTTGGGCAGTGTAGAAGCCTCTCACAGCCAAACTCTTACACTTATAAATAGCCTATACGAAACTAAACACAGTCACTTTTGACATGGAGGATGATGGAGCAGCTACCATAGGTGCATCCCTGCACCGACCTGGGCGGGTAGAGCCGCCAAAGGAACGAAGCTCAGAAAGGGAGGAGGTTGGCAGGAACGGGGTTACACAACCCAAAGTTGAGCCCTGCAGCTGCTGAGGCTGGACCACCCTGTAAGCAGGTACTTCTCAGGGATGAAGTCATGTTAGCCCAGGAGCCTTCCTAGTTGCTATTCATAGATTCATGGAGTTTAAGTTCAGAAAAAGCTATTAGCTCATCTAGTCTGATCTGCAGGCTATTACATTTCTCCAAGTTACCCCTATATTGAACTACAGCTACCAAGCCGACCAAGGCCTTGCTCTTATTTCTCCTTTGCAAGTGTTTTATCTTTCCATGTGACTCTAGACTGCATCAAGTTGTGGGAGAGAAGAAAAGGGACAGGGAATCATGTAAAATGTTAGCCAAAATGTAAAATGCAAAAGCCAAACAAACCATAGATTTATAAAACAAAGATATGATTTCCTTTTTGATATGGAAGACTTTTTCTCTACCTCTGAACTTACACCTTAACAACATCTCAAGAGGGTCATGGAAATATGATTGTTACCTGGAAAGCAGACCAGGAAGGCAAAATAACAGAAAAACAAAGTGATTTTATTAAACTGTTTGAGAAGCAGACTTATCTGATCTGGAAAATTAAATATGATTTATAATATAATGCATCAGAAAAATCAATAACAGAATATGTTAACATAAAATAAAAATTGTAGCAAGTTAATGTAGATTTTTAAGTAAAAGTATTGACTGAAGATTCTAATCAGCAAAATGCATGAAGGTTAATCCAGAGCATGCTTAGGAATAAATGAATTCAATTTGAATGTATCACTAAAATTATTTTTTGATCTAATGGAGTGATAATTGAATTCTTTTTCTAATCTGAAGCAGGGGAGATAGTAGCACCACAACATAATTACTTGTCTGGTTAAATACATCGTCCTTTTTTGTGGAAATAATTTGCTTTCAGATTCATGCTGAGAAGCTACTAGCTCCTCTTTATCATAATATAATTTAACAAAATGTAGCATTCCTTCTTCATCAAATTAAACCAATTTGGAAAATTGAAGAGTCTTTGGGTCTCAGCTCTTCAATCATCCTCCATTGTTACACTCAGATGAAAAAACAGGGCATTAAAAATAAAAGCTTCAAAAAGAGACTGACTGTCTTTTCTTATAAGTAGGATTGGGGGGGGGGGGGGGGGAGAAAAAAGGGGGAAGATGTCCTTTAAGATGGAAAAGACTCAAAGGATTTTGTGAGAGGTGCACAGACTACATCCCTGGATTGCCGGAGCTCTGTTACAGCCACTTGGGGAATGGCAGCAGCCAGAGCAGCTTACCCCAGCAGAGCGAAGCCTCAGGCTGAGTAACTGTATCAGAGATATCAACCACATCCACCCCATGCTCCGGCATGCGTTACAGCAGGGTAACTGATTCTGGGACTTGTTTTGTTTCTGCTATTCCTTGCAGCAAGTCCCAGAGAAAAGAAAGGTATTTACTTACTCAACAGGTCACTAGCACAGGTTCTCTCCTATGTGTTGATGTTGGAAAGCAATAGTGTTGCCTGTTTATTTTGACAGATTCCTGAAATATCTCAGCTTCAGAATTATTGGCCATATAATACATTTTAAAGTTGAGAACTTCTGATGTTAAACATCATTGTAATCTTTCAGTAACGATAGTTGTCTCACAGACTCTGGTTTGAGAGCTGATCCTTATTCAACACACCTCACTGAATAAATAGATGCAGGAGGGCCATATATGGCAAATGTTTTTCTCTAGCATGTCCTTAGTTAGGTCTTCTCTTAATTAGAACATCTCTCATAGAAATCTGTTGCACTTGATGTAATTTCAGGGAACCACAGTGACTAGATCCACTTTAGCAAGTAGTGCAGCCCAATAAGAGCAAAACAGCTGGTGTTGAGGACCTGACATCTGTGCTTTGACACTGGAAGGGTTTTACTTCAAAGCGTTACTTGGTCCTGTTTCTTGCACCCATCAGCAGTGTATTGGTGTGCATGAGTCTGCTTGTGGAGCACAATTTCTAGGATGTATCTTCTAGTATGGTTTTACTCAAAAGGAACCCAGTTTACATAGTCCAAGAGACTGCCTGGTGAAGTCGTAACTAAAGGAGAGGTGGCTACATAAGCATGGTGAGTGGAAACAGCTGAGATATTTCCTTGCAAAAAGATGTTTTTCATCTCAACTAAAATTTTTTTTCATAAGTCATTCAGGTTCCATGTTTATAAGAACATTTGGGATGTTCCAAAAAAAGCATACTGTTTGAAAGGCTGGTCTCTGGGCCCAGCTATGTTTGGAGAAGCTGGACCCAGACTTTTAAAGGTTTTCAGTCTCCTACATGTCACAGAAATGTTGGAAAGCTCATTACTCATATGCTTTTGGGGCATGCCAGATTCTTGGTCATTGTCTCTGCCTTCAAGTCTTTACCTATAAGTAATATATATCGGGGAAAACATCCTACTTTTCTTTCCTTTCAAGGCTCTAATATCTCTATCTGGACGGATTTTTTCTAGGGATGAGGTGATCTACAGTAACAGCGTGGAGGGAGGGCATCCCCAAGGAGGATCTCACTCCTGCATCCTGACAGTGTTTTTAAAATTCAGATCTAAATCTGGATTCTACCACTACTCAATAAATGTTGAACTTACAATATTTCAGAGGAAGTCCAAGAACGAACTCAAACACGACACTGGGTGCATGAGACAGTGTAGGTCAGGTTTGAACCACCTTCAAGAGCAAACATGGTTGTCTCCCACACCATAAACTTTCCCTGTGCAGTTGACTATGACAATAGTTCCTCCAATTAGCGCTCTACCACAATCTGTGAATTTAACCTGAATTCTATGAAGTTGGTGAACAGGTGGAAATAATATTGTTCTATTACTAAGTAGCTGAGCCACAGGTAATTGAGTAACTAGTCAAAGTAACAAGGATCCTCTATCACCTGAAATTCATTTCAGTAAGAAAAACATACCTGCCTCTTTAAGGACTCTGTTTTCATTTTTCCATGAAAAATAGATAAATAAATAAATAAATTCCAATTCTTTCACTGTTTAACCCCAGCTTTAGTAGAGGACCAGTTGATGCATATTTACTTTAAATAAGAAGTCCGGTAATCCACAAGCAAAATCATTGTTCAGCTAATGAGTTTACAGCTGCAAAGCCCTACATACATCTGCCTTTTACAATTTCTGTATGATGTCTGGCCAGATTTGAAAGAGAGAAGGTAAAAATATGGTATCCAGTAAATGTAGCACTCAGACAACTGGTATATTCATCTACAAAAGCAGTTAGAAGCAAATGAAAATTTATAAAATTAAAGTCAAGGATGGATATTCTAGCTAGACGTTTTATTGCTAAAAGTAATTACCTTCCATCTCTGTTTCCCCCACTTCCCCCAGTCTGTACTCACTGTTTAAAATAGATTGATGGAATGGTTAAGAATTCTCTCTGAGCTCCAGTGAGATTGTATCAATTATTTAGAAGTGCTAAAATTTTGGCAGGGACATAATCCACCTTCTCACTTTGAAGACAATCTGGAGATTAATACAAACATGCATTAAGGAAAGAAATTCAGGCAGGGTAAAGCTAGTGTGACAAAATGAACACTTGTACTCCACTATTGCAGCATGAGGAGAAGGGAATTAGCTGTCAGATGATAAACAGGATGAATTGCCTGCTTGTCATATCAAAAGCTTTTAGCTTTAATCTGAAGATAATGGATATATTGCGGGTTTTACAGTGATAAAGTTGAATTTTGGCTCATAGTGAGGAATTTAAAAAATGAAGTGCCCTGCCCTTTGATAGAAGAATTACTGAATACTTACTAATATATTTTAAGTTGTTTATTTTCAATGTACTATGCAGACAGGGAACATATCCCAGTAATCTAGAACTGGGAGGGTGTCATTTTGGCTAAACTATGAGTCTTTATAAAACATTGTGTATAAAGACACACATAAATATTAATTGATGTGTTGTTTATAATAACAAATAATAGATTGTAAAGTCAGAGATAAACTTATCATGAGATACATTAAGAATTTATTCAACACCAGGAAATTAGGGCATAAATACAAGAGCTCTGCAAAAACTGTTGAGATTTAAGACTGTTGTTGACCACCATTAGTTCATTACCATCTTCCCAGCTGAGTCACAGTAACAGATCAAATGATTGCTTCTAATCGATTTCAGTGTGGTCAGTCAGCTTAATAGACCTTTAAATCAGAGCGCCTGGTGATTTAAACTGGTCTATCCGACATTCCACTGAAGCAGACTAAGAATATTTGTACATTATGTTACCACAGTTCAGCTCTGGGAATGGTAACAAACAGATTTACAGCAATAATGAACAAACTAGACAAAAACTTCATAAGCTGCTCTAGTTAGGTTTACAAAAGCAGGAATTTCTGTGTCCATCCTTGGGTTGGTCATTAAAAATCAAATTAGAAAGGATATTTCTGAATGTAGTTTGATTAGTGACAAACTATCATAACTCTGAAAAGGAAATTTGGCCTCTCCAGGTTATCATATGTGTAATTATGCAGGTGAGACAAATATAAATAGTTAGTAATTGACTTAGATAATTTTTCCTAAGTATATTTCTGATTTTTTTTTTTTTTATTTTTATGGTCTTGGAGAAGCTCCTGATCGTTTAACTTACAACAGAATCAAGTGTTTGCTAACTTTTTAATGTGCCTTGCAACCATGAATCAACCTGTGATGGGCAAGGAAGATGAACTTCAGTGTGTATAAACAATAGTATGAATTAGGGGCAAAGCAATACCTTGTTCATGTATGCTTATGTTATGCAGGCACAAGGGGAAGTGGTGAGAGATTTACTCTGGAAACTCAAGGACTGTATGTCCCTACCAAGTGCAGGATGGTGGGAAGCAACAGCTCCTCAGACCTGCAACCATGTGAATGGTGAAGGTGGTTTTAATTTCACAGTGTATGAAAGCTGGTGATGCTCCAACGTCAGGGGCACCAAGCTGTGTCGGAAGAACCTGCTTTCTACCATTGTCCTTATAACAGTCTCAGCAGAGACCAGGAACTGCTAATGGGAACATGCTTCATCCTTTTCAGGGCAAAGTCATATGGACTATGAGATTAAAGTACCTTCTGCTGCTCCCAGGACCAGCTTCTGTTGAAAGGAGGCTTAGGAAGTTGTAGTGTTTCTGGTCATCACTATTACTCAGTGACATGTCTTGTGTAAGTAGTAGTAAATACAAGGCAAGTCTTAGCTGCCATCAAAATATTAAATGTAAGCAGAAACTGTGGAATAATATCATCTTTTCTTTTTTTTTTTTTTTTGTCTTTTAAATACTATTTAAAACACTCTATTTGGCTTTTTTCAAAAGTAAATCTTACCAGACTTGCTGGATACTCTTTGAGTATTTTCACAATTCCTTCTTATTCCATGTCATTTACCCCTGAAACATCCGTGTGCTTTTTTCTCCATTAGTACTTCTTTAATCCTTCACAAATACATGCATGTAATAGACAAAATGCTTCAACAACACCTTTGTATTCATTTTCAGAGACAGCAGAATTAGAAGGCGTATCACGCTCAGTTCACATTGCTCTGTAGTACTATCTTGGCCACATGTGCCCCATTGGGACTTCAGTAATACAGCTTGTTGCAAATCTTCCATCAGAACCTTGCTGAAACACAGTTTTGCTATAAATTATAAAGCTTCTGTGGCTGGGTTTAGCTTCCAACAGAAAAGTAATGAAATTTTTTTTTGGAAGCTGAATTTAATTGACAAAAAATTCCCCTCAATGAATTTGTGATGGTTTACAGGTAATGAAATATTCTAGTTAAGAGGCTATGTACATGTCTTGTAAAGAAAAGGGGGGCTGAAAGTACAGTAGGTCTTCTGGTGCCCACAGTGACAAGTGAAGCTGTGTGCAGAGGTGAGCATTGCTGTGCAGCAGCGGTGTTGACTTTATCAATCTAAAGACAAAGTTTGAACTATAATACTCCATAAGGGACATGCAGATGTCCTCCTCCTGGTTTGTCAAAAGAAAAAAACTTCAAATTGTAATATTTCTTTAATTGTTATCCCTCCTTTAATAGATGGACTATTGTTCATTCTTTCTTTCAATGGAAGTATGATCTTTCAAGGATTCTTTTTTCAATAATTCATCAATTACTTGAAAATCAAATTATGTTTGTCAATATTCTTTTCAATTGATATGTTGATTAACGTTAGAGAAACGATTTGTTTTGAGAAACTCCTAAAGACGATTTATATGCGGAAATGAATCATATTTTATCTTTTCATTGAAACATTTACAAAAATTGAAAGAAAAATCTATAACAGCTTAAAATTGTTTCCTTTGAATTTTCTTCTACTCTTTTCCAGTTGTCTGGTTTTGATTTTGTTACTCAAATGGATAGCATTAATCCTTTGAAATATTAATTTTCTGGGTTTTTTTTAAAGATTCTGGAAAGTCTTGTCATAAATACAATCCGTAATCATTTCATTAAGCAATAATAGTTTGGTTACCAGAATCAGATTCTAAAACTTTTTTTTCCTGAATGAACCAATGTTGTTGGTTCTTCTTTTCAAACAGAAATATACAGTGTAACATTATTTCTTTGTATGTTTTTAATAAGAAGAAAGTAGATTATCTATTTTGATAGCAAATAAGTGTTTACATTCCTTAAAAAAGTTTAGATAATTTAAACATTTTGATGGAAATAAACAGAAGGAAGTGAGCAAGTCCATTAAACTGATTACATATCCTGATCTCGTAGTCTTATCTAAACTTTCCTGTAGCTATATTACAGGAAACTTGGCACTCCTGGAGTATCTGTGCTAAGTACTTGATTAAGGATTAAACCCCTTGGAATATAGAACTAAGGATCAATTATTTTGCACTAGATTTAGTCTCTAGTTATCAGAAAATGAATTTTAATCCTCAAGGGTTATATTTTTCCATCTTTTTCCTTGATAATTTTTCCCTTACTCACTTTTCTAAAAATCATTTTTTTTAAATGTATGAAGCAGATGGCAAGATTGTTGTTATTTGTTTCTTGTTCTGAAGTTACATAAACATTTAAAAACAAGTCTTCTTTTGTTGATTGTTAGCATTTTAAACTTGTCAGTCAAGATGGGCATCTCAGGAATCAAACGTACAACTCTTGAATCTAGCTCATACTCTCCCAAAAATTTACATTGAGATCATCTTGCCTAATAGGCAAGTCCTAACTCCTGATTCTCTAAGAGAAGAATAAAGATAGAACCATAGCAGGAAATAGCAGATTATACAGCATATGGGTTCCTTCGTTGAGGAGTAAAGCAGTTGTGTCACTGAAAAGAACAACAGGTGATCCAACAGAGATTAACTACAGGAAATGCCAAAATAGTGGTGAAAAAAGAAATATAAGTAAAAATGCAATGGCATGATTAGATTCCAAATTTCTGTTCTGACAGCTGTGATGGGATATACTTAAAATTTCCACATATGAGATACTAGCTCATATTTACCATCATCATCTACTGGGTTATTTGCATGAATAAAACCTCATTTTAATAGAAATTTTATTAATTATTTTAAGCCATTGACTCATGGCTTTGTCGCTAGATAGAGATTATTGCAATCAACTCATCTTCTTTAGCCGTGGCATCTAACAATCTGTTGCAATCGAAAGTTTGATATAGCTCTGCTTCACTGAATATCTTCTAAGTCATAGATGTTGCATAAAAGGAAATGCTATAGCAAAGCAGTAGCTGTTTTTAACAGGCCAATGAAACAGACATTAAAAAATACTCACAGATTGTAAAATATAGTTCCTCATTGTACTTAAGCTTACAGAGAAGTTTCCTATCAAAACTGCTTCTTTACACATGGCATAACTATATAAAATAATTGTTTTCTGAGATAAAAATTGTGTTTGTTTTTCTTTCACAGTACTTTTGATAGTTTGAATATTGTTTGATCACTTTAAGGAAAAGAGGAAAGATTAAAAGACAACCTCCAGGTTGCAAATGAGGTG
The DNA here is from genome assembly GCF_964195595.1 of Calonectris borealis. NCBI lineage: Eukaryota > Metazoa > Chordata > Aves > Procellariiformes > Procellariidae > Calonectris > Calonectris borealis. The sequence continues at coordinate 81,688,235 of NC_134352.1, read as the reverse complement.
TTTGGTAGTCATTTTGCTTTAAACTTCTGGTTGACAAAGTCATTGGTATGGAGTGGGCTCTGGCTGCTTTTTCGCTACTGCAAGATGGTTAGGCTCAAGAAATAGTTCAGAGACATATGTGTTGTTTACAACTAACATGACTCTTCTGTTTTGCTGTGGTTCAAAATAATTCACTGACACAAATACCAACACCACTTTATGCATACAGTTCTTCAAAACAGGAGCCCAGAGACTCCAGCACTGCTTGTGCTCCTGACAGGTTTTGTGATGTGAAGAAATCTTAAAATGACCATTCTTTTCTTTCTTACCTATTGAGACTGAAAATTGTTTCAGAAGAGGTGTACGTACAATCAGACTGTGGGTTCAACAGGCACCTACACATAGTTCCATCATTCAATCAGAATATTAAAAAAATATACTGCTAATGCTGTGTATATCCAGTTAAAGAGCCAATGCAACAACTGTTCAGATCTGTCACTGAAAATTGTTAAGGAAAGTTGAAAAAACATATTTTCCTACAAAAAAAAGCACTAAATAGTTATTATTAATAATAACAATAAGAATAAAGATCTACAAGTTTCAAGCATTACAAACCAGGATGAGTAGAAGAAAATAGCCATTAAAAAAGGTAATTGCTTGTATCTCTTTAAGGTTGATATTAACTTGACAACTCCAATGTTATCCTCCATCAGGTAAGTAGTAATTAGATCTCATACCTGCCCCCTCAAACTCGATGCATATTACAGTGCATATTAGATTCACTAACACTGGAATGGATTAATATAGATTTTAGCAGGGGTGGTGGGAAAAGAAAAATACTTGAGGAGATTAGATCATAAATCACATATTACAGCATTCATTCAACTTGATATTCCCTTGTTAGGGTGCAGGTCAACTGTATCTTTACAACTGTATGTTATCTGATCTGTCAGCTAATTCAATTCCAAACTTCATTTGAATGAAAGAGTCTTTGGATGTGTCCTGCTGTCCATATTCACTCATCTCATTGTGACATGATTATGGTATTGGGGGAGGGGAAAGGGGTAATACATCATCCTCCAATTCAAGTTTTTAAATGAACCCAGTTTGCCTTACCCAGCAACTGTCATTAAGGTATCTTGGAGCTTTTCAGATGTTTGTAAGGAAAAGGTTGTGTTTGGGAGCTGGAGACAGGACAAGGAAAAAATAATAAATTCTCATGTAAATTCCTTTTCCTAGCTCCGTTTCTATGAACTGCTCAAAGAGGAGGAGAAAAGACATGGCTTTCCACTTACTTGGTGGACAGGCAGTTTGGAAAAGTTCCATTTTCAAAAGTGTTCATAGAGCAAGATGTCCAGCCTCATCAGGTAGTGTTATGGGGCAGGGGAAAGCCTGCAACCCCATTGGTTCCAGTTTAAATCCTCACAGGTTTTATTTTAGGCCATCAGTGGGAAAAAAATAAATAATCAGGACAACAACTAGAAATTTTTTGAGGAAACTTGCAGTTAAATTGAGTTTAATGAGCTTCTTTTGGTCAAAGAGCAAAACCAGGAGATCTCATACAGTCTTCTGAAATTCACTTCTTGGAGCTCGTATGAACATATGGGGGACATATGAAGTGCTGCAAACAACTATTAGCTGGTTCAGGACACATCATGACTCCTGGGAGTCCTTGACAGAAATTGCATGTATCCTTTAACTCAATGCTTTACTGTTCATGAGTCCTGTACAAGGAAAGGCAGCTTGTTCTGTTGGTTCTGCACCTTCTGCAACACCACCTAAACTTTTTAGCTGTAACAACAAGGTGAAGATGTAACAGAAGGCACACTGTTCACCCAGACCACTACAGAGCTTTATCCTGCCAAGTCCACCACTAAACCCCTGGTGCAACTTGAGGCCATTTCCTCTTCTCCTATCGCTCTTACTTGGGAGAAGAGACCGACACCCACCTGGCTACAACCTCCTTTCAGGTAGTTGTAGAGAGCAGTAAGGTCTCCCCACAGCCTCCTCTTCTCCAGATTAAACAACTCCAGTTCCCTCGGCCGCTCCTCATAAGACTTGTCCTCCAGGCCCTTCACCAGCTTCGTTGCCCTTCTCTGGACACGCTCCAGCACCTCCATGTCCTTCTTGTCGTGACAGGCCCAAAATTGAATACAGTATTCGAGGTGCGGCTCACCAGTGCTGAGTACAGGGGCACGATCACCTCCCTGCTCCTGCTGGCCACACTATTTCTGATACAAGCCAAGATGCTGTTGGCCTTCTTGGCCACCTGGGCACACTGCCGACTCATGTTCAGCCAGGTTCTTTTCCGCCAGGCAGCTTTCCAGCCACTCTTCCCCAAGCCTGTAACGTTGCCTGGGGTTGTTGTGGCCCAAGTGCAGGACCTGGCACTTGGCCTTGTTGAATCTCATACAGTTGGCCTCAGCCCATCGATCCAGCCTGTCCAGGTCCCTCTGCAGGGCCTTCCTACCCTGAAACACATCAACACTGCTGCCCAGCTTGGTGTCATCTGCAAACTTACTGAGGGTGCATTCAATCCTCTCATCCAGATCATCGATAAAGATTTTAAACAGACCTGGCCCCAATACTGAGCCCTGGGGAACATCGCTTGTGACCGGCCACCAACTGGATTTAACGCCATTCACCACAACTCTTCGGGCTCAGCCATCCAGCCAGTTTTTTACCCAGAAAAGAGTACGCCCATCCAATCCATGAGCAGCCAGTTTCTCTAGGAGAATGCTGTGGGAAACGGTGTCAAGGTAATCTAGGTAGACAATATCCACAGCCTTTCCCTCATCCACTAAGCGGGTCACCTTGTCATAGAAGAAGATCGGGTTAGTCAAGCAGGACCTGCCTTTCATAAACCCATGCTGACTGGGCCTGATGACCTGGTTGTCCTGTATGTGCCACATGATGGCACTCAGATGTATGATCTGGTCCATAACCTTCCCCGGCACCAAGGTCTAACTGACAGGCCTGTAGTTCCCAGGATCCTCCTTCAGGCCCTTCTTGTAGATGGGTGTTACATTTGCTAACTTCCAGTCAACTGGGACCTCCCCGGTTAGCCAGGACTGCTGAAAAATGATGGAAAGTGGCTTGGTGAGCACTTCCGCCAGCTCTCTCAGTACCCTTGGGTGGATCCCATCCAGCCCCATAGACTTATGTGTGTCTAAGTGGTGCAGCAGGTCACTAACCATTTCCCGTTGAATTATGGGGGCTTCATTCTGCTCCCTGTCCCTGCCTTCCAGCTCAGGGGGCTGGGTACCCAGAAAACAACTGGTCTTACTCTTAAGGACTGAGTCAAGGAAGGCATTAAGTACCTCAGCCTTTTCCTCATCCTTTGCCACTGTTTTCCCCCGTATCCAATAAAAGATGGAGATTCTCCTTAGCCCTCCTTTTGTTGCTAATGTATTTATAGAATAAAAGGTTACTGTCTTTTATGACAGTAGCCAGATGAAGTTCTAGTTGGGTTTTGGACTTTCTAATTTTCTCCCTGCATAACCTCACAACATCCTTGTAGTCCTCCTGAGTTGCCTGCCCCTTCTTCCAAAGGTCATAAACTCTCCTTTTTTTCCTGAGTTCCAGCCAAAACTCTCTGTTCAGCCAGGCCGGTCTTCTTCCCTGCCGGCTCGTCTTTCGGCACATGGAGATGGCCTGCTCCCGCGTCTTTAAGATTTCCTTCTTGAAGAACATCCAGCCTTCCTGGACTCCTTTGTCCCTCAGGACAGCCTCCCAAGAGACTCTGTCAACCAGTCTCCTAAACAGGCCGAAGTCTGCCCTCCAGAAGTCCAAGGTAGCAGTTCTGCTGACCCCCCTCCTTACTTCTCCAAGAATCAAAAACCCTATCATTTTGTGATTGCAATGCCCAAGATGGCCTCCAACCCTCACATCACCCACAAGTCCTTCTTTGTTCACAAACAACAGGTCCAGTGGGGTGCCTTCCCTAATTGGCTCACTCATCAGCTGTGTCAGGAAGTTATCTTCCACACACTCAAGCAACCTCCTAGACTGTTTCCTCTCTGCTGTATTGCATTTCCAGCAGACGTCTGGTAAGTTGAAGTCCTTCAGGAGAACAAGGGCTAGCTATTGCGAGACTTTTTTATCTGTATAACCCAGGAAGCTTCTACCTCTAAATACCTTTCTTCCCTTTAAAAATCCAAACAGTTAAATTATGAGAGTTATATTTAAGGCTCCAATTTCCTGGAAGGATAGATTTTCTCTTTTGATGGCTGCCTAATTAGTATGCTTTAAATTTAGATGGCTTGAATTAATTGCAGCAAGAATTTCGTGAGAGAATTGGTGCTAAAATGAAGTGCACTAAATAGTGAGGTTTTCAGGTGAATGCTGGAGGTGTTCCACCAAGCCCTTTACACATCTCTATGACAGAAGAAGTGTAATGTATTATTTTCTTATTAATTTCCAATTTAAGAAAGTCTTATGAATAATAATACTGTGGAACAAAAATAGCAGGAGATTTTTTTTTTTTTCTTGCTAGTTTCTGTTGCTGCTAGCTAACAGATGGAAAAGAAAAGCTGTAGTATATCTGTTTCCTGGACAGTGCAATGGGGAGGGAAGTTCTCCCCAGTTGGCTGAGAGAGGTATTTCGGTCAATTCTGAGTGTTAAGAAATGATCCCTGGGAAACTGATTCTTCCTTCCTACAGAAGAAATCTCAGGGAGAAATTTGGCCATTCTGGGCAGTTTCTACTGCTAATGAACTGAAGAGGTATTTCCAGGAAATGAATCAGATTTTAGAATTGAATAAAGTGTCCTGTGCAGATATCTATCTTTTTCGCTGCTGATAAGGGAAGCCTAAGACATCCACATGCTTAGTTAGGTGCGGAAAGTGAAGTGAGATGAGTCCAGGGCTTGTATATATACCATAGATTACATTTCCCCAAAAGACTCAGTGCATGCCAAAGAGTTCTTCAGGCACTGGGAGGTGGAGTCCTGAGTTTGTTCCTTCAAAAGCAGATGCTTTGAGAAAGAAGATCCTTCCTCCTCTGTTTTAGCGTTTAGCATAACCACTGTTGTATTAAAAGTCAGCACAGCTCATTTTGAAAAAGGAGTTCCTTCCTAAAATTAGGAAAATGGCTGTGGGGATGCTGGACTGGAAAACATGTGATGGAGAGGTAGGGACCTAAGGGAAAAAAAATTAAGGGGGCAAGCAAAGGAAGATCGAAAGCCTGCTGAAGTGAAAGAAAAAAGATTAAGAGATTCTTATACCAAGTGTCCAGTATACCCAGGGTTAGCCCTGTAGGCAGCTGCTCTATAAATAAAACATAACTGTTAAAATGGGAATCTTGCGGTTTTTGAAGGCAGATGAGCCAAAAAGGTTTCGTCTTCTGTCTGACTCTGCAGGAGCCACGCTGTGCTTATCTAAGACCTGGAGGTCACTCTTTGCATAGTTTGCACACTGCAGAGTTATTGAAAAGCTTTCTCGGCCTTATCAGCATTTTGGTCTTTAAAGAAAACATTAGGAGTATTAGCAGAGTAGCCAGTGTCTAACTTGTTCAGAAAAACACAAATTGGTCCTTTAGTAATTCATTATCTGATTTATAATGCATGGTAAAAGGATAGGAACTCCAGGAAGATGCTGGGGCTTCCCAGCATCGCAGCCTTCATCTACCGTTGTTGGGAGTAATGAAGGATAATAAAACAAATCATATTGTAAATAATAAATAACCTCATCATCGTGTATTTAAAAACAGAAAGCATGAAAGGGAAAATTCCCAACAGCTGAAAAGCTTTAATAGCTCTTCTTAGTGCTTGCGGCACCAGTTGTTGACTTCTGTTGAAAGGAGCCCAGTTAGTATACATTCATTTATAGAAACAAACAAAACAAAATAAGGAAAAAAAAAAAGAAAAAAAGAAAAGAAAAGTTGTCAAAAGAAAAGACGAAGGAATAAGGTAATAAAACATTCATTTGATGAGGGACAGTGATTCACAGTATGCGGGAACCTCAAGGGAATACAAGGGCATAGAGGAAGGAAAACTGCAAGCAAACAGGCAGAATAAGAAGAAAAAGAAAAGGATTTAATAATAGTTAGAAATGTTTTTGCAGCTGGAGCACAAAACTAGGATCTCAACTACTTGTCACCATGGAAGATCTGTCCTTTTTCACAGGAAAGCATTTATTCTGTAGGTGTTTTTTTGCAGGAGTGGGTAGGGTAAGGAAGTGTACTTGCAAAGCTAAATTGCCCCAGAATTTTCCAGGGCAGAAAATTACTCTGTCATTTGCTTCCTGCCCTTCTTTCACTCCCTATCAGTACAGCTGCAACGTTAAAACAGCTGCCATGCTTTGTTTCACTGGGGCTTCCCTTCGTTGGGTGGGCGCATGAGGTATTTTACAAAGAGTCCTGGGAAAACTTGGGCCAAACAAGAGAGTTTGCAGCAGTTGTGTAGACCAAGGTTTCAAAACACATAGCCCACACACCAATTTCTTGAGACCATTTCTACCTCGGTGGGTCTAGTAACCTTGGTGCGTTTAGCTGTCACGATCAGGTTTCTAGTTCCAGAGCTTGCTCCCAAACCTGATGGAGATCCACAGGCATGCCCTCATGAAGATGTGCTGAAACATAGGACCCTGACAGGTAACCTCAGAAAATTTTGTGGTTCCAGTTTAAAATGTCACTGCCTCCAGCTGTCTTTTGTTCCTCTCCAGCAGGGATAATCCTACCCCAGCAGAGTCAGCAGGGCAAGCATGCAGTCATTTCACCCGGCAACACTTTGTAACCCATTAATCAGAAAAAGCCTGTTCAAAGAATGGTGCAGGACAGGAGAGCTGACGGGGTATGTTCATATTCTGAGCCAAGACTCTGCTACCCGGCATGAACCTTCTATAAGGATTATGAAGGTAATAGCAGCTTAATCAGTATAAAAAGAATTTTCACAGGTTTTGTCTAGGTACCACAGCACCTTCCTTTTAGGAAACTCAGCATCAGTCGCTTTGCCAGATTTAAAAGCAAACATTATCAGGTAGATTTCTAAAGTTATTTTGAAATCCAGAAGCCGCCTTCTTCAAGTGAAATCTGTGTGAATGATATGCCATACCTTTGAAAATGTGGGCCACTATACCCAAACAGCATTCCTCTTGCCCTGGTTTCAAAATGCCCATACGGAATGAGTGAAACATCTTAACTGTGTTTGCAACCTCCTGCCCCGCCTCCCCACCCCAGGAAACTCTAGGGACTAGTAAAGTGGTCATTATTTTTTCATGATACCTTCCTTATTGCTTAATTAGCAGTCCTAGTAAGAAGTGGTTCTGTACTTCACTGAAGGAAATAATATATCAGTTCCTGTTTAATTACAACTGAACTACTGCCATACACAGCATTATAAGATATAACCTCCCTGGAATAAAAAAGGATCAGATGTAAGATTCTCTTTGGGCTCTATTTGTTAGCCTTGGTTCAGCAATATCTCAAAGGGAAATGGGCTCATCGCTCAGCTGGCTTATCAATTCTGTACTGAAGTTTGCAGAAGGCTTAGTGTAAACTGTTGTATAGCAATGACAGTTGTTATTTCCAAATAGCCATCAACGTCATACCTCTTACAACGAGTCGGCCCTTACATGGAACAACTTCCTATTGTTTTGCAGCTGACAAAGTGCCATAGAAAACTTCTCTTGCACTGATTATTCAAAAAGACAAGTACGTCTTTGACAAAATATAAGCAGATAACAAACCAGGATTGCCTTCAACCAAATCTATTTTCAGACCTGGAAGAGCCTGGTGTTCTTCCATATTTCAGTCATCTTTGTCTCCGTGATGGGCTCTGCCTGCTTGTTTCATGGTTGGATTCAGTGATCTTAAGGGTCTTTTCCAACCTAAAGGATTCTATGATTCTAGGAGTGAGAAAGCTGATAAGGTGTAAGTGCTTTGTGCTAGCAAAGTGCCAGGAATATCTGGGCTGAGAGCCTGGCCACCAATGGTGGAATTCAGCTGCGAACTTCCACACCAGAATGTTGGTGTTTAGAACCCCCTCACAGACAACAGAAACTCGGTCAATACACTCATGTATCAATGTATCTGGTCAGCTAAACTGCTCTTGAGACTCTAAGGACTGTATGGGCTGTCTGCATTGATTAGAGCATGATCGTTGGTACAAAACTCACATGTAGACATCTAGGTGTTAAGATCTACTTTTAGTTGTCTTAATTATGCGAGCTAATTTCCACCCCAGTTTCTATTTATGTTCTCTCTCAGTAATCTTACCAAAACTGTCTTCCTGGTACCCAGGGAATAGTAGGGGAAGCAATCCAAAGAGCTATGCATATGCTTAATATATAGTTGTATAAATAGATTAACTAGCTTTGCTCATGGCCTTCAGCTTTTGAAAAGAGGTTAAATCCCCCTGATCACTAGATAAATCTTGGATTATAAATCCAAAGTATCTTATACTTAAGGGACAAAGTATCTTATACTTAAGTGGGATCCACCAAGCTGTTGGATTGCCTCAACTCGCAGAACAAAAAGTGTATTCCTATACTATTTAATCGGCCAAGGTATTTTCCATATTAGTCAAGGTAATAGTATATACCATCAGTATTCAATTTTCCATTGTGATTATAAAAGTTGCCACATATGTAGCCCAAACTAACCGTATCAGCAGTTTTCCATTGTGCTTTATTAATATTGTGTATTTTAATGGCTGGTTCTGCTAATGAGATTTGGAAGTTTTATATTAAGGGCACACAGAACAGAAATCATTAACTAGAAGAAGGGTTTTTTCCTGACATATTCATAAAATTACATGCTAATAAAATAGGAATATGATTTCAGTAGTTGTTAATACAAATTGATTTTCATATTAATGATTCCAGAGTTTTATTCTGGGAACAAAAGTTAGGAGTCAGTGTCCAAACTGAGAAAAAACCACAAATCACTGGTATTCCTGTTCGAAACGTGGAGTAAAAAAGAGCAGTGGTCCATGATGGTGACCTTACCTTTAGACGTGTTCATCCACTTTCCTACATTTTACACTTTGTTCAATCAGTATCACCTCAGTCAAGGAGGCAAAGCTGAAATTCTGCTCACTGCTTGTGGCCATTAGCCTCACAAATGCTTTCCTGAAGGAGTGAAGGAGCTAACACATGGCCTCTTCCTTAAAGGGGTGACTGACCTACTATGCAGCTTCATGATGTGTCAGTTAGATGACTTATTTCATTGTTTATCATTAGAAACTTGTCAATGTTGGTATATGTTTCTGAAGCATTACCGTAATCTGATACTGGCGTGAGTCCTTTCATGTAGATATAACATGGTACTTGAATAATTTCTGACCGGGAAATATTTTCACCAGAAATTGTTGATTCAATTAAATCAAAATGTTTTGAGGGAATATGTTGGATTTGTCAATAATTTTGATAGGAATTTATTTAAGTATATAATTTCACAAAGGAATTTAATAGTTAATAGTTAAGAATGTATCAGATCACACAGGCCTGAAATTTCGACTTTTTGTTCATGTTTAGAAATTCCAGTTTTTAGACAATATTAACTACATAAGTGACCTTCAAACTTTCCAGCTTCTGAAAAGAAAATATTGCAAATCATTCCTGAGCTATGTTCTGATATATTCTTTATCAATTCACTAGTGAAGACTACATCCTTGTGGCCTAAGCCCATCCTACCAGTTATCTGAGATGCCTAAATTAGGTGTGCATCTAACTGCTCTGTCTCTGTAGTCAATGGAGAAATACAGGCACCACAGGAGAGTGTTTCAAATTTTAGGACAGCTGTGTTGGAAATGGGACTAGACATTGACCCAAGAGTTAAACAGTAGGACAGATGAATATATGTGAGTATATTGAAGGTTATGGTGTTCTGCTCTGCACCTAGACGAAACATCTATTTATCTTTAAAGACACATCAGAGCTTATGACCAGTCTTCTCATAATAGAAACTATTTATAAACATATACTTCCCCAACCTTTCATTTGGACTAGGCAGTAATCGTTACAGACAAAGACATGTACCAGCAAGTGTATTCACCTGAAAATAAGATAAATGGTTTATTTTGCTATCATTAAAAGCTTTTAACTTAAGTCACTTCCATTCTGGTCATTGTTAGAAGAAGTTAGACTGGATGACCTCAATGGTTCTTCTGTGCCTATGAATGATCTTTTCATTTGGAGATGCAGACTTCTGAGCTTTCTTCCTCAACACTGGTCTATATGATGATTGGGGAATGGGTGACATCATGGCTTATGGGACACAATTCAGGAAGCTTAGGTCAAAAATCTGACTATGTTGAAGATATGTATGAAGTATTGTTTTGCATGTTTCCTCTGTCTGAGACATATCTTCCCCATACTTATCAAAAAGCTGAAATGTTCTTCCTCTTCCTCCTTTTCCCGTCCTGCCTGTTTGGATTTGATTTTTTTAAGAACCAGGTCTGCTTTTTACCATGTGGCCCAAAAATTGGTAGGGTCCTTAGACATACCAAACAATAACACATTTTAAAACTATAACAATATTTAAAAAAAAAAAAAAAGAAGTCATCACATACTATGAATTATATATACACAGTCTGTTAAGAGTTTGGTAAGGAAATGTCTCCCTCACATCCTGAAGATACTGTTTTATCATCTTTTTGCGGTTCTGTGAAGTATGTCTTAGTGCCTTGAAAACTATGTTAACGCCAGCAGTCCACAATTTCCTTGAATCTACTTCCATCTGTTGGCAAAATTGTAGATTGCACTTGGGAAAATGAAATCTCATAATACAAATATTTGGTTTGGTTTTCCTGAGAAAATAGACAAAGAGTATAAATCCTGAACACCTGGCATGTTTCAGATTTTTCTCATAACCTGTTAAATGTCCTTATGGTAAACTCTTAAACCTTTTTAAATTCTTTACTTAACTAGTAAAACAAAACAAGCAAACTATCATACAGACTACCCATCCATAAAGAAGGTCTTGCACAATTAAAAGTTGCCTTTTTTTTCCCCTAAGTACATCCGCTGGTCTAATAAAAAGCTATTATCCCGTTCCAAAAGCCTTGCACCCCTTATTTCTTAAAACCACCACAGCTGTACAGCAATCCTGCTGTAAGCTGTTGTACAGCTGTTATACAACATTCCTGTCTGCTGGCTCAGAGTTTTAGGCAAGAAGCTTTCATTTCTTAAAACAAATATAACTTAGGTATAGGTTTCTGGGTATTACTATATGAAAATATACTGTATATTTTTCATATTTTGCTGCCAATCAATCAAAAAATATATTTTACTTCACATTAAACAACTTGCAATGATTAACATGATCTGACGAAGCAAACTAAATATTAATTGATAATCCAGCTGTTGGCATCAGAAACTTCTGAGTTTGGTTCAGTATCAGTTTGTCTTATAATTTTAACGTTGCCTTTTTTAGGGAGACACGTCACGCACAGTTGTTACGTACTACAGAGCAACAGTAGCGTTTGAGGCTTGAACGAAAATCCAGACTTTTCACTGCAAAGCTAGTTATACTTACAGAGATGATACTTGCACACTCTCCAGGAGCCCAGGTCAGACCTCAGACTCTTCATTCCACCTTTATCTGTTTCAGGGCTGCTTTTGATGTTGGCAGTTATATTCTCTCTGAGTTTTGCCATCCCTTGCCTTATTGTAATGCCTTGCTTGTCTGTTTAGTCTCTAAAACATCTTTTTTCCTTGATATTCCTCCTCTTATTCTCCGTAAATCTCCCCTAAGTTTGTGCGGAAATATCTCTTCTTTTTTACTTTTTCATCTTCCTGTAGGTGATATCATATCCTACTATTATTTTTATGATCTTTATGAGAATAACTTTCCCATTCTGACTCTGTTTACATCTAGGACATTAACTTTCCTGTTTTATTTCAGCCTAAACACAATACATTGTACACATTGACCTTCTTCAATCTTCTCCTCATCTATCTTCATCCTCAATAACCATTGACAAAGGATGTCATCCAGGGCACACAAGACTTGTGGGGCCTTGGGCAAATGTCAAAGGTTCTCTTCACCTATCACGGGACTACAGGTACAGATATGTTTTGGTTTAGCAGGGTGCTTTACTTCCTATGATCTCATTTATTTCCTGGGCTATTCAACCTTAAACACTGCTACAGTGACACATGATCCGGTTTTGAATCCCTGCTCTGCCATACTGAGTTTCAAACATTTCAAGATCTACTTGATATTCGCTGCTCAAAGATAGCAACCTATCTTTGTCATGGCTAGGTGGAACAATCCAGGAAGACTTTTTCACAGGGGAGCTAGTGGTTCCATGAAGTTAAATGTCTATCCCAATCTATGGACTCTGATTACGGGGTACCATGGAAAAACAATATTCCATTCTGCTTTTAAAGCTATTTTCCTTTGAATACAAGGAAGAAGATAGCCTTGGAGCTGGATATAGGCCCTTCAGTAGTGTCGTGAACTTTTCGTCAAATTTCATCAAGTCCTAAGACATTTTGTGTTTCCTATGAAAAAAAATCAAAATTATTTACTGTCCAATTTAAGAAACATAAAGTATGATCATTCTGAAACATAGCACATAACATTTTGTGTCATCAGACTTGCAAACAGACTGTGATTTAGAAAACAAACAAACAAACAGAAAAGCTTTGGTCTATTTCCAAATTGTCTTGGAAAGATCAGAGACCAGTGATCTTTGGATCACGATTCAAATTATTTTCCTTACTGAATTGTTATATGCTTATTGTTTAGAGATGATTGGTTGTTGTCTGGTGATGCTAATTATTTTACTCTTTTGGAGAAAAGAATATATTAAAAGCTGAGAGCTGTTGTTTCTATTTTTTGTTTTCTTGAGATTAAGGAGCATCTTAAAAAAAAAAAGGTTTTTTGTAGGATTCTGAGATTGCATCTGCTCTAATTGTGATTTAATTGCCACTGATGACTGCCAGCTGTCCAATGTGAAAGAAAACTATTAGCAGGTCTGCCAGAAGAAAGGAAAGTTCTGTTCTCTGAAATGATGAGATTCAAGTTTACAGAATTTGCTTTTGCTCTTCATCAAAGAGAACAGAAAGATCTCATGTTTACCTGAACTTGTTTGGTTCCCTCCAATCAGAAACAGTGACTCAAATATCAATCTTTTTCCTTCATAAGAATGCTCTGAGGAATTTTGTTGCAAAGACAACTTTTCATCTTGACAAAACTGACTTTTCTGCTGATGCATATTTTGGGACTTATATTGACACTGTATGAATGAATACAGTTGAAATTAACTGGCATCACCAGTAATCATAACCTCAAAGGACTCGCCGTAAAACGATTGCTGTATTCTGACCTTTGAGAAGATTTTGAGAGGCCAAGGTTCAATCCCAGGATAAAATGCAGTGAGAGAAGACTGAAGCTGTGTGGACTGTGATAACACTGTTATTTCCAAAGATTTCAATCTCTTCAACTGGAACTCTTAGACACTTCAGATTAAATGGTCTGTAAATACCCAGTGGCAAAGTGGTCCAAACCTTAATCCATCTTTCGAATCCACAGTTAGTGAATACGGCTGATAGCTAGCACATAGGAGGCAACAGCTCCAAAACATTTGTTTTTTATCTCAGACTCTTTTTATTCCCTATAGTTCTATGTTCTCAATATGTTTTACCCTATGTATGTAAGCTTTACAGACAAAATATAACCTCCCTTGTCTATCTGCTTACATTCCTGGTCCAAATTATTAGCAGACCTTACAACCAGAGAAGCAATGTTGCTAAACAGACCCAGATGGAGTATTCTTAGAGTCAAAAGTTTATAGGTATGGAGAGCTGTTATTTATCATATCTGAGCAATGGTTTAAAGAAGGCAGGGGAATGTAAGTAATCAAAAGATAAGAGGAATAAAGAGTTCAGGCTGACCTCTGTGCATCATACTATTGAAGACACATTATGAGAAAAAATGAGAGGCCATGAATTACAAAGAGAGGTTGGTGCTACTGGTGTACCATAAATGGAAAGAGTGAACACACGATTCTGGTTTATGCAAAAAAATCCCCAAGTCCTTACTCAACCTTTTGTCCAATCTCTAAACCAAAGCCACCCTTCATACCCAAGAACTTGTTCTCTATTTTTTTTCCTTTTTTTTTTTCCCCTCTCAACACAACAGCAGCTTGCAGGTCGTCTTTTCTTTGCATACCTTCTACCAGGGTAAGAGTTATTACCATTTTGATAAGGTGGCCTTCTTAACCCAACATCATTTCAACGTTTTAGCAGAGTGAAGATTAGGACAGTTCCTTTGTAGTGATGGATGCAGATTCTAGCTTCAAGGTCAGCGTCTGGCTTGTGGATCACAGCAGTCCTTCCCACTTTCTCTGATGTTGTGAGAATGGAAAAGCAACTTTTATTTATCCCTGACCTGAATGTTGATTTGACTCCTTCACCTGCACCAATTTCTTAACTAAGGCCTAGGACAACCTATTCCCCGAACGCTTAGAAATATGCCACATTTCTAAGTTTCTCACATGTTTCCCTGTACTATGAATTTTCCTGAAGATCCCAACCTCCTTGCTCATCTGTGGTGACAAACCTTCAGTAAAAACAGAGCCAAGACATGTGGAGATCTTCTCAGCTTATTTATCCTTGGACATTACTGATGCATCACAGCTTTTATGACAGACAAATGCATTTCAGTTTCCCCTTCAGCAACTTAACTCACAGGATACTGAGCTCACCTATGTCCTTGTGCAGGTCCCCACTTGAGGCTCTCAGCATCACTTTTCCTTCTTTATTGCTTTCTGCAGAACAGTCCATCTTTCTTTCTCTCCCTTTGCCATCTTTCCCCACCAGGAGCTCCTAAGTTGGTCTGTGCTTGTGAGAGCTCCTGTTCTTCATGACAAGGACACTTTGCAATAAAGGTCATAATTTTCCTGCTCCTCACTAATGGTATGCGTCTACACATACACACACTCCACAAAGCAGCACAATCAAGAAATTGAAAAATATAAATATTGCTTTTATACAAATACTGCTTTTATCTAGTACTTTTACATAGCATTTATTTTTATATGGCTATTTACTTCTTAGAATGTTATTTCCTGCTAAAGAAATAGCACTCCACTTCTCTTTTTCATGCCTTCTGAATTTTCCTTTTTTCTTTTCTCACTGAAGAAAAAAAAAATACCTGAAAACCCAAAAAAGAACAAAAAATGAAATGGTGTTCTGGGTTAAAACTTATTGTTCTCATTTGAACACCACTGTTATTTCAATTTATTTCAATTAACAGTTTGAAACACAGTCATATAAAGAATTTAAAGTAGTGAAAATGTTCTTCCATGTCTCATTAAATTACATTTATTTATTTGTGTTTTACATTGCTAAATTACTTTTTCTCAGCTCCTAAGGAATTTTACTGGTGTTCTGTTAAAAATGATTTTAAGTGAGTTGAAGAGTTAAGATCACACTTCTGCTATGAAAGCAGAAACAAGCACTCACACACTAAATGTGGGAATTACCAAATGCTTTCATTTCAAATGGGAGTAGCCTTTTCATTCCCACTGCTTTACCCCACATAACCATTACTTGCCTGGGGTCAAACCCACACCCCACTTCATGTCACTCCTCAAATTCAGAAGGGCTCTGTAAAGCTGATTCCCTCCTGCCACACAGAAGAAGGAAGGGCAGCGGGGAGAAGAGAGGATTGCAAGTCTTAGTCCTTGCTCTTGGCAGAAAGTTCAAGCAGTTCATAAAATATGTGAGTAAAGAAGTATATGAATAAGTTCTCAGAAAAAGAGAAACAAGTCTGCCAAACCTGGCTATTCTTAACTTATTCATAGCCAATGGACCACAGGGACTTTTGACCCAGCACAGTGTCTCTCTTGGGGCCTCCTTGAAGAATTTCACCTGCAACTTCAGTAGACACAATGTATTGAAGCGCTGGAAAGTCAGAATTCAGTTTTTACTGGTGATGAAGACAGTGTGGAAACTGTGTGTTGAAACTGCAAAGTTAGACAGACTGTTCAAGATTCATTTTTGTTCATGTTGATACCACTCTCCTGTGCCACACGGAGCCTTTCTCTATTCAGGTTGTAGCTTAGACCACCATAAAGAAGAGACAACCACACATCTAGCATTGGTTATTTTCTGAAAGTTTAAATCTGCCACCATATTTCAATTATATCTTCTTCACATACAGGAGACAGGTATCTATAAAAGTGCTCTTCCAGAAGCACGCTCTGGAGTTTGCAGAAGTGAAAGAGAAGTCCTCCTTTGACTTCAGGTCCCAAAGGTAGAAACATAATTGAAGGCAGCAGTTGCTGCAGAAGCTGTCTATATGTTGTGCTATTACGGAGATTTTTGAAGCATATGGGATGAATTTATTTTTATGAAAACTCACTGTATCAGAAGCCCTGATAAATATGGCACAGCTAGAGCAGGATTGAATGTTCCTAGCAAATGCCTGAATTTTTTTTTTTTGAACTTGCAGGATGAAAAGATCTTCTGTGCCTGGGAAGTTGTGTGGGTGGCAGGACAGAACCAGATGTTTTGCCAAACTCTCATTGATGTTTTTCCTCTATATTTTTATTAAAATGGGAGCTGAAACAGCACACAGTCTGAAAGTTTGGATGTGGAGCTTCAATGGTTTTATGGATAGGTTGAGCAACATTTCTCTGGCGTATTATATTGTGAAGGTATGGAACGCTTTAATTAATTAAAGCCAGTGGATTCTGTCAGGATCTCTGATGTTTTAGAAGAAAACAACTTAATAGCACTCTTGGAGCTTACTTTTCTCTTATCTTGTAAATATTACTACCCAGAGATGAAAAAATTTTAAAAAAAAAATTAAAATGAGATTTTTATATGTGAGGATTTATTCCTTCTCTGTCTTTCAAAGACACTTTTTGAGAATTTGTTCTGACTCCTAAAACTCCTCCTCCGTGATCATCCTGAAAGAATTATTCTATATTCCACTGAGATCCATACATAACAGTGTACAAGATGTTAGAAATGTATCCTCTTCATTTTGCTAGTTAGCTGTTAACAGCTTGTGCTGGTTTTGGTTGGGAGAGATATAATTTTCTTCACAGTAGCTTGTATGGGGCTATGTTTTGGATTTGGGCTGAAAACAGTGTTGATAACACAGGGATGTTTTCGTTACTGCTGAGCAGTGCTCACACACAGTCAAGGTCTTTTCTGCTCCCCACCCCACCCCACCAGCAAGTAGGCTGTGGGTGCACAAGAAGTTGGGAGGGGCCATAGCTGGGACAGCTGACCCCAACTGACCAATGGGATATTCCATACCATATGACGTCATCCTCAGCTTATAAAGCTGGGGGAAGAAGAAGGAAGGAGGGAACATTCGGAGTGATGGTGTTTGTCATAGAATCATAGAATCATAGAATCATACAGGATGGAAAAGACCTCTAAGATCATCGTGTCCAACCGTCAACCCAACACCCCCATGCCCACTAAACCATGTCCCTAAGGGCCTCATCTACACGTCTTTTAAATACCTCCAGGGATGGTGACTCCACCACTTCCCTGGGCAGCCTGTTCCAAGGCCTTCCAAGGCCTTTGTCTTCCCCAAAGTAACCGTTACGTGTGATGGAGCCCTGCTTTCCTGGAGATGGCTGAACACCTGCCTGCCGATGGGAAGAAGTGAAGGAATTCCTTGTTTTGCTTTGCTTTTAACTTGAATTTTTGGAGTAGGATTTAGCAAAGGTTTATACATTCTTTTTCACAATATTCAACCTACCATCTTAGTCTGCTGTAAGCAAAGGTTTACTGTGATCTAGAGGTTCATCGGCTCTCCTGCTATGTGAATAAGGGTGTCTGAGTGCCATGAATGGTAATGCTGATGAGCACAGTGCAATATGTCTATGGGTAGGAAAATTATTCTCTTTATTTTAGGAATCACTAGGAGAAAGTGTATGGCCTGAATTACATGAGAAGTCAGGTGCTTTATACATGTGGTCTCTCTTAAACATTTGGGGTTAATTATGCATCTTGTGGTTAATTTTGAAAATGCATTGTGATTTCCCTTTTTTTCTGAAAAAGGAAGCAGGTGTATTAAAATGAGACATAGCAAGTTACTTAATCAGAGATGATACTAAGGTAAGAGTGGAATTTTGAATAATTCTTTTTACTTTGGTTACAAAGTTTTAAATTATTAGGTGACCTGAATTTATCTTTTTAGTCTGAATAAAATGTTTAATTTCAGCTAGGGCCTGAAATTAAGTAAGAAACTTACTTAATTCTCCATTTTCAAATTTTATGGAAATGAATTAAAAATAGAAATGCAATTTCTAAGGCAACATAATTTTAACTGACAATTAGAATATTTCACTTAAATATGCATGTCAAAGCAAAATTAAAATAAAAAAGAAAAAATTTTGCTTGAAAAAATTCAACAGAACAGATGTTTATTTCCTAAACATTTTGATCAACTAAAATATGCATTTCTATATTTTTATTTTTTGGTAATAATGTTTTGGACAAAAACAAAAAGTGCCTGCTTTCAGCAATAAAACTTTTGTCTTTTTGTGGACAGATGGCAGATTCCATGTATGCTCTATTCTATATCTCTCTTTTAAATGAATTGGCTTTCATTTTCTTCTCTTGCAGCGTTCAATAAGTAGCGATATTCATCTTAGATTTTTCCTCCTGCTCTGATTAAGGCAGAGGCCCTTAGGAAAGACTGTGGGTGTTGGAGTTCTGAGGGAAACACCTGCAGACTTGGATGAGACATGCAGCCACCTGCAGACAGAGCTGTCACATGCACGGAAGGATTTTTCCTTCTCTTTTTAATCACAGCATCTTTTGCAGTGTCTCTTGCCACGTTGGCTGTCCTTGTCTTTCATGTGCACCTTCCTTTATTTATAAGTTCAGAGATGAAAACACCTGCCTTAGCTGTAGTCCTTGCCATTGTCTTCGATGTGAACAGGAGTTAATCTTTCTCTTTGCACTTCACTTTGTTGCATAGAATAGTCAGATCTTCCATCTTGAAGATGTTAATAGGATCCTAGATAGCTAGAGATTTGTGAAGAGAGGCACTATAATGCTTTATTAGAAAGGATCCAGGACCATGATAAATGACTATAATTCCCACATATGGCATTATTGCACTGAAAATTGTGCACCCAGCTTGGACTAGGTATTCATTCAGTCCCTCCGATTGCAATCAAAGGATACAGCAGGTATACAGGAATACATCCTGATGTCTGTGCAGTTGTATTCAGGAGCACTCAGTATCCAAACTGTTGAAAACTATTTTGAAAATCAGACAAAAAAATCTGCTGAAAAGCAAGACTCAGCAGACACTCTTTATAAAATTCAGAATAACATTTTTAAAACACTTACATAATTAAAATAACTTTCTAAAGGTCCTTAAGATCTATCTGTAGCATAAACCACCCAAATGCTTCCAAAAATGATTTGGCTTCCAAAAAAGCCTATACTAAACAACTCTTTACTAATATAACTTCTGTAAATAAATGGAAAAGATTCACAAAATTGGCAACATCACATGCCCTGGCCTATAGTCATTGTCAGAGTATGCCTAATACAGAGTGGGTGAGAGGTATAACAAAAAGCAGCTGGTTTTTTGTAGCTTTTAAGTGAATTTTATTGGAAATGAGGACTGAAATCTGTACTCAGATGAAGAAGATTTCACTTCCTAAGATTATGTCTTACCCACAAAGCTACAGGTTGGTGAAGCTCTCCAACACCTTCTATTGAAGTGGGACAAATATCTTATGGTCAGAGAGTGAACAAGTGGAAGTTTAACCCTGAAATTCACTGACTTATCAACAAAAGGAGTCCCTGGGTTATGAATTCACTTATTGATTAAACCATCCTCAAAGAAAATACATGACGGGCAGAAAAACTGGAACCCAGATCTCTCTCTTCCTCCTCTGGGGCTCCCACAGCTATTCTGGATAAGATGCATGCACTCAGTCCTCATCACTCTTTCTAAGATAGACCTAGACCTCTTAATTAAGTCCCTGAACACAGAGGGGAGATGCACAGCAACAAAATTCCCAGAGCAGAGGCAGCTGAACAAAGAGAGGTTTATGTCAGTTAGTAGGAACTGTCAGATGTAAACCTGGCAGCTAGCTCAGGCGTAGGCACCTCAGTCAGACTGGGTCACAGCTTGAGAAATGACACCCACATTTGGATATTTAAGCTATTTGACCACAGACAACTGGAGCATTTTTTTTTTTTTTTAATAAGAAAAACTACTGTCTTTAAATACCTTGCTGGACTCTGAGCCTCAATGTAGTTCAATTTGCTTTGGCAGCTGAGTGCATTTTTTTAATTGCCTTTGGCTAACTTCCAGTTCCTTGTCCTACAGGTGGTTTTTTTGAGAGCAATCCCTTCTGAGGAATAAGCAAACCCTTTAGATTTCTAAGGTACAGAAAAGACACCCTAGGTTACTTGCAGAAGCTCAGCAAGTGTCAGAAGTCTTATGCCAAACCTGTTACGGTGGTTCAGCTTTTTTGAAATGTTAAAGGAATAAAAAAAAAAACAAAACACAACACTTCTATGCGGCTTTTTGAGCATCTTGGTCAATCTTACATGGTCAATCTTTTCCCTAATTAGCAGTCTAGCTGGTACTTTTTGCTGAAATAATTTTCTGCTAGACTGAGGCCAATTGGCTCAGAAATGGGGTCCCACCAGAGGCAGGCGGGCAGTAAGTAAGAGGAGTACGATGGCAGGAAGCAAGACTGTTTCTTTTAGATCAGTCATGCTACTGGGAACAAGCCAGATGAATAGAAATGAATTGTGTTTAGGAATGTAGATAAACTTTTCTCTTATTGGAAAATTTATAGTAACCCTATTATTGATTTAAGAAGGAAAAGAATGGCAAAATATTTTATGAAGTGCAACTTTTTTAGCTTGTTCCTAAAGCTGTTTTTAGCTGTTAAGAAAATACAAAGTGAAGTTGTAATCCTATATAAACATGGCTGATGTAAGTTTGGTGAAAATAAGTCATACTAAAAAATACTGAACAATATTATGATGACACACCTGGAAAACAGGACATAAAATTCATAAAACATGGTGCAAGAGTAATGTTTTAAGAAGTATTTTGTCGTATATTTTATTTTCCCTCAGGTGACATTTCTAGAGATGACACTTGTTCTGTTTCTTCCAGGTGAAGTTAAGACAAAGATGGTAAAAAAATTGCTTTAGTTTTAGAAAGAAGGCATGTTAACTCCGCTTCTTTACTTTTGCTTAAGTAAATCTTCTATAATAATTTCAGCAACTAATCAGAAAGGGCCATACCTAATTTCAGCGTGATGTAATGGCCAGTCAAATACTGAGTAGATGTGTTGAGTCTTCCACAGGTCTTTAACAACCAGTGTTCCCAGTTTTCTCCAACTTTAATCTGTCATCATTTAAAACGGTACAAAGGTAAGAGGCTCTGATTCTTCAGTGTTTTATATGTGAGTAAACTACAGTGCCTGGGATCTTTAGAGAGAGACTTAGAGCAAGGAGAGGCTTTGATTTGTTAATTATTAGTCATACACCAAGCAACATTATTGTTTCCCGGAAATTTCAGGCTATGAAGGCCATTGCAACTACTTTTAGTCACAAGAACAATTTCACTCTCTTTTATTCTTTCTTTTTTAATCTTAGTTCCCAGAAAACAGGAAAGGCATAACAGGTAGAAATCGTTGCTGCTCACCAATGCCCACCGTTGCAGAACCATACACATTAGAGCTGGAACTGCAAGATAAGAGGAGGTGGATGCTCTCCGTGAGAAAAATAGCTCTGCCACAGAGCTAAACTTTCCTGAACTGACGTGCATGTCATGAGTATGTATTTATGCATCTGGGAGCATGGCTCTGTTCCCTACAGAAGAATATAAATTGTCAGGTGCGAAAGTCCATGAAATAACCTGTGAGATTAGGCACTTCTTGCAAAGCTCTCCTCGCTTCTCTGGTGCTCACCATACTTCTTCCCACTAGATGGCACCGAGCATCTGCTGCATCCATCTACAAGGGCTGGTTCACCCTCCCTCCCTCCCTCCAGAGGCTGTGTATTAACACAGCTCCATTTTTACACCTAGCAATAAACCCCACAAATTCACCATTCCTAAATGAATGCCAAACCAATTCACTCCGTTTCCCCCATGCCCAGGCTCGTAGCTAAACAGCACGGCCGCAACGAGCAGTGGGGGTGGTGACAAAGCATCCTCCGGGCTTGTCGTTGCCTCTGGAGCTGATCCACAGAGTTCAGTACTTGATTGAGCTGAGCAGGCCCAGAAACAACACAGCTGCATTATCACGCTGCTTAGAATAGTATTTATTTGCTAATTGTTTACCTGGGCGCAACATCTCTCTGCAACTACCTGAAAGGAGGTTGTAGCGAGGCGGGGGTCGGTCTCTTCTCCCAAGTAACAAGCGATAGGACGACAGGAAATGGCCTCAAGTTCCACCAGGGGAGGTTTAGATTGGATATTAGGAAAAATTTCTTCACTAAAAGGGTTATCAAGCATTGGAACAGGCTGCCCAGGGAAGTGGTTGAGTCACCATCCCTTCAGGTATTTAAAAGTTGTGTAGACGTGGCGCTTAGGGACATGGTTTGGTGGTGGACTTGGCAGTGCCAGGTTTACAGTTGGACTTAATGATCTTAAAGGTCTTTTCCAACCTAAATAACTCTATGATCCTACAATCTCATAGAGCTGGTGGCATTGCTGGTTCTGAAGTGAGTGTTAGGGCCCCCAGAGCTCCATAGCTCCCCAATATATCTCAGTGGCAAATCTCAGAGGGCCATTTGACAGTTTTTGCTTGCAGAGAGATGCCCAGAAGATGCACTGAATCTATATATTCTTTTCCAAATCTCAACAGGAACCTACATGACAAGATTTTCAATTACACTTCATTTCTCTCACCTGCAAAAGAAAGTCTTTTGCTCTTTTCACCAATAGCAGTCACTGCAAGCCTGTCCCTGGTTGTCTAAGTGCCATGTAGAAATGGCACAGCTTTGAAGTTGTGCTCCCTAGTTAGGGAGTTTCTGTTTCTCAGAGACTTTGTAAGACTGAGATTGGTCCAGCAGGATTTTTTCCTTCTAAGTCCCCTAAGTGATAAAGGAGTGCTACTGATCCTGACCAAGTGAAGGGAATGGGATTTTTGCCACTGAATATGGACAGATATAATCATTGCTGAGACTGTGGAAAAGGAAAAGAGTTTACAGCAAGGCAGATCTGCACAGATTCTTTCACCTCCTGATTTGCAAATCTGGTACTTGAGAACACAAAGTGTGTGTACTCTGTGTACAAAACATTGAATCATAGAAATCATAGAATCATTTAGGTTGGAAAAGACCTTTAAGATCATCGGGTCCAACCATAAACCTAACGATGCCAAGTCGACCACTAAACCATGTCAGTGTTCACGGTGAGAGGAGTCCTAGGATGGGACTAAAGATGGAGATAAAATATTGTAGATGGAAAAGGAGGTAAAACCATTCTGGGCAAGGGTGGATGTTTCCTCAGCTCAAAGTTTTGTGGCTACAGCTTCTATTTTTTTTCTTTCCCCCAGATAATATGCTATAAAAACACGGCTCCCAGTATTACATTTGCAAAACAGGCTGGAAACTCTTTACTTCAAAATGTGAATGGTCAGCGCTAAAGACAGGTGTCATGTGAGGATCAGTGAATAAAATGCATGAATAACTCCTTTTTCACAGGAAGATGGACTCCATTTTTGGGATTTAGCTTATGGCACTAAGTTTCATTGGTTTGCTTAGAATCCACTTTCATTTCCCTCACAACCCCCCCCAGCTACCACGACTGTAGACTGCTAATTATCACAGAAAATCCTAATTGGAACCAACTTCTGTCAAGAAGAAAACTAGGGTTAATTTTGTACTGGATGAGTCCATTTATTTCACCAAAAAACCCTACTCATTATATCTGCTTGGTCATGTGAATCAATATTTAGGAATTTCCTTCATGCAAAGTATTTAATGAGATTATTTTTATTTCACTAAAAAAAAAAAAAAAAAACAAACCACAAAAATCCCATCAAACAACAACAAAAAAGCCCAAACACAAAACCTGCTTTCACATGCCCCTTTCCCTCATTTTTTCAAGCAAAACATTGTATTCTGTTCCTCCAAGGCTTTAGACTAGTCTGCTCACAACAATAGCTGGGTTCCTTCCAGTAGTGCATTAAGCAACATGACTGTACTGTCACATATTGTTTCTCTTTAATCCTCTACCCCTGGGGGGAAAGTAGCATATGCAATGGAGAGACTCATTTTGCTCCAGTATTCTGTACTAATTGGCTTTTCCTAAACAGTGAAGGCATCATGCCCAGGAATATCACATTGCTGTAGACCAGCTGAGAAGTGACATGAAATACCTGAGGCCAGACCATCGTTTGTCAGGAGGAGACAGAGTCTCCAGGCATTTTCAGTTTTTTGCTTTTATCTCATGATGAAAATTATTATAGTCAAAACCAAGCACAATATTTTGATTACCTTTAAATTGTTCTTTTTCCTTTATGGAATTTTTCTGAATACTCAAAGCCAGATCTGAAGTCCTTTCTGAAATGCAATTTCCATGCAACTGAATTTGTTACACATCACTTCAGTTCTATTATACTTGGCAGATGATCTTTTGCTCACTTTTATCTGTAAATTCCTTGGGAGTTTTATAGACAGTGCTTGAAATGGTAATTCAGACGCTCTGAAATGAAGCTGGTAGGCAAATGTAGAGCTGGAATGTTGTATCACTGTATACAGACCATTTCAACAATAATTCATAGAATAAAAGCACAAAAGTGGGGTGTCAACAAAGTGCTTTTTGAAAAAAGCCAGGGTCTGCCAGACAAACACGATGATTTTGATCCAGTACTGTACTGTGTTGTATTTCTTTCTGCAGTCTGCTCTTTTTAAACATTTCTGAGTTGGTTCCAGTGGTATTATGCCCTGATCTATTACATAGATTTTATCTATTAAATTGATGAAATTTAATTCTCTTTTTCTTTCCCCCATTCCTTGGACTTTTCAATCATCTCATGATGAAGTTTCTGGATTATTTGACTCTGATCTTGGTTTGAAAAGCAAAGATGCTTATTCTTTCTTTCCTCCTATTCAGATCAAAAAACCAAGCCTGCTTATCAACCTGCTCTTTCCAGCCAGGAATAAAATAATTTTTCAGCTCTGTAAGGTGATGGACCTTTTACCCATAATAGCTTGAAGTGTCAGTATAAGAATTTAAGTATCTAATGCCAACAGAGTGGCTCAAGGCTTCTTAGAAATTACAAATTGAATTTGACTTGTCTAGTTCGAGGGTCTGGACAAAACTCTTCCTGCTGAAGGAAAGGAAGCAAAAAATGCAAAAGAATAGGGATATAAAGGCAGCTAGAAGCTTGGAGTGTCTTCAGCAGCAAGGTTGATTTTCCATAGCTCCTTTATAGATAGTGCAGAAAATTGCTCAGTGGTGAATTTGCTGCCCTATGATCTGTTGTCTTAAGTCTTATGCATGTGACTCCCAATTAGAACTAAACCAGAGGTACCAGAAGTACTGAAGGACCAGTTAGTATGGCAAGAACAACAGATATATCTGAAGTTATAAAGATCACTGCTGGGGTTTGTAGTAAAAGCAGATATCCTCCAGCTCTGCGACAACAAAAGTTTCACTGGCAAGTTGGTAAGAGAAACATCAATTTCAATATCAATCTCCACACTGAAAAATGCAAAATAACTGTTCTTCTCTCATGTTTAGTGTGGTTTTCCTATCCTATAAAATTTCCATTACATTAATTTATTGTTTTCATCAAAAAAAAAACCAAACAACAAAACAAAACATTAAAGCCTTTCATTAAATAAAATACTTTTTAAAAACTTGAAAGAAACCTGTAGAATTTATAATATAGGAAGTCTGTCATTTCATACCCTTAAATTTTACCCCTTAAAAAGGTCTTTAGCTATATTAATTACTACAGATTGACCAAAACACATGGTCAAAAGATGTTAGACAACAACTGTGTGACCGGAGTGACCTTTTCACTTTTACAGACTCCTTAAATCCTTTCTTCTCCCTTACACCATGTGAACATCATGTACTCAAGGGAACCTTAGGAAATATGCCCAGAAGCAAACAGACTATTGGCCATGGCAGTAAGTCATCTGGAAGAGGAACTGAGAACCAATTGGATGCTCTTCTCTTTGTGTCTGCCTAAATTCCACATAACTTGGGTGTGCTTATGTTTCCTGCAAAGGCATAATTCATGTTTTTGAAAAAAAAAACAGGGCTGAGGGTCACCAGATTAAACAGAGACATCTACATCTGACTTAGTCACTCCACACTCCCGGTTTTAGTAAATGGAGACCTATTCAACATAGTCAATGGAGACTAGATGTGATTCATTTCATTCTAAAGTAAAAAATAAAAACAGGTCAAATGAGTCACTCCCAGGAGCTCCTATTTCTCTACACAGACTAGAAAGGAGTCTTGGGTGACTAACTCAGATTGAGACAACTACTTTGTAGCTGTTTAATATTGGATGAGGTTGCTCTTGCCCTGAATGGCTGTCAATACCCTCAAGGTAAGTAACCATCCGTACTTAACCATCTTTTTGTGCACTCAGCCACAGCCTTAGACAACAAGTCCCACACCTTCAGCCCTGAAGTCTGCACACTGACACCTGAAGTGTTGGCTCCGGGGAAGGAGAAAATACATCTGGGATTTCCATCCCCAGAAAATTTGATGTCCTGACTTTGTATAGGCTTATGGCAACACCTACAAGCCCAAGTCCTGGACAGGGTTTCTATCACGCTGCATTGGACACAGACAAAATAAAGTCTGCTCTCCAAAGGAGCTAGCTTGAATTACAGAGAGAAAAGTGCTAGAGAGCTTATGAGTGCAACGGCTACAGAATAGAAGCTATACCAGGAATGCTTTTCATTTCCACACCTACAGATGGTCACAGATTAAAATCAGACTGGCGTGGGTCTGTTCGGGACATATAAATTAACCAAAGCTAGCAAATTAAATACATTCACTTGCGTCATTTTTTATAATGTAGAGTTATATTAGATCAGATCAAATAATAGAAGATCTTTGCCTTGAAGAAGTGTTCCTCTGTCATTTCACTTATGTTCCTCCCATGTTCTCCCTTCTTTGCGCAAAAAGACATTTCATTCCTCACAATTATAAATCTAAAAATCTGGGCAAAATTTGTCATAGGATAAAACACCACAGTATTCTGTTAAAGATTCTTAGAATCTTTACATCTGCATTTCAGTATTAATACCTTTCTTTTTGTTAATTTAATAAAATTACACTCCTTACATATTTCATGAAATGTTCAAATTGCTATTAAAAAAAAAAAGTATTCCCTAGGTTACAAGTTTTAGTAAAGTTCTTTTAAATTATCAGTTTATTGAAGTACTTTGTTTCTTCTATAACTGCTTCCCTGAAGTCTCCCATTTTTCATTTGAGGACAAACAAGTTGTCTCCATCCCACACAGATGAAAAACTGATGTTCAAAAAATTTCAGACAAAATGCTTAAATAGTTGAATAGTTACAAAAATGATGAAATATTTCATTTTTTTTCTTATGGCTCAGTTTGACAGGTAGTTTTTGCAGAGCTTGAAGCACCATTGTACCTCATGAAAGCAATAATTTAATACCTCACAGATAAGGGGGATTGGTTTGGTTGGTATAGTCTGGTTGGATTTTGGTAGAAGTTTTTGTCAAAATTCCTCACAATAAAAGTGTTAAATGAAACCAGGTTATTATGAGATAGTTAGTACAGTCCTCACACTGATTAAAAGACAGTTGAAAGATAAGAAGTGGAAAGCAGGAATAAATAATTTTCACAGCTGAGGAGTGTCATCTTTGGATTTCTGCAGAGATCTGTGCTAGGACCTGTATCTCAACACATTTATAAATAACCTAGAAAAATCAATAAATAGCATAGTAACACTTTTTGGTAACGGTACTATAATCTTTACTTGTAGGAAAGATGAAGGCTGACTGGAGAATTACAAGAGCTTATAAGAATCATTGGCACAATAAGGGAAGAAAAAGTTTGTTTCAAACAAATGTAAAGTGATGCACATGGGGAAACTGAACTGCAATAACCTAATTTTTTTGTTAAAAGAAATATACCCTGCATTAATTGTTACAACTCAGGGATGAGATTTGGAGTTTATGATAGCTAGTCCATGTAAGTACCAGTCTAATGTTCAGCAGTGGACAAAAAAAGCATGTTAAGAAGAAGAAAAGAAGAAGAAAAGAAACAGCAAACAGTATTTGGAAAATCCTTAAGTCAGCGTATGCTACAGTGTATGCTATGATGTTCCTGCATCCTGAGCAGGTAGGATTCTCAGTAGATAGGTAGCTGAAATAAGTAGGTAATCCAGAGAAGAAATTAGTGAAGGGAGAGATATCACATGGTATGCAAGAAGGAAAAAATGAGTGACTTAGGGAGGGATAGTAAGATTCTTTTTTGACTGCTCTTCCAGTGAAAGAACTGAGGGCATCAGATGAACTTCATAGGCAGGCAGTCCAAGATGAAAAAAAAGGACGTGGTAATTCACACAATTCATATTTAGGTGTGCTGCACCTTCTTACAAGGTGCTGGGGGTACTAGAAGTCTGCCTTTGTTCAAAGGCAGGTTGGACAGATTAATGGAGGAGAAATGCTACCTCCATCTCTGGAAGTTCCCAAAGCCATACACGGAGGAGTATTCAGCAAAATTATTGCTGTATACTTCTCCTGGGCATACTTTTTCCCTAATACTCTGTTTTTTGGCTGCTTTCAGAAGCAGAGGAGGAAACTGAATCTCTGGCCCAACTGAGTAAGGCTATTCTCACGTTCTTTCTGTGAGCCCCCACCATCTGCTCCTGTACGCACTCTACATCTCACAGGCTAAAAAGAGGCAATGGGGCTTTACAGACTACACTGTGGCAGCCCGGGATGTAATTACAGAAAAATTTTCTTCAGCAACAAAAGCAGATGGCACTGGCACAAGTGAGAGGGCAGCAAACTGTGGCATGGGGACTAGAATGAGCAGCTGGGGTCAGGGGAAGAAAATTTCTTAAACTGGCTTTGCTGCCAAAAACAATGTTTGTGCAATTGACCTCTTCAGTAACAGAGTCTGATGTGCTGAGATAAAATAAAATCCTTTGTATTTTATTGTCATGCTAGCAAATCAAAGCATTTCAACAAACAATATTAATTTGGTAAAAAGATGCTGATTTTGTGGAAATTTCAATTCCTGTTAAAAGTATCTCCTTACCCTTTCTCTCCTTCCAAATACACCAAAAATTTTCAGGTGAAAGTTTCCATCAAGTACTCACCTGCAAGAGTGAGGCAGCTTAAGTGAATGTGGAGAACAGATCCCTGCTTTGCTCTCCTTATACAATCATAGAATCATAGAATCATTAAGGTTGGAAAAGACGTCTAAGATCATCAAGTCCAACCATAAACTCAACACCACCATGCCCACTAAACTATGTCCCTACACGTCTTTTAAATACTTCCAGGGATGGTGACTCAACCACTTCCCTGGGCAGCCTGTTCCAAGGCCTGACCACTCTTTCAGTAAAGAAATTTTCCCTAATGTCCAATCTAAACCTCCCTTGGCGCAACTTGAGGCCATTTCTTCTCGTCCTATGACACCCTAAGGGATGAAATCTAAACAAGGGTGGCTGTTCCAGTTTGCTGATGTGTGCTGGGTTGCACAAGCAGTGGAGGAAGACTTCTGCCTCCCAACATCTCCCTCATGTGAAAATAGCGGTATGTCACAGGGTAGTTGGCAGGCGTGGGAAAAAATTGTCAGCTATCAAGGGACAATATTGTCTCCTCTATGATAGACAGCCAAATGAAAACAACCCTTCGGTCACACACAGCCCTTGGGCCAACAATTGAACCATGTGTTTTAACTCATCTACAGAAGTAAAAATATTTTTTTTTTACTAGTGCAAACTTTGCAAGAATTAGCCATATAATCTGTATTATAACTCTCAAATTCCAATTAATTTCCCAAACACAATAAATACCTTTGCATGGGAAATGATTCCTCATAGCAAACTAGCTAGAAAATAAGTAAAGTCCTTCAAACACTGATATGCAAGTAAATGGTAATTAATATCAAGTAATCTCTTGTGAGAACATTCCATCAAGCTAATTTTTTTTCCTACCCTAAATTTGGTTAAAACTTAATAAGAATTAATTCCAGATTTACATTTAGAACTAACTTAGTGTGCAAAAGGGTTTAGAGAAGATCCGCAGCTAATAAAACGTGGCATCAATATAATGAAAAAACTAAGCAAAAGAAAAAACTAAGAAAAAACTAAGCACTTAGATGTTCCTCAGATCTTCAAAGTCACCTCTCCAGAATCACGACAATTTCAGCATGAAAGAGAAAAGCCAATATGATCATACCCAAACAAAAGGCAGAAAAGAAGTTCAGCTTTCTAAGTGGATGAGAAATTAAAATATAATTGCTAGAGGCTGATCTACTGAGGCCAAGGCTGTAAAACTTTATTCCAATGCAAACCTTTTAATAACAGTGGTACTTAATCTGAGAATAGTGCCAAAAAATGAGCAAGTATGGATCATTCCTGAGAGCTGGAGTTCTGGAGTGTTGCAGAATGAGGACGGATATCCCCAAAGCAATATTTTGGTGCCATTTGCAGTTAAAGTGGTGTTTGGAAGACATTTGCTCCTCCACCAGTAGAGTGAGACACAAAGGAAGAGTGAACTTTAAGTACCATTTAGCAGTTCTTCAGTGCTGTAAAGCTGTTGCCTGAGGGAGGGCTGATGTTCAGTGACAGATGGAAGGTCCATCCAGCAGCATTAGCAAGCAGGGAGGTAGATTAAAAGTACAGAGTTCAGGTGACTGGAGGAGTCAGAGGCACTATAACAAAAGTTTTGTCTCTGAATGCAGAATGTTTGTCATATTTAGAAATGCAAAAGCTGGTTTTCATTGCTGGTTTTAAATCAAATACAGAAAATGTTGTCTGAAGTTGTTTTAAATTGTTTTGAATAGTAAAGTACCCTGGGACCTTTGCTGCATGAAAGATAGTACCTCAAAGTGCTTTACTGTTGTAATTTCCATGGAAATTAACATTTACTTGCATGGTTATCACACTTTCCTTGTAAAGTATAACCACCTAAATCCCTTTGAAATACAGTCACTGAGGTATCATCAATCTGGCTCAAGATTTGATCTACATTTCTGCTCGAGTTTGCTGAATACTTTTGTTTTTCCTCCTGGTGTTGAGCTATACAAGTTAATACTGAACTGAACTTTAAAATTCAGCAGCCATGTCCTCCTGTTTGCTTATTTTTTTTCCATTTCTTCTATTCAGATTCTTGCCTATCCCTCCTTCTGTGTCCACTGCAGGCACTTAATGTTTGTATGCTGGTTACAGCACCAGCTGAAACCCACAGAATGCAAATCCATAAGGAATTTCATCCATGCTCCACACCTGGACAAACCCCAGGACAGTGGCATATCTCCACTACAGTCTTTGCAGCATTGAAGATATTTGTAACAAATTTGTGTGAATCGGGGGTTCCCAGGAGCCAGAGCTCAGCAACCACCTTCCTCACTGGTGCAGTTTCACAGAGACAGCCATCATTGAGATGGCTCATCTTTGAGACAGCCATCATTGCCCAATTGACATCATAGTGTCTTAAATTTGCTGTTCACCAAACCTTGACAGAATTCTGCTATTCCAACCTGCTCATCACTCACAGCCTCCTGCCAGTCTCTCACCATGCTGCAGCAATGTCCAGGTGCTCCACCAAGCTGCCTATGGACATTATGCTATAGTGTTGAGTCTTGCTGCCTTTATTTTCTAGAGTATTCTTGATATCTTTTACCAAAACATATTTCTGTGGCTGTGATAGGATAACCACAGGCTTCTGGATGCCTGTTGCCACAGAACAAAACTCAGAACCTCCTCAGACAAGCAGGGAGCTCACGGCTGTGATTCTGAATTTTGATCTTACTAGCAAAAGGTAAGAAATCTGACTTGTGGTGCATGCCAGACTCCTGGAAAGCTTCTCCACAACACAGTCTTTTTACGATGTCAGTAAGAAAAGGATTAGTCGATCTCACAATAGCAAGAGGAATGTGGACAAACAAAATACCAAGGAAGCCCCCTCCAGAGTGACCTAATTCAAATGGTTAGTGCTGGCATTCATCTCAAGTTGCGCCAGGGGAGGTTTAGATTGGATATAAGGAAAAATTTCTTCACTGAAGGGTTGTCAAGCGCTGCCCAGGGAAGTAGTTGAGTCACCCACCCCCTGGAGATATTTAAAAGACGTCTAGATGTGGCACTTAGGGACATGGTTTAGTGGTGGACTTGGCAGTGTTAGGTTTACGGTTGGACTCGATGATCTTAAAGGCTTTTCCAACCTAAACAATTCTATGATTCTACGATTCTATGATCTAAGTGCAAGAACAAGTACATTGAACATCTAGTCCTTACACAAAGAGACTCCCACTAAATTGCTTCAGTCCTTCCTTCACTGTGCTGCACCACGGGCATGTGCAGACATACCCTGTGTGGCCCTCTCAGCATACTGACTGTTACAATTCTAATAAAATGCTTGTGTAAAATTATGCTTTAAATTACACGACTTCTAAAATCTATCACATGACATTAGCTACTGAAGATGCAGGAAATGCGCAAAAGAAGGTATATATTGGGTATGTGACTCAACAAGCATTTTACAAGGGAAAGGAAGGGACCACATCTCTCATATGATGGATGATCTTTTGCTCCAGTGTCCGGTCACTGGGGACAGTGGGAGATATTTCAAGAGGCAAAGAGGAAGGGAAAGAAAGAAGCTGTTAAATGTGTCTGGAGCAACTTGGAACATCAAACTAATGGTAAATGGTCCAGACTCGTAAGTTAGCTAAGTGACTGTTCAGAGTTCAGTGACTACCTTATACTTAATAACAGAGCCATTGCTGTTAGTATAAGTTAAACCCTGAAGCTCACTTATATCTTTCTATAACTGCTTGCATTTTTGTAAATCTGTATTATTGCTAGATGGAGGTGGCTTTCTTTTTTTATCTTACCAGTTACAAAATCAACCTCCAATTCCAGTGGGAACGCTATATTTTGTACGCCTAGGATTACAGTCTAAATGACTTGGCCTTTACAAAAGTCAAGGCAGCTCAAGAGCCCGGTGATAAATCAGCAACAAAAAATACAACTCAAAACTTCAAGGAACTCATACAACTGAGTTCCTGGTTATTAACTTTTTTGTATTGCTTATACTGTCTCCATCCAGAGCTTTCCTTCTAAAAATCACTGTTTTAAGGACATCCACACTTAGTCACCCTATGCTTCCCTCTAAAGAGTAAACACCTAATGATGATCCTTATGGAATGGCATGTTACTTCAAAGTATTGTTTTGTTTTTTTTTTTTTTTTTACACACAGCAATAATCAACTTCACTGAGGATGAGAATTAATTTTGGGATTCATTCACTTAACTACTACTTATCTGTCTGTGAAGGTGATACACCTGCTTTATAGGGGACATCTTATTTGGATGCAGATGCTTTGGTACTGAAGATAAGTAACGGTGAAATAGTACGATAGTAACATTGGACAAGATAATATTAAACAGCAGTAGCAGTAGCCTTGTAGAGAGACTAGAGCACAGAGCTATGACTTAGCAACTCCAAAGTCTTTACATTGTTAGGCCAGTGACATCTGAGACTTTGGACAATTCACATCACCCTGGTATGCCTCAGTTTTCTTACCTGTTAACTGGGTGGTAATAATAAAAAAGACATAATAAATTGAGATGTGTTACAAAGTGCTAATGAGGAGACAGATATCATCATTAGTGGCCCAGAAAAATAAATGGATAAGAATCCTGTGTCTTAATGACTGTTATTCTATACAGTGAAAGTCAAAATTCTCTGACAAGAGACATTATAAGTGGCCTTACCTAAAGCTGCTTTATCCATCTATCAAAGCATCAAAGAGAGGAGAGAAAATGATGGTTAAATTTCCTCTTATTTTCTCTAGTGTTCTACGTTAAGTTAGTGCTAATGTCAATTAGGTATATTCAGCAGATTTGACATTTTGTGCTTGACAAATTGACGAAGGTTTGGTAATGCAGTACAGCTTGCCTTATCAAAACTCTTTTTTTCTTTTTTTTGAAAGACTTTTAATTACTACGCATCCTAGCCAACATGGGTTTTACTTTTGATTAAAGTAGTCATTGAGATCTTGACAATGCTTGACACACTCCATCTGAATTTAATTAACTTTTTCTTTCCTTTTTTATTAGCTGCTGTAAAGTAGGAGAGAATGGAGAAGAAAGAAATTTCAGTTTTATACATAGTAACAGATGCTCTTGGTAGCACAGCAAAATTCTGACTTTATTAACTCAATGAGAATATTCTAATTAATCAACACTTAGTACTGAAGTCAGAATATTTCTTCTGGAGCTGGTGGTATAAATTCTGAATCAATGTAATGATTCCACACCTGGCAAAAGGAGAGCATTAAGAAGCCACAAGTTAATGGATTTCTGTTGGATTTTTACAAATGGTGAAGTTGCTGTTCAATAACAATGACATCCCAATACCTCTGCCTTTCAGAAAAGAAAAAAGTCTTCCCTGTAGAAAATAATAGCCAGCAGAGAAATGGAGAATAATGCATATAACAATCCCTCAATAAATTCTACATCGCATCTGCTTAATTTAAAGCTAAAAAGATTATTTTTATGTTAGAAGATTACATTATGCTATTTGGTGTTGCAAATATCTTAACAAATGTGGATTTCATGATCAGGGATTCAGGAAACTTGTTATCTCCATTTGCATCTGCTGGTAGGGTAAGTTAGAGTATCAATAAAGTCATGGTCCCATAGTATGGCAGACCTCCAGGGTTTCATCACACCAACTGACTATCAATGCTGGATCCACCCTAGCATAAATTTAAATCACCACCTTTGTCCTCTTTCCTCATCAGTCAGAGATTCTAGAAATGAAATGTAGCTGAAAATTCTGAAGAAGAGTCATAAACAGAAGTAGAACAGAATTTGTTACTTCTAGTAGTCTGTTATGTTTCAGGTTAATATCATAGAATAATTCATGTTGGAGGGACCTTAGTAGGCTTCTATTCCAACTTTCTGCTCAAGGCAGGGTCCTCCTGAATTCAGACCAGGTTGCTGTGGGCTTTCTCCAGTTCAGTCTCCTCCTGGGTGAAAGATTTCACAGTCTCCCTGGGCAACCTATTCTAATGCTTGACTGTCCTCATGCTGAGAAATATTCCTTTATGTTAATTTTAACCACCCCTGTTTCAGTTTATGATCCTTATTTTTTGTCCTCCTGCCATGAACTTCATTGAAGAGGCTCTATCTACTCAGAAACCTCCTTGCAGGTATGGGAAGGATGTTGTCGGGTCCCCCTAAAGCCGTCTCTGTTCCTGGCTGAATAAGCTCAGTTCCCTCAGCTTCTCCTCCCAGGGCTCATGCTCTGGCCCCAAATATTTTGTTGGTCCTTGCCAGGCTCACTGCAGTTTATCAATGTCTTTCTTGTATTGAAGTGTCCAAAACTGGGTCACCTTACATAAAGAAAAAGGAATATCTGTATCTCTATATAAGGCAAGACAATTTAAACTACAATCTTAGCTATCTTTCTAAAACTTAGCACTTTGAGGACTTTTAGCAATATATGATGAATGAAAATATTTTTAACATGAATTTGTTTAATTTTGGTGTAGCAACTGTTCTCTGATTAAAGTCAGCAAGTTTCATATTACCCAGGAATTAAATTTCACACAATTAAAATCTATACCAAAGCCACAGTATATCAACTTTCATAGCAAAAGCCCACTAAGGTATCTCTGGATATATTAGCGAACCCTATGCGTATGTTACATGATTACTTATTGTTATAAAGATACATGGAAACAATTCCTTTTTAAATCTTCCATTCATATGAAAGGTGAAACCTTGCTTCCTACCAACATCTGTGGGAGATTTTCCATGAACTTCAACAGGAGTCATAATTCATCCAGACTGTACAAACAGTGCCTCTGTCTGAATATGAACCCAAGCATCAAACTATAAATAATAAATGTGGAATTTGAATTGAAAACTAGGCAAATGTTTTACAAAATGTGATGCCTGGATTAATTCCTAGACACTGTATCAAACACACAGCTCAGGGTGACTTAAACAGCCATGAGTTACTTTAGGAGATTCTTTATTTCTGTAGGAGGTGCTGTGGGTCACGCCCTGAATTCAGCCATCCCAGCCGCATCCTCCTGTTCCACGTGTTTTCTAACATCAGCCGTAGCACCTCTCCTGCAAGAAAAAAGCAAGAGTTATATGATTAACACTGCTGATAGTTGCTTCTGATTTACACTTTTCTTTCTCTTCCTAATTACTGAACACTATTCAAAATGCTGAGAGCAAAGGCATTGGGTTAAGCCTCTGCAAATGAAAATCAGACAGCAGACTTGTTAGAGACATGAAAATTTTGCAAAATCACACTAAAGTGAAATGAGACTGCTAGAACAAGTTGATAGAAACAGAAAGCTGAAGTTTTAGTGGAAGGGACAAAACCAGCTATTCCCAGTTCTCGTGTCCATTGTCTATTCCAGTTCATGAAGACATATAGATGCTTTCGTTCAACACTGTCTTATGTGTTGAATTTTCAAGCATCAACTACCAAGATTTATTATTATTATTATTTCAGATTATCAGAAGACAAAGCAGAAATCTGATTTTCTCTGGCTATTCAGTGCTGCTTAGACAAGACTTCCCCAGCTTTGATCCCAGGCTCTGTTTTTCCCTGTTCATATCTCTGCACTGAATTTTGGATCCTCACATGTCAGGTGGGTGCCTATTGGATTTCATTCTTCCCCTTTTCCTCTTTCTTCATTTTTCCAGTCTGGATTTTTTCTCAAGGGGTCATGTCAAAGATGACAGTTGTTCACCCAGGAGCAGGTCTCCTATTGGTACTTGGCCATCCTTGAAATCAGTGTATCTGAGTGAAAACACAACATTGGCAGTGCAGTGGTGTCAGCAGAAGGCACAGTGTTAGTGCTGAAAAAAGTTGTGGTTTCATTCTTGAAACAACACAGTAAAAAGAAAGCTCAATGAAAGCTTTCTAGCTAACTCTAGACTTCCTAAGGGGACCCATGTGAACCTCCCAAATAACACGGGCCACAGAGCTGCACGAAGTTCTCTTTGCCATAGAAGCCATGACAAAGCACTTGGCTCTGCAGCTCCCTGGTGCTTTAAGACTCACCCTGCCTTATCCAGGCAGAGGAGAATTGTTCATCATTTCATACCACTGCTGGGCTATAGTTCAAAGGCAAAGCTCAGCCTCAAACTTACACAGAGCCACTCTCCCACGTGCATCTATAGTTTTTCCGATATACAAAGAGAATCGTCTCTTGCTAGTCAGACATACCTTTAACAGCAGCTGAACAACAAAAGAAAGAAGCTGCATCTTGTTTGATAATCTAGTGCATGCATCCCGGTTGTTCCTGGCTGCCTCCCAGAAGCACCATAAAATGTCTTTCCTGTAGGAGCAAGATATCTTCTTCCATTTAAAGGCGCAGAATGCGAGAAGTTGTAACCGGTAAGTGTGATATACTTTTTGCAAGCATGATGGAGTAGAGACATCAGGGTAATGGGTAATAATGAAAAGCAAAATCAGCAAGCAAGTCTCTATAGTCACATAGACTAAACTGACTGTGTGACATTTCAATTTTGAGTGAATGCCATAAACCGTAGAAAATACAGGTTTAATGAATATGTCTACATAAAAGCATAAACAAGACAAACCTTTTCAGTGCAGTGTTTATATTTACAGCGCATAAGTTAGAAATTAAATTTACTCTGAGATGTGCTTCTGATACAAATGACTTTTCTTTAGAGAAATATTATCCGTAATCATCAGATCACTGAGAGCAAAAAGGATCCATTAGTGATGTTGGGGATGATGAACTGAAGTACTGTTTAGTGGGTTTTAATTATGCTAAAAGATGAAAGTGCTTGGGGAAGGGTGTAAGTCATACCTAGAGGAAGGAAAATAAACTGACTTTATTTAAGCAAGTAGACATGTTTATTTCAAACAATTTTGAGCTGATTGCTTAATACATTAATATGTTTTCAGGAGCTGATTTATTCCGGTACTCTGCAGTTATATTGTTTAATATCACCAGTCAAAACATTGAAAAAGTATGAGTTTTGGCTATAAAGATTTTAAATTATGAGATTAAAAAATATTTTTCATCTTTTTGCTCCAAAGATATACAAAATTCTCTCTGCAATCAGAATATTTTAAAAAGCAAGATTCTTCAAGCGCTTACAAGCTCAGACTTTAAAAAGGGTACCAGGAGTGAAATACTGACTTTACTGAAGTCAACAGAAAATATACTGTTGATTTCAAGAGGACAGGATTTCAATATAGTGAAATTTGTAATAAAATTGTAACATGTGGCACCTCTGCCGTCTGTAAATTAACAGCATCTCTCTGGAAATACATTGTAACCAGGAGTTTCATTTAAAACTGCTTAGGACGGTGGGAATTTACAAAGAGTCTGGGCCTGGTTTCATTACCCTGTACTCCTTTAAACCGGTAGTAATTTTATTAAAATAACTTAGCACTTCAGTGCCAGAGGGAATGGACTCACGTTCCTTGCCAGGCTACGGTGAATCAGTATATTCCTCCAGTCCTCTGACCGAAGTGGAGACACAACTGCTGTGTGTCACAGCGACAGTAATGTCCCTTGATCATCTTAGTCACAAAACAACATCAAGGTACTGTTAGGAGGGAGAAGAAAGGTGATATACGTCCTGTGGCTGCTTCAAAATGTTTGCTTCACTCCCCAAGACAGAGAGCGCATGTGCTCATGCAGACACACAAGGGCACACACACCCCCCAAGTTCAACTTCGACATATAACGGCTATCTTAAAATGCCAGGCTAGTGCTCCAAATGGGAAGATACATTTCTTTAAGTTTATGGTGGGATGCAGTGACACAGACAAAACAGCAACACTGTCTTATTGTCTCCCACTTGAAAGCACCTGGGGACCTCCAGGTCTTTATCAAAAGCAGAATGACAATTTACATAACCTTTACTCCAGACCACAAAATCTATTATATTTACTGATACCTTCCCAAATAAAATGTCTTTTTCTGTTGTTATCGTTACATGAGCTTTTTGTGGATAGGAATGTGCAATTCCCTGTTGACATCAGCACTGTGTCTGGAGAACAAGCATTTCATTGCTACTTTCTACATTGGCTGATGCTGCAGCCATGAGCTTTCTCCTTCTGAGATGTCTCACAGTGCTTACATGAAGCAGATATGGCAATAACAGTCAGATATGGCAATAACAAAGGGACCTGTAGCTGCTATTTGGCTGATAAACACTATAATATGCTTTGGAGTTCTTATGTTGGGCATTAAGGTATCTGACTATAATTTTTGCTTCCTGTGACTATTTCATGCTTTAGACTCTGTTAAACCAACTCCTCACCTGTTCACAGCCCTGTACCACCACCCTGATCAATCGTCTTCTGTGTTTCAGGGGCCTGAACTCCCTCAGAAATGGAAATTACAGAGCAACGCTGTACATGAACCATGACTTAGACAAAACCATTCTCTTTGCTTGCAGAACATAGAAGATCATCCCGCTCCATTACTTTTATCCATGTACCTTGATAATAGACAACCGGGAACTTGCACTTGTTTTGTTAGGTTAGCAGTTGCTAGCATTAATATGCTGCGTTACCTGTTTGGTTCAGCCCATCTCTAAAGCCTCCGTTCAAATATTTTAGTGCATTGCCCCAATATGCTTCTAATACATTAATAGGTATTTTATTGAGGGCTGTGTAAGCAAAAGATTCTTGCTAGGCCATTCATACTAATGTATGCCTAAATATCATCAAGTAATATAAAGAATAAAAATCTGGTGTTTCAGAGATCTGTGACATAGAGTATCCACCCCTGGGCTGAAGAGTCATCACAGCTCTAATAAGACAATTTTCTAATTGAACATTAGGCATCATTTACCAGTCATCCACTAACTGAATCTCATTTAAGGCTTTTCAATTTGGCAAAAAACATATGTTTTCCACAGAAAAAGCTCACCCTGTTTTCCACCTACCTTTCAGCTTAACACCTCAGTAGGCTTTGTTGTCTGTAACATTGAATTTCTGATTACGGATAAGATGTTTACAACACAGATGATAGTTATGAGAAGTGCATCTCAGAGCAAATTTAATTTGTTTCCACTGTGCTGTAAAAAAAAGTCAAGTATAAACCCAATCTTGTTTATGGTTTTAGAAAGTCATATTCATTAAATCCATATGCTTGGCATTTCTTGTAATTTGCTCCATAAAAAATAAAAATGTTATTTTTGTTTAAGCCTATTTGACTGCAGGGATTTGCCTCCCAGTTGTTGCTCTTCATTACAAAGAGTTACCCAGGACAGCTCCTAATATTCAGAGCTGTGCCCTGTTCAAATCCCTGCTGGATGTAAGAAAAAGGTATTTAGCTGGAATAATACCGGGATGGTAGAAGGGATGGGGAACGTATCTTGTTTAATAGGACTGACGTACATGGTTTAATATTAAGACCTAATCTAATCCTGCTAATGGAAAAATTTAATATTCTGATAGGATCACTTAGTGAAATAGAATATTATAGCCTGTGTTAAGAAGGAGGGAAAAAAAGAACCTAATTTGCACATGCTTGTTAGCTCAGTATGTATTTTTCATTAGCAATCATATGATTCTAATCCTTAACCCAATACCAGTGTTTTCTTTTATTTGGTGGTTTCAGATAAAGTTCCAGTAAAGCTTTTTGTAAAATAAAGTCATATTTCACCTCAACATGGTAAATTAAATGTGGTATTAATTTCTTCCTGATGGTTTTGCTGGTTAAGGTGGTGCTGCAGTCTCTTATATTCAGCTGTGCTGTGGGGATCAAACATACCTGCCACGTCTCAGCGTGGTGGGTTAAAAGTTTTTGGATCCTAGACTGCATTTATGTCAGGTTAGTCCTGCTATGGACACTACCCTGACTGCCTCCTGATAGCCCTAAAGGAGCTGATAAGTCCTTGATGCAGAGAAATACAAAGAAATAAAGGCTGACTGTTGAAGTGTTGAGAATAAACATCCAGGAGCTGAGGGGGATTAGAAATGAATGGGGGTTTTGCTGCCTTTCACTGAGTCACACAAACACACAGAGAAAAGATAATAGTCACATCTTCAGTGAATCCCAGCCACGCTCGAGGCCATACCTCTTCATTTCTGTAGGTCACAGCTAGTGAGGGTTGTGGATATGTCTGTACAGCGGGAGCCAGCAGTTCTTCTCATTTTCCAAGTTCAGAGACACCTCTCAGGTATGGTCCACCTTAATTTGGGGATGAGACCAGGGAAAGCACAGTGCTCCTGACCTTCCTGCTAAAATGAAAGGCAAATTCAGCTTAGTATGGGCATAGGTAAATTCAACCTATGGTCAACACAAAAGGGAAGTTAAAATCCCAAGGATTTCAGATGGCTGTGGGACAACCTTCTTCTGCAAAAATGCTCAGAACAACTGCAGACCTTTAAGTGCTTATGAAATTGAGGTAAAGATACAAAAGCTCTAACCAATTACCAAACCTCAGTTTGTGGCCAAAGAAACACCCTTAAATTAACACCTTTACTGTGCTCTAAATTGTTGTGTGCACAACAATAATTAGGTCCAAACACGAAATCATCCTCAAGTCTATACCTCCTGACCATCTAATACTGCAATCCCATAATTTAAATTCAGTAGCAGTCTAGACAATATGGGAAGATCTCTTTGTATTTCTGTTAGTTTTTTTTCCAGGCAGTTCCACCAGATAATACTGAGATATTCAGGTCTGAAGCTCAGGAAATCAGCCAACAACCATCTCAGTGTCCTTTAATCCTGGCAGCCAGTGCTTCCATGGTTCTTTTCCCTTCCTGTATTGCAACACAGAGACAAACTTGTAAGGTCCCCCAGGGTACTGCAGACTGCATAATAGATGGTCATATTCATGCTTGGGGAAATCTGTGATACACTCGAATGCCATAAATGGTAGCTAAAAAGCAATACAAGTGAATGATTTCAGTGGTTTAAGAGATATGGTACACGTAGAAACTGTGAGAGCCATTCGGTGGAAGCATGCGTGTTGACAGCGCTGGTGATTTTTAGCTGATAGAGATCTCACAGGCAGGTGCAGGATACAGCTACCGCATATTCTTCTGTTCATGGTTAGTTGTGTACTGGGGCATGCACCGTTTGTGCGTAGCACACAATAAGAATTTACCTTCGGTTAAAGTTTTTGTGGGAATGGACCCACTACTACCAAAGTAAAAATTGCCCATGAGCACAGCCTTAATGCATTGAGATGGGAGCTTCCATTATCTGTTCCCCACCTAATGGGACATGGTTACTTCCTTGTGTGGATCTTGAGAAAGGAATTTTTTTATATTTCTTCTCTTTAAAGATGCTGTAATTTTAGTGAATGCCACTGGATCTAAGAATTACTGGACAGAAGCAATTACCATCTGTCAGCATAACATGAAAAAAACCAGCATAGAATGATCACTTTAGTGTTTTTCAGATATGTCCAAATGTTCTGATTAATTTATGTTAAAAAACCCAAACTTACTGAATATTAAGTCTCATAGTAAATTCCCAAGTGTTTTCTTTTCCAGATGACAGATCATGAAAATTCTATTATCCTACTTTAAGTATACAGATGAATGAATATTTCCTACCAAAATGCCATGAAATTCAGTTTTCAAAGGCCTTGTATCCCATTTCCCTCCTATCCTAATATATCTTGATCAAGTCTTTCACATATACAGCTATTTTGAAAGTTCTAAGCCATACATATTCATAGAGTAGTTATTACAGATACAGTAATTGCTGCTTTACATGCTCCACAAAGTTTTATAAAATATTAATTGCCTATTATTCCTATTGCAGGTGGAAACACTGGAAAGATGGCTCCCTCCTGCAATATAATAAACTCATTTTCAAGTAATTTTATTGTACTCTGAAACGGAGATGTGCACTGAAACTTGGCATAGTCTCAAGATACACGATGCCATTCTAGATTTCTGTTGCCTTGGAGTTTAGGTTTTGACAACTTTAAAGATAAGATTCTTGTAACAGTGAAGTTTCACTCCTTAGGTGTGTCTAGACTGTGAGATGAGTGCATGACATCAGATTCCTCAGGGCTGGTATACAGATTTTCCAGATAAGAGACCATGATCATATGCATGCATTTTCTTTTCATGGTAACAAATAAAAGAACTCATAGTACGTTCACGATCTTCTTCTGACATGTAACTAAGACGTGTCCAGGATTGGGTTCACTCTTAAAACTGTATGGAGGAAGACCGTCGGAGAACCCCTGTACTAAGGGACTCCATCCCTACGGACTATACGCAGCAGTGGTTATCAGACATGTGGGAGAAGACAGGGCCCATTCTGAAAGAGCCTGGAAGACAAGTTAGTAGAAAAGGAAAGAAGTGGTTGTGTCCCTGCTTGGTGGTTGGTACAAGGACTTGAAAGAATAGCGGGGAGGGTGAGGACTCTGGAAGGATACACTGGGGTTATAGACTAATTAGGTGCTTGATTTATTTTGAACTGCTTTAGTTTGGGTTTTGATGAGAAGTAATTTAATCTATGAAAAAAATGTGCCTACCTAACTCATTTCAAGTGCATATGGGCATTCAGTCCCTTGGATTGGAGTTCAGTTATTCCAAAGTAAAAATCCCCTGAAATGTGTGTAGTATGGGCATCAGGTCTCCAGGACCAACAATTTCTTTCTGTTGATGCCCTCCTTTCAATCTGCACTACTTTTGAATGTATCACAGCCTTTTGGTACATTCCTTGTGGAGATTCTTAATTATGGAGTTTAATTCTTTCTGGAACAAAAAAGCAGACCAGCGATCTGCTCATGTCTTTAGGTGTCATGTACTGTGGGTTGGACTCATTCATGCAGCTTCTGTCACAAAGGTGTGCAACATCGGTAGTTCAAGCATCTCAGATGAAGATTGCAAAGATCCCAAAAAAGAGAATTCAGAGTTCAGAAATGACAAGCACCCTAAATTTTCAAATGGGTGTTATCTTCTGAAATCATACCCCCATTGAACAGATAACTTACACAGTGTATTTCAGTGAGGTATAGAGGTATAGAGATTTATAATTACCTAGTCTGACTCCTGGAAACAGTACAATCACAGTCAAATAAGGGTTATGTGGGATCCTTCAGAAACCAAACTCTCTCTTTGCTGCAATCACAGAAAATTGCGTTATAGTGTAGTGTGCAATATGCCAGCGGAGATCTTGAGCAGCCCCAAAATAGACAGTCCATTATGTCAGCATTACAAACACGATTCTCAACAACACCAAGAAAGCAATACCAGAAGTAACCTTTTATTCTTAATGTATATTTTATATATTCTCTGAAATGAATTCTATTAAAGCAGAAAGAACCAGACAAAATTCTGACTATAATTCAAATTCATAAAGAAAGGTAAAATATATCCTTATATAATTTATAAGTATGAAAGCACCTTTTGTTTTCTCATTTTTAGTTGTAGGTCTGATATCTGAAATGAAACAAATGTTTAATTCTGCAAAACTTCTGAGAGTAACGTATAAGTAATCAATTGAACCATTATTGATCCACTGGTCAATACTGTTTATGAAAAAACAAATGCTAAAAAACTAGCCAGAAAGGTGTAGTTGCATTTGAGATTTATTAAGAGCTTTTGTGTACTCAGGGTTGCTGGAATCCAGAAAAACATCAGCATCGCTGACCTTTCAGCTATTGCTGCTTTCAGGCATTGCATCCTTGAATCTTGGTGCAGTCCTTGGTGCAGATCTCAGTTGCTATAATCTAGTAGAAGGTGACTTTGTCAGTGCAACAGAGATCAAAATCTGATTAGTACTTTGTACTGGGTTTGAATATAT
Source organism: Calonectris borealis (assembly GCF_964195595.1). Lineage (NCBI taxonomy): Eukaryota > Metazoa > Chordata > Aves > Procellariiformes > Procellariidae > Calonectris > Calonectris borealis. Next base: position 81,643,359 of record NC_134352.1, on the reverse strand, counting down.
TTAGCTTGTAGAGCTATTAAATTTCTTTAGGGAGAAGATCATGCATTTTTCCTGTTAATGTGGAAGCACGCTGCATGTTTGGCAAACAGGGAAATTTATGGATCTTAATTTATTTCTCTTCCACATGCCTGACCAAGGCTATTGGGAAGCCCTTTATACTTACACAAAGTAAACTTGCCTGGGTTTCATTTAGGATTTTTTTGCCTATTCATTCTTCCATTAATTCAGGAAATTTCAATGGGTAGATTGTGCTCAGCAGATAGAAGCTGCCTCAACAAAAGGGTAGATTTTGTGGGGTCTTTTTATAGTCCAAATTTTCCATTACTGTGATCTACCTAATCAGCTGTATTGATCTAGCCCTTTGGTAGAATAGCTGTAGTGTATTAAGTGCTCCAACATGGTCTTAAATGGTATTCAAATTTAAAGCAATTTACAGCACTGATATACTCTTAATGGTAAAGAAATAATTCAACACGATGTTACAAAGGCTTGAAGATTTAGAAGAAAAAAAAGCTTTCCTGAAAATATATTCTGGGAACATCATGTAAATCTTGGACAACATGAGAAATCCTTTCCAAATTCATGCCAAATGAACCTATCAAATTACATGCCACCTATTTGAAAGTTAAATGAGAAGCTTTTCTCACAGGGAATATGCTCATTGATTATCCCTACGAATACAGCTCGCTTCTGTTAGCAAGAAGTCTGTTAATAGGTTTTCTCACTGTCATCGAAATCAAAGTGCGTAAGAGTTAACAAAACTGTGTATATTATGAACTGAAGACATGCACAAAATAGAGGAAGAAGCCTCTGAATACTGTGATGAAACAATTCAAGGAGGGCTCAGAAATTCCCCCAGCGTATATTTCCTTCATAATGACAGTAATCATCCAATTCTGTCTTCCCTGAACACTTTAAATTACATCGTTGCTTATTCAGTCATGAAGACTAAAATGTGGTTTTTTTTAAAAAAAAAGTCCAAACAAGCTTGGGACACTTTTTATAAAGATTTTTTAATTAAGTTTTTTCCAAAGTCTGGGGTTTTTTTTGGGGGGAGAGGGGGTTTTCTGTTTGTTTGTTCGTTTGTTTGGTCAGTTTTTTTGTAAGGGTTTTGGGGTTTTTTTTTTCATTTCTTTGGAATACAAGCTCTGTGAGGTTTTTTGTTTGTTTTTTTTTTTTTTTTCAGGAACAAAATATGAAATCACTTCTACTTTTAAGCTTCTGATATGAAGTTATCTTGTGACAACATAAAACACTGACTTCTCAAATCTTGGTTTAGCAATGTTCTACTTTTAAAAAGTTAGAGAAAACCTCCTTCTCTGTTGGAAACAACGTAAATATTGCTGTCTTTCTAAAGTGAATTTATCGTATTTAGATTCTTATGAAGAAAAGTTTTGTCTCCCTCAGTCAGAGCCTTAATGATTGGTAAAAAGCAACATAGTAGACATTCTAATTTCTGCTTCTTAGAAAATCTGGATTTTAGATTTGATTATAGGTATGGATTTTATTTATTTATTAAAAATAAATTGCAATAAGCATGAATATTGCCCCTTTCTCCCCCCTATAGTGATTCTTTTGGGTCCCCTTTGAGAAAATAACAACTCCAAGAAACAATGCTCAGCCAGCTCACCAGTCCTGAAATATTAATACATAGCTTATACTTCCTTGCTAGCCTCCTTTGCCGGAGAGAAACTTGGGTAACACTCAGGTGATGTTTCTCTTGATCCAAGAACTCTTGCTTTATTTGCAAGAAAGCATATCAGAAGGAGACACACCATTTCCTTTCTGCAGAGATCAGACCAGGAAGGCAATGCCGTTTTGCAGTGTATTAGAAGACCTTTTTCCCTGCTCATGTAGACAAGCACATTATGATCATTCACCACTCCCCTGCCTTCTTAGAAAGGCGTTTCCCCTGCTCTCTGTGAACTTTCTCCAGCTGACCTGCTGAACCTCTCTCCTTTTACTCTACAACAGTTAATGTCCTTTGTGCAATCATTAGTGGTTTCAGATCTTTCCTTTCCTACCTGCTCAAATATCATCCAGCCCTTCCATTTACTTCTTCATTTTATCTTTCTCTCTCTTTCTGATTTTACCTGTACCTAATTGCTATTTAACCCAACAATGCACTCTGGATTCAAAACCAAAGAACAGTTCTTGTACATTTTATCTTGTGCCTCAGGCGTTACTTCTTAATACTGTTCCTATTTTTCCATTCCCACCTGTGGTACAAAAATATGCCCCTGTTTAATGTTTAGCCATTTTAGTATCCCTCCTAATCAATTTGTTCAATTTAGTTTTCCTTTCTTAAATAAAAACAATATAGGATAAAGGGGAGGGTGTTGTTAATAAAAACCACACCCGACAAACGAACATAAAATACCTCCCCATTCACGTACTAATTTTTGTCTTAATATTCCAAAGCGTATAAAGAAAAATAGGTAGGAAATGAATGTATTAGGATTCTGATCATGCATGTTAATCTATTTTCTTAATACTAGATAATTCCCAGATGCTTCTCATAATTACCTATCATCGTTTAGTGGTAGCAGAGGAGAAAGGCTTGCAAATTTTCTTGTATTCACATCCAATTGGAACAAGGTCACTGGCTAGACCCAAGGACAACAGCTGACAGTAAAATCTTTCTTTGTTCCACTTATGTATTTTTAGCAAAAAATAATACTAGCATTTTTGTCTTTGTGAGAAATAACTGAAAAATATGATATTCTATTACTTTAGCCTCCAATAAGATATTTAAAAACCTAGGGTATTGCCTTTATTCTTTTATTTTTTCCCAAAGTCTGAGTGTAGTATTTTCATAGCCTTAATGGCAGATGTAACTCTCTACATCATTAGAGACTTGAACTCTACAAAGTAGGTCAAGTATGCAGGAAGTGAAATATATCAAGACTGAAAATAAAACTAGATAATAAACCGGAGTGTTTTAAAATGCACAAAGGTAACCAGAGTTGCTATGATTCAAAAAAAAAGAAAGGTAAATAACTTAAGGGTTATATCCCTGACCTAGCTTCTGTAACATATTCCATTTTATTCCAGTAAAGAATTAACCACCAAACTTCTAAACCTGAAATAAGTCACAGAAGATTTTTTTTCTGATCATTGTGTATAGTTTTAACTTGACAGTGCTTGAAACAAAGAAGCTATGCAGTTCATTAATTCTTGCAAATGGTCATTCATATGACTTATTAGTATAGACTGGAGGATATATGCTTTTCTTTACATTTGGAGATGTACAAGAATCAGCTTCATCATAATTAATGACAATTATGAAGGTATATATTCTACACTCCCTGTTTTAATGTGGGTGAGAATAACAGCTTATTAATATTAGGACATCAAAGGCAAGCACCATGCAGATTAATGAAGACAGTTAATATGCAAAAAAATGTGGCTGCCTTTTGACCTTAAAACAATACTTTTCTTTAATATATTTAGTACTTTAAATACTTCATATGGTCAGAATTCTGTATAAATCATTAGTTTAAATTCTAATTGGTCTTTATTGTAATCAATGAGATTCTACTCATCTGATTTTTCTTTGGAGAGGAAAATGTTTTGAGGCCAGGAGAGGGAAACGGTGGGGACAGTTCCTGAAGGACCAGATAGATTCAAGGGAACATCAAGGAGAAAACGTGCGGGAAAAATAAGATCCAAAAGTGAGAATGAGTTGTTGATTGTCCATAGGAAAAGGGGGGAGAATAAAAGGAGTGTTGTGATGTGTAGGAAGAAGATATGAAATAATGTGGTATGAAAACTGCAGAATTAGAAAAACTGTTTTGAGGTAAAGTAAATGTTTTGAGAATTACACATTTTATTAAGAAGTAAACTTGACAATGTCTCATTAATCCTTTTTACTGCTCGTGACCGGCCTTCTTCTGAGTTTTCTTTGCCAAGTCAGCTGATGACAGAAGAACTTTCCATGTCTTTACCATTTAGTGTGGTCTCTGTATGTCTGGGTGTGCCATTTCTCTGCAGTTATTCTACAGTTGCACTTATTCTACTATTGTGTCTGATTAACAGCTGCCTTGTGAGACCCATGCCCTTCTTGATGAGAATTTACCACTTCTTTATGTGAATTTTTTGATTGTCTGAGCCACACCTGCTCACTTGAACTTGATAAGCTCATGCCTTCGCTTCCTTCACTGCATTTCTTTTGCATCCTTTATTGAGAGACTTCTGCTAAGGCTGAAGTTCTCAAATCCCTTTTTACACTGCTTATTCATTGGCAAGCCCATTGAGACAAAAGGGACAGCCTGATAACAAGGGACTACCTGCACCCAGACTGAAACATTAGACAGTCTAAAATAAAACGCAAGCCTTTAAGAAGTGATGGTGGGAAGGGAAAGAACAGAGTCATAAGACACCCAGATAAAGAGACAAAACACAGTGGGATAAACCTAATGACCTGCAGAAGTGTGACAAGGTGGAGAGATAAAATGTCTCACTGTCTCTCAGCTTCTTAAGGATATAAAATGCACATCCAAAATAGGCAGGTGGATGCCAACTGAAGAAGAACCTAGGAGATGTGAAAAAATATGCTGTGTCCCTTGTTTTCAATGCCATTGCAAGAATTCAGACCACATCACCTGAATCATCTTGGTGCTTGGAGTATGTGACTACAAGGAATTGAGAGCAGAATGGGTTTAATTTAAAAATAAAATTACCTTTCCGTTCTATAGTGTTGCATTGATCATTGCTACATTGCTGTCACAGTGCTGAAGCTTTATTTCCTATGCTTCCTTCTGCTGTTAATCAAATTATTTCCATATGTTTTGCCAGGTGTACTCTCATAAATGTGTCGTGTTGCACAAAGAAATTTGAGGCAGGTTTGCAGGGTCCACAGCTGATGGCACATCTTGACTTCAAAATTACCTTGGACACAAGGGGAACAAAAAATCAAGGAAAGAGCAAGTGAGTGAAAGAAAAAAGAAAACCTTTTCTTCAGTTGGGAAGAGCAATGACAGGGTCCTCAGATGACCATCATCCTCTGGGTGTCCTCTCCAGGGTGGTAGTTGGTCAGCCCAAACATTTTTCTCACAGTACCTATAGTTTCCATCAGGACCTGCTCATTAGCTGTCCTGCTTAAGGTGCTATTAGCACTAATTGGGCCACACTTGATGAGGGCTAGGTGTTGCATAATGCTTGGTTGTTGAGCTTTGTGCATGTATATTATTCAATGATATTTAATGGGAATGTATATGACATCTATCATGTCATCTAGTAGGCTCTAATATTATAAACTGGAAACTATAAGGAAAAGAGTCAAGAGACCTTAATATTCTGTTGTAAAACTCTACAAGACAAAGCATGAGGAGATAGAAAGAAAAGGGCAACACACACCTAAGTGGAAATCACTTTCATAGCAGTGCTTCAGTGCAAGACAGTGGGGATAATGGCACTTGAGATAACATGCTAAAGGCAGCCTCGGAGTGTGTAGATAAAAGATTAACAGGTTGCAGGATTGCAGACAGAGGGTTAGGGCACCTAAGGCACTGCTCACCAGCATTGTAAATGCTGGGCTGTCTCACATTTGCTTTCATCTGCTAGATGGTTGTGGATTGGCTCTCTGCACTCTGAGCTGCCTTAGGGCTGACAGCATGGTATCTGTACAGTGCTCTGCCTGTTTCCCTGACCCGTACACAGCTACAGAAATATTGCAACACGTTGAGAGGAATCCCTCTCCTGCTCCAAACAGCCGTCTGTGCTGTATGCTGGAAAATATTCCTGATTCAGCCTACCCATCAATGGTAAAGTCTCACCTGGACAGTTTTTTATTCTAACATCATAGCCTTAAAGCTTCAGCAGCACACATTATTGACCCTTTGGGTGCATTTAATATGTTCAGTATCTCTTTACCATCCTTTCCGAAGCTGATGCTCAAATTGCACATCCACTTTGGGTCTAAAGGTCAAGTGAATTGCTCTTTTCCAAAGAGCACAACATTATCTTAAGTTTGCATACTTTTCTGCCATGTTTGTCAGGGCTCTATAAAAAAAAATGTGCCTGCATCTGCTCTTTAGACTTCAGAGGCTTGCAGAAGCTACAGCTGATCTGCCGGACAAGAAATATTTAGAGCCTTATGTTTTCTTTGCACCCTGGAAAGTTCTCAAGTTTCTATTCATATGCTATAGCACTGTGTGCCAAATGTCTCTGGGATTCACAGGTTTCAGAGTCGGTGAATATTTGTATAAAAGGTGATACTCCTTTCACATTTGTGATACTGGCAAGTCCATAATGGACCTTAGAGTATTTGAGAAATCAAAAGATACTAGATATAGTGTGCCTTCTTTCTGACCATTCTCATCACATGCCTGACTTCCATCTTTCTTGTTCTCCTCTTCTACAATAAAATGAAATGTTTAAAGTTTGTGTATTACAGATTTAATTTACATGGGAATAAATGGTATACAGCAGAGGTGGTGCATTCAGCTGTGTCCTTGTGCATATGAATGGACTGCTTCTCTGGTGCCCCATCCTGAGCAGAAACCAAACAAGAAAAGATATCTGCCATCAGTTTGGGCTGTTGCTCCTCTTCAATGCCCTTACCTCAAGGCGATGCAAATTCCTGAATTATATCCTTGAACTAGTTTTTCTACCATTATTTCACCACTGATCTCCTCAGACAAACTTGTAATGAATATATGAATACCTCTTCCTTGCAGGATTTAGTAATTTCTTCTTCCATAGACCCGTTAGGATTAATGGGAATTGGTGTAATATAGTCCAGTAGTCTACACATGAGAGTTCCCCTCCGAACTTCAGCTTGTCCTTGACACGCTATGAAATATTACCTTCTGCATCGTTACAATGCGTGATAGTACTCATACTATTTTCTCCTCTCTCCTCGACCTCCCCACAGAGGATATCATCACAGCTTTCTTATCAATAGTCCTAATTTGCCTACTCAGCTCAGAATATTTTAATGTATGGCCACAATATATGTGGAATGCCTACACTGCATAATGGAGTGACGCAGCGATGCCTGAGCTGGGTTGTTTCCCATAACCCCACATTGTTCTTAGTGACTGCATATTTTTCTTACTGCCTGTGATGTTACTTGTAGGCTAAAATGTGATTTCAGTGTGGTTCCTATTAACCCACCTGTCTTGCTCCTAAAGCTTATGTCTCTCCACTAGTCCTGCATAGAAAGGTTATCTTCTCTTTTTTCCTTTCCCAGGACAAATCATCTTCCCTTAGGATTTGGATCCATTTTTTCCTGGGTTTGATTAATTTCCTTACTGACATGTCCCATAAACCAAACTTAGGGAAAGACCCTTTCATAAGTAATTTTGCCCTTCATTTAGGAGTTTTCAATGTTTTCCAATTACAAGTGCAGGCCAGAGTTCACGATATGTCTTGAAATTCTCATCTCATCTTGTTAATAGGACCCAGACCCCTTTCTCAACAGGCCAATGCATTACTTCTAACAGCGGAGTTTATCTGTTCTCATCTGATTTTTTCCAATGAGGACCGATAAAGCTTTCATTCTTTTCTGTTTCTCCTAAATGGAAATTTAGGTCAGCTCTAAATATAAATTACATTCTTACTTCTGTTTACATGTGCTTTGTTTACTTTAAGAATCCCATTTTCCCTATTATCTTAATCTGGTCTGATGTCTTTGTTTCTATGTACAGCCTTTTTGGCTCATAATCACACTGCCTGCTTTACTAAAAGTCTTGTGTAAACGATTAGTTTTCACCACGTTATGTGTGCCTGCCAATGGGTAGCAACAGGAGATAACTCCATTACGTCTAAATTACATTGCTTCTTTGGTGAGAGAACTATTTTCAGAGAGGCTGCAACCATAGCTAACAATTTTGGTATGCATCTAAGTGACTGGCTCCTTATTGCTGCCTCCAGAAGCTCTTCTTTCCTATACCATGTGTTCCCTCCTAGAGCTGAATGCAGGCTGCTGCCCCAGAGGTTTTACCACTCCCCCAGTCATTCCTTCTGCATTTCCATCGTAAAACAGACTTCAGCTAAATGGGATCTGGTCTCTCCAATGAGGAAGTTTTACAAAAGAAGAAAATGGGAGGATAGATCATGGCTCCCACTTACCATTTATGCTTTTGACATTCCATCTCCCATTCATAATCTTGCTGATTAATTTATCCGGACAGACTGCTGTATCTATGCAGATGTCAGAAGAAGGTCATGTGTGGGTAGAAACTGCCTGCAGGGATAATTCAAGATTAGGGATGTATACGAGACCTTTACGTTGCAGGCTGCCTTTTACAACAGTTTTTTTAAAATACAAAAATCACCTGGGACATGTCTGGTGCCTGGTGCTATAAACTAATGCAAACCATCACTCATTAAAAGGACAAGGTTATGCTAGGACTAAGACATGATCATATCGACAGGGACTATGCCTTATGTCTTTTCACTGACAGATTTGCTACCTTTGAGAGAGTTTTTACCCTAATATAAGAAATGGCCAATTTCAAGAACAGGCATAGTCTCATTTTCACATTTTCATCATAATAAGATTTCATCAGGTTTCTTCCTTCCCCCAATAAGAAAATATCTTTTTTACCTGTATGACAAAAAAAAAACCCAAACAACAACAAAAAACCCCTACTAACAGCTGAAGATGATTGCTTGTTTTCCAGACATTGACCATAGTAAACTGAGCAGTGAAAATTAAACACATTGCAATTGCTGCTAATAACTGAATGGTTTTTCTACTCCCCACATTACTCTTTAAAATGAACAGAAAATGTGATTGTAATGGATATATTCTCGCTCCAATGAGCTAGGTAACAATATCAAACTTAGATTGCCTAATGCAAGTAGTCCCTGGATCTTATAAATGCTGTAAGTTGTTGGAATAATTTCTTCTGTTGAAAAGCTCAGACTTGCTGATACAGACAGACTAACATAGAATTTTAGCAAGTGCATGAAGCTAGGAACACAGGAAATTTTTTGAAAGGTGCTATCTATAAGGTGGGGAAAAAAAGGACAATCAGTCAGAGTTTAATATTTCCTGCTTGTAAGCATGAGCACAGAGTACATAAACATAATTTTCCTTTGTGATTTGAGATGCTTTAGTGTAACAAAAAGATCTGCTTGGGATAGGAACATCTATTAAGGGCCTCCAAGAGTCCCCCAGTCTTGTGCACAGCCATTTGAAGGTGCAATGTCTTGTAACTCTCTGCATATACTACATGCTGTTGATATCCAATCTAAGACATAGACAATGTAGTCAAGAGAGTCTAGAGAGCCATCTAGTTCTTCTTAGAGCAGATACCTGGATCTGTCCAGCTGAATAGCTTCGTGTATCCTACTGATCTAAACTTAGGTATTTTAACCTGTAGCTCAGTCTCATCCTAGGATCCCATCCCTAGGCCTGGCACTGGTCTACCGTGGCAGTCTTTCAGAACAGGGATGTCTGCCCAGAGATATGTGACAACTGCATCAATGGGCATACTTAGATGGACAACACCTGACAGAAGAGAAATTTCAGAGATGATGTCAAGGAACTCAAAAAGCTTAATCTAATATTCATGATAAAAGTCCCCAGTGGCTGGTAAAACCAAACACTACAAAAGCAACCTATCTACTCTTACCAGAGTTCACAAATACCAGCAGTTGAGAAAAAACAGTGAGAGACTTAACATCAAGAATAGATCTTACATGAATCACTATCCCTTTCCTCCGCTACCATCACCTCTACCACTCTGTTTCAACTGTAAAGTCTTAGGAGGTGAACTGTCCATTAACGTGTATTTTCACAGAAACTCTTCCATACCTTCTGGGACCTCTTGTGCCAGTGGACTGGAAACTATGTAGAAAGTGGCATGCATTAGCAAAACTCAGTGATGTTTTTCACACAGATGAAGCTAGTACATAAAAACCAGAGCTAGAAACTCCTGAGTGTAAGGACATAAATGTATTCCTGTGTTTTTCAGACCTGACTCTCCATCACAAACACAGAAGATTTCTCTTAATCATTGTGGAAAAAGAGATGCAAGATCTTATAAATAATATTTACAGGATTTAGTCCCATGTTCACAGACTCTTTCTTTGATGCATTCTGGTGATCTTCTACTGCCTATCACTGTTCACATGCCAGGCTAGTTTTTCTAAAGAATGCTAAGCCTGTATTATGTAGACCACCTTTTTAAGTTATCCTTGTTGTTTTTTGCATTAAAACGGAGCATGCAAATTGGAGAAGAATGAGAATCAGTATCACATAATTGCCAAAGGCTTGAGAAAAAAATTATGCTTAAGTAAGGGTTTGACATATGATCATTAAACTACTTTCGGTGGTGGTGATGCTGCTGGTTTTAAAACAAATTCTGCAGGGAGGCCAAATGAGTTGCATTTTAATGTCATTCAACAGACATCAACTGAAAAGGTTATCTCAATACTGTATTGTGAAATACCTCTCCCAAACCTATGAGAAGTTTTTAGCTCTATCGCTTTTAGGAGTTTTAGACAGAAATAATGTTACTGTGAGGAAGCTGATGGGTCATAACTGTCACCCCTATCCATTTCTCACCCACAGCATTCAATGCGTGGAGTTTTCCTGAGCGATATGCCATAGTATTCTGCATTTGCTATGAGGAACTGTGAGTTAAAAGTAAAGACAGACAGATAATGAGCACAGACGGTAACTTCTTTCCTGTTGAAACTTGTTTCTAATTCAACAGAAAAAGACTTTGGATTCTTCAACATTTTCCCTCCATTTTCCACATCACAGTTGCAGTGTATTTTAATATAAAATTTAGTATTATTTTGAAGCAGTTATTATTTATTTTATATCCTATTATTTTAAACATTTAAAACACTGTGTTAGTTTTCATTTTTCTTCATAATTTACTCTATAAATTTGCAGCGTATTCACAAAACTCTTGATGTTCTGAAATGCTGTCAGTGAGAACAAAACAATGTAGAATTAAAACGTGGGAAGACAATTTTTTATCTGAAATGTAAGAAGTGATTTGGACATTTGCAAGGAACAGGCAGATAGCACAAATCACCTGGAAGAGACTCAAATCCCATCTGAATGCCAGGCAGGATACCTGGAACATCTCAAATATCCTTGTGCATCTATGTTTAACCCAGCAACTCTCATCCTTAAATTACACATACAGTTATTCATGGTATATTGAGAAGACTGTGGGTGTTCACAGATATTTGACAACAGAAAGATGCTGATCCTTCTCGCATATGTACTGTACTGTTATCCCATCAACTCAGTACTTTTTTAGTAACCTAATTTATGCAGCTACCAGGACAAACATCTCATTTTCTGTTTACATAAGTACTTGTAAAAGACTTGGAAGAAAGAAGTAGGAATTCCTATAAATAAATTCCCATTATGCTACATCATTCCCTGTTCCCTTCCAGCCCAACTCCACTACACCTAAAGGCACCTACTATACTGTATTTTAACTGAAATTTTACCAACTAATGCATTTTGCTACTGGTTATTTTTATGGCACTCTGTTTAAGGCCAGAGCTTTATTTGTGGTTCAATAAGTATTCTCAAAGCAAATTTAATCTTACCCAAAAACACAGCAAAGACCTGCTCCCTTTTTATTCAGTATCTGCATTAAGACCACTCCAAATGGCAACACACAGAAGAAGGCAGAATGTGTGTGCCTGTGTTTGTGTGTATGTGTGCGTATCCCATCCAGCCCATCAACTTCCCTACTATGGTTGCAACAGATAACAGTCCAGCTTTCCATCAGTTTAAGTGAAACTAATTGTAGATTGCTGCAGAAAAGTCTTTCCTCTCCTTTCACTCTGCGTTTCCACATGTTGATGTGGAGGTCCTCCTCCTCCATGTGAATGATGTGACTGTGCATGCGGTTAGCCATACCAGTTCCTTGCTTTAACTGAAAATTAATTCACTGAACTCATTTTCTGGTTGCAAATTAATTTGGCTGACAATGTTGCATAGTGGCAAATGCAAACTCAAAGGAAAAAAATAAAGAGGCAAAATATATTTTATGCCCTTAATCAGTAGCTGCAAAGGCAATAAACCATCTTTTCAGTCCTGTCCTCTAATCTTTTCTCAGGCATTACAATCTGTTTCATATTCCCTTTTGTCTTAATTCAGATATTTGGGGAAAAAAAAACCCAAACACATAACAACACAAGACTGCAGTCAGAAAAACAAAGATTAGTAATTTACTCAAACATTTACCCCTTGTCTAGATTTTCTTCAGATTGAAGCGGCTATGTTTTTAAAGACCTCCTCCACATTTTTAAAGACCTACTTTGCAGACACTAAACACTGAAGTCATCCTTCATCTGCTTTTTCTTTTACCCATCAAATGAAGAGCCTAAGGATTATTTTATAGCTCTTCCTGAATTCTGGTTAGCAACTTTATCAGTTTGGTATCTCGGAGTAGTGATAGATGCGGGTGGTTATTTGCTTTATGGATTCTCACTTGATTAATGGGTCTCTCTTCTGCTTAAAAATACATGTCTTCTATAATATGCAAACAAGAAGTCCTGAATGTCCATCTGCATTTGGTTTTCATCAACATCCTCAGCAGTTAGATTTCCCATGACGTAGTCTGTCTGCGTGTGTTTTTATGGAGAGGCACAGAAGGGCCACACCTTCCGTGAGTGGAGGACAAAACCCAGGCAGGAAGCTTTCTCTGCATTTCAGCTAATCTGGAATAAAATACTTTTCTTTGGGACTGTCTGCCAAATGCATACTGATGATAAAATGGAATTTTTAAATAAGATGGAGAGGTGAAGGTAAACAGAGCTTTTAATTGCACATTTCCACGCAGCATTACAAAAGGTTGTTTCATGGATCAATAAAAGCATGTAGGAAACAGCTTGCTGGAACAGACACTGGTGATGTCTGTCTTGCTGGAACAGACACTGGTGATGTCTCACATACCTGCCAGCACAGGGATCGCAACATCTGCTGTGCAGTAGCGTTGCGCTGTGCACTCAAGGCTCCATCTGCAAGCAAACACAAAAAGTTTGCTGAATCTCCTACCTTAGGGTTCAAGATCTCCTTTTGCTCCCAGGCATGGAGTTAGAAGAATATGAAGAGTCCCAGCAGCAGTAAATGACTTTTCCATAAGTGTTGTTTTCATTACACCTTACTGACTGGAATAATAATTAAAAAAAGTTAAAACATGCAGTTTCTTCCAGCCCAGTGCCATAAAAACATCACAAGTTCACAAAGACAATAAAAAATGTAGGAATTGCTTTTTTATATTGGTGTTTAGGGAAATGTGAATAACGTGGGGTTTGTTTTAATTTATAGATCAGGGAACAGAGGAAAATGCACAAATAAACACAGCTAAAGTTAGCAAAGGTTATTAAAAATTTATACCCTGTGACAATGTTTTTAATACTGTAGCCATCTGTGCTTGTCAGCCTAAGAGTTTAGGTATACTTCAGCAGTTTTAAGAAATCGGGTTAATTTTATGTGTTTCAAAACACACAAAAAAAAACCCCAACCAACAAGCCAAAAAAACCAAACCCAGACATTAGAAATTTAGAATTAACATAACTGAAATAATTAATGTAGCTTTCACATGAGATACACGTCAAAAGCATTATCATAATAAAGACTTACAAGCTCTGAAAAGATTGGAGATATCTAGTTAAGATAATTTACATAAATATTCCATTATCTCCGGTCTTCATTAATTCACTTAATGGCAATATTGACATGTGGAAATTCTGACAAAAAACCCTCTGATTAATAAAGTTGTACGTGCAGGCTCTTTTGACATTGTGGGGCATATTTTCTAATAAGAGCTAACACTATCACAGAATATGTAGAAAGTAATTTTTAGATGCATTTGGAGTTAGGTTTTGTAGTGCTTATATACTGTTTTTGCATGTTTTTTCAAAAATAGAAAACCACACAGCAAATTTGTTGTTTGACTTTCCAGAAGTCGACCCTACTAAGCCTCTAAAAGAAACAGAATGTTTTAGGCACTGGGTTGAAGTGCTGTTTAAATATTTAGCTCCTTTCTGCAAGTCCTCCCTTTCCAGTGCCAAGGTAGTCCAGTATATAATTGACCTCTATAAGAACATCCTGAGCCACACTTAAGAGTCCTATCTGCAATTATATTAATAAAGATTCAAAGGGAAAGAGAATAGGTAGGTGGGTCCTTTGCTGTCCAACAGAGATACATCACCTTTGTTTCTGGACAACAGCTTCACTGCAATCCCTCTCCTCCAGGACAGCTATTCTGTTTCTGTGTGCATCCCAGCAGAGCACATCAGAGCTCATCACTTTATTTGTCACAGCTCCTGCTTACAGTAGCATATGAAGGCCTCCCTTTTTCTGAGGTTGTTGCTCTTTTAATATATGCCTGGCCCATGAAGCTCCCTCTCATTTAATTTTGCATTTTGTGAGGCATTCCCAGCAACAAAATCTCAGTGTGGCTTTTTGATTTGAGTGGTTTTGGATCTTTGGATTTACAATGCATCTAATGGCACCAGAAAAGCTAGCAGCAGGCCATTAAATTGTTACTGGTTTAGACTTAGATACATAAGAAGATGTCAGGAACCTATATGCCTCCATAGGGGTTTAACATTAAGGTCCCATAGGTACACACAGCAACTGCAGCGAGCAGTTTGAATTCCCACTGCTGGATATTCACAAGGCCATTTACTTCTTGCCGGGAGTAGTGAGCAAATAAACCTTGGCTCACACCCAAGTCCCATCGGGAGCCACTAAACAGTGAATTCCTGGCTTCTGCAGTTACTGGAGCCTGGTGCCATCCACATACCCAGAGCATACCCACACCATGCACTGGAGGAGGCGGGATCCTCTCTATTTCCCCTTTGCTCATAATTAACCTCATGGTTAAAGTTGTCATACAGCATTTATAAGACCAACAGCCAAATCTGCCTCGCACTCCTGAGAATCTGAGTCTGTGTTGATTGCTTCCCAGCTGTTTGCTGAAACCTATGGGGTGAGTGGGCTGGAAAAAAAGCAGAGTTTTGCTCAATTTGTAGCTGAAATTTGGATGGGGGGTCAGCATTTTGATAGCATAGAAGAGCAAGTGCTAATTTATCAGGCTGAAAACATACATGTTCATTGTCTTCATACAGATCTTCTATATACCTTCTGCTCCTCTTTCTGGAAACAGCAGAACATCTTTCTTTTACTTCATAAACAGAAGGGGACAAAGCTGCCTCAACTTCTCTTCCCAGCGTCTCGCAAAGACACTTACAGATGATGCAGCATAGCTGTGCTCATCATTTTCCCTGGTGCCTCCATAGCACTCATTGCTAAAAATTAAAAATAAATTTATTGTCTTAACTGTCACCTGATACCCAGTGGCCTGCAGTTGCCTGGTGATTTTCTTATGTTGTCACTAGGTTGTTTGCCTTTTGTCAAGCTTCTCTGCCCTTCTACAAGTCAACTTTTTTTGTCCCCATGGGTTACCTGGTTGCTCCTCTAAGATGTCTCCTTTGGTTGTCTATATTAGGGGACATAGTAAAGTAAGGGGGAAAAAAAAAAGTTAAAAATGGAAATAGATGTAAAGAGTCAACAAATTAAGATGTAAAAAGAAGAAATTCATCAGAAGTGAGCAGTGTAAAGCTAGAATGGGAAGGCATCTTAGACAAACAGCAAACCATAACTGAAACCATTCACAGATGACGTAGGACTGATATCCCACCACTGCTGCACAGACACTTCCCAGACCCTGCGGTTAGCATCTTATACAAGAGCCCAGAGTTTTATATCTCTTGCGCTTCATTTGTAGGATGGATGATCCTTTTCCTCTTGAGGCTTGCTCCACCTTTCAGCACCCCATGTCTGTTTGCCCATGCCACACACTACTGTGGCCCCTGTTGCACAAGGTTCAGTTTGGTTTCTCTAAAAAGAAAACCTATTATTGTGTGCCAGGATAGTGTAAAGTGTGGCTTAACAAGCATCAAGTGCAGATGTTAAAGATTTATGTCAAAAAAGTGTTTGTATTGCATACTGAGCCACTAATGTATATGCACGCTCAGGGGACCAGGTGTCAGAGTTAAGCACTGGAGGGACTACATTTTATTGGATTTGTTTCTTAGCCTCCATCAGTCTAAGGGACAGAGTTTGGGAACAGAGTCTAAGAGAAAGGTAGAAAGCTTTTCTACCACGAGCAGCAGCCTGGAAAATTATACAGCTTTCTTTGAGTCTTATTTTTTGGGACTCAGTATTGTTTAGGGGAGCTTAGATACTTAATTCAGGATTGTGAAATGGAGCAGACAGTAAAAACCACTGGGGCTTAGAAAGGAAAATCTGTCCCTGAACTATTGCAGATCCAAGAAGCTATGCAGGCACATATTACACAGATTTTGGATGCTGAACTAATGTCTAGAGGAGAAAGCAGCAATGCATCTGTGACATATATTAATTCCTCTTAGAATATACCAGTAACATTGTATTTTTTTCTGCCCTGAAAGCAAGTTTTCATCTAACAGGGAATAAATACTAATACTACAGTGACTGTTTTAGAAAGTACAGATCCAATCCTCTAAATTCATTTAATTCTCCTGAGAGTTACAGAGCATTAGAGGATTTTATTACTATTGATCTCTTTTGCAACCTGACTTAGTTCAGGACCTATAATTCTCAGGTATGACTGTACTGATGTGATCCTGTTAAGCACCTCTTTTTGTAGGGACATAAAGATAAAATTTTTTCATATCTTAACATAACTATGCTACTGTAGTGTTGTGCAGGCACCTTATATAGCTTTAAACACACTGGTTCGAGTAAGGAACTGGTGTAGCTTGGCCTGAGGAGATTAAGCTGACCGGCAGCTCAGAAGAGGCGTAGGTGACAGCTCAACTCCACCTCCTTACTCAGGGTGGGAAGGCATTTACAACTCAGGCATCGCCTATGAAACAATCCCTAATGGGATCGAAGTCCTTTGTCCTTTTCCTCTTCCTTCCCTTTTCAGTTACTCATACTAAAACAGGTGTATCGATTAGGGTGAACCTTTACTGTGGGCATATTGACAACATGTCATTCTTTGTCATGTAACAGGGACACCAATCGTTCATTAACCTGTATCCAAAATATGCATGAATTAAGGAAATCATGAAAATATTGGTTTTGTGTGAGAAGGCAGGGAACAAACACGTTTGCTGGCTTTGTCTCTTCCTCCTATTCACCGATAGATGGTGGCAAAACTCCTTCCTTATTGTTGTGGTAGGTTTATGATTGTATCAAGAAGATGTATCACTGCTTCGTCAAGCACTTTTCACCCTCATTCTGTTTTCTGAATATCATCAGATCTTTTCCTCCCTTACACTAGTCTCTCTTCTTTCCAGTTTTTCTTAGTGAAAGCTGTGGGAAGTTTCAACTTCATTTTAATCTTCTTTGCATATAATGCTCTGCCTTCATCTCTTTCTCAAGCAAAGCAGGGAAAAGGGTGCAGTGATTAATCTCTTTAGAGTTCCCCACGTCTGAAACCTGTGGGGGATTAATCATTTTAACAACCGATGTAGGTATGTGGTGGATGTTTTGTGTCTTTAAAGCAAATTTAGAAGATAAACTGCAGCTCAGCCAGACAACACAGCCATGCTTCAGGGATCAGGAACACAAATTCCATGGGCTAAATATGCAAGGAGTCAGGACGGATCAGCTGAATATCTGTGGGCCTCTTAAAAAAACCATCTTCTTTGATAATAGCTGCTGCCCTTTAAAAAGAAAGCATTTTGAGTAAGGTTACAGGGGAGTGAGCAGAAGCCCATGTAAGAGTACATCAGCATCACGCAGCTCTTTTTTCCCGATGGAAGTGTTTTCACTATGGTATCAAGAGGGCTTTAAAGGGTGATGCTGGCATTACCAAGCACTATCTTATATTGTGCTTCAGCTGTATCAACTTGTTGTAACTGTCATGTGTGAAAGTTTATTATGGAAAATTTTGATATATAAAAATACTGGCCTGTTTCTCAAAAAAACAAAACAAAAGGACTTTAGAAAGGAAAGTTGTTCCATAGACCATATATGAATCTGCTTTTCCCTCAAACTGACTCCTTTGTCTAATACAGAGTCTTCAAGAAACACTGTGCAAAGTTTTACAGCCATCTGTTTGGAATATTACAATTTTCAATTTTTCACTTAGTCTCTTGGAATCTGTTTCCCTTTACCTTTAAATCACGTTTTAATTTCACTGGGCCAACACAGTGCAAAATAGCAAAAATGACTCCTCACTGTAGCAGTGTAACAGTTGCTCAGTAAGTGATATTTAGAGACAAGTGTTTTGACTTATTCTATAATCTCCGTGGATAGGCAGATTTTCTACTTTTTGTCAAACCAAGAAAGAACAGCACTGAAGATATGGGAATAAATGTTTGAAATAGCACAAACACAGCAGTTGGAATGGGATGGCGAATAACAGAAACAACAGTAATGGCTCGATAAATATATTACATTGAAATGATAACAACATAAATGTCACAGGGCCCTCATACAAACCTAAACTCTCGAATTTCTCTAGTCTGGAGGCCAGTCATGGAGCTCTGAAGTTATCCTCTGAGCAGAGCTGCATTCTCAAGTGCAAGCCCCGAGGGTGTGCAGGCACATGAGAGCATACAACAATTTTTTTCAATGAGCCACTACTAGCACAGTCCTTCTATGTAAATCTTTAGAAGACTGTTCATTTGGACACTATCCTATTAAAGGATAATGCAGATTCAGAAGCCCTTCATTTTCATACTGTGAGGGGAACCAGGAAAATTAGAACTGATTTATGAATTTATGGAGAAGACCAATCAGTAGGAGTGCCATTAGGTCTATTAATTAATGAGCATTCAGAAGAAAATAGATGTGTCAGGACATTCCATTACTAACAGGAAAAAAAAAATAGTCAGAATGATTTCAAAGATTATATTTCCCTCTTTTTTCTTACCTTTTCTCCCTTTATGAGAAAATTGTTATGTATTTGGTTTTGCTAGTAAAGAAAAAGGCAGTTAGAGATGTATAGGAATGAGCCAGGTGGATGTTTATAGCCTTGGTAAAAAACAGAGATTTTAGACTAAAAGTTGGTCCAAAACTTTGTCCTGCTGCTAACAAACAGGAAAGAAATGTGGAGAATGTGACCACAGGTGGCAGTTTGGGCTGCAGGGACTGTGGGATGACTGAGTTCAGCATCCAGAGGAAAGCTAGAGGAATGAGGACACTGGACTGTAGGAGAACAAGCTTTGGCTTTTTAAGAGACTTTGTAGGCAAGGAAAAAACCATCCTGCCCTTCTTGAAGACTGAGAATATTCACAGAAACCTGCTCAGCTAAACAAAGAGTTTCTTGATGAACTAATAGTGAAATGGAGGTGGAAAAAAGAAAATAAAGGAGGAGTATAAAAACATTGCTCAGGCAAAAGAGGATGAAATCAGAATGGCCAATGCCAAAATTAACTAAAACTAGCAAGGCAATT
Source organism: Calonectris borealis (assembly GCF_964195595.1). NCBI lineage: Eukaryota > Metazoa > Chordata > Aves > Procellariiformes > Procellariidae > Calonectris > Calonectris borealis. Next base: position 81,623,967 of record NC_134352.1, on the reverse strand, counting down.
CAAGGGGGCCAGGAAGAATTGTGTAAGTGGGCTAGTGCAGAAGTGGGATATATTCAGACCCATGTGGCCTGATGGGAATTAACTCAGTGCACTGATGTACTTGCAAGATCACTATCTCTTATCTTCAAAAATTATTGTTATCAGGGGCAGTCCCTGATGGCAGGGAGAAGGTGAACGGTACACCTATCCTTACAAAATGTAAGGAGAGGATCTGAGGAACTGCAGACTGGTGTATGGGCAGAGATGGTACGTCTGAGACACTGAGAAATCTGGCTGATGTCCCTGTGAGGCCACTCAATCTTTCAAAGATCACAGAGATCACAAGAAGTCCCCGATGATTGGAGAAAGGCAAGTGTTGAATCTACCTTCAAAGGGGGCAAAAGAGATGAGTCGGTGAACTACAGGCCTGACAGCCTCACTTTGCTCTCTGAGAAACTCATGGAGCAAGTCCTCTGAAGAAAAGAAGATTGGGAATAGTCAGATTTAACAAGGGTAAGTTATGCTTGACCAATCTGATTGCTTTCAATGACAAAAGACTACCTGTGATCTGCTTCATGGACGAGGGGAAAACAGAGGGGCTGAAATATATCTTGCCTTTGCTACAACTTTACATAAAACTCTCCCAGCACAGCCTCATTGATAAGCTGAAGAAGTACAGATTGGCCAGACTGTTAGATGAGCTGACAATTGTCCAGACCGCTGGTCTCTCCGAGTAGTGATCAATGACTCGATGTCTGTTTGGCAGCTGGTAACAAGTGAGGCGTGACAGACGTCAATAACCGGGCCAATACTGTTCGATATCTTCATCAACTGCCTAGATGTTGAGAAAGTGTGATTTCTCAGCAGATTTCTGAATGATTCGAAGCTAAGGGAGAAGGAGTTGGTAAATGAACAGTAGATCTTCATTTCAGTGAGAGCTTGCTGAAATTAAACATTAGATCATCAGGGAACGCTTGAAGTTCAGCAAGGAAAAGTGCAAAGATCTGCTTCAGGACAGAGCAGACCTGCCTATGCATTGGTAGAGGAACAAACTGGCAGCTCTGCTGAAAAGGACCTGCAGTAACAGTAGATGCCGACACGCATACGAGCCAAAAGTATGTTTTCGTTGTGAATGAAGCAAACTTCACACCAGGCTGCACTAGGAAACACACAGCCGTCAGATCAAGGGGAGTTACAATCCCTAATTGCTCAGTACTGGTGACACCACACGAGGAATACTGTGTCTGGTTTGGGGCCTCCCAGTTCAAGTGGGATGTTGAGAAACTGGAGACAGTTCAGTAACATCTCCAAGGAGATGCGGAGGAGGATTTTTCCCTCCTGGGTGATGCCTGCCTGGCCACCAAAGACTCTTTGGGTGCCTTACCAGAACAGTGAGCACACTAATGCTTAGCCTAATAGGTTGTTAATTCCTATCTTTTGCTTATGTTAACTACTAAATGAGTGCTTTATAATTACAAGCTGTGTATATCCTGCTTGCAGTGTCTTTGAGCCCAGTTAAAGATGCATGAACAAAAAGACTCAAATAAGGGCTGTAGCAGGGTCCAGAAATTATTCAAGAGACTATGGCTTCTAACAAACTGTGTCCCTCTTGGTGAGAGGGCCAAAAAGAAGGGGTAAGTGATGTACTATGAACCCTATTTGAGAAAAGACAAAACCAAATTGCTGATGTCCAACCTGATTTCTTTCAGAGCACCTGACCCTAGCTGTATGCATAGCTATTTGCTACAAGTACAAACCAGTTACTCTTTCCATTACAACTACTTAAATGCATGCAAATTTCAAATTTTTTTGTAAAGGCCACAGAAATCAAATTCTTCAGCTTCCCCAGTGGAGTGAGGGGTAAAAGACATCCAAAGTACCACAATTTTGATTGTGTTACAAAGCTTTTTAACTAACAAGTTTTGATGCTGTCCATCAATATCTTGGTAATTATAGGACAGAAAAGCAAGGACAGGGAATGAAGGAGCTAAAGGGTTCTGTTTTGCTCATAGCAGCATCACCACATGGGCTTGGATTAGGTTGGATGGGCCAGGCTTAATGAGCCAAACTGGGTTTCGTGTATATGGGTTCATTAGTAGAAGGGACTGATATGTGGACATTTTTGAGAAGAAATGTGGTATTGATCTAAATCCGGCAATGGCATTGGGCCATTAAAAGAAAAAAGTTGTATTTAATATACCTTATGAGTACAACTTCAGAGAGAGCTAATGAAATCTGACCACAACTATTTTTTTTTTTTTGCTTTACTTTGCTTTGCAACTGAAGATTTAGTTTGCTGAATCACATTACTAGGGAAAATTTGTTAATGTTCTAAGGTCTGAAGTCTCTGGGTCTGCTCCACTTACACTCAATTTAAAGTAAGATCCTGTTATTTAATATCTTACATACTTTTTTTTTTACATCTTCTACGTCTTTCTGCTTCTTATTTTATGTGGACTTATTATAAGGTGTGATTATCTGAAGACTTTCCTCAACGTGCTATACTTACTTTCATAAGTCTACATATTCTCCATGTTTTCCTGTGTATAAACAATACCAAATTATATGATTGGTTTTGATCACTATTTTTTTTTATCTCACTAAGTCTAACTTCTCTATTATAACAAGATATATAGAAAGTATGGTGTCTCTTGCCTGTAGTAGTTACTGTAACATTTATGTAAGAATATCTCATTGGAAGTCAGCATTTGGAAGGGGAATAAAGCCTATATGGAAGTAAGGTCAGAGGTATGATAAAGAGAAAGGAGGGTTGAGGGCTGTTAAAAGCTTATGCTCTCCTTTAAGCATCTGAACACGACTGAATTAACAAAAATAGGGTGCTGTATATTTGCATGGGTAGGAAAACATACATGATTCAAAGAGCCATTGGCAATTTCACATAATCTGTCACAATAAGAAAATTTAAAAAACATCAAAATTATACAGCAGAAGATGTGCCACATGAAATCACTGCCTTTAGGAATCTTGAAATGTTTTGCAGCTTTCTTCCCCAAACCGTGATGCGAACTACTTAACCCAAGGTTCACAGTATTTAATTACTGCTCTCACCTCAAGTAGCTCTAAAAGCATCAGTGCTCTGAGAGCTCTACCTGCACATTAGAGACGTGATGAGAAAGAAAAGATAAGCAATTTACAATTCAAATGAGGAGTAACCTGTCCCACACTTAGTTTTGCAATCAGCTTTTTTCTCCCTCCCCCAATAATTTAAAAATCTTCATGTATGAAATAGTTTATCTGTAAGCAAATCATTTCAGGGTCCAATTCTGATGAATTAAAGAAAATTGAAGAAAGCAGCACTAAGTTCCTGTAGAAAGGTGTTCATTTTGGTATGTATTCATACATGTGATGGCAATCATATTTTCATTAGATATGAAAGAACAAACATTATTAAGTTAAGAACTGAAGAAATCAGATATTTTATGACTGTATTTTCTTTTTGTTTTCAATTAAGCACTATGAAACAAATACCAGGACTACATCATAAAAAACAGAAATCTGAATATATATTAATTTTATACTTAATTTCTGTTTCAGATTTAGCTTTATAATGTTTCTCTATAGGAGAGACAGATAGGTGTCTTAAACTCAATTTCTTGTTTCTTATCTATGATATGGACGACAATAGAAAAGACAAAGTCAAAGATGAGAGTTGGTGAGACTTCATAATGTTTATTTTACAGACCACCTGAATTTCTCTCCTTCATATATTTAGTAAAAGGTCTGGGATGAATGCCATGGAAACAGGAAGCATAAGATTGAAGTCCTGGGTCACTGACCCTAGGTCATTCATTCCAGTACCCTAATATGGAAAAAACTGTATAACATAATCCTGTTTAGAAATTTATTAACTTTTTCTTTTGTTCTGCTTCAACCCTTCAACCTGAAAGCTGTTTGAAAATCTCAGTGCTTTGATGCCTATAAACCTTTAAAATTTCCAGCTGACCAATATTTGAAGTCACCTGGTCCAAGCTCTCACTCAAATCAGAGCTAACTTTTATGTTAGATCTAGTTTCAATGTTAGATCCAGTTTCAATGTTACATCAGGCTGCTCAGCATCGTAGCTAGTCAATGTTTGAATATCTGGGTAGCTTGTTTTAATGCTTGACCGCCTTCGTTGTGAAGAATTTTTTTCCTTAATACCTAACCAGAATTTCCTTTTGTTACAATTTCTGTCCATTGCCTCTTATCTTATAGTCTACAACTGTGACATGCTAACCATAAAAATTCTAATGATGAATCTTGTCTAGATTTCTAACATGTCTCACGATTGAAGTTAATACGTAATGTCACAGCACGAAACACACAGTGATTCTTCAACCATGTCAAAGTCAGAGGTATTAGGTGTTTTTCGTGATGTCACCCAGTGTGTTTGTTAATACCTGAAAAGATGCTTGGTACATCGAGCCCCTCTGCTAGGGACAATCCATTGGAGTTTTAAGTAGCTGAGAGAGCCACAAACCTGTCAGTAAATTAATGTAAGTCATGGTTACAAACTGTAGCTTGCAGCAACAAGAGTTTTAGAGGTACTGAATATTCACGGGACAGAAGATGAGTGCTCAGCATGTTCTAAAAATCAAATACACGTATGCCTAAATAAAGAGGTAGGCACCCCGCAAACACCTTGTTTGAACTTTTGGCCACTGTTTTTTCAAGTAAGCTGCACTCTTGTCGTCTTAATAACATTTACAGGATGAGTGAATGGGTATCTGGCTTGTCTCAGTGTCTTGCTACTGAAAGTTTATGCAGGAGAAAAAAGGTCAATGTATTCATCTCTGAATCACAGCAGTGGAAAGGAAAAAAAAAAAGCAGGGATTTTCTTGCATTGCTGGATTTACATATGTCCTTGGGGAACAGACATCCATGTGCCAGCTGTAGACTTGTCTGCTGAAACCAGCTAGCTTTGCCTGTTAATACACAGCTTGCTTAGAGGAAAAGGTCAAGGCAACTTGTATTAATTACGACTTGTATTAATTACATACCCAAAGTTGCACAGTAGCCATTCAAAAGCACCTGTCCATAGCAAAGGCTGTGGTTTGTAAAAATGAAACTGTATTCCAGACAAAGGCAATTATAATAAATACCTTTTAAACTAATGCTGATGTGACATTAATGAGATATACTGTCAGTATTGCTATTACTTTTGGTTTGTTTAGCCGCCTTAGCACAGTTTATCTGAGAATCTCAAAAAGATTAAGGTCATTAATCACTTAGACTTCACAGAAGCTCTTATAATTTTCTTTTGTTTAAAATACAGATGACTGAAACTTGCTGAAGGTTGAATTAGTAGCAGAGCTAGAAAAATCACCTATATTCCTTATTTCAGTAATTCCCATGGGTCAGTAGTACATACTCATGCACCCAGTATTTGTACCCATTTTCATTTCTTCAAGTTCAAGCTGTCTTTTTAGTCACCATGGAGCAAGAAAGAGGATCCAGTGGAGCAGATGCAGTCAGCAACAGTTTGCCAGAAACATGCAAACCAGATCACTGAAAAAAAAACAAATGAAAATGAGACATTTGAGTCTTATTTACTTCACAATGGTTTTTATAATTAATATGAAACTTAAATTAAAAACAAACAAAAATGTCTCCTTAGGGTTGGTTGTAGCCTATTTTTATTAAGAAAGTGTTTCTTCTAGACTCTCATGAAGAAAACAAATATACTAAGGTAACATATTAATGCTAGTAACTAAGCTAGGCTAAAAACATTCTCTCTAACATGATTACATAGATTTCTTCCTGTTTGTCCTTTATAACTGCACTAAAACTATTTCTCAACTATTGTTGTATAAATATTTTTGTAGTACAGAAAGTTTTACATATCCAAATAGAAAGTTTTACATATATAATTAAAGATCACTATTTTCACTATATGTAAAAAAGACTTTTTAAAGAAGCTAAACAACCAACACAGAATGACTGAAAGTGTAATGAATTCATCTGAATTCTATATAAATGCATATATTTAATTTCCAAAATGAAGTATAGTATGACCTCTGATATATCGCAGGCCACAGGATTTCATTCTGTACCTGAGCATAGAAATCAGTAACTGGTTTTTGGCTGGTGGACACTTAATGTGAAGAAAAGCAATCATTCCATCTTTGTATTTTGTTTCAATAGCCAATCCAACTGTTAAATCTTATGCTTTAATCTTAACTTGAATTTATACTGCTTTTTCCTCCCAGTGGGACTGGCTGGGATATTTTCAACAAGACAGTTTAAACTGGCAGTTCTGTCACCACAGAAGTAGGTCACAAGCTCTGATGGAACACATCCTGAAGTCCTGCCTTCTCCTTTTTTTTTTCAATATAGGGAAATGAAACTTAAATATCCCTTGGACTTTTATATAGGGATACAATATTTCAATAACTTCCTGCTTAGGAAAGTGTTCTGACGTCTATCCATTTCTACAGAATTTGATAACAGTGACAATATTTGCTCTGCATAACTGAGATATACTCAAAGTCTACTTTCAGCTATGAGTTTTTGTCATTTTATCTCCTAGGGAAACTCCACCCTAGAGTAGCAGAGCTCAAATTTTCTTTACAGAAAGGAATTTACATTAGTGGGAATCATCTCTCCCTTAGTGACTTCTTTTAAAGACATCATCTTGGTTTCTATTGTAGTGAGCAGAGAAAAGCAAGAGACACTAATGAATGATTTTTCTTACCTCTTTCTTGCATCTAACAGTGGGAGCCTGGACAAGTAGTTTAGGAAAAACACCTAATTTTAGATGCTCTAGCTGCATGAACTGAGCCAGATGTTAAATCAGCCCTGGGTATTTTCTGATAGAAGATAGAAGAAATCTCTTCATCTCTTAGAATGCCATATCGTAGGGTTTTGCTTTTTCCCCTCTCAAGATTTTTCCTTTGAAGAGCTGTATAATTGAATTTAGACTTCATAGACAAAGCCAGTGACAGAGAAAAAGGGCAGTGTCTATATCTGTAGGATCAATGTATTATACAGCAAATGCAATCCTGTTATTTTACCCAGATACTTTATTTCTCCAGCTGAATTAGAGCAGTACACACTGCTGGAAATTAATAAACCAATGGCAGGTTACCAATTAAAAGCTGATAAATGTTATTTGTTCTGTCCAGTTTATCACATGGTAACTTTAATCTATCTAAAATTATCAACAGTTACCAAGCCCTTGACAAGCTGTGTTTTTTCTTCATCTAACATTCTATCCCTATTATCGCATTTTTATTAAGCATGGATTGTTCTCCCATCCTGCATAAACGTGTTTTCACATGCAATTGAACAAACTGTTCATAGAAGCAAGAAAACCAGACAAAGTTAACAAATGCCAGACCACCTCATTACAATCAATTGGCTGAAAGACTTGGTGCAGGAAAAACCTTCCTTTGCCCCAGTAAGAGCACAATTTGTGCACTGGTTGGTGACTGTGAAGAAGCCAGAATCTTTCCCTATTTGCTTATTTGGATGGGAGACAAGAAGGCAGCTCATTCTGTGGCATTGCAGAGTTAATAGAATGACCAAGTGTCCTGGTTTCAGCTGGGATAGGGTTAAATTTCTTCCTAGTGCTGTGTTTTGGATTTAGTATGAGAAGAATGTTGATAACACACTGATGTTTTCAGTTGTTGCAAAGTACCTTGTCAAGGACAACTATCCTCTGCTAGACTGGGAGGGAGCACAGCCAGGACAGTTGGCCCAGCTGGCCAACGGGGTATTCCATACCATGTGACATCATGCTCAGTATATGAATGGTAGGCATGTTCCAGGAAGTACCGATCGCTACTTGGTTATCGGTCAGCACGGGTGGTGAGCAATTGCATTGTGCATCACTCATTTTGTGTATTCTATTATTATTATTATTATTTTCTCTTTTCTGTTCTATTAAACTATCTTTATCTCAACCCACGAATTTTTTCTCACTCTCACCCTTCCGATTCTCTCCCTTCCCCACCGGGGCGGGGGGAATGAGCGAGCGGCTGCGTGGTATTTGGCTGCCTGCCGGGTTAAACCACGACACCAAGCTGAAATAATAGTTTTATACCTAAATTACTAGACTATTTTCCGAACCGTTACTCCTCTCCTCCCCTACCCCCATTGCTCACTAATAAACTGGTGTTCCTAGTATGAAAGACACCTGATCACAGTAACACAAGCAAAAATGTCTAGACTGGAGGAATGGGTTAACATTTGTTGTTTTAAGCAGTTTCATCTGTCATTTTCTCTCCATCATTCTGATATCACAGAATGATGCAACTGCAGGCCAAGGAGCAGACTCCAACATCACTGAAATCAAATTCTAGACAGACAAATGCACTTAAGCATATTCTGCACAAAGATGAGCTGAGGAGATGAGCAGGAGGCGTGAGTAACATGACTTAAATCTATAATGAAAGACTGCACATCTACAATGCTAAAAACTTTCAGTGAGTATGACATGAATTCTAGGGCACTGAATTACATCATCTCTCTCTATTGTTTTTTAGTAAGACTTGATAAGTTTCCATTAAATGGAAGAAAATTACTACATCATATTCCTTCCAATAGTTACTGATGTAACAGAGCAGCCTGCAAAACAACTAAAATGTTAAGTCAAAAAGTGTACATAGGTAAGTTTTATAATGAAGAAGATAAAGTATGATTTGGGAGGTCTGAAATCCTACTTTTTAAGTATAAGAAGAGAGTATCATCACTTTTGCATTTATGTGGTTTCTTTGGTTATGGACAGCACTAGCAGTCACATAAGACATTAACTTACTTAAACTGCCCTTTAATTCTATGCCAGTTTGCAACAACTATATATTATTAAGAAGACCAAAGGGGCTTTTTTTTTCTTGTTAGCAAGAGCTGGCTGGTTTGTGTTTCCCAAGACATTTGAGACTGGTGGAGCAATACAGTTCCTCTGTCCACTATTTGAGACAGGAGACTGCAACTTTTGCACTGGTTCTACACATCTGAGAACTGAAAAAATAGATTTTAGTCTGCATTTGTATCAGGACTAAGTGCAGGAATTGCATGTCTTTACATCAGACATTTGGCTTCAAATTAGAGCCAGTCCATCTCCCTCAAGTTTGTGTATCAAATGATGGCTGATACTCCACCTTGAGTCAGTTCCTTTAAAGTATCAATGAATAAGGAATGGGGTACATATAGGTAATGGAAAAGGATTTGGGAAACACAATGAATTTTCTTGAGGCTGTGCTGGAATGAACACAAAACATTTACAGAGCTGCAGATAAGCCTGAAGAGTCAGATAAACCTAGAAACAAACACAGAGAACAAGATTCAATTAGCACTAATTTGGAGTAGAAACTAATCTTCAGTTGTTACCATTAAACAAGTCTTGAGTGAATAGCAAGAATCCATTTAGCTTTTCTGAATTATTACCTGCAAAGTCAATAGGTGTTTATTATCCTAGCGAGAGCAGGTTTGTTATCAGTCCCCTTTCTTAACTCCTAATGGAGCCAGCTGTTTATTTTGGATAATGGTGCACCTCACAGCACATACCAAACCTTCATGCTGAGTTGCAGTTACGCAGATCACATGTTCCCTTGTTCAACCAAGAGCTGAGTTTGTTTAGATGCGGTGAATGATTTCACACAGCCTCAGAAATGAGAAGTCAGTAGGTGATAAATCAGTTCTTTCTAAGACTTTACAATTGTCAAAGTAACAGGTTGTGAGGGTTTTTTTTGTGTTTTTTTGTTGTTTTTTTTTTAATCTTGGAGAGCAAAAGGGTACACAATTTGAGTGAAGCACAGAGATACTGAACATAAAGACATAAGCTGTTCAGCAAGGGAATTCTCTAATTAGTTGTCATACATCCACTTTCACTATCATACATCCATATTACAAAGTATATGTAAGCTAGCTTATCAGGTTATCCTCTAACCAACTTTCTTACGTGATACACTAGGAACTCCAGAGACCCCATTAAAGAGTAGGATAAATTTTTGACACTTCGTCTAAAGACAGACACTTATAGCTCCTTTATTCCCCGAAGAGAACCTGAAATCCTCTGCGAAAGGTCCCTGGTGGTCTGCAGAGCGTGTCTGACATCTCAGCGGTACCCAGGTCATTCTGGACCAGTTCCCACCTCCGTGGCTTCAGTATGCTCCTTCAGCAAACAGAGACAAATGGGGACGAACTGAGTCTGACATGATTTTCTTTATGCAACAATAGATGAAAGCAGCTCATTTCAGAACCAAAGAAGTTTTCAAAGTTAAAACAGGCACGTATGTTATTGCTGTTATACAATTGAGAGGGTTTACTCTTTAATGGTGAAGGAAAAGAAAATATTGTCTTCCCAATACTTCTCTCTGGTTTTTTGGTGAGGTAAAGTATTCAGAATGCATGTTATGGTTATAGTTTCAACTTTTTCTCTCTTCCCCCTGGACAATTTGCTAATCTCAGGAAGAAGGTTAATCTGGAGACTCTTTTTCATAAGCCTTACTTTGGAAACTGCTAGTGCACAGAAGGAACTAACAACTGGAGAGACAAGAGATAACTTCACGTTAAGACTCTCATGGCAGGAGAAGAAAGCCTGAGTTCAGGTTCCTTCCCTAAATTTCTTTTTGCATTTTACGTGATTCAGCTAGCAAAGACAGTGATGTAAATGGGAGCCAGTGATGTTAGTTAATTCCCTACTGAAAGTTGTGGACTGGTTCAAATCCCACCTAAACTAAAACAAGTCTCAAGTAGAGCTTGAAAGACTCCTTTGTTTCTATCCCAGATGATTATATAGAATTTTTAATTCAACACTTTTTAAGTAAATAGAATCATTTATGTGGATTAGTTGGCTAGCTCATATTGCTAGTTATATTCCTGTAAAATAGAGTAAGGCAGCCAAGACTAATACCAGAGTATAAATGAAAAATACAGAAACCAACTTGGGTTATACAACTGATATATCTATGTTATTTAATTTTGTTAAGTAACAAAACAAATTCAAACCAAGCAAAAACAAGAGTCACTCCAGCAACAGAAAATGTTCTGAAATGTCAAATATTACCACTTTTAATTAGAGTAAAGGAAGTAGTCTAAAACATGATAATTTTATTGCAACCACCTCTATCCAAGTGCATAAATAACAGCACATACAAACCTTCAAATATATTTAAAAATACAAATTCACTTCTATATCATTTTTCTAAAGCAACCAAAGTACCCAGAATACTTCCATGTTTGTGTAGTGCTTATTTCAAATTTACATTTTGAGCAGATAAAAACATTCAGCATTGTTCAGCTTACATTCACCAGAAGTTAGTTCTAAATGTGAGAATACTTGAAGTAGGCCTTTACTGCCTGTTAGCAAAGTTTGAAACAGTTTATAAAAATATGCTTCTGTGAACATACTTCATGATAAGGGGACAATCTTCATCTCTTCTAACCATTCTGACCTCTTGAATCCTCCAAGAGGTAACTGGAGAGGTCAGGGAGCTTAAAACTTCCCCTGAGTGAGATATCTAGCACAGGAACATCTTATTCAGAACTGATCTAAAGATCCTGAAGTTTACCTAAAAATCTGCATGTTATTCTATGAATAATAGTAGTTGCTATTTCTCTTGCAGCTCAAGTAAGAGACAAGATCCTCTTGTAGCTAGGTTCATCACTGATACCTTTGGCTTCAACTCCACTTTACCAGTCTTACTTGCACACAGGCTATGAATATCAGTAAGGGAAGCTGCTGCTTCATGTAGTTTCTTACAGTCAAAGATTTCAATAGGTTGCAGATATCACCTTCCTCATGGCTTCTTCTCAAGCCACAAAATCCAGAATTAAAGTGCTTGTAAATAGCATAACTGGGAGATGGAGTAGATTATTACCCCCAGAGCATTACTGTTTAGTTGGACAAATGTGAGGTTTGGAGAAACTATTTGGTGTCACACTTGATTCAGCTGAAGATGCTGTTGCAAGGATCCTTGCAAAAGAAACTCCTGTCACTGTCTGGACAGCGATTGACCACCCTGTTGGAAAGATCAAATCAGCCTTGCTCTATGCCAAGATCCCAATAAATTACTTTTCTTTTTTAAAAAAACAAACACCCTTTCCATGAGTGTCTGTGCAACACCTGTACCTTCATAATGAATCTTCACTCTGTATTTGCTGCACCTGTGCAGATCTACTGGCTGGTGGACAAACAGGAGATCCAGCTGGCTTCACAACAAACCTACCATGTACTGGCGCTTCCTCTACTTCCCAGCCTGAGATCGAAGATGTGAGCACAGAGTGTCCTATTTTAACATGTCTTTGAACTTTATGACAGGTTTCAGCACAACAGAGTGAGATTTTTAAAAACATCTTCATGCTTACCAGTTTACTTGGCATGCATTTTCACAAATACCTTCTTGCCAGCCATTTCTCATGGTGAAAACAGATTCTAGGGGTTATTATGTGAAATTTTCTACCATTAAAGAAAAATCTCCACTTAAACTTGGTGCTCTCATTTTCTTATACACTCTAGTCAAAAAAATCGTGTTGATCATCTTTTGTCAATAAGAACCGTATTTCTAATAGCAAGCACTTCAGCATTATAATATTTATATTATAATAAATGAAATGCAAGCTCTTGTGGCAAACTCTCAAAATATGATTTTTCATGAGGATGGAGGAATGATGAAACTTCACTTCAATTTTGTTCTGACTGTAGTATCTGACTTGGCCATCAATCATCACATCAACTTAACAATGTTTTTCCAAGACCTCATTCATTGCAAGGGAAAGCTGAGCTGCACACCTTAAACATAAAAAAAGCATTTTTCTGTTGCCTTTCCACAATAAAATGCATTCACAAATCACCTACATTGCTGGCTATAACATGACAACTCATATTAGAATTCACTGTATGAAAAAGAAACTGCTTTGGAAATATGCTCGTCAAATCCCTGCTTTCTGAAATGTGTGTAACATCTGCAGGGATTTCACTTCATGTTTAATGACTGTTATCTGCCTCGTTTTGGACAGTTGGCTCTGAACTCCATATGCAGATGAATTTCCGTCTCATGCCATTATTGAAGTATGGCTAATCATTGTGAAGGGAATCAAAATAAAGAAGAAAAACATATTGACTGTGAAGCAACTATGAGTTTTTCAGAGATAGTCTGTTGCTGTGGATTTTCCAGCTAAATCATATTGCAATGACTTCTGGAGCAAAAAGCCGCAAAACATTTGGTGTCTTTCTGCCCTTAAGTCTTAAAGAAAGATTGGCAAAAGTGTGCAGGTACTCCTTGATGTCAAAGCCATGACATATATGTACTAGGAGTGATCTCTGTGTGCTCAAAATATTCTGCCTACCTTGTCAACAAACGAAGCAAGTTTTTGTCCTAGCTTTGCTGTAAATCCGAAATTTCTTACCCAAAGTCAAACTGTGTTTTCATTGTGTAGCACTGAACTTTACAGGTTATCAAAAACCTTGAAAAACATCTTCAAAAAAACATCTCATGTTTTAAAAAGGAAAATCACTCTAAAATTTTTTAACATCTTATAATATTAACTAACTTTAAAAATGCATGTCTTCAAGTCTGCTTTTGAAAGCATTCAGACATAGAATCATAGAATCATCGAATCATAGAATCATACAGGTTGGAAAAGACCTCTAAGATCATCGTGTCCAACCGTCAACCCAACACACCATGCCCACTACACCATGTCCCCAAGGGCCTCATCTACACGTCTTTTAAATACCTCCAGGGATGGTGACTCAACCACTTCCCTGGGCAGCCTGTTCCAAGGCCTGATCACTCTTTCAGTAAAGAAATTTCTCCTAATGTTCAATCTAAACCTCCCTTGGTGCAACTTGAGGCCATTTCCTCTTGTCCTATCGCTTGTTACTTGGCAGAAGAGACCAACACCCACCTCGCTACAACCTCCTTTCAGGTAGTTGTAGAGCGTAATGAGGTCTCCCCTCAGCCTCCTCTTCTCCAGACTAAACAACCCCAGTTCCCTCAGCCGCTCCTCATAAGGCTTGTGCTCCAGGCCCTTCACCAGCTTCGTTGCCCTCCTCTGGACACGCTCCAGCACCTCCATGTCCTTCTTGTAGTGAGGGGCCCAAAACTGAACACAGGATTCGAGGTGCGGCCTCACCAGTGCCGAGTACAGGGGCACGATCACCTCCCTACTCCTGCTGGCCACACTATTTCTGATACAGGCCAGGATGCCGTTGGCCTTCTTGGCCACCTGAGCACACTGCCGGCTCATGTTCAGCCGGCTGTCAACCAGCACCCCCAGGTCCTTTTCCTCTGGGCAGCTTTCCAGCCACTCTTCCCCAAGCCTGTAGCGTTGCCTGGGGTTGTTGTGGCCGAAGTGCAGGACCCGGCACTTGGCCTCGTTGAACCTCATACGGTTGGCCTCGGCCCATCGATCCAGCCTGTCCAGGTCCCTCTGTACCTATTTTTTTCAGAAATAGGAGTTTATGGAAGGCACCAAGGTTTCCACCCTTCACCAGATGAAAAGCTGCTTAAGCAATGAAGCTGACAGCTAACGAGTTGATCACTAGCCAGAAAGCAAGTCCTAGAACAGTATTTGGAAATTTATGTTCTTCTAACAACTTTGCCTTTGATTGTACATATCCACTGACACATTTGAGTGTATTTATCAGATGCTACATACGAGTAGAGAATAAATAGACTTGCAATATTTCTCTAAAAGAGCATATATAGGTATAAGCATGGAGCAGTGCCATAAAAACATCTCTCACAATCCTCCCTGCTGAAGATAATTATTCAGAGACAATTCCATATTTACGAGAAACCTCATAATTTTCTCTTCTCATTTTGTGCTCTAAGAACTTGGCTAACTTTGTGGGAAGGGACTTTTCTCTCTCTCTTTCTCTCTTTCTGAGATAAACACACACATTTATATTCATAGGTCATATCTTCTCTGGACTACGTAACCTGCTGATCTGGTCTATCTGTATAAATTCAGCAGTATGTCACCAAAAAACATACAAACAGATGTATAGGACAAAATAAAGAAATCCTCTGTGCACCTGTCTGCACTTTATAAATGAAACTGTCTGTCTAGATATCAGGAGCAAAACCTCTCTTAACTCCGAGTCTAGACTTCACCCTGCAGATGGCACAAAGAGCTCCATCGCTGCTCCCGTAGCATCATGACTTTCCTTACCGGTGTTTTGCCCTGATTCCTGCCAGCCTCCCCTGTGCTGGTGACACTATCAGCCTCGTTTCTTCTCCTCTATCACACCTGCAACTTTGAGAGCTTTTCCTCCTTCAACCTGATGACACGGACAGCCTCATTTTCCCTCTGTTAGAAGGACTGCACGCGCACCCCATCAAACTGTGCTGCAGGGTGTGCGTGGGCTGTGACTGGTCATTTGAGGCGGATGAAGTACTGCTAGAGGGATTCTTTCAGAAGTAAAATGCATATATTTTTATGCAATTATGGGAAACAGATGAGTTAGAAATAACCATGAAGTTTATTTCTCAGCATGATTTCTTAATTTTAAGCAGATATTTGTGGACTGCATCCACCTTTCTCCATCATTGCTAATATGCGGTGGTTTTTTTCCCTCGAAAAATAAAATCCATCTCTACTAAAATGTGGGATTTTATTATGCATGAACAACACAAACTCAGTGCAGCTTCTTAAACAAAGAGTCACAAAAATGGGAATATATAACCAGAGCATTAATAATTGTTTCCTTAGTATTTGCATATTTTCCCCAAAGCAGTGTACTATATTTATTTCTTATAAATTCAAATTTTAAAATGCTCATGAATATGTATTTACTTTTTCTATCTGTTGTCACAATTTATTTGAGTTTTTTTTTCCTACCAACAGATAACTTGGCATTTCATTTTAGATTATAACACTATGTAAAACAAGCTAAAACATCTAGGCAATATACTGCGATACCATAAAAGGAAGAGAAAACTCACGGAATTAAATGAAAGAAAAATTCATTAAAAGGCTGGCAGGGGGTGGCATAGAAAGATCAACCGGTTTTGAATGTTTTTAATTTAAGATTCGTCCATTTGCTTGACAACCACAAAGAACGCAAACTTGAGATACTGAAATAGTTGGCTCATGTGTGGGAAGCTTGGCTGGTCTACTCAGAGCTACTGCCAGATTCTACTTCCTGACACCATTCAAAGGGCTTGGAAACAAAAGCATTTGGACTGAATGAGAGTTCAGTACTGTTTGCTTCATCTGGTGGGGCAAATTACACTCAACTATACTCAACAGTTCCTACAGTATCCTGTAAGTAGGCCATATTTATGCAGTCATTTAATGAAAAGAATATAATGAAAAGAATATAGCTATGCTGAAAGGAACTAGAAATAAAAATGGAGAGCTAGACATCTGTCCAGTTCTTTTCCTTTTGAAAACTAGGGAGAGGCTTTCCATGCTTGCATAGCTCTGACAGCACCCTCTCACCATGCTCTGCAAGCCCATGTCCCGTCACAAACCCAAGGATGTTTTCCCTGTTTTTAAAGTTGTTCCTCATTTGTGTGAAGTCACACGTAGAAATGAAGCCAAGATGAAAAAATCTTGGTTTTCTCAAGTCTTCAGTCCTGTTACAGGAGCCCAGATTGTCTTTAGGCTTGGAAAAGGAGGCAACAACTTACGACAGCTACTGTTAAGCTAAGTAAGGAGTTTTCTACACCTGTACCAGAGGAGTCAGCCACCAACCATGTCAATTCTGTAGACAACTGGCTGTGTATTAAGTAAGGCACAACAGCTTTGATAGGGAGCAATGGAGACGCAGTGATTGGCTTTGTTCAGCCTTTGGGATATGAGGTTCCTCTGGTGTCTGGAGTTTCTGTAGATTTTGTAAGGCTGTCTATACCTCCATGACATACTCTGGTATAGTTTCTCACATGTAATAAACAAACAGGAACAAAGATAAAGTATAAACAAAGGAAACATTATGATGACAAAGTGAGACTGTATGCAGTTTTACAGCTATCTAAAATTAATATGAGGTAAAACAATTGTTCTTAAAATGGGGCACGTCCCTTTGGTAGAAGACAATTTGGAGAGAGTAGATATTCAATCCAAGCAAAGGGAGGAAAATATAAGAAGCTGCTAGAAAACTCTGTCTCTCCCTTTCCCATCCCCCTGCATGTCTTTATCCTTCTTCCCCCTTCCCCTCCTCTTCCCCTGGGAAATGAGCTCTCTTTTCAGTCAGCCACGTGAAGTGTAACACTGACTTTGAGCTAAGAGGAATAGAGAAACAGGAAAATGGAAAGAGAAGAGGTAAAGGAAACAAGGGCTGAGATTTAGGGTGAAGCACTGATTGACTTCTAGAGCTCCTTATTTCTCACCCTTATCTATAATTAACTAAGGTGACTAGCTCAAACATAGACTTATACAGCACAGAGGTCTATGTTTAGTCAAGTGAATCCTCTCATGGTAAACCATAGTGCTTAAATGTCAACAAAACACAACATCTAAAAAGGAAAAAATGTAGTTTACTGACATTTACTGTCTTGTTTTTTAAAAATCCTAGCAATCCTTTTCAATTACAAGGAATCTCATTTTTATTTGCCTGCTATAACAAAGACGCATTGCATAAATCTTGCCTCAGCTGTTTGACTGGACAGCTCCACTGACGGTTGAGAAGGTTCAGGTTGGTTGTTGAATGGAAAGATGGAACAAAACATTCAGATAAGTGGTAGGAGCCTGAATACAGCGTGAAGGAGCCTGAGTTCATATCTGAACTCACATTTCCTATTCAGAAACTATTAAGGTAAAAAAGGAATAAAAAATAAATATCTTAGTCACATAACTCAGATATCAGAGATAACTTTGAGCTGTAGTTCTCCTTTGGTCTGCTTCAAATTTCTAAGTTAGAAAGTTATCTAAGTTATCTAACAGTAGATCAATTCCATCTCATTCTAAGTGGTATCTGTGTCGATAAGAGCATCCACAAAAGGACATAGGAATTAATAATCAGGTTTTTGTTTAAGTCTTTTTTTAGCGTTTGCTCCAGAGAACATCCAGAGCTCTCGACTATGTCAGAGAAGAAGGTAGAAGAGTTGAAGTCATGGCTTGAGCATTAGCCTCAGCCATGAATATCAGTTAACTGTTAGCACATTACCTAAGCACAATTTTGGCCTGTTCCAACTAGCACTCTTCTGGACAATCCCAAACATGATTCAGGGACTAGAGTGAGACAGGTTCTGTTTCCAGTAAACAATATGCATTATATTGTACCATATTTGTCCTGTTTTCTCCAAAAGCATCCCAGTTACCTTTGCACCTCCTGAGCATGTTTCTTTAGGTAAGTCATTTACTGAAATCAAAAGAGGTTTTTTCCTGAAAAACTGTTCAAAAGGGAATACATATTTTAGCTGAAGGTGAAGCTCGGGAAGTCCCCAAACATCTTGTGAAGTTATAGCTCTGGATACTGCATCCAAGAGACAACCAGCAGGTAGTTTTTAACCTTAAGCCACCTAATTGTCTATGGTTCTCATCCCTTTTAATTAAAAGACATTAATTTCATTTGTTGATCTCTTCTGTTCTTGGACACTACCTGTTTAATTTTCAAGTCTCCTACGTCGATGGTTAATGTCCTGTTTTCCAAGCTGTTGTCATCTGGTTTTATCTGATCAGCTGTCTGACAAATTTTGAATTGTTCATCTGTGCAGATTTAACTGGTCATCCTGATTAAGAAATTTTCATTTTGCGGACTGAACAAGCCACTTCCTCTGTGTCACTTTATTAAACCAACATCATCAGCCTTTTCTTAAATCAAGTATCTTGATGATACCATTTGGAGGAAGTTTTCTTTTGTGTTTTTTGTTTTTAATAATAAATTTATTATTCCTTTGTCCAACTCAAATTGCTGAGCAATAGTTGCCATGCAATGTAGTATTAAAGCATTAAAAAAATAAGAAAAACCCTATACCTCCTTATTGATTGACTGATTGATCACATGGAAGGCATAGCAGAAGGCTCAGTGTTTCAGCATGACCAAAGAGTAAACAGTTGGGCATATAGGCCAATCAGGCTAACAAAGTAAATATTTGAGTGCAATAAAAGCACCTTTTATGCAGGTGCAACAAATAATAATAGTGAGGTGAATAAAATAAATTACACGATGATAGCTGCTGAATGCTTAGAAATACACATAGTTATCTATTGTATAAAAAAGGTCATATTCACAATGAATAGCAATACAATACACAGCACAACATTTACACTAGCTGAAGCAGTGCTATTACCAGTTCTTGCCTTTAACAGGTGGGGGCCCTTAATGACGTCCCGCATACAGAATCATGGTAGATATTAATGGGCTCTAGGCACCTTTTGGAGAGAAGGCACCATTTCTCACTAGGACAAGTATTTAATGTGCACAGAAAATAGTGAAGACTGTATATATCATCATAAAAGGAATCCTAAATGCTAACAATTTGTTTTCTTAAGTAATAATGCCAGCATTTTCTTTCTTAAGTAATAGGCAGTCCTTTGGTTTCCTTCAGAGTCTCTCATTTCGCTACTGTTATAGCTAACATACATTTAGACATACAATTTAAAGTGGTATTTGAACTTTTGAATGTGTAGTTAGCTGCACAAACTTATTTATCCTGAATGCTTGAAAAAATGGCTGCATTTTGGTCTTGCCAAAATCTCCAGTTCTAGTCAGTCTGGTAAGTCTAGTAAGTCTGGAGCTTTCCAGACTTAGCATGTAAGAGTTATAAAGAAGGTAGGAATGTCAAAGGCCTCTTCAGTCAAATCTATTCTGCTGTTTCATCCACATCTTTAAATCTCTTTCAGACTCCCAGTTCACTGTTATTAATATCATGACTTGCAACACTTCATAACTCCTCTATGTTTCATTGAAAATTAGACTCAAAATTGTGCTCAAGTAATTTGGGATTTTTGCTCGCACACCACAGATATGTATTTGATTGTTCAGGGCTCTTGTCTAGATATTAATAGATTCCTGATAGCATTTACATTTCTAGAAAGGGCTTACTACGTGACTCCTCTCCAGACAACAGAAATACCCTAGAAGCTGGAAAACATCAACATCGCAAGACTCAGGAGCGTCTTCCTTCAATGTGCATTGAATGGAGTTGTAGGTACAGGGACATTTTGAGGATGCAAATGTAGAGGTAATTGTCTAGCACAAAGCTCAGACACCTCGACGTGCTGTAATACTTCTGTGTCTATAGCCCTAGATGTCTGTTCTTTACACCAGTCCAGTCTGAAACTCCTCAGTCTAAGGAACACAGCAGAGAATTGAGAATAACCCATATAACTTAGACTAGTGCTGTAGACCATGGAAGTGCCATTCTTACCCATGTCTTTCAAAATTAGGGATGAGGTCATTTCATATATCTATTTACTTTATTTCCCAAATCCAATAACTTAGTGTGAAGGGCTTCAAAGCACAAGATAAATGTGGCTGGGCCACAGAACTAATCATGTCAACTGGAAAATAACTGTAACTGCATCATTACCACTTAATGTGTTGGGTAACTCGGAATGTACCTGAAAGATAATAAAGAGGTATCAGTATTATTCATATCTTTTAATTGCTTCCATTAGCATTTCTTTTTTTTTTTATCCTGAGGGCAAAATAGTATCACTTCATTGATTATACAGTGGATACAGGAGAAATGATAGTACAGAATCAAATATACTTTTAACCACCCGTTGCCATCTTATAGCTATAAGCAAAAGCATAACTTGGCAATAAAACCTATTTACTGTTAAAATTAAAATTGCTTTTAACAGTTTTATAGCATGCAAACAATTAGAATAATTATATCAGGCAGCAGCTGTTCTTTCACACTTGTGGAAAAGGAAAGAAGAGGAAAAGACTGTAGGAAAAGTTAAAGTCAGGTAACTTTTTCCACCAATAGGTGGGACAAGAATGTCAAGAAATGGGTAGGTTCTCTGTAAGGGGCAGTTATAATAATAATGGAGCTGGGGATAATATAATAATAAGGAGCTGGACTCGATGATCCTTATAGGCCCCTTCCAACTCAAGATATTATATGATTCTATGAAATAATTGAATCAGTTTTGTAATGTATGTATTTTTATTCTAAGCAAATAATTCTCATGGTACTACCAAGAATATGGCTTCCTGGGTTTAAGTTATTAAATAAAACGAACTCTAGATTCTTAGCTGTGATGGTACCATGCAACCTCTTGAGTCCAATTCCTTGTTTTATTCAGTGTCTTATGGCATTACTATTCTCACAACATAAAGTTGGTTTCTAAGAACTCTGGTATTGGGCACGGGATAAGACCAAAGCCCCATTTCCTCAATCATCCTGTCTGTCAGTGGCCACGATAAAACATCTACAGGAACAGGATAAACATTAGCAACTACAAGAACCATGCCGCTACAACAAAAACACAGCTCACGCTGGCTGGTTCAAGTAGCTTTCTCCCACTGAAGGACAACTGTGAACATTTATCCAAACTGAGATAATTCAACCCAAGCAGAACAGGCAGGGTTCTGGGGAAATGAAATATTGAAACTCTATATTTCTCAAAGAAATGCCAGTTGATTTTACCTGCTACTTGAAAACGCGTAAGTTAATGAACACATGTGACAGAAATACTGTTAGAGTAAGAGCAAACGTGCACTTCTGGATCCTTCTAGTCCCTCCCCACCTTTTTTTTTCCTAAGCAAGTGGCAAATAGGAAGAAGCCAAATAAATCAAGGATACTGGCTAAACCCATGTCCTTAGCCCATTTAAACAATAATTTGCGGTTATTTGCATTGCTTCCATAAGCAGAACTGTTTAAAACTGACAGCTGAAAAGTTAGTTGAGTCTTTCAGTCCCAACCCTGGCACAGAGTTTCAATATTTTACCTGAGCTCACACTGGGAGATAGCATTAATGCCATCTTCTGAAGTTACAGAAAGTCGATAACGTTGGGTTTCTATTTTCTTCCTCTGACTCATTCTGGAGAGGTTAGAGGCTGTAGACACTGTATGTCCCTGCAGCAGGGAGTTGCATTCACTTTGGATCTTAGTACCATTATTGCTACAAATCTCCAGCTGCTGTGGGACCCCTCCAGCTTAAGGCACAATGAAGGGAGAAATTCCCATCCTCGTGCATGTGCGATGGGAATGGCCTGAGAAAGGTTGCTCCTGGGCAGAATCTCAAGAAAGCTGTAAATGGGCTAGTCTGACAAAAAGCGGTAACAAACAAGCAATTTCTTCTGTTGTCAATCAACTATCCTTGAGACAATGTTTTAAGTATTGCACTGGGAAACTGGGCAAAAGCAACCTCCTTACGAAGGTACAATTTGATTGGTTTTACTGGTGTAGCATGTGCCTAAACTAATACTGATTCAGTGCTTTTGGTAAAAGAGACTGAAATTCAGGATCAGTTTGAATCTAAGGCTATGTAAAATAACCCTTTTTGCTTTCAGCCAAGGCTCACCCCAAGCATTATTTGCATTAACATGTCCACTCAGTCTGTCCTAACTGTAGGCCTATTAAACACAAGAAAATTCATACTTCTTTAGGTTTTTTTTGTTAAACTGATTATCTGCACCTGCCTCTATCTTAAAATTAGTACCTCCATATTAGGGTTTTTCCTTACACACAGTAGGATGAAACAGTTTGAATTATGTGAAATAAATGTATGGCCATAAAATGTAATAAACCATTACCAAACACTTTCATGTTTCATTTTATTACCATGTTCAAAAAATTATCGATGACTTTTTGCTAACCTGAACAAATAGATAATCATTGAATTACTGTATTCCCTTTTTATTATGATTACAATAATGAAGGAGGGTAAATCATCTTCTTTATATTGTATTTACATTAAATATTGCATTATCAGAAGATTAAAGATGCAGCCAGAAATCCTATTTTTGATGCCTCTATTTTATGAATTATTGTACTTACCAGCATGGAACTTCAGTTGTGGGGACCATATACTACAGTTGTTCAGTGTTATTTTGGTATGTGACGAACAGAAAAAGACTGCAGTAAATGTGTGCTTTTTTCAGAGACATTTTGAAAAGTGTGGACATTTGTCTAAACACCTCAAATCCAATATTTTCTGATTACAAACTATATAACTATGGGTCTATGATTGATTTATGTATCAAATTGAGTTTCTTTGTATAGTTTCTGCCTTTGCCTTTTCTGCTTTTTTTCATTGTGTTAGTTGGTTGTACATCCTTTCAACCTCAGATTACAAAAATTTTGAGGGAAGAGTATTATCCTCTTTAGCCTAGTACCCTGAAGAAGAAAGCATTTTATTGCACTGCAGTTACATAGGTGTAACTACTCCTCTTTCCAACAGCTTTTGAACTGAGTATTTTCAAATCAACATAATTTAATAAACAGAGGTTTCTAAAGAAATGAAATTTCTAACTTTGCCAAGTCTAAGAGGGAAAATTGCCAAGTCTAATAAAGAAAAGATTAAAGCTTGACACTCAGCATTAGTTATCAGAGAAACCATGTGCAGAAGAGACAATAACAATGTCTTTATTGGTTCTGTCATGCAAAAAAGTGCTGTCCAGCATGCCTCAGTGATGTCTTAGCCACCAGTTGTGATAATACTATAAAAATTACACAAACAGGTATTGTTTGAGTTGCTATCAGATTAAACAAGAATTAAAACAAAAGTAGCTCTACATGTCAGACCAAATATCTACCTAACCCAAAATCTGATATCCAATAACGGATAATTGGGAAAATGGAAGAATATGGTAACTTCATAACACTATTCCAATCAACATAGGCTCCCAAATTATGAAAAACTACATTTGCTTTAATTCAATAATATCTTCACAAAATAATTTGTGATTGTCAGTAGGTCTAAACCTAAATACGTAGGAACATACGACATTGACTGGAAGGGCCCTCTAGAGTCAAGTCTAATTTCCTTCTGCTATAAATAGAAAATATTTTAAAACCAATAGATCTTAGTTCATTTCATTTTCCAGTTTCTGAAGTACTCAAAAAGTCTACAAACTTCCATTCTAAGTTTATTTATCATTACTACTGAGCTATTTTGTTTTACAGAGGTCTTCAGTTATAAAGCTGAGCTCCCACCTGAGCTTTACCCTGGTTATCCATATTTAGCTTCTGTTTTGTTAGCTAAACAAGCCACATTACCTTAGTCTACTCCGACAAGATGGACTTTTCTCTCCTTGATCTTCTGCTCCTATCTTTCCTAAAGAGAGATGTGTAGAGCGTACCAGAGCGGGACTTACCCTTCCTTTGGGCAAAGGAAGTTACTCTTTCCTCTTTCATTGGGAAGGTCTCCCTTGAGTCACAGATCACCACTGCACAAGATTAATTGCTTTACTGAATTAGGGTAAAAATTCTCTCTGTCAAAATTAATTAAAAAATAACTAGTGTCGTTATACTAATATGTGCATGATCATGTCATCTAGAATTACAGACATAAAACTAACAATAAAAGGATCGACGTCAAACTGAGGGCAAGTGCCCAGCATATTCCCCTTTTACAGGAATCTGTTTCTGGAAGCGTAAATACTTTACTGAAATTTTGGCATTATATTAAAATGGAAATCATTTAACAAGGAATCATTTAGTTTAACAAGAACTAAAAAGAAAGAATGTAACATAGATAAGACAAATTACAGGTAAAGGAATAATATAATGAAGTTCATATTGAAAAAATTATGTTAACACATATAGGAACTGGAATGAGGAGATGTATGAATTATTAAATCTGTGATGTAGCATGTATGTCTTAATTGAATGGAAAAGTTTTTGCCCCTTATGAAGTTGTAATTGTATATATGCCTTGCACTATCCCAAATATTTGGACTCCCCAAAGCCAATCTGAGAGAAAACCTGTAAGCACAGTGATACCTCTCAGTATACGTATTTTAATAATTAAACAGGAACAATCTTTATATTAGACCCTCCCAAAGTACCTGTACTGCAAGCCTACAGCAACAGGATCTTTTTTGTATAGCAGCTCATAAGGTCTTCATATAAAAAGAAGTATGGGCTCATCAACAGTAAAAAAAATTACCACCACATACATCAAACTTAAAAATTAAGAACTGAGAGTTAAATGAAACTGATCTCCCATATTGTTACCTCCTCCGTGGGTAGCTACATACCATTCATACAGGGGAAAAAAGATCCTTCACAAAGTACACCTGCCCAACCACCATCAATGAAGGAGACCAGCCAACATCCCAGAAAACAGAAATACCTGTTCAAGAACATGCCCCAACCCCTTCAGCAGTTATCACTACAAGGGAGTAAAAGAGTTTCACATAGGTCTTAGTTATTTTTCAACCACGTCACCTCTACCGGTGCACTCCATAAGAAAATTTAGTAAAGAGGTCTTTATAAAGGCCCTATATAATTTTAATAGCTTTACTCATATACGAGAACTCAAAACACAGCAAATAACATTTAAAAGACCTGAGACATTATCTAAAGGTCTTAACCCTACAAATTCTCTACTTTCATCGATTAAAGTAACCGGATCATTACATTAAACTGCATCAATATTATTTGAAAAGGTTTGGTCAGTAGCCTTGCCTACTTCTCTTACCAAAAGTCTTTACGACTTCAGATTAGCAACCCTTTAGCTCAAGCCTTGAAATTCCCACAGTCTTTACTCTGATGATCCTACTTCTCTTGTTAGGCTTTATTTTATGAAGTAACCAGGAATGCAAGGAGTGGCTCATACAACTGCTGCAAACCACCTGTTAGGTGTTGGCAGCTGCAGTTCATTTGATCCTGGTGTCTGACAGAAGGATAAAAATTCAAGTCACTAATTGTTCTTGTTTCTTTTTCTTTGCAAGAAAGGTTGATCAGTATTTATGCGTCAGTATGTCTTATTCTATGTCTTTGGGTGTCTCGGTCTCCTACTGAGCACTACTTCTGGTAGGTGATATCGGGATCTACTTAAGGAGGAGTGGGATTCTATAACTGATGAACTTTTGGTTGCTATCTTTTATCTGTTCTGTATGATAGTAGATTTTCTATGATAGTGGGTTTAAGACTAATGAATTAATACAAATACATGGTGGCTTTTTGTTGGTTTGTTGTTTTTTGGGGGTTTTTTTGTGGTTTTTTTTTTTGTGGGTTTTTTTTTTTTTTTTGCGGTTATTCATCTCTCAAAGAATTGCTAGAAGGTATCCAAAAGAAATTAAGCTACTGAGATTATAAAGAAATTTTAAAAGAATATGGCTTGGTTAGAACATCATAATTAGGTTCAGTATGTCTTTCAAACCCACTAAATTACCTGTCTCTTTAAACTAGCTCTTTCTCTGTTTTAACAAAGGAGAAATATGCCTGGTTCCCTTTATCTTCTTTGTTTTATCAACCAGGAATCATAAAATCCTGTCCTGCTGACAGGAATCATAAAATCACTGAGCTGGTAACAGTAGCAGAGTAGTGCTTGCACATCACTCAAAATTAATGCTCATACCACTTTAATACAATTAATTACTTATCATTTTGCTATAGTATTAATTAGAGGTTTTCTATCAAAATATGTCAAACTTGAAAAAAAAAAGAAAATGAAAGAAGCTCTTCTAATGTACTTTGAGATGATATTATGGCCTCATGGAAGGAAATAGGAGTGCTGTTATTCTTGTCCATTACGACTCCGTATGTTTTGAATTTTCACGTGACTTGCTCTATTCAAAATAAAACGGTCATTTGCTTTACATACAACAGCCTTTAGGAATGTAAACAATTTATACTAGCAATGCACAAGAAAAGGTTTACAGGCTGAGTAAAGGAATCTTACAAAGGAAAGACAAAACCTTAACTTATTAGAAAATTCTTTAAAGGCCTCTTCTGTTCTAAAAACTGTTGATAGATGTCTTTTAATATCAGGGCCTTCAGACAAAGGGTTGCTACATATCGCCTTCTCCCAGATGAGTTACAAGGTTTTCTTAGACTTTTTTAGTATTTCTAATTTCAGTCTTAGCAATAAGAGTCAATAATATTTCTTGACTGCTGCTACGCTCTTCTTTCTAATAGAAAACAGCCGATGAGCTGTCATTCATTAAATTCATTCCAGATATTTCCAGACTTCTCTTAATTTACTAATTAACAACCTTACATTTAAACCATTGCATACATTTGAAAGATATTAGAAAATACAGAGCTTTGAAATAATGTAAGACCAGGTTCGACTAAGGATGTTTTTTTTTTTTTACTGGACACTTAAGAATTACTTTTCCAGATGCCTTTATGTTTAAAAGATATGAATCCTTCTACACTGCTGTTTTGTTTTTTTTTCCCTGTAACCTGTTCACTTCTTTCTTGGTAGATTAAATTTTAGAAGTGAAAATGTCTCTCTGAGATGTATTTGCATATTAATATAAGTTGAGAAACACTAGTGTGTTAGCTGTCAGGTTTGGTCCATTAGCCATGTTATGCCTCATCTGTTGTAGGTAGATCAATGCTTCATATATTATTGAAAAGTTAATATTTTATAGTTGGGAAAAAAAAAAAAAAGTTTTTTCTCCTGACCTAACATACTTTCTAAACATATTCTTTTTTTAAAATCAACTAACCAGTTTTCATGGGTCGGATTTGAAAGTTTGATATAGGAAAACTAGCAGAAGATATATTAGAAAAACTGCTGAAAGCCCCCTGAGGAGAGCATATATTTTAAGATCTATAAGTTTAACCAAAAATGTTTTCATAATTTGTCAATATTTTGAGCCCTGAAAATGGAGAACTGAAATAACTGAGCATTGTGATGAACGCTTCAAAACTTCCCTCACCTTTCTGGAAGCCAGCCTTCTTCTAGAATACAAAGAAGGATCTTGACAACCATAATGACTGAAACACAGCCTTATTTTTGTGATATTGGCCATTGATTCTTTTGTGACTCTGATTTAATTTGTCACCCATTTCTTATTTTATATGAAATATAGTGCAAAGGCTTATAGATGTGATATATTCAATAAAAATCTCCTGACATATGTATATCATTAAATTAAAATGTGGCACTTTAGCACTTGTAAATCATCTTAGTTCTAATGTAAATACAGATCACTCATTCGTGGAAGGTCTGTTGGATAACCATAGCCATTACTCTTTATATTTATCAGCCCATAACTCAAAACCTTTATGATGTCAGATCTTTCCATCTGAGTTGTGAGTTCTGCAATACCAACAGTTGTGAAGCAGTTAATGGCTTGCTGAATTAGTTACGGTACAGTTTAGATATTTAGGCGAAATAGCTTTACTTAAGCATAGGCTGAACTTTTTCTATCATTTCAACTGACCTACATATGTCTTCAAAAAATAGTTAGATATTGCCTGTCTTCAACCTACTGAAGCTATAGCCTCAAATATACTTGATTTAAAAATAACACATATTCACTACATGATGAGATTCAGACTTCCTGATTTAACACCTAAATTAGGATTAATTCAAAATCCAGCATCTGCCCTCCTGAGAAGCATATATCTAGGTTTTACCTCCATCTGGTTAACAACATTTTGTCAAAAAAAATGTCTAGTTTTCTAGGCAGTTAAACATGTGTAACTACCTACCTAATGGCAGACTGCAGAGGAGGAGTCAGATTCTTCTCAGAAAGAAAAAGGGCAATTTCGATTAGATATAAACGAAAAAAGTTTATCATGAGGGTGGTTAAATATTCCAGCAGGGACTCAGAGAGGCTGTGGGATCTCTGTCCTTGAAGATGTTCAATACTTGATGGAACCAAAGCCCTGAGCAGTCCAGTGTAACTGGACCTGCTCTGGCCAGCAGGTTGGACCAGATGACCTCTGGAGGCCCTTCCAGCCTGCAGAATTTTGTGATGTTGTGGAAAGTTTCTGTACCAATGACTGTAAGATGCTGAGAGGGCATGCCAGAGAAATGATCATTCTAGACTTGCCATGTTCATATACTTGTTAACAATGTTTTTCCTAGTAGCCACTTGAAGGAAGGTTATTTTGACCTAACCCTTCATGTCTTTACCTATTTGTCTTTTATTACCTTTGAGCTAGCAGAATTCATGTTTACTCCCCATATATACCTGTGTTTTTTCCTTTGCCTTTCATTTCTATGAAAAGAGTATACAACCTGACATATATTTAGAAGGAAGCTATTCAAGAACAAGGAGTAATAACTTAAGTTTAAAACCGTGTTGCAAACAACTAACCATGGTGATGGATCCATTTTGTCTCAAAACTAAGAAACTACAGTGACTTTAATTACTTTAACTCTGAGCTTCTGCTTTACTGTATCTAAATAGGTTTAAATCTGTGACATTTAACATCAATTTTGTAAGCACCTCCATTCGTTGTGAACTATATGAATAAAAAGAGATGCACTCTAATAGCTCGAGGGATTTAAAAGTCATGCCTGACTTAACAAAGGAACTTCCTTTCTTATTCTCATTTGTTTATCTGGAGTGTTCCCATGGCAGTCAATGCAGTTACAACTATGGAAAAAATGTATATATATTCCACCTAAATAGCTTCAGTCCATTATGTTTCAGAATAGAGAAAGCAGTTACATGCTAAACTGCAGGGATCAGAGGGGAAGCAGGGGGGAGGAATTGCAGCAGATTACAACACTTTCTGCTTGATAGCCAAACCAATAAGGAACTTATTCAGGAACCCAGGCTATGCATGTTAAACTCTCCCACTTTCTTAAGTATAAAATCCAAAGGCTAAGAAAAATATCTTGATATGGCTATTCCCATGCCTCTTAAACCATTACAAAGAGATACAGAAAAATCATGGGACAGGAAGAAAAGCTTGGGGAATACCTGTCTCTAATTCCATGAACACAGCACGATTCCAAGATATGGTAATTTTGAGTTATGGTCCGTGGTCCCAAATTTATGCATTTCATCTCCTAATTTTAATAAAAAGTCATAGGTAATATCTAGAACACAAAACAAAACTTAAAACTCTGAGTCATACAAAAATAAGGATTAAATAACCTGAATTCTGGGGGTTTTTTGTCTGTGTTCCTTTTGTATGCAACTAGAAGTGAGGATGCCCCATCACCCTCCAGCTACAAGTAATGACAGATTTGTAAGGGTTTTGTTTTATTTTCTTATTGTGGGCTCAAAGTTCACAGTATGTAGTTATTTACAGTATTAATGCATCTTTTCCTCATTTGCACTTGTCCTCATATTTCTACCTTTCCCTACATTTTTATTGGCTATCAGCAGGTCTCATTAAAAATGACAGGAGATTAATAGGGCGAGATAGTGTTATATTCCATCACTACCTAGGGAAAACATGCATTGATTTCAGTTTCCTTGTTTTTTCCACATGCTATAATAATTACAAAGACCATTCACAGAATCCCTTGGTTTTTAATAAACTGCTCAAAGTTTTGCAGCTAATTGCTACAGAGGCATAGGGATTCACTAAGGTATCTAATGACTCAGGTTAAGAGTGAAATATTATAGGCCAGGCTCTTAACAGTGTCTAATTTTCTGCTGCAATCAGTGGGTATCAGGAATCTGAACACCTTTATAAATTGAATGTACTTTGACCACACAAGATAATAACCCCTGACCAGAAACTACACAGGATTGGGTAAACTTTCATGTACTCCTCGCTCCAGCGCAAAGTGACAGTCCCTTTCCATCATTTTTACCACTTTCCTTACTAAAGTGACCATAACTAATTTTGTGCACTGAGGTATTGAAATTTGTTACATAGTGAATGTGATCATTTAAGCAAAAGAAAAAACTGTGAAAATTATGACTCTGGTCCACTCTATTGCAGACTCTCAGTAAGTCTGTTAGCCAGAAGGGCAGCACATTAAGGAAAGGGACATGCAGTGACACATGACAGTCCAAGGACCTGTGGTCTGTTTGTTAGGTGGCCAGAACCATGCATTTCCACCACAGCTGCAATGCAATGTGTCCGTTTGCATGGTTTTCCCAGAAAGTTTCACTGAGTGGTAGGTGAGCTGATATTTTGTCATGGTTTGAGACCAGACTGACAATGCAGAGACTTAATGGATAACAAAACACTTTAGTTACAAATATGTTCAATTTTTACAAGTTATACAACTTCCCCATCTGCAGGACAGGAGACACAGTCCAGAAGTTGGGTGGCTGAGCACAGCAGATCCAGCTGTGCAGTGCATCATCCAGGTGCGGGTTCCTGCGGTCTCTCTTTCTTCAGTTCTCTCTTCTTAAGCCTTCCGGAATCTTTCCTGGGCTTCTTCTAGACTCTCTCCCCCGCGTATCCCCAGAGTCTTTTTTCAGTCCCTGACTCTGGACACCATCAGTTACAGGACAGGGCAAAACATATCCAATTCCTCTTTGGCTTGTTCAAATTCCCTCATTGGCTAACAACCATCTGTCACCATCACTGGTGCTCACAGTCTGCTCCTCTGGAAGGGTGTCCACCGTTTGAAACTCTCACAATGATTAACAGGTTGTTTATGCACCAAGTATGTCTCTATTCCTATGAGAAAGCTGGTCCCTTATTCTGTAAGGTAACTAAAGTTGATATAGTAACACTGTTGTGAGCCAGGCTCAATCCATGCCAAATGCCACACTTTTTGAAGAAGGCCTCTCTGAAAAGTATGTTGCTGTAATTTTGTTCATGAATTGTTCCTCGTTTGCTGCAAAACTGAACTCTTGCTATGATGAAAGACACATTATTTTCCAAGGATATTTTTCTATTGTTTCCATTTCCCCACTCTTCAGCTAAATCTCCTTGATTCCTGACCCACATCACACACCACCTATAGCCTTAACGGTAATTCTGTGACTGCTTCCTAACTGAGGCATAGACATGAAGATCTTTATATGCTTTCTTTCAAGACTTCACCATCTCTTGATGACACTGTGTTTGGATGTCTGGCCCCACAGACACACATTGAAATACAAAAGTAGTTGTCTGGTAAGGATCAGTGAACATCTGCCATGGCAGAGGCTAATTGTGCCTACAAGTATAGCATGGAAAACCAGATTTTGCTGAAGAGGTAATTGTGATAGTCACCAAAAGATAAGGAATGAATACATGACTGTCCACACTATCCCCAGTCATGTCATTAAATTAAAAAAAAAAAAAAAAACACACCAAACCACAACACATTTCAGCACATTTTAGCACACCAGAGGATTGAGCAGCAGTTTGTCATGAAAATGACTTTTGTGTTCTGATCCTTTTCAAGAGAAAAGATTTTCTGACTACATTTTGAATGACCCTCTTCACACTGTGCATACTAATAAAGCTCTAAACACAGCTTTACATCAACACCTTTATATAGCACCATTAACACATGCTCTAAGATCATTTGTGAAGAATCTGATAAGGTGACTTCCCCCTTCTCACTGGGAACAAAGGGCACCCAACTACATGGTAACACTCTCTGATGCAGGAGATCAGTAAACAATTTGCCAGATAATCCTCTAATGCCCTTTCAGCTACTTTTAATAGTACTTGAGTATAGATTGGTATCAGAAACAATTGATTATTGATGAAGATAATATTGTTAACAAGTCATAAAGTTAAAGAGAAGTAAATGATGTTGCTAGATGCTTTCAAACAAACATGTCCATAGGGACAGTGGTTTTTGCAGGGCAGTTGGAAGTGCTTGGATACATCCATTTCCACTGTGACTGATTGCAGTGAGGAATGAGCCAAGTTCAGTTTCTAATAGTGTGGTCCTTCCGATAGAAATGGAGATTAATACAGAAAATGGAATGGAGAGCTTCAAAGAGTGCTGTTTAGAAGGCTGTGGACCAACACTACAGGGAATGGAGGATCTCTTCTGGAAACTGGCTTGTTTGGAGGGGAGAAAAACTTCTTCCATAGGCAGAAGGCAGTAGAGAAAGCACTGTATTGCTGAAAAATGGGAGACCCTTGGGATGTGGGCATGATATCATTGTAAGCAGGATTCCCTGCTTTGTTTTCCTGCTCCCCTGAGTGGCAAGTGTATTAGGAAGCTGCGAGAGGTTCAAGTGCTTCCAGTGGTTTGTGGATGCTGGTTCTACCTGCTTAGGGCAACACTGTGTTGTTAACTGGGAACCTGCTCTATGATGTGTGCAGAAACACAAAATGGGGGAGTAGTCTGGAAAACTGTGCTATAGGGCTTGTATGGCTCATATGGTTACCATCTTGGATATTATCAACTATTCGGTTACTTATACATAAATTTACTTACAACGCAGTCAGCTGGATTGGCAGCTTTCAACTCCATGTTCAAGTAGGTTAACCCCTTCTTTCCCCTGTCAACAACCCTCTCTCCATTCCCATTTGCATGCCAGGGAGAGGCAGAGATCACTGATATGTCCTCCTCCAACCCCTACTTGTTCTCAAACCACTGTTCTTTTTTTAATTAACAGAATAAAATCTTCCTTATTAAAAACACTCCTAATGACCTTGTGGAGACAAGTAGGGAAAGAGTGTGCGTGATATTTTAAACTGAGCTCTTTATTGTAGCAGAGCAAAAAAATGCTACAGGGAATGCTGGACTGGCATTCTGCATAGGTGTCTGCAGTGGACAGTTCAAGCAGAAAACATTGCATACAGTGATTTTGCTAGTCCTACATAGAAAGGAGACAACAGCTTTGACCGTAGAGGTCTGTAAACTCATCAGTTGCTATGCAGAAGACAGCTTCCACGCACTATGGTTTCAAATCCAATGCCTTGATTAGTGCTGCCATGCTATATGCCAAGAACAGGTTGTTTAGTTCCTGCTCCATAAAAAAAATAAATAAAGCCATCTGACAAATCAGACTACGATCATGCCAAGCATGAGTTGGTCAAAATTCTTGGTGTACTGAAGGTTCATTACACCAGACTGGGGAAAGGGTTCCCTTGATAGGACAGTGACTAGCCACAGTGCATGTCTGTACTGTAAATAGTCCTTCTTAAGCTATTCCACTGTCTGACGATCTAGAGAAGTCAAAGTATTTTTCAGGTTATTCTGTGAAAACCTTGGCAGGAAAGTTGAGAAGAATATCTCCGTTTTGTCTTCTAAGTCAAAAATCTCCTCCAGATCTGTCACAGGGGCATAATTCCTATGTGCTGCTGAAGACCCATTTCCATTCTCTGTCTTCAGGAGCATAGCCTTCACCTTCTTAAATCTGATGCAGCACGGGTCCCTATACCTTTCATAACCTGCTATAATCATCTGCCCGGCAATGTTGGCATACTGCCAGAGAGTTGCTCTAAGTCCTGTTCCCCTATAAGTTAGCAAACAAGGCTGTGTCTGAGATTGTTCAGGTGGTGCATCTAAGATACCTATCCTGAATTCTGTCTCCCTCTTTTGTTGATTATGACTGTGCAAAGTCAAACAAAAACAACTGAAAATTAAATAAAAGGTTTTGTGGTATTCAGACTGTTGAAAGAATTTCTAAATTTCTAGAGAAAGCCGTTGCAAAAGATACACACTATAATCTGTAAAAGTTAAAAGAAGACCAAGAAAACAAAAGAAACCGCAGAGGCAGCAGCATAAGCATAGTTATATCCATGGTCTTTGCTAAATTTTGAGAAATCTGTTGGGAAGGAAGGACCTGTGTATATTTCCAGAATCCTATACTTGTACATGTGCTCCCAGACAGTACCGGAAAACTGCAGCATTGCTATGATCTACTCCACGTTGTATGACACCACCATTAGGAATTGACAGCTTCGATACAGTGGGGCCCAAAAAATTGGACGTAGCAGCAGTACACATAATTGTGCTCTACAGCACAAGTGTGATCACAAAGATGGTTATGCACCTGAAAAGGATCTATGTTGTATTGAAACTGTAAATATAGATGCATTTGTCATGCACTGCCTCTTTCTGAGTCTGCAGCTCAGTCATACATCTATAGGACAGTCGAATTCTAGGATATGACAACGAGTAAGGAGATAAAAGGCAAGTAAAACCAGCGTAGTATTGACGCCTGTTTACCTGGATATTGCAAGTGAATTGTTGAAGAGCTAACAAGGATCTTTCCTTCTTTTGGAGTGAGAATACAGCTTTTCCAAAGCTCTCATGTGCCAAAGGGTCAAGATTATGTTGCAGCTACTACCCAAGTGCATTCCATAAAATGTGGAAAACATGCTATCTTTGGAATTTCCATTCCCTAGCAAATATGATTGCACTTGCCAAAAGTAATTTGATGAAATTTCTAGGCTGCACATGTAAGCAAGTAATCACACATAGGCAACAGGGTTGCAAAAGACTTATTTTCCTAGAAAAACCTCAAGCTATTTCAGAACCCTTACAGGCAAAAGGCCACAATTCCAATTTATTGAGCTATGTGAAAATGCAGTTTGGAGTGTGTGGATGGTGTGACTGGAGCCAGTAGCAAAACTCTATTGATTTTTTGAGAGTTAGCTACCTAAACTTTATAGATGTTTTCATAAACATTAGATGATTGACTGGATTTTTGGGACTCCTAAATACATATGTAGATTTTGCCTAGAAGACCTGTACAGAGACATATACAATGCTTTCTTAATTTCTGCAGTTTCTGTCTTCATGTGTTTTTAGCTTTTCAGAACATTATGCATCTCCAATATGCAAACATCACATTTTCTTTCCCTCAGCTCCCATCCTTCTAAATGGAGTAGTGAACCTTTTTGACATATAAATTAGAGCATTATTAGAGTAATTATATTTTTGCTGAGCAAATGGCAGCTGATGAACTACAAGCAGGTGTACATTAGAAGAAGCAGAAAATAAATCACCACTGTGCTGTTGTTATTTTTAGTTGCATACATCGAAGGAACGTGTGCAGGAGAGAAGAAGGAATGAACAATAATTAAAAAAAAATAGTGATGGGTGCTTCTGGGCCCCTGTTCTGTAAGTTAATGAATGACCTTACTTTCCAACAGTGTCAAAGTGAGGAAAGAGAATGCTTTGCACTCTGCAGGATCTAAAGATGTAGACTAAAGAGATTGTTTTGAATTTAAGAATCCTCCTCCCTAAACAAGATTTTTCTAAATCTTTCAGTTGTTTGTATTGCCTATACACTTGTTACAGTGCAAGATTGACAGGTTCAAGGATGTTCTGGAACCCCAAAATTCCAGAATTCTAATTCAAGGAATTAGAATTAAGTTTCCTAGTTCTTATTTGCTTTGTAGTAGTTTGGAGAAGTTCAATAACTGGGGGAGAGGGGTTTGCTGGTTGTCGGAATAAGCAGAAATTTCAGTAATGTTGCAACAGTGTCACAAACGTAAATGAAAATATTTTAAAGATTCCATTTCTGACTATGCCTATAAACATGTGTGTATATTTTCAAGATGCTGAGGAGTCAGCAGTGCATGCTGACTTCATTAGTCATGTGGTAGTATATCTTTTTTCACAGAATTTTAGTCCAAAGTAGCTTTATGGAGTTAAACAATAGAAGACCACATATGCCATAAATCACAGGAAGCAGTAGTGTGTAGACATTATGTGGGGAATAAATTAAGGCATTCAGTCATAAAGGCAATAACTTATGGAGAGAGAAATTAAGAAACAGTCAATAGGTTTCAAAATGAGATGAGGAGGAAAAAGGAAGTCAATGAGGCAGGATGCTCAATGAAGCCTCTTTTAGGTGATGAGAGCTGAGGAGAAGACTTCTACATTAGTAGCCTGCAGAAGGGTAAAGAAGAGACCCTTGTTAAAGAAGGAGAATGAAGGGAAAGAAGGATAAAAAGAAATAAAGTCAGAGCTCTTACATTTCTTGAAACTCCTAAAATTTTTTGGGACCAAAACTTTTTATAGTACTTGTCTTCTGGTATATGTCTAATGTAGAAACACTGAGTAACTCTACTCTGTAGTGATACTCAGTTTGTCTAGAGCTAATCAACACGCTAGGAGCAATCTAGATTTTTCAGTATGTCTCTGCCTGGACTAATTTATTCTATCAGTTTACAAAATGCCTCTGGATGTAATAAAACTTCTATATATTTGAGGGGAGTAAAAGGAAAAGAATGACAAATTTTCAACAGTATGCTATTGTGATCCTACCAAATGGAAGGGATCCCATGGAAGAAAGTATACACCAGTTCAAAAAATCAGCACAAGCCATTCCTCATCAACAACTTGCATGTTCTAATCCGAACAAATGTGTAGTGCTAAGCCTTGCTTTTTATCTCCAGCCCAGAGTGAAGCTTTCCCTATCAGCACACCTCATTTACAGAAAACGTGCCTATCGGTCAACTGAGTTGTGTCACATTATACATTGACAAGGGACTAGATAAGTTAATTATTTGGACAAGTTCCTTTTTAAGTGTATTAAAGGGCAGAGTATTTCCTCAGTAAAAATACAGTCTGTTGCATGAAGCAGGTATCTGAGAGACTTGGGTTCCATTTCTTTTTCTGTTATGCTGTTTTAGCCAAGTTGATTGATTAATCAGGGTTTTTTTTTAATTTTCCTTTTTCGGCAAAATGAATTACTATAATTATCTTCCTGAGGTATTCTTTTGAGAATATACACAGAAATGTTCAGGTAATACATTATAGAGGATCAAACAGGATCTAAAAAAATTTCAGCTCTGTTCTAGCAGCGCAGGTGCGAAATGTGTCACGAAGTCCACTTACTTGTGGATTTACACTAACTTGTAACTGTTCAGATCGTCTTCTGAAACATTCTGATCTAATGCACTATTTTTGTCATAGTTTTTCATCAAAGGACAATATGCATGACTTCTACAGCATTACTGAATTAACCATTCAAGACTATGTCTTGGTTATGAAGAATCAAGTAATTGCCTATTAAAAATTATGCATTACACCTAAAAGACACAATGACACCAGCAACGAAATTACTGGCAATCCATTTACAAGTGCATGTTGATTTAATTAGGAAATTAGCTGATTTTTTTTTTTAATACTTGTTTCTTAATTAAAGTCTTCACGGTGTTTGAGTGCTTATTAAGTCCATTTGGAATGGATGTACTAGCCACGTTTTGGGATACATTTAGACCTTCTTCCCCCCCATCTTTTCATTCATATTCATTACATAAATATTATAGAAAACTCATTCCATTTATTTCAGACTCCCATTTCAACAAAAGGAAAATTAAGTGAAGAGGTCTATGTCTTCTACAATAAGACATGGAGAAAGAAAAAAAAAAGACCTTGCTAGCAATTGGTTTATGATCATACCTATTTATCATCATTTTGCAAAGGTGCAGCCTGAACTAATTTTCAGATGAACAGTATTTCCATTGTTGCACAATTTCATGACTAACACAGAGAGTGACTCTTGCACTGATTTGATTTGACTTCCTTTGACTTTGAATATCCCTGTTCCCTGAGTAAGTTCTTGTTTGAACCAGGGTAATATTTAGCCAAACACCTAATTTTGAGTTTCAGATCAAGGCCAAAACTACCAAAGAAACATAATGGACACACAACCACAGATGTGGCTACTTCTGCATGCCATTACTGTCATGGTTCTATTAAAAAATAAATCTCATTCCAAATTGCATAACTTTGGGTCATCATCTCAAAATCCATGCTTACCAATTGAAAATATCTGTTACAGCTAAATATAGGTAGCATATTCCTTAAAAAGGATTGACACCATCACTTTAGTATCCTTAGATGGACCTCTAAGACTGACTTTTGAGATACCCATGTGTAACAAAAATATGTCTACTAGGAAGACTATATACTGTACAGAGGAACAAATATGCTATTTCTGACTTCTGCATCCTAGTAGATGAAAATCTGTGTCCTGAACTTCTTTGTGCTAATAGCTATGTAGAGTGTATGGTTAAGACAAATCCTTAATTATAAAATTATCTTCCCCATTTAGGGTTGCAATCAGGTCAATTTTTTGTTTATTGGGCCAATAGTGACTGAAATAAAGTGTTGGTGATAAATTACTGGTACTATATTGTGATAATGATAAAGTAAATTATTTTAGAAAACTAATTTGGTATTTTAATAATAACATAACTGAGATTTATATGAATAATTTTTACACTCTTGACTAGTAACCCTTTTATTGATGAGTTAATGGCCAGCTAGATAAATTAGGCTCTGTCAGCTTCACCCAATGCCTTATAACAACTCACATTGGTCATTAACTGGTTGATTGGTAAAGTGTTTTATTATTGCTTTGGAAATATTACCTAAAATGAAGCACAGTAATTTCTGATCCTTTATCATTTTTATTTTGATGGCTTGACTTTTTTTAATCAAAAAATGTGATGCATATTGAGAACCCAAAATCTAAGCAGTTAATGTGATTTAAACTGAAACCATCAAAGTTACTTTTCAAATACAGACATTTGCACTTGAAATAGTAGCCCATTTATGCCCTGTGAAAACATCAGGGTCTATAGAGAGATTAAATCTGTTCTAAAGAATTCCACATGCACTCAGTTGTAAAAAGGCTGGATACATTTGTTAAGGTAGCGATTCTATGCAATATTTTCTAATTAAGCTATATGAAACCTTTTGTTAGCATTCACACAAGTTCAGGTAGGTTTTTTTGCCTTACCCCAGTTCAAAATGTGCTCATCCAAGATACACAATGGGTATACAGCGTGACTGTTACCTCCTCAAACCTTTCGATTTTTTTAAGTAATATTTTATTTTCTATGGGTGTTCCCACATGCACACTCTATTGCAGTCAAATTCACGAGTCAGAGTGAATTTCTGTTCTTTGAACTAAGTGAATAACTTACAGAGAACAACTTATAATTATATTATATGCTCTTATAATAAAGAGAGCTGCAGTGTGAGTTTTCACAATGCATTGTATGTTAATAATTTGTCAACAGCCTTTTCTTAATTTTGGGGATTGTCAGCTTCTCTTGCCATCCATTCTAAAACCAAATATTGTTTTGGTCCCTAATTCATTAAAGTTCTCTCTGTTATGTTGCTTAATTGTGAATGTTAACAGTCACAATCTCTTGTTGCAGTTGGATAGAATCAAGTGAAGAGGGGAAGGGGTAATAAGAAACAACCTGAATTTTGAATTTCCTAATGAATAACTTAAAATGATGTAAAAGAACAACAATGACAAGGTATCTACTAAAATTTTGTAAGTGTTTTTCTCTGTGTGATGCAGATATTCCCCAATGAAGCATGATGAAGGAACATCAAAGATAATATCTGACTGTGATGAGAGGTAGCCAAGCTCAGTTGTCTTTTCCCAGTCACAAACTTTTGCAGTTGTTTGTTCTGATGTCTCTTGCAGGGTTCAGGAAGATCATTGTAGAACTCATTAAGTTATGACTGTAGGAATTCTGCCCTCCCTCTAAGATTAAATAGTGCCCATCCCTTATTAAATATTTTTCATGCATTGTATAGGGTCATTTACAGCTCTTTACATGTTTTCCCTAAGGACCTTTAGAGCTCTCATCACCATTCTGTTTGATCACTTCAAGCTTTAATACATCCACTCCCAGTACAATTCATACCAACTGTAACTGAATCTAGTTGATGGGCCGATACTGCACAGGGAGCAACGGTTAAGGATTTAATTTTTGCTTTATCAGGAGTCTGACAGGAGAATAGTGGGTTCCTCTGGTTTCTCATCATGCCAGTTTGTGTTTAATCTCTTTAAAAGCCTTCAAGCATGAATCCACATCTATAAATGATCAGATCTAGTTTTCCAAGGGTTCTCAGGAATAAGATTAATTTGTTATCTGCAAGCACACATGCAGGGAAAATGTGGTTGCTCAAATATCTTGGGATGAGAAAACAAGACAAATTGGAAAAAATTATTAATTTTTTTTTAATTAAAAAAAAAAAAAAAAGCAACAGCCTGATCCTGATTGGTATTTGTCTAAGACTATCTATGGATGGCTTCTCTTTTGATTACACAATGAAAATACTAGAAATTGAACAGGGTTCATGAAAGCCTGTAGATTTGAAAGGACTAAGATAGGTCATCTAGTTCAACAACATGCGCAAAGCAGGTATGAATAAAGTGGGTTGCTCAGGCCCTTGACCAATTAAATTTTTAATGTTTTCAAGGATGAAGATCCCACAGCCTCTCTGGGGCCCTGTTCCAATATTTAACCGCCTTTGCATTAAATATTGACTTGAACTCCTGGTTCTTTATGGTCTCTGAAAGACCTTGTTGATCTCCTTTTGACCCTTCCTG
The DNA here is from genome assembly GCF_964195595.1 of Calonectris borealis. Classification (NCBI taxonomy): domain Eukaryota; kingdom Metazoa; phylum Chordata; class Aves; order Procellariiformes; family Procellariidae; genus Calonectris; species Calonectris borealis. Next base: position 81,583,036 of record NC_134352.1, on the reverse strand, counting down.
GTGGCGTACAGTCAGCCTACCAGTTCTGATAGTTTTTTACTTGGCAACTCAGCACCGCAGCCAAAGCACAGCTCCCACAGCTGAGACCACTACCATTTCCAAGTTGAGGGAGGAGCACCAGGCACTCCCTACAGCCTGCATGGAAGCATTCTCCCCCAGGAGCTCTCTCTTGGAAGAGGTCTCTGATGTTCCACGGCAGTTGTTCCAGATGGTGCCGGTTACTGCATAGTGGTGCATCACCACCCTCACTGCACAGGCTTAAGCGGAAATCCTAGGTCCCCTTGTCCTATTGTTGCAACCACTGGTGCATTTCTGTGAGCTCCCTCTTGCCCTCCAGTTATAGAGCCACTCTCCAAGCACAGTTGAATAGCTGTTGGACACTTCCTGATCTTCAGTCAGTTGAAGACAAAAGGTGTAGGCACTTCCTAATCAGGAAACAGCCAACAGAATCTAATTGTTAAAACCAGAAACAAAAACCTGCAGAAGCCTTCAGAATGCAACCTTCAACAGCAGCATCAAACCACCACAGGTTCCTAGAAAATGACCCCCAAAGAAATCCCCAGAAGTTTCCTGCACTCTGAAAGAACTGTTGATGTCTTTTGAGATATATGAGTTAGCAAAGCAAACTATAGGCATTTGCTCTATTGCACTCTATGTCAAAGAGTCCATATTCACAACCAGGAAAAAGCCAACACTTAGCTCCAAAAATGATGGTATTTAATTTATGGAGTAAAGTGGATTCATTTTCCTTAAGTCTGTCCATCGCCACTGGTTTATTTTATTTAGTTTCCTTAAACAAGCCACATACATAAGCATCATTACTCATCTCCTCTCTCTTGGTTCAAAGTCTAAAGAGGTTTTTTGAAGGATAAGCTTAGACTAGGTGGTTTAGTGATATCCAAAGATGGCGGAGATGGGTCTGTCTCATATGGAACATCAGTAAAGCCAGCAGAATCCAGCCCTTGCCTCTGAACAAATATTAATGTGCTTCTGTCCCAAGAGAGTTTGCAGTGAGAACACAATCTCTATATGGATCTTAATGGTTTTATTCAGGTTAATGAAAGAGACCCTTAGAAATCCACATGGCTTATTGAGTGGGCTAGGAGATATGTTTATACGTAGGTAGGTTCTGGCAGGATTATTTTTCTTTCTTCTATTTTTTTTTCTACACTCATTAACTTAGAAAAATTGTATTCAGTGTTAGCTGACCTAAGGAGCACATTTATATTTGCTCAGGCAGCAAAAATGTAGACAAGAAAATGTCTTTTTCAGCAACATAAAGACAGATGAGGCATACAAGGAGAGTCTTTAGAATAATAATTATATAACTAACTTAATTAGTCTCTGCTTCAATCAAAAGACAGTATGATAACACCAGCAAGTTGGTTTATATCCATAGAGACTAAACCATTTAAAATATACATAAAGGGTTCTCCAGGGTGTTGTGTTGTGTTATGTTTATGGCCCTTGGAACAGAGCAGAATCTATCCAACTGGATGAAATGGAAAATTATGGGCAAATGTAAGGCAGATTTTTATAAAGCAGTTCAGAAATGGAACGTCACCCCCTGAAATCAAGTCAAACATAAGAATCAAGAAAGGCACGACGTTGTTTCTATTCTAGCAGTGCTTAGACTGACACAGGGTCCCTAATGTATGAAGTGTTTTCAAAGCCCTAAGTCAACCTTCCATTCCAACACAACCAGACAAGGTAAAGAAGGGGACTAACAAATAATGTCCTTATTTCACAAGTAGAGAAATGAGGCTTCCCCAAAGTGACACAGGGAATCTGTGAAAGAAAACACCTAAAATTTGAGTCTGACACTTTGCAATTCATTAAAAAAAGGATGTGAATGTAGGATAGATTTAATTTAAATGAACATGCAAAGGTATTCTGGAAACCTCAGAGACATGCAGGCAAACTTTCACAGCTGGCCACATAAATTCGTTAGTACCTGCAACTATTGATTCACTCACATTAGTCTCAGAAGGTCCCCAGAAGCTACAGGATTTTTCCCACATTTCTCTGCATGGTATGGGTTGTCACTGAAATTATTTCAAACTCTCTTTAACTGGTCAGGATATAGAATATCTATAGCTGCTTTTGTGAATTCTAATAAAAATATTACTCCATGCATTCTGGGATATCTTATTGCAAAACTTTCTCAAATATAAAGGGACACTGAATACGAGTGATCATGGAATTGGCAATGATAGTTCTTTTTCTTTCTATTCCAGCTAAGTGAAGGCAGAGACTGATATTCAGCAGAAAACTATGAAACATTACTTGGCTGTCTTTGCCTGAAAACATCAGCAAAGGAGTCTGAGGTATCTGTTACATTAATGGTACCAAAATTTCCTCACCAGGGATGAATATCAGTGAGCAAAGAATTCCTAATGGCAATATTGTGTGACAAGTAACACTGTACTCGTGAACTCCCTGTTAATCTGAAAGAACATACATCTGCAGAAAATAAAATATGGCTAACCAGCAATGTTAGAGGATCATATGAACAGAAGTATCATCTCTTTGGGAAGAAAAAAAAAATATGTATTTATTTATTTATTTATTTATTTGGCTTTGATATGCCATTCTTCTGTCTCTCATTTTCCTTTGCCACCTATAATACTTCTGAAATACTCCCAAAAAGAAAAGAAAGTTTCTTTTTTTTTCCTAAATATTTTAATATAGCTATTCTCTTGTTGAGAACAACTGTGATTTTTTTCCCTTGCCAACTCACTAAGTTCCACCCACACAGAGCTTAGAGGGTAATTAAATTAAAATTATCTAGCATTCTCTTCTATTTCTTGCATTATGGAAGAGGGAAAATGGGAAGAGAAAGGAAAAAAATTACATCAGAACTTAGTCTTAACTGATGATTAACTCATTAATGTGATTGTCTGTTTAAAAAATAAAGGAGAACTAAAGTAAATTGAATAAAAGTAGTATTAGAAAAGAGTGTGTGAAAACAGGTGAATAAATAACACATTCTTTGACCTGCTTTAATAATCAATGTATTGCAAAAAAGGGTCCAGAGAGCATATGATAAAACAAGTCTCTTGCCCACCTCTCTCCCTCCGCCTCTCACACACCACTGCAGTTAACAGACAAGAAGTCTTTGTGGAAGAAAAAAAGTTATATTTAAATTTAATTTGGTCGTCTTGTGTCTTTTTCTTCAGAAAATATGGGAAAAGAAAGGACGTAAGATGTTATACTCATCCATTTCCTTCCACGTTCCCCCTACCCTTCCAAGGAAAAATAGTGAAAACAAGCTCTTCAGTGAAAGGGATTTTTTAAAACATATATACACACATGTGAAAATCCATACCTAAACTGTTTCTGTCACAAATTAGTAAAATAAATATTTGCTACTTTTTCTAAATTGGGAAATATTTTTTTTAATTATGATTGAAGCTTTTTTTTTCTATTTTCTTTAAATAGATACATTGTGATCCGCTAATTTTTTTAACCCTGAGGGCTCCATGTTGGCATGTTGGTGAATACTGAAGGTTAAAAGAACTGTCCCCTGAAGTGTGTCCCCTGTCCCCTGAACATGACTATGCCCCATTAGTGTCCTTTGAGACATACCCAGGAATGTCATCTCCTGCCATAGGATTCACCTTTTGTTCGGTGGATAAGAAATTTGAAGGTTACATCTATATTTTCTCTGCACTTCATTGATCAATGGATAAAAAAATCACTCACCCTAACACATTGTCTTTTTAAGACTTCTGGTATATAAACATCTTCCCCTGACTTCAGTAGGACCAGTTGCAAATAAGTTTGCACACAGCGATACGTAGTAGATGTTACTTGGATGTTACCAATGAAATCAGGTGAATCATCCATGCCAGTAGCATTCTTTACTCCGGATTTGAAGCTGAATCAGTGGAGAAAATTCATGTCCATTGGATATTCTAATCAATAGAGATGTCTGAGAAATGAATGTGGCTCAATATATTTAGCAAGTTAATTAGTAGACATCTCAGTTTTGGACTTAATTAGTAATCTCAGAATAGTTGTAACCTCAGTATTTCATGAGGCTATAAACCAAGAAAGTTTACTTGCTACTATTTAAACTCATTTCCTAACAAAATATTAGTTAGCATCAATAAAGATGTGTTTTATAATGAAAAAAAAATAGTATGTGAAGGTGATTAAAGAGTACGATGTTGGGTAGAACTATGAGGAAGTGAAGAGTGAATCTTCCATGGCTAATAAGTGAAGCATTGAATGGGATCAGACTGAGGGTTTCCCATATGTTTTGGAAACTTTTTAATTATTGAAAATGAGGATTTTATGGGAAAACAGTTGTTTGTTTGTTTGTTTGTTTTCCCATGATTTCTCAACATGAGAGAATGTGGGGAGAAATGTCAAGTTTTCAGATTTTCTACATGGAGCAAAAAAAAACAGTTTTCTTGTTGAATATAACATTTCCAAGTTATTGATGTAGGTTGATGTTTTGAAATCTATTTTAAAGACTATAGATTATTTTCCTTTTAAATATCTATTTATGGAAGCTTAAAACCCTTATTTCCACCCAAAAGAAAGAAGTAACAAAGAGAGAGAAAAAAAATATTTAAAACAAAGAAATCTTTATATGATATATAGGTTTTCTTCTTCACAAATAATTGCTTTTTGCCTAACTGTAGGCACTTTATGGTGTCAATTGCTTCAACATTCCCTATTTGCAGTGGCACAAAACTCCTTCATGAACAGAATTTCCCGGAGAGAGGAGAAAGGTCAGTTTGTGGTGTGTTTCAGTTATTTCTCAGCCTAATCTTATCTTATTGCTAAAATGCTAAATATCATTTAATGCTAGAAAACAAGAGAGCTGCTGTGTCTCTGCCTATTTTGCCCCTATTAAATGCATGCTTTATTTATAGACCATATCTTTAAGTTGCTGGAAGCACATTATCATTACATGTCTGAAGTTGCCAATATGGAAAACATTAATTGCTCTTTTAACGTCATGTAAAGTGTTTCAGGGAGTGTAATAAGATATGAGTTCACCATTTATTTAAATAAAATTAAGAACTAGGAAATGATATTGTTATCATCACTCAGAGTACCTGTGAAAGAAATAGATATAACTCTGGAAGTTACAAGATTCAGTGTGCAGCCTGAGCTCAACAGATGCCGTTGTTTTCTCATAGTATATTTAATTACTGCATGGTTAATGCGTTAAATTTTACAGTCTGTAATTGAGAAATGGCCTCACAAATGTTAAGACTTGGATACATAGCAACTAAGTCGACTCTAGTTAAAGATTCTGTTTAGAAACTCAATTAGAGACTGCCATTCCCAAAATTGTACAACAGATCACTTGCACATTCACACAATTCTCAAATAATGTCTGGATGAATCTTAATAAAACTGTAGAGAGAAAATTCGATCCAAAATGAATTTAAATGAACCATAAAACTACATGTTGAAATTCTCAAAATAAGTTTTCCAACCTTTCCTTCATTTTCACATAACTGTTCATGTTTTTATTCAAGTGTTTGACATTTAAGACATGGAATAACATTATAAAAAGAAAGAGCTTTTTTTTTTCTTCTATCTGAAAAGCTTATTTTCAGTTTTGCTAATTTTACTGATATTAGTGGAAAATGAGAATCATAAGAATTCCATATAGTCTCATAAAGGGTTTTTTTTGCGGCCAAGGGGTACTCTATAGTGGATAGGATTGTGGGTGAAATGAGAACAGCCCTGTGGAAAGAGATCTGGGGGTTTGGGCTGATGGCAAGTTGAATATGAGTCAACAGTGTGCCCTGGCAACCAAAAGGGCCAACCGTGTCCTGGGGTGCATCAGGCACAGCATAGCTAGCCGGTCGAGGGAGGTGATTGTCCCACTCTACACTACAGTGGTACGGCCCTACCCCAAGTACTGTGTGCGGTTTGGGGCGCTTCAGTATAAGAAGGTCTGATTGGTTGACCCTGGCTGGACGTCAGGTGCCCACTAAAGCAGCTCTATCACTCCCCGTCCTCAACTGGACAGAGGGAGAAAAATATGAGAAAAGGTTCATAGGTTGAGATAAGGACAGGGAGATCACTCAGCAATTACCATCATGGGCGAAAGGGGATGGGGAATGGGGGATGAGGTCAGTTCATCAAACGTTGTTTCTGCTGCTCCTTCCTCCTCAGGGGGAGGACTCCTCACACTCTTCCCCTGCTCCAGTGTGGGGTCCCTTCCATGGCAGACAGTCCTCCAGGAACTTCTCCAATGTGGGTCCTTCCCATGGCCTGCTGTTCTTCACGAACTGCTGCAGAGTGGGTCCCTTCCACGGGGCAAAGTCCTTCAGGAACAGACTGCTCCAGCGTGGTTCCCCCACGGGGTCACAAGTCCCGCCAGCAAACCTGCTCCAGCGTGGGCTCCTCTCTTTCCATGGGTCTACAGGTTCTGCCAGGAGCCTGCTCCAGACCGGGCTTCCCATGGGGTCACAGCCTCCTTTGGGCATCCCCTTGCTCCGGTGTGGGGTCCTCCATGGGCTGCAGGTGGATATCTGCTCCACCGTGGACCTCCATGGGCTGCAGGGGGACAGCCTGCCTCACCATGGTCTTCACCACAGGCTGCAGGAGAATCTCTGCTCTGGCTCCTGGAGCACCTCCTTCCACTCCCTCTTCACTGACCTTCTTCACTCTACAGACTTGGTGTCTGCAGAGTTGTTTCTCTCGTACATTCTCACTCCTCTGCTGTTGCCCAGTTGCACAGCAACTTTTTCCCCTTCTTAAATATGTTATCCCAAAGGCACTACCACCGCCACTGATGGGCTCGGCCTTGGCCAGCGGGAGGTCCATCTTGGAGCGGCTGGCATTGGTTCTATTGGACATAGGGGAAGCTTCTAGCAGCTTCTCACAGAAGCCACCCTTGTAGCCCTCCTGCTACCAAAACCTTGCCACACAAACCCAATACAGAAGGACATCAAACTATTAGAGTGTGTCCAGAGGAGGGCGACCAAGATGATGAAAGGCCTCGAGGGCAAGACTTACAAGGAGCAGCTGAGATCACTCGGATTGTTCAGCTTGGAGAAGAGGAGGCTGAGGGGTGACCTCATCACAGCCTACAACTTCCTCAAGGGAGGCAGCGGAGGAAGAGGTGCTGATTTCCTCTCTCTGGGACCAGCAATAGGACACAAGGAAATGGAATGAAGCTGTATCAGAGAAAGTTCAGACTGGACATTAGGAAAAAGTTCTTCACTGAGAGAGTGGTCGGTTACTGGAACAGGCTCCCCAGGGAAGTGGTCACGGCACCAAGCCTGTCAGAGTTCAAGGAGCGTCTGGACAATGCTTTTAGTCATATAATTTAATTTTAGGCAGTCCTGTGAGGAGCAGGGAGTTGGACTCGATGATCCTTATGGGTCCCTTCCAACTTGGGATATTCTATGATTCTGTGATAAGAAATCTCTCCAATACTTAAGCGATTCAAACAAACAGCTTTTCTACAGAGGCATCCCCTGTAAGGCATTGTATTCCAGCTGGATATAATATTAGTTTTGTGAATTTCACCACCATTACTAATTTGTTTTAATGCCAACATTGGAAAATAAATAATGAAACCAATAAATAAATAAACCAATTTACAAGCAGGAATGCTCTGTGTCCTGGCATCCATAACAGTGCTTCAAGTGGAGGTAGGAACTTATTCAGAAACACCCTAGGTGGACTGCAACTTTATTGTACTCTTGTGAGTAAAACTGAGTAATGAATCTTTCTTCAGTTAACAAAACAAGACTCTTAAACTACAATGTTCTGATTTATTTGGCATTGGAAAATTTAATGTGCTTAGGAGATAGCGTACTAATGGAGTCCTCTGTATCAAAACATTATCAACTATGCATTCTTTGTATTTATTTTTATATTTCAGCTTGCATGATATATCAAATACAAACAGGAGTATAGTGCATGCTTTTCCATTCGTTTGCTCCAGATAAACATTTTATCATCCTCATGTTCATCATTTAATCATACAAAAGACCAAATATTTGCTGGAAATAAGAATAGTCAGGAAAGTAGGTCAAGATCAGACAATAAGCATCGAGCTTTGGATTAGGCTGACATTTAGAGGTGGCCTGATATGTGATTAGTAGACAACAATATAGTTGTAATTTCTCCATGTAGGTTGTTACGGTTTTAGACCATCTGTTTTTCTAAGCGGTTTCTGCGTGCGAGGAAATAATTAAACATAAGATAGGACTCTATACAGGGGTAATTGAGTTAAGCATTTAGTGGCCAGTGACATTCAAGCAATAAAATAAAGACATTTGTAGTGACACTAAACATAAGATCAAAAAATAAAGAATGATTGTTTCTTTTGGCTATCTGAGCATCTACCAAGAATATTGAAGGTGGCAGTGATGATTTTTTTTTTTTTTTAAAAACTACATGATTAATTTTTATAGAATTAGACTATAAAATAGTAGGCTTGGAAGTGATCTTTGGAAGTTGGTTCCAAATACTCTACTCCCAAGACCCAAATTATTCATTCCAGATGTTTGTATGACTACTTAAACCTCTGTGTGCTCTTGCCAGCTGTATAATTGGACTATTGCGAGACAAATTAAAACATTAGTTTTCATCAGTGTTCTACTAACTTTACTTTTCAGAAGTCCGAACGCTTACTTGACTCAATATAGCAAGGTACAACTGTGACGAATAATTTTCTGTAATGTGTCAATAAGGTAAAGACCATACAGATTCCCGCTTAATGAGAAATATTAACTGACCTGAAAATATTGTATTTCTTACAAAAAGGAAAAAAAACACAACAAAAGTAATTCTGCGTATCACCCTACGCAGAAGGACACAAAAGAGAAAGTTTTAAATACAAAAAATGAAAATTTGTAATCATGGCCTAATTGTTATGCGTAAGGCCACAGTGAGGTCAGCATAAAGAGCATTGAAATGGCTGTCTCTCGTGAAGCAAATATTGCCTAGGGATGTCGTCGGCGTGGATATGATTACAGAGAATGAAACCCAATAGCATGCAAAGAAGATCTGAAGAATTGTTATGAAGAAGTAGGGCATGAATGTATGCTTTCCTGTATGTTTTGCAAACTTCTAACAATTTCAAGCCTGCATCACTACCCTGCCTTACCAAGTGATCTTTTTCTTCTTGGTGTCTCTGTGTGTGTGTACAAAAAAATTTACACAAGGTGTGGTGAATATACTGTCAAATATATTCAAAATGGTAAGATTTTAAGTAAGTCAGATATTCCCATTCTTCAATTATGGTTTAGACCTATAGCTATAGTACTAACTAGGGGATATCCGAGGCAGTACAGGGTGGAGGAATGTGTGAATGGTACATCCAGCACTACCTAGCTATTCTTAAAGAAGCAGAATGATAGTGGCTTCAGTATGTTGAAGAGAAAAGAACCAAAGAGAACAGTAGATAAATAAATAAGTGAAGACAGAACATGTAGGAGAGCTTCTGCCTTCCTCCATCACAACATGCTTGAACTGTGCCCTCCACTGCTAAACTCCAGTTCTGCAACACATGGAGAGGAATATAGTCCTTACTCTGACATAAAAGCATGAGTGTGATAGTAACTTCATTATTTTGATTGATTTATTCCTAACCAGATAACAAGTAACAAATAACAGACAAGTGGCAACTGAGGACAACTGTAGATAGAACAGAGTTCGTGTAGGTAATCCCAGTATCTAGTAGGTCAGTGATCAGATTTGAATTTGTGCAAAACATCTTGGACCTGAAGAAGTCCGAGTTGCCCAGGTAAACTTCTACAAGGTAAGAAGCTTTTCAACCTGACTGTACTGTAATGGTCATATACCTTGCACGATTAAGAACTTCTTCCCCTTCAAGAGACTCAAAAAGCAGTGAGCATTTTCTCTTTTCATTGAATTACGGGCTTTTGTATTCTTTCAAGTGAACTGCTCTGAAAATACTGGGTTTTGAACTGTGCCTAATCCATATTGTTGCTTCTGTTGTTTGGTTACCATCTGGACAATTGTTCTGTTTCAAATTTTAGCCCTTGACATCCATCTACATTTAGCCTGCTCCCTCCCGTTCTGCACTACTGCAGGTGGTGACAATGCCATGGTGTGGTGTGAGCTCTGAGTTTGTAGGAGGTCTGTGCTAAAAGCTTTTCAAGTTTTTCCTTTCAGGTTAGCGATCTGTGACCTTCCTCTTACAGTTCAACTGAAGAATTTGATTTCTCCATTGAGTTGACAGAACTATTGATGGTTTCTGTGTATGTTATTTCACTGTCTTTTTGTAGAAGAAGTTGAAGTTGAAGGAAATAACTGGTGATGCTTTGTGTAACATGAACACTTTTTTGGGTTTCCTTCTCAGCTGAAAATAGTAGATGGGCAAATGATTACAGGAGCAGATGTGATTTGTGACGTCAATGCCATTTCTGGCCCACTTAATGGAACAATCCATCAGAGGGAGATCATAATGACAGGCAAGTGATGCATAAGCAAACAACCCTTGTGATGTCAATCCAACTTCTCCTGTTCTGTACCAGGTAAAGGTTACTGTGGCAATGAATGAGTCACTTCTGTCCTATCGTTAGCTTGTTCAGTAATAAAGGCTTGTTGAGTAGCTTCAACCAAAGTATCTAGTCCTGGTTATCTTCTCAGATCTTGTACTTCATGCTTCCTGGCAATTTTGTGATATGTATCATGAGACTGACCTATACACTCTGCCTGCAGTTCCTCTAGGATAAGAAGTCAAAGGATTTCTTTCATGACATGTCCCTCCTGTAGGAAAAGTTTATTTTGTAGTCTTAAACTTGTCTGTAAGGCTAGAATAAGATTTTTTTTTAATTGTTGGGTCAAGTTGTTTTTGGGGAGCTATGCATGGATTCAGATTGGGTTTTTTTAATTAGATGTTGTAACAAGCAGCTTTAACTTGTTCTCCTATTACTGTAGGGACTTGTATTTCGTGCAATTACTTCTACATCAGCATTTATTTGGATGTCTGGTGAAGACAAGAGCTTTCCTGTTTTCAGCTTCTGGTTTGTACCTCACATATACAAATTAGAGTAATTCAGGTGACCACCACACAACTGCATTTCATTTGTGCAAGTCCTCCATTTTTACCAACATGGTTGTATCAAGTACTAATTCAAGTCTGCACAGCATGTGTTTGAAGCAGAAAAGTCCACTGTGTGGAAGAAATGCTGGGACGTCTTTGATGAACTCATGCCACGTTACATATTGGAAAACGTCTGAAATTCAAGAATAGAAAACATAGTTTTCACCATTAAGTTCTTCAACATATGGATGTAAGCGGTTATCTATTATATCTTTCTTTGATTCCTTTGAATTCACACAAAAATCGACATGCAAGTAACACCTGTCTGTACTATGGATTTCTGTTGCTGAAAAGATGATGTTCATTTCCAGAATCCAGATGTTCCTCTGGATCCTCCATTTTATTAATGTTTGTTAATATAGATATTTCTAGTGCAGTATTCATCTCATTTTAAAGAAGACATTCAGGGTAGACCAGATGAGATGCCCCGAAATTTCCCATTTCTCTCCTTTGTTTATAAGGAAAATCCAGAGTGACCAGGCTCAAATGCAGATGTATCTACATTGCCAATGTTTGAAGTAGATAAAGTGAGTTTTATCTTTCCATCTGTATTTGGAGTGACTAGCGCTGGAACCCGTTCAGAGGGACCTATGTTTTTCCTAATTGTTATTTGAGGTTAGATTTTTCAGCTTCTGGTTACTCAATACCTCTCAGTGAAAATGGCTGGTGCTTACATATGAGCTTAAATTAGCTTAAATCACAGGATTTCCACACTTCTGAGTGTTCCCTTGGTATTGTCATTTGCATAGCTGAAATGGGAGCCTGCATTGCAGCAATGTGTTCCATGTCTGGGACACTGAAGCAGTGACCTATTTGAACGTCCTGCTCAGCATGCAGGTCTCTGCCTGCCATAGTGATCCGCATCACGCAGACTCCAGCAGCTATGAATGTCATATTTATATACATGCAACCAAACATAAAAATTGGATTCTGCTTGTAACTGACTGCACAACTCTAATGATTTGGCATTGTTCTGTTCTGTTTTAATGGACTTACTTTTTACTACATGAGAAATAAGGAAAAAATAAGTATACTGCCAAGAAGAAACCAGAAAGGAATAACATCTTTGGCTTACCACTGGCAACACTTAGCCACACTGTCTATAATAATCATTACAACAACTTAAAATATTCACTTGTCAGCTTATTAATTTTTAAATATATGATCCAGAATATTTTCAGGCTTCAAACTGGTGGTCACAATCATCTCGCATAACTTCAGGCACACAGCTAAGCTGGGCATGTGGTTTCCTTAAGTTTTCTCTGTATCTGGTGGTGAGAGAAAGAGAAAATGCAGATGGAAACTTAGACCTTAGATAAAGTTAAAAGTTCCCCTCAGTTTCGTGCTCTATCTTGATTATAAAATGTAACTGTGATCCCTTTTGTGATTTACCAGCCAAGCCTCTACGTTCATGGTACATATCTGCATTAATAGTTTAAATTCTTTCTTTCAATCAGAACCTTTGGCACACAACAACAGAGTCGAGATAAAATAGTTAGGATCATGTGTTTCACCATGAACATGGTAAAACGTAGCAGCCATTTACAGTACGCCTTCTTCCTATCTGTTATGAGAGTTTGGGTCATCTCTTTGCAATAAAGTAGGAATTGTTCGAATAGTATCCATATCGGAATTTAGCAAGAGCCTATGAGTCCAAATGTTTAGTTAAAATTGAAAGATCGAGAAAACAAAACAATGTCTTCGCAAAAGATTTTTTTATTGATTTCTTACCACAGAAGTTTTGAGCACTTGTCACCAAGTATTCACAGGTGCTTTCCTGGCATAATGAAGGAAGAGCCTGGATTTTCTGACCGCATTTTACACTCCTAGGTATGAGCACTCCTGAACGGAAAAGAAAAGAAAAGAAAAGAAGAAAAGAAAAGAAAAGAAAAGAAAAGAAAAGAAAAGAAAAGAAAAGAAAAGAAAAGAAAAGAAAAGAAAAGAAAAGAAAAGAAAAGAAAAGAAAAGAAAAGAAAAGAAAAGAAAAGGAAAGGAAAGAAAAGAAAAGAAAAGAAAAGAAAAGAAAAGAAAAGAAGAAAAGAGAAGAAAAGAAAAGAAAAGAAAAGAAAAGAAAAGAAAAGAAAAGAAAAGAGGAAAGAAAAGAAAAGAAAAGAAAAGAAAAGAAAAGAAAAGAAAAGAAAAGAAAAGAAAAGAAAAGAAAAGAAAAAAGAAAAGAAAAGAAAAGAAAAGAAAAGAAAAGAAAAGAAAAGAAAAGAAAAGAAAAGAAAAGAAAAGAAAAAAAGGAAAAAGGAAAAATCATGGCAAAAATGTACTAGTAGTAGTTATCAAGCACTTTGCACTCAAAATTACTTATTCTTTTGGCTAGTGGCTATAAATAATAAAGAAGTCCAGACCCATGCATGAAACGTTTTGTCTTGATCTGACAGAAGCAGGAACATCTCCTGATCTTTTCGCTGCCCTTTTCTGGCCTCACCACTTGATATTAAATGCTGAAGACGCAAACTATTTTTAAGGTTCCCTGTGTGGCCCAATGGCTGTATGTGTGTTTGCCTACAGCACAGAGGAAGCTCCTGGTCACTCTGTCATCTACACTGGTCACTATCTACTTGTGTTTCGTTTTTGGGTATATGCTTTAATTTTCTTTGTATGTACTAGCGAATGGGGAAAGGGGCTAGCTTGCACCCAGAATTTCCGCAACACACAGCTGGGGTGCAGAGAATATGTGCATCCAACCAGAAAATTCAAAATCAGTCTGCTACCCCTGATTTAAACATTAGTTTTGTGATGCCATATAAAGTCGATAACTCTTCTACAGTTATACGCTGATTTCTACAACGTCTCTGTATGTCAGTTATCCTTAATTAAAGTGATGTTGTTCATCATATAAACCCATACTGTTTAGACAACCCTGGTCAGGTTACTGTCAGTTTTGAAATAAATGCCTAGAAAAAAAGAGCACAGAAGTTTTGTGCATGTGCTTTAATTGACACAACTTTAAATACAGAAATAAGAGGAAAAGCAGTTGTGTCAAAACTGCTCTGAAATGCTGAAGTAATGGGCACAACTAGCATCTCTCAAAAATGCACTTTTGTAATGCTTCTCCTCCCAGCTGAGTGATGTGGAGATCAGATGAATATATAGGTCACCAGACATCTACTTGTACCACTCCATCAGGACTCAGGAGCAATGTCTTTGCACGTAAATTCAGTCTGCCCAGGGATGTCCCCAGGCATAGAGCCAATGGAATGGATTGGCCTGAAACCACACTTGTAAACCACTTCTACCTTGGAAAGATAGTGGTTGCATGCAAGTTTTGCTGCATCCACTGGGCTCCCTGGCCTATGCTATGTCTCAAACATATCAGGAAATTCTTCAGGATGATGCCAGTCAACAAAAGCCAAAACTCTGCCAGGGACTGTACTAAGATTTTTTTTTTCTTTAATAATACAGATGAATATTCCCAGACATTGTTTAATACACTAGTACAGATCTGTTCAGATCTGCATCCAGCAGCAGATGAGTGCTTTCTTCGTTAATGCCTGTACAACTTTCAAGACTGATTAGTAGATTAATATATTAATCTCTTATCACAAAATCATAAACAATTCCCTTGGTGGCTCTGATTCAGAAAAGTAAAATTATAATACCCCCCTTTCTCAGATTATGGAATCATTGGCCAGGGACTTGAGAGTCTGCAGGCAGGAAATTCTTGGTCCTGTAATAGACCTTTAGATTATATTTATTTGTGTTATGTAAATAGAGTTATCTTCCCTTCCCCAAAAATTCCCTGACATAAAAATTATTACTTTCAAATTTTCAATTGTATAAGCATTGGAAATCCAGAGAATATTGTAGTTGATTAAGCTAAACTTTAATAATGTATTTGAAATTGTTCATTTCCTTTCTACTTTTTTACCATTTACTTCTGAACTTTGAACCTTGAATATTTTTGAAAGTACTAAATGGGACATTTGAATATCTTCAGAATTAAATGCAACACATCTTGCAGTTAGTAACAAACCTATATGGAATGCAAATGTTTTGGCTGCAGGGAGTCATTTGTGAAATCTTTTCACAGACTGTGATGAATATTCATGTCAGTTAAAATTTCTCTTTGTTTGACTTTTTGGAAAAGGAAGAGCTTGTATTTAATTTATTTAAATGCTTTTTTTTTCCTTTATCGTTCCTCAATGCATTCAATGTCACTCCTGCTAGACAGTACTGGTTTTCTATGAAGAAAATGTCATCCTTTCACTAAGCTGGTGAGGTCTTTTCACTTAAACTTTCCTTCATCTATTATAATACCAGTTACTTTACAAGTTTGGAATTAATTTCCACAGAACATCAGTGAAAAGGTAATCTCAGCCTCTGCTTCATTGGTCTATTTTCCTATCATCTGTAAATTGTACTATCTTTTAGTAACATGTTCCAAGTTTCAGTCCTTCTGATATTTAGTGAAATGAAAATATTGCATAAGGGATATAATAATACTTCCATGTTTACAGGCAGCCTAAAAAATGTCAGGAAATTGCAAGCGAGTTTCCATGTGAATAGATGGGGAAAAAAACTCAAGAAAGATCTTTGCATTACATGAGCCATTCAATTATGTTGTTCATTGACTTTAAATGGATTACTGCCATGATGTGGTAAATAGAAACTGCATAAAGTATTTATATTTTATTTAAATGTCAGTTACTTAATTTACTTTCTCATTATACATTAAAGTAATGATCATCCTGTTTATTAGCGTTAAATATTTCATGGACTTCACAACACTGTATAACTTACTATAAATGAATAGAGGTCATTACATTACCCATTGTGTAAGATTGTATCAGCAGCAGTACACATGGAGAGAAAGCGGGAGAAAAATCGTCATGGAAAAAAGAGGCCTGGATGGTGTAATCTCTTCGAGGAATCACTGTGCTATATCTCAGTTGTCCAATAAAAAAAAAGTGCTAAAATAAAACAGGAATTGCACCATAATTATTATGACCTATATTTATAGAACTTGCATCTTGAAATATCTTAAAGCAATTTATAAATGGATTTTCGACCTATATGCAGAATAAAGAAACAATTACAATCGCTAGCAAAATACAGACAACTGTGTGATGAAGTGTGATTGCAGTTTAAACAGAAGAGACCGATATTATGCAGCAGTTTAGGAAAACACATTGATCTATAATGTAATATCACAAAGGAATATAGTTAGAAATTTAAAAATCCAGATCAAATTTAAACTAAGATTGAAAAGAAACGATGAATAAGGAGAGCTAATATACCTGATCACAGGAACAAATAAGTCAGTTTGCTCAGACTTTCGAAACTCCTGCTTTCAGACAGAAAACTTTACACAAGGTATTTTCAATACAGTACTGAATTGTCAAGACCCACATTTTCCAACCAGTTCTTTCAACTAGTTCAAGCTGGAAATTAAAAAAAAAATAAACAAAACCAAAAAAAACAACCAAAAAAACCCCAAACCTTTAAAACATTGTGTTAATTCTCTTCTTGAAAGATGAATTAAACCAAAACCCCTCCCCACACACAAACATCAAAGATGACCCTACTCCTCTACTTCCTGAGTGTCAAAATCAGCTTTTGAATGCTCTTGTGAAGCACTTGCTGAAGTGGTAATGGTCACTAACATTGCTGTAACAGAGTACATTTTGCATGCAATTGAGAGTTAAACAAGTCTTAGTGGCATTAATGGATATTTATATATAAGGGATTAGGAAAAGAAAATGAATCTGATTTCCTGGAATGCCTTGCTTTACCTGAGTACAGAACTTGCCAATGCATTGGAAGCATTTAAACTGAAAGGGATCTCATAGGTCATTGAATCTAGTTTCTTAGTGCTGCGTGATATCTCTATGTATGCCTTTTTTTTAAGCTCATTGCAGGGCTGTTTTTAAAATAGACATATTTTCTCGGTGATTAGTTTTGTTTTTTTGCCTCCAGCATTTCAGTCACTCATAGAGGGAAGCTACTATCACACAGAAACAGGAATGAATAAAGTCTCAAACACTGTTGTTTCAATGACTGTGA
The DNA here is from genome assembly GCF_964195595.1 of Calonectris borealis. Taxonomy (NCBI): domain Eukaryota; kingdom Metazoa; phylum Chordata; class Aves; order Procellariiformes; family Procellariidae; genus Calonectris; species Calonectris borealis. The sequence goes on along the minus strand of NC_134352.1, from coordinate 81,565,962 downwards.
AAATTTGGGATGACACCCAAATATGAAATTGTACTTATTACCTTTCCCTGACAGACAGTACTTTCAATGGCAAGAAAGAAAACAAATAACAAGCTCTCAGTCTGACAATAAGTCTGTTGGCCTCTTGGAAATGAGGAGAAAGGGTGAGTTAAAGAGTAAGAGTTCAGTGGTCATCACCATAGGATGTGATGGAACACACGCCAGATCCTTTTTCACAAGATATGAGCTGAACTCTCCAAGACAACCCAGTATCTCTGGAAGCTCTCTCCCCATAGCTGTTCACTTTTTCCAGTCTCTTACAATGAGGAGTGATAATCACTTTATCTGCTGATTCCACAGCCCTCACCCATCTCTTCCTCTTTTCCACCCCCATGTCAGAGAAGAACTCCAAAAGTGTGATAGCCATCAAACTGGGAATTAACAATATCCTCTCAAATTCATCGTGATACATCAAAAAGCCCAAACAAAGGGGATCTCTGAAAAATTCCTTAGCAGAGCAGCAGCAAAAGAGGACCAATCTGAATGAATATTAGAAATGCAAAGGAAATTGGCTCCCAAGTTGCTGAAGTGTTTTGTTTTTTCAGCATTGTACAGAGGGAGCACAGCAGTAAGCAATAGCCAAGCACCTTGGTATCATGTTCCCAAACATCCGTTTAGCTCTGAGTCACTAAGACCTCAGAGGCAACAAAGTTGTACACCCCATCTCATTTCTGCTCTGCATATCTGGATAGGGCCTTAAGACTTTGATTTTATCCAAGGCGAGCTAAGGATGGCATAGCTGTTTGAAATAGAAAAAAAAAAGGCTTCTAACATTATGTGGTAAACATTTTCTCTATGAAAATATCATACATGTAGCTGACGTATTTGCTAATATAAGCAGGAATTTGTGTAGGCCTGCGTGGGTTACTTAGTATGGATTATGGTGTGCAGAGTGCAACTTCATTTGTAGTCCAGATTTTTTCAAAACTATTTAACTGGTAAGATTCTCAGTCGTGGTCACCCTTAACACAAATATGCTGAATGACAAGGTAAAATGGCAAACATATCTTCAACAGGCCTTTTGCATTCTCCCTAGCCCAGCATATTTCTGTAAATTACATTTTTTCTTAATTTTTAGAATACTCTTACCAAGTAAACAATCTTATGTGTTCCTATTTTGAGAGCAGAGTAATGGTCTTTTGTACAAAACCCCAAGCTGAGAACTCAGGCTTTGATCCCAAGCATTGCCCTTGACCTCCTGCAAGGATGTGGTGATGTTTAAGTGGGATTCTTTGGACAAAGCCTGTCATGTAAACACCTGAGGAGTTTTAGATGTCTTCTGTAGGAGATGAGATGAATCATACTTTAGATTATAAAGGGAGTTTGGATGACTATCCCAGGGTTCGATACCTGTGCTGTGGTCACAGGAGTTAGCCATCTGTGAATTTACTTATTTTCACATACATATGTCATTTCACACACCATGGTCTCTGTGCTGCTGCACAGCGAGGGAAGCACAGCCAGCTCGTTTCAGATTATTTAGAACATGAGTTTCATGGGCTACTTGAGCTGAGTTTGCTGTACAGGATTTGTTCCTTGTCTGTAAAACAGGGGCAATCTCATCTCTTTAGATAGCAGTTCTTTTCTCCTGGGCCAAGGTCACTTGATACTATTTTAAATATCAACTACAGATTATGCAACAGAAATAAATTAAATACAAAATAATGTAAGAGATATTTTTAATTCCAAATGTTACAGTACTCTCCTGCCAGCTAAAGTAGATTTTTTTTTTTTTTATTGCAGGCACTGCTGACTTTATCCATATTCCGGGTATCTTCACCCCAATAAACTAAACTAATGGATTTTATCAGATTTCATCTCCTGCTAACTCTGTTTCTTACACAACTTAGGACAGATCTTTACCCTACAAAAGTCTCACAGGTACCTTGAGTTATCCCTCTTTGAAATTCAATGGCAAGTAAATTTTGCTTAGCTGGAACCTAACAGCTTGAAAATGCTGATAATTTCACACAAGAAAACTTTTCAGCTCAGTGTTTAGATGTCATTGGACATTTCTAGCTGTCGCTGTTGGCTTTTCCACTGATGTGTTTAATGCACTGGAATATCAGTACCTCGCAAAACAATTAGCGTTAACAAACAGGATCAGAAACACATGTTCTGCGGATGCCGAATATTCATGGTTGTCTGCTTTATCTCCTGTTCCAATTTTAAGGTATGGACAAGTCTGTGAAAAAATAAAGGTAACAGCAATGACAAGAAAAGCTATTAAAGAAAAAGAGATTTTATTGGGTTCAGTTATAACTGGAACAATGACAGGTTATAAATAGCACGGTGTTATACTTTGACAGCGGTAACAAGGTAAACAAATCACATCGTTTTCCCCCTAATTCCAGTCACGTTGAATGGCTAACTACAAGAGTGCATCAAATAAGCATATCTGTTAAAAATAGAAGGAGAGCAGCTCGTTATTCACTGTCATCAGCAAGGCAGACACCTGGCTTCCCCTCTCCGCCAGCACGTTCCTGCCAGAAGTTATGAATGACTGTTTGCAACTACCTGCTGTAAACAGCCTGGGACCAATTAACTCTTAATTGGTTTTCACTTACACTCAAATATTAGAAAAAAAGAAAAACAACTTTTACCTGACTAGCTAGCATGTTTCTTCTTTTCAAGTTTGCTATCAGTCTGAAACCAACATTGCTACTCTAAAAGCAGACATTTTCTGTCTTTGTAGTTTGCTTTTGATGTAGTAATTTCCCTCCTTCTCACAAATTATACAGGCATGACCAGAAAAGACAACATTCCCTTTGGAAAATGACCTATTTCAATTAGTCCTGTCTCTGCTTGCATTTTAAAAGATTCAAAGCTGCTGAGTATGACTTTAGGAAACAGGAGATGAATTCAGCCTGCCAGGCGTAAGCAAGTTCTTTCTGGATGTTTGTCTGGCCTTTATCGGGAGGTCGCAACGCTGAATGTGTGCTACAGACTCCTGTTTGCACACTGCTGTGGAAGACTGCCTCTTTTAAATTTTCACAGGACTTAAGAGCTGGGATGGCTCTGCGTGCCGTTAACATAGCCAGTTCATCCCACTGCCAGATCGCATCCGCTTGATGCTGGCCAGGTGCCTCTTCATCGTCATCTGAAACCTCTTCTTCTCGCATTTCACAGGGGATGTTTCAGAGTCTGACTTGCAGCGCAGAGGAGGAAGCTGGCTGTTGCAGACTGCTTCCCAAGAAACAGCCCGCCTGGTCTTAAAAGGAGAGGCTGAAGGCTTTATGCACTCAATGGTCTGTTGAAGTTCGTTGAAAGGGCTGGATGAGCTTCTTGCAAGAGACGTGGTCTTCTTCCTTTGGGACAAAAGGATTTTAAGCTCTTCAGAGTCGTGCTGAAAAAAGAGAGACTCTTTCCTCCTGGTATTGGGACTCTCACCCAGTGTGAGAAACCCATAGGGGGTGGTGATTTTGGAGAGGTGGGGCAAAGAGAGGGCAGCTCTGGTTGCTGGGTCAGAATGATGTGCAGCTCTCTCCAGGTCTCTAGGGAAAATCATTCGGTCTGTAAAGCACAGGGTTTCTCTTCTGTCGAGACTCTCTCCTTTGCACAATGCATCTTTCCTGATGTAGGATTCAGATTTGCTTCTAGTTGTTCTGCGCTTTTGAACAACTTCGTCAGAGACTTCTCTCTCAGGAGAATTCTCTACGGTGTCTTCCTCTGGCTCCCGTTGGAAGGAAATATGCTCTATGTCCAGAGAAGGGATGAAAAATTTAGGGATGCGATCAGGAGTCATGACAATGTTGAAAATGTCCTTGTTTTTCTGAGCAACTTTATCTTCAGGAGGTGGCTTGCTGATTTTGAAACTTGTCCAAGTTAGCAAGCTTTCTATAGCACTTTTTATGGAGAGCTGCGATGTACCACCAGGCACCATTATTTCACCAGCAGTGCTTTCTTAAAAAATACAATGCTGTCTGCTGATTGAATTCTCACAGCACTGATTGCAGATGGGGGACTCATTCCTGCTTATAAAACAAAGCAAATGACGTCATCTGATAGCTAGATGTCATTGGCATGGTAACCAAAGATAAGAAGGCTTTTACACTCCTACTTATATACTTACAGTCTGATTCATGCTGCTCCATTACCTTAAATAAGCTTAAACATTTGATTTAATTATTTTTAAATGCCAGGTTTGGTGCTAGTGCCCCAGCTATTTTCAGAAAAATAATGGCTACAAACATACCTGTAACTTTCAGACTATTTGGATTGTGTTATCTGTGCTATTACACAAATATAATTAAGCTTTTCTTTTTTTTGAAGGGCTGTGTCACTAAATGAATGATGTGCAAGTAGGTGTAAAAAGCATAGTTCACTTACGATTCCTTAGTTTATACTATATATAAGCAAATTATACTATTTGGTGCATTTCACGTTGAAGATTGTGAGAGGAAAGGGTAGGAAATGAGTGATCAAACAATTATTGGACTACTGTATAGAAATGCATCCCAAGGGGTCTCAAATTACTTTACCTTTCACTGACGCTGTATGTACATAGCACATAATGAGGAAAAAATGAGCAGCTCTTCAGAGGATACTCAGATTACACAGATACACAGATATCTGTGCTTATAGGGGTGGGCATCTGCTCAGGTACATATAGCAGCTTGCAATTGCTATATGAGTTTCTGCTGATACTTGATTTACTTCTTAGGCTTCTGGTGAGAGCTTTCTTCCAACACACTGGTCTGCTGTCACTGATGCAATTTGCAGCCAGCTCTGAAAACAGCAGGGCTGACCAGCGTGTGGGTGGTTTCTCATCAGTATCAGAGCACGTAGTCCTTTGTCCAACTACACTGTAATATCCTTTCTTGCATGCTGCTCAGCTCCTTTCCTACTTTCATGCAGGCCACTAATTCTCCTTTACTCTGTCTCACCTTATATGTATGATTCCTAGGAAAGACATGGAGAATGTAAAGAAATGTATGAACATAATCTCTTGGCTTTCATCTCCGCAGGCTGAGCAGTTCTGGGTTTGTTTCTTGCTTATGACCCTATGAAAGCATCTTAGTTTTGGTGACATTGAGGGAGTCTGTGCTACTGGGCACTTTGAAAGCACAAAGCAAGCTTCCCTGTGTTACAGTGTAAGCCCACGAAGTGGACTTTTGCATTTCATTTTGTTTTATTTTTACACACTCCCATTTTACTCTGTTAATGTTCCCACCGCTCGTATTTCTCTTTTGCTGTGTTTTGAGGCTACAAGTTCAGTCCTCATAATTCAACCACAAACGTTAAGCTATTCAGGAAGGTTTTGACTTCTCTGTATTCAGTTCTCCATTCATTTCTCTCTGGTTTTGGCGACAGATCTTGGACGCTGTTCGGTCCAGGTACGTTAGCATTTCAGTACAGCATTTATCGTTCTTGGTTTCTTGAAGGTAGAAAATGATAGTGAAAATCTTTTGTTGGCATTTTGGGCAGATATAGACTCTGTTCATCCCGGTATTATAATCTTTTCAAGAAAGCAGTTCTTGTCTAAGGATGACCAGTCTCCACATACAGAAGCTGTCTTATAGACACAAAATAATTGCAGATCTGGTAGAAAAAAAAATATTATTGGTTTAGACTTGCTTGCTTTTGACTTGGAAAAGTCATCAATATTCAACAAATAGAGCAGAAATAAGAAAAGCAAAGTATCTTGAAATCATCCATAAAATGGGACATTTTCAGTTTTGTTCTGATTCTTTACAGAAAAGAAAAATGAGGGAAAGAGCATAAATTGTTGGGATCAAAATCCCTCAGGGCACTGCCATCTCACAAACCCTTTGTGATTTACATAGCACGATTGCTTCTCTAGCTGGAAAATCTTCTAAAAAATGCAATCCCCCTAACTGAATCACACACTAGAGGCAGGGAAAATTCACAAATTTGCAAGTCCTTTGAGAACTCTGCAGTATGAGGTTCACTGATCTCTGATATTAGTTTTTTACAAATTTTAGTAGATACAAGTTGGGAAAAAAAGAATATATGACATTACTGTCACAAGGATTCCCTGTTGCCATTTACACCTTGAGATATTCTGGCTTCATTTACAGGTAAAAACTAATATATATACTTACCTCCTTTCCTACCCTATTTCCAAACTATATTTCTGCAAAAAAATTTCTTCAGATCTCCAAGAAAAACAGAAATCAGGATAGTTGATATCTCCCATAATGGAATACAGAATTTAGTTCACTATTATTTTGACTATATTTGATCCAGGATAAGTCTAATTTTGATTTACAAAGCTGGTAAAAATAAGTAGAATAGAAGATGTGATTTTAACCCAAAGAGGAAGAGTATGACAGAATTTGTTCAAGGAACAAATCAAAATCCTAATTCTTCCAGTTGTTTTTGATGACAGCCATGCAGTCTGTCATCAAAAAACAGTACCTTTGAATAATTACACTTGTATTCACTAGGGAACATTTATTATTGTTATACAGAATAAAAACTTTGAGAACAGTGACTTACTTGGACTCCCTGTTCCCATGAAGCTGGAACAGCTCTTCCTCCAAGCAATTTCAAAGACAAGAAAGCCAAAACTCTCTGGAAAACTTGGTATCAGAACAAGGATTTGAGACTATGTCCCTTACTCTTAGCACAAAGATTATATTTTGCTTTGTACACTTTGAGTTAGGGAGTGGGATTTAAAGCTAGAATATTTTTCCTCAATTTTCTCCTCTCTATTAGGAAATTTGCTTCCCAAAAACACCCAGGTATGTTTTCTATTTTCCTTCACATTTTTAAGCACAATAGATTTAAGCTTTGATAGCTCAAACATACATACATACATACAAACGCACACATATATAAACCTAAGACTCACATACATCTGTACACCTTTACACATATACCCACATACACATACACACACACACACATATATGTGTGTGCGTATTTGTTGATATATGTGAGCCTTAGGTTTATATATATGTATGTATGTATGAGCCTTATATATGTGTATATATGCATACAGTGGTATATATATTAATTTATGAGCATGTATATGCAATCTAGAGACTCTTTCCTGATAATAACCCAAATACCCAATCCAGAATAACATCTGAAACAGTAAATATTGAAAGAGGCCATTTGTTTTAAGGCTGTTAAAAACACAGTTTATGGCATTACAGTACAAAATAAATTTGATTTTATCTTCAACATTTAACACAGTAACATAGTTTAACATTTATTTTTAATTCTCTGTTATTTCTCTTTGATCTGAGAAAAATGTCCAAATGTCTTCTTTCTGCTTCAGGCAAAATAGATTTTTAACCATAAAAAACTGCAACCGGTAGAAAGATCCAGTGCATTTACTAAGGTTTAGATCAAGACCTGCTATACAAAATGAACAGTTTGAAATGAGATAAGTGGCAGGATCCTGGGGGAAAATTTAAGGTATAAACATCTTAAATAATCTTTGCATTATAAACTCCAAGTAGAACATTTTCTTCCCCTCATTTCCATTGTAATCTCACTAAACAACATAACTCATCTTTTCTTTCTTTTCTCCTAATGGAATCAGCAGCTTTTCAATGATTTCTTCACCCAGGCTCAAAAGCAAAAATAGGCATTTGGATGTCTTATACAGTATTTTCTCTAAATAGCTCAACTATTAAAATATATTTTTTTAGGCTTTCCATAGAATAAGAGTTTCACCTCTGGAAATTGGACACAGCTAGAAAACAGTTCTACTTTTCTTCTTTCCTGTAGAGAATGCATATTTCTGGTGTCTATGAATATACAAATGCTTAGTACTTACACTGAGCTTTTCATCTTTGACACACCCGGAGAACATTAACTAATTAATCTTCACAACCCCCCTGAGGAGTAAGTAAGCATTATCCCTGTGATGTTTGCTGTGCACACAATAAGGAGAGAAGAATGGAAATTGCTGGTGTTCATGCTGAAAAAAAGAGTTGTAGAGATGAAGAAACAGCACTTTTCTAGTGTACAGAATTACCTGGTTTCAAGGAACTTCTGATTTGGCTGGTCTTTCATTTGGTGTTGGCTCATAACTGCACTTTGTTCCCATGCACACCTTCAAAAAAAGTCCTGCAATTTAGGCATATAGTTTTTGACTAGATGTAGCAGGGAAGCAGAATATGCAGCCGTCCTTGGCAATGGATTTTAGCTGGGTACCAGATACTAGAGCTGTGAACAGCTCAGATGCTGCTTTTCTTCTTTTAATATTAATGCTTGTGCTCCATTGGAGGATGGTGAAGTGAAAGGGAAAGTAATCTGAGACCCCTTGGGATGCATTTCTATATAGTAGTCCAATAATTGTTTGATCACTCATTTCCTACCCTTTCCTCTCACAATCTTCAACGTGAAATGCACCAAATAGTATGATTGGCTGAAAGCTAAACTAAGGAATCGTAAGTGAACTATGCTTTTTACACCTACTTGCACATCATTCATTTAGTGACACAGCCCTTCAAAAAAAAAAAAAAAAAGCTTAATTATATTTGTGTAATAGCACAGATAACACAATCCCCATTTTTCAGAATATTGCTGGGGTTTAGACTCTTTCAGTTGTCTACTGTCCTTTCCACTCACTCATATGAAGGTGTCTGGGTTGCAACTATGACCCAGCCTTAATGTCCAGGCCTGTTTGCTTTGAGATCGAGCAAGCGTAGCACTATTTATTGGCAGTCCTTGCTTTGCCTAAAAAGACTTCAATTCTTTGTCTCCAGTTAATGACAGGTCTTGCTCATTGTATGTTTTTGGCCTGGATTCACTTGCTTAGCTTTAGGAATTTAACTGAGGTTAAATTAGGTCACTGTCTTGTCATTTGGGGATTTGGCGTTGCTATCACCTTTGAAGGTGATACCTCCTTCTGCCAACCATAGAGAGTCTGTTTGTGAGAAGATCCCCAGCCTGAGTGACACAGTCTAACATCAAAGTAGGTGGGGATGAATCAGGGCCTTTAACAAAAATTTCCAAGCCGTATATTACATTTGCATACGTCTCACAGCTTCCTACTGAGAAGGGACTTCATCCAAGCTGGGATTACTAATTATTGTAAATGTTACATAAGAACATAAATATTACATAAGAAATTAAGAACTGTTACATAAGAATGTTTTTGGTAAAGCTTAATTATACAATTGTAACCAAAGGCTATCAGCTCAACTCATCTCACAGAATTAGTCCTGGTTTCCTGACAGAAATGGCTGTAGCAAAAAAACTACTGTATCCCACTCCGTGTGCATACCCAGTGAAGAAATTTGGCTGATAGCAATTTTTCACAGCCAAGTCACGTGTACTTGAAATTGAGATTATACAGAGTATCAATGGACAGTAATGTAAATGAATGAGATTTCTTTATTATCTAGCAGGTAAATCTGAAAACTAGCGAAAAAAAAATAACTAACACTAAATTTAGAGGTTGAACTCCAGACCCCTGTAACTGAAAATCTTGGCTCACGGCTTGTGTTATTAAAACGGAAAACATCACCAGCGTATCAGCTTGTACAACAAACTTTTAGGTCTGTTGTTTGACAGAGGACAATTCTAATAATACAGATAGATAAATATCCAACCAAGCACTCAGATTAAGTGCTAGAGAAATTGTTTTCTCCTGTGGTTAAATATAACAGCACACCCCAGGTCAAGCAAAGAAGCCCAAAGCTGTGCAAAGATACTATTTCAACAGCCTTTGCTTTGTTGCTTTCAGTCATTTTCAGTCATTTCCAATTGCCTATTTAATAACAAGGAGACAGCAGACAGTAGCTTTCCTAAATTATTAATTTCAGCCCTACAAAGTCACTCTCAAGATTTCATTGCTTCTGTTTTGTGGTGTTAATAATTCAGAGCTAGAGAAGCAAAGCTTGCCAGCGTAGTGCTTATCTTTCGTTTTCTTAACAATATTACACTTCTCAGTCTTGTCCTGATAGCTCATACGATTGGGGCCTCAGCTTTCTTGCGTACTCACCAATAGAAGTATGCTGGAATAGATTACGTTTGACAGAGAGGAATTTAAGTGTTCACTTACATCCTTCTGGATTCAGCAGCCAGAGTGCTCTACTGTTTCCAAATATCCTGGAAAATAAATAAATACTACCCTCTGGTGTTTTCCATTTGTAAATATTGTTATGGTATCCACCCTTATGCAAAAAAAGGATGTTTATTTGACTTCATTTCTAAAGGAAAATTTCTAAAGGATTCACATATTGCTGAGGATCACTGATTTTCATTCAGTCTTGAAATAGTTAAAAGAACAAAGAAACATAAAAGGGAAACCTGAGATGCAGTCTACTAAATACAGAACATCTCAAACTCACACCAAAAAAAGTACTAAATGTGATCATATTTCTAAACCCTGCTTTTAAATGTTGTATGAATAATATATTAATACTGCCATATTCAATACATATTGTGGTATTTCCACTGGTCACATATATTAAAGGAATATGTTATACGCTCATATTCTCTGATGTGTCATGTGCAACATATATCGGAGTCTAACGCACTATTAAAAAAAGAAAATCTCAGCTCCCTTAGCACCACCCCATATAAAAGTTACATGAATTACTGAAAACAGTCATTCAAACAGTAGTTAACTAAGGGCTAGGTAATAAAACCCGTGTGTCAAACCACACCCTGATGTGTTTCTGTAAACAGAAAGAGTGCTTTTTACATCTGCACACGTGGACTCACACACGTGTACATCTAGAGTATAAGGTCATGTTTACAACACGACATTTAGTGGAGTCACTGTGCAGATAGTCCTGAACTCACCAGCTCCCATAGTCGAGTGGGACCCCCTCTTGTGCCCATCCAGTCCCACTTCCCACACATAGGGTTACCCCAAGGTCAGCAAGGTGTCTCTCATCTAAAGAACATCTTTCCAAAAGGTACATGGAGTCTTAAACTGAAGATTCTGAGTGATAGAAACATCTCCTGTATTCTCCTGTAAACAGTTCCAGTTTTATTTGCCATCATGGTGAGGAAGATATTATTTTTCCTTTTCGATTGATGTGGTCTTAGCCTTCCAGCTTTTGAACTACCCTTTTGTTTGAGCATAACCATCAACAAAGACTCTGTCTTCCTGACAATCTCTTGGCATTTGTCATAGTAGATATTTAACAGAATCAACATGTGACTCTGATTTTTGATCATCACACTGGGCTCACAGGGGGAGACAAATAAAATGAGAAAGGTAAAATAAAACTAGTTAGATCAGAGTCTTTCTTGCTTGGGGTAGAATTTGATCATATGTCAAAAATTTCTCATGTCTACAAACATTTTTTTTCTTTGTCCCAGTAACAAATTTGGACTTTATATTCCACTAATGTGAAGTTACCATTCTTCGTCCTATAAAACACAAATCTTGAGCTTTATTTACATCATCTCCAACATGAAAAATCAAAAATTCAGTCAAATTCCTTAAAAAGTCTTGAGACTAGTTTGTAAAACCATGAGAAAACCATAGGTGTAATAACCTGAGTTGTGTTTACTTACCTTTCAATTTTCATACCTCCATGTCCTGATCTTGACTGTTTCCTGGCTTTGCCATGCACTCAGAAGGGTTATAAAATCTGTATTTGTAAATGCCATTAAACATAACAGCATGTTGAATCTTGATTCTGATTTTTTTTAAAGAAAAAATGCAGAATGTCATAAGATGCAAGAAAGCTACCAACATAAGAGCATTTTACAAGCTTTCTCATCAAGGCTCATGTTGAAGACAGCTGGATTCAAAATGACTTGAACCTAAAAAAAAGGAAACGGAATAAAAGGACAGAGCCTCCTTCCCCTAAAATAGATCATTTTTCCAAACTCTAATTTTAAAATGTTACATGCCTAAAAATATACCTGAAATCAAATTAGTTAAACGTATGCATATACTATAGTTTTCTCACTGACTACATGCATGCACAGAACTGCTTACATATGGTATATCTAAAGTATGAAATAGTTTCCAGTACTGTCTCACCTAGACATAAACACCAAAGATAGGAAAGAGGAATCGCCAATTTCCTCTCTCCCTTGATGTACATTGGCGACCATTTTAGGCTGATATAAATATATTTTGGATAGATAATATAAGGTGAGATGGATGACAGTCTATATGATTGCCAAAGACAATGTGCTGGAAGCAGTGGCAGAGAAGGGCCTGGGTGTCCTCAGCGCTTTTCATCTCATCCTGCCAGCTCACGTCCAAGCCAGTGATACCTTCTGTCTGGTAAGAACTTACTGTGGAGCCGGCCGCTTAGTTAGGTTTCACATGGAGTCACTTAGGGAGAATGTAAATTTTGACAAGATGAAGAAAAAGGACCTGCGGGGAGGTAAATTCAGCTCCCACCTTTAAGCTACAACTGTTCAGTCAATCTCATTTAAGTACAGTTTTCTCCCTCAGCTGTGCAGCTGGTCTGATGCCTCTAATTTGTGCTCCCTGTGCCGCCCTAGCGCTTGCTCGGAGTCATGGAGCACGTTCCCAGCAAGCTTCATCGCTGGGGCACTGCTGATATCTGCATCTGAGGGGGTTTTGTTTTATTGTCAGCATATACATCTCTAAGCAGCACACTGCAAATGGAAAGTTCATCTCTTGTCTTCTTTCTCCTTTATAAAATCACCTGTCATACCCGGTTATTACATTTTATGATGTACAAGATTAGCTGCGTTTTGAAGACTCCAGCAATACAGATGAGGAAGGGAATTTCCACTTTCACTCTGAATTTCTTTGCTGCCTTTGTGTTTTGCCTTTGTGGTAAAATCTTTGAGGCGTATTTTCAGAGTGTACAAGACATTTCAATCCTGAGACTGATAGGAGTTCTGTGACTAAATCCCTAGGTAGCATGGAAGGCGCAGCCGTTAATGTTTTTCTTATTCATTGAGTTATTTGAAGATGGAACTGTTTCCTCCTGGTTTTGCTACAGGACTCGTACAGAGTGAGAAGAGCAAAGTAATTTAATTCCCTGCAAAGTAGGAGGACCAAATTCTGAGGGAAGTGTCCAGAACCGAAAACTATGGTATCCATTCATAGGAGGATTTTGGCCAGGGCAGTGTCCTTAAGTTAGTCGGAACGCTGAGGTGATTCAGAAGCACAAGGTTTGACTTTGTCACATCTCAATTTCATTACTATTGAGAACATACCAGCACCCAGCATCACTTTCATCAGCTCTCTCCATAGACTTCCCAGGTGAGTCATCAACATTGTCCACCTTCCTTTATGGATTTAAGCTTTATGACAGTTCTAAATTTGTGGGTAAATTAAGCAGAAGAAGCTTTATAACTTCCAGGTGTCTGGCAATTCCCCAAGCAAAGCAATTCCCTTGCTTTCTCTCCAAATAAAAATGGCCTCAAACTATATCTCAGACCAGGTGAACATGTAGCTCCATTTGCTTCCCAGCATTGGAACCTAATACAAACTCTGTGGAGGGAAAATTTTATTCCTAGTCTAATAATGAAAATAGATGTCAACTATATTGTATTAAATTACAAACCCTGCAACAATAGTAAAAATTATGTAAGCTAGTAACATTGTTAAGGTTAATATGATAAAATGAAGTGATCTGGTTATGAGACTGAAGGTAAAGAAACAGGGGAAGTCTCTGTTTGTCTTTTTAGTACCAGTTTTGGTGGTGATGAGTGAGGATTGAAAAGCAGCGGAGCACACTGGAGTTGACTACTCAGTGCTGGCAAAGCTCCCACATTCAAGTATTGTCAGATCATACACAAGAGTGAACTTTAAGCCATGAAAAAATGGAGGTGGTGACAAGAAGGTTAATATAGAAAGAAGGGTGATAATATAAGCCAAATTACAGCTGAAACAAGCAGTATTTCACAAGGATTGAAGCATAATTGTATAATAGCACAATTAACCTGTGGAACTCCCCACCAAAGACTGGAAGTAGGATTAATTATGTCCAAATAGTAATAGCCTGCATAATTTCACAGAAGAACAAACACGTAGATGAAAATCACAAATAGGTTGAAGCACTCGGTAGACACTAGATGGGATAATGAAGGAATTTCTCTCTTAATATTTCTCTCTTAAACAACTGGCTAAATGTTAATATGAGAGAGACTGTTATAAAGAACTTAATAAAGACAAAGAAATTAATGTGACCCTTCTTACAGAAAGATAAACTATTTTCTAAACATGTAGACCGCACTGAAACGGTTGGGCTTTGCAGAAAAGCAGAGCAAATTTAGGTCTAGGAACTTTCTTTGCGGTAATCAAGCTGTACTGTAGATACGCTGAGATATAAAATTCACTGTAGTGAGAAATGTGTTTGTTGAAGTTAAAACGAAGAATAAAGGCATGCCATTTTTTATAAATTGTAACACTAGACTGTTTGTAAGACCTAATTTTGGTTAACTGTGAAATGTACAATGAAGTTGTAACAATAATATAACTATAGTTATATACTAATAAGTGCTGGAAGAAGTATGAAAAAAGGCATTTTAATCACTCAGAAGAATTGTATTCTAATGCATTGACCGGAGGTACTAAGAAAATTAATATGTAAAGAAGATTAAAGAAGACATCCATATTTATAGGATTTTTCCTCAGTTTGGATAATGACTCATCCTGCCCCTACAAGTCTATGCTAATGTAAACGTTGCTATAATCACAGCAGTGTAACTTTGCCTCTTGATTTCTCCTTAGTGAAGCCTAGGAATTTCTCACTTCAGTGTGAATGACCATGCCAGGAGAGGTAAGGAGTGTTAATTGGGCCCTATCTAATCTGCTGATCTAGAGCAGATTGTTTTAGAAAAATACCTGATTGCCGTTTAAGTACTCCAAACAAAGAAGAATTTGCTGAGGTGTTTGACATGAAAAATTAGCGAGATCCTTTGCAGGAAGACATGGGAAGGGCAAGGAACAAAGACTGCGCTCTGCAGCACAGCCTGCTCACATCAGAGCTCACACCATAGAAAATAGATGTTTTCATGAGACAGGGGCAATGCTGTATTTCATAATTTTGAAACCAGTTATTTCTCATGAAAGTGAGGTGTTTTTTTAAAAGGGGAAAAAAAAAAGGAAAAAAAAAAAAAGAAATGGTTCTAGTTTTAGAACCTTAGCAGAAAAAGTGGAACTTGAGGAATGATGACATATCTGCCTTCCTATTTCTTTCCAAAACTACTGGCAGCAGATTCCTGCATACACAGCAGTACAGTAGTACCAGCTTGTGTCTTTGGGTGGCAGCAGCATTCTAAGGACATGATTCAACCCGAAATGCCCCAATTTCACACTGCCCAGATGCCACTGGCCCTGATGTTGAGGTCAAAGCGAGTGCTGAAAGTGGAGAAGTGATTCAGCTGACCTTTACGGTGTTATTTGGGAGGCATGGCAGGGATGTGTGGACCGTGTTACATGAGACTTGGTGAGACAAGGAATCAGGTCTTGTCCAGTTATCAATCTTATTCCCAAAGCAAGAAAGGGTTGTATAGTGATTATCTACAGCATCAACCTGCCAAATGTATTAGGCCAAAAGCAATCAAAAGATTCTTGCCACCTTCTGTTCTGCCTGCAGCATGAAATAAGTGTTAATAATAAGATCTAAAAAAAAAAAAATGTTCAAAGTACTAAAATATATTGTTAAAGAAACAGAAAATATTACTGAAAATGCTACCGAAAGGATGTTTTGTACAGCTTTTTTTTTCTTCCCTTGCTCAAAGAATTGTTTTTGTAGCTTGTCTCCCTCAGATCAAATTATCATATTTCCTCCACTTCTACTTCACTTCTTACCTGGAGTGTTACAGTATCAGAGGTTTAAAAGGTCTCCTCAAAATTAGTTCTGGTCTGAGTCGAACAGGAAAATAATAATAAGCTTTTAAGACGTTTCAAGGAAACCTTGAAGAGATTTGTCCACTTGTATTTGAACCCCTAGGGGTTACAAGCTAGCTGCAGATCTGATAAAGGACTCATTGTAAAATAAGCTCTAATAAAATAGGCTTATCCCAGCGGCTAGAAAATCTCAAAGTAAAAACAAAGTTTGAAAGACCTGTTTGTTTCAAATAAATATATATATATGTAATTTAACATTTAACTGGAACTTCTATGAGAAGTACATGATAGCAATGGTTCTAAAGTCTACATTTTTCAGAAGCTATTTTCTGAAGAAAGTATTTCAATGTATCATTTTTATATAGCCAGAGTGTGTTATGTCTCGTTATGGCAGAATGGAGCTTGGCTTTCATACATTTTTAAAAGAGCTTATAGTAAACATAAAGAAGGTACAATAATATTTGTATTGGCTCTCTAAATCAAAACAAGGTCCATAAAATTAACTCAGTTCTCTGCAGCCTTTAAATCTCCTCCAGTCTCTGAGCTATAGCATCACAGCAGATAAATGTGGGTGTCAAGCCACTTGAACAATTCCAAGTGAGCAATTTATTTCAGTTAGCTTAGATCTTCTGAACTAAACAACTGCAAACACTATATTCCACCATGGGTTGATTTGGCCAAGCAAACACATATGCTGTAATCTCTAAGAAGGCTTATTTTATTCCTTGTAGGAATAAAATCACAAACCCTGAGACCAAAATTCCCTCTACTACATTAATACGGATCAAAACCAAGAAGGTCAAGATTTTAGTCTTTAATCTCCCAGCAAAGCAGGCTAGTAGCTCAAGGAAAAGCTTTCCCTCTGGCTCAGGCTAATGTCTTTTAGAAATGATGAAACTAGCAGCAAGAAAGAGACTGTGAGGAAAGGGACACAAATGCTATTTTGAATCATGATGAAGTATGATTGGGAAACTTCTACTCACACAGAAATATGGTTGACTACAGACCTTGCTGTTTCCATGATGTAAGACAACCCTCATTTCCTCACCCAAGAGAATACAGCAAGGACAATAAATGCATTTCTACTTCAGACCATTAATGTACAGTAATTTCCCAGTTGCTATGGTGAGGAACAGATGACCTAAGCAGATGAACAAGCGATGTCAGGCAACAACTCTCAAGTTAAAAAGTTGAAAATTGCTAAAACGATGCTAATGGCATCAGGAATGTTTGTGTTCCAGTATTCATCGTTGAAACTAGAACGATTTCATTGGAAATCCTGATCTTTTTACAGACTTTCCTGAAAAAATGATTTTTTTTTTTTTAATTTTAGATCAAACTTTGCAGAAGACACTTGTTTGCTCTTTGAACTTTCTTTTGAAGAGGACTAGTGGCCTGCCCTTTCTGAAGCTGTTAGAATGCAATGCATATGTCCATGACATTTGCAAACTTAAATTGCTCATTAAACTACATGCTTAAGATATGTCAGGGTAGGATTCAGAGCTAGATGAGGAGGTAAAGGTAGTCATCTTCTTGAGAGTCAGTCTTAGCTCCCACTGAGTTAGTGGAGATATTGTTAATACACACATGAATGTGTTGTAATTCCAAGGTTGATCTCATCTACTGAAGTTTGATTTAGCTGTCTCTGCATATGCTTCCAGTGTGCTTTGAGGATAAAGTAACCCAGCAAATTTCTGCAGTTCCTCCAGAAGGAGATAAATAGGTTCTGTGTTAGACATCTCAGTTCTATATGAATGCCTTAGACACCCTGGACAATTCTGAAAATCCTTAGAAGTCTATTTGTGGGCTGGTAGCCAGATGTCCCACTGCCTACAGCCTACGGTGCATGAAGAAGTGATGCAGAGGTCATTGTTGCTGGCCATGTCTGGTTCCCAGTGTGCTGAGTGGTGTCCGTGCACATTGGACCAACAGTCCAAGTCATCAGAAGCTTAACTGTTCTGCCACCACCTCTCTGTAAACCCCTCTAAACAACTGGTTGTTAGCTTACACATAGACCAAAGGAAAATTATTGGTGCAGATCTGGCTCTTTTCACCTCCCCCCATGCCTCCACCCAAACCCACCCCATGTATAATTTTAGTCAGAGCTCCCTCTTCACTCAGTTTTATGGTTGTACTATCAAATTTTGGTTGGTTTGTTTGTTTTTCAAGAGCAGCTGTTTGTTTCTCTGCATGTTTTATTTTTTAAAATGCCATGTGAAAGGCCCAACAACAAATTAGACTGACAGGAAAACAGTATAACTCAGTCTGTGTAAAGGGATGTCAAATACGTGAGGGGAACAACCTGAAGAAATAGTTTTTTGAAAATATGTTTTGCTCCTTGGGAGAAATCCATAACCCTTGCAGCTCCTTTAAACAATGAGGCAGTATGTGGTTCTATACAACTTTCAGTTATAATAAGATTTACCATGCAATGATACTTAGTATACTTTTTTTTTTTCTGTAGAGAGAAACTAGTATTAATTTGACAACATCCATGCAAATAAAAAAAAAAAATCCCACTTTTGAAAGCTTTCTTAAAATCACTTAATTTATACACATCCATTTATAACCTACACAGTCAGGTGAGAGTTAAGGTGGATAAGGTCTAATGAGACGACAATATTTCCGTGCTGTGTAAGTGTAAATGTGCACCATTAAGTGGAGGGCATCAAATTACGTCCTTAACGATTTGTAACCCTCTATAACTTAAACATACCTAGCAACACCCTGATGTTAGAAACAGATAATACTGAGGGTTACCTGATTACAATTTAATTGTAAATAACAGTCCTTTTCCTTGCTGAAATCAGCCACAAGAGGGAGAGATGATCACAGAGTAAGGCATCCAATTGATTCTGCAAATTTGAGGTCTCTCAAATAAATGTTGTGATAGATTTACGCATAGGACACTGATGTTGTTTAGAAAGATTGCTTTTTTAAAAAAAAAAAAAGAAGCATTTTGGCTCTGCAATGTAGTAGAGAATTTAAACCACCCCTTGAGGAGGATATTATACATCATCCTAACTTGCTGTGTTCCTCTAAAGAATGAAGTACTTTTTCTGAGGGCGTGATAATTGCACACTCACAGGGTGCAGGATTTAGCTTGATGTCCTACCAGCAATGTTGTGGATTATGCTGCAGGAAACACAGGGGCATATAAACTTATTCTTCTCTCTTCCTCTGGCAAATAAAGAAGAAACAGCACAACACTGAGAAGGATGGAGCAAAAACTTTAATTGACTGTGTCTTGGAAAGCAGAAGGGATTTTCTTCTGCTTAAATATATGTACACTTAAATCACCAGGCTCTGTCAGGAGATAGAAATTGCAATAAAATACTGTAGAACTGTAAGGTTTCAGACTTTCTGAAGTGGAAGTCTAGATAATGTGTTTCCAATATAAGAAACTATTGCTTTTGCCCCACAAAAATGAAAGAACATCAACAATTTGTGAGACGATGCATTACTTTGCTCTGCCCTTACCCTCACAGACTTATGTCATATTCTGTTTCTTACTGAGTAAGACCTTCCCTGTAGCTCACTGACTGAAAGGGGACAAAGTAGACTGCTGCAGAGGAGTAGGAGTCCTCTTTTAGAAAAAGTTAAAATGAATTCAGGATAGTGAGAAGGTATCAGGCAGAGACAACAGGAGAATTTGCCAGAGAGGTTTTCTGGGGAGGGCCATGGTTTATGACCAGGCTCACTGGTCATAAACCAGTTATTTGTCTATTGTCCATTGTTCACATTTATTCAGTTATGCTCCCTGCATCAAGATTCCGGCTTTATCACTGTAAATCAAAGGTAATCTTTTCATCAGCTTTAGAGGATACTGGATTCAGGACCAAAAGACATGTACTAATTGTTGTTCTTTATTATTAATTCTGCATGGTGAGAACACTCAGAAGACATCTTGTTACCGGCTAAGCACACCACAAATATAAAAAGGGAACACTTGCCAGTCTTTTTTCTGCGATCCAATTAGTCATATAATTTGTCTAGAAATAGTTGCATGCCTTCTGATGTTCATTTTTTGACTGCAGTTGTTGGTGAACCCTTAGATGTCTGTAGCAGCAGTGGCCCAATGTGACAAAGAGTTTGAGAACAAAACCAGCTTTAAGGGCTCTCTTTCTAGCAAACTCTGAAGTAGTCCTGCTCTTCAGGCATGGGGAGAGAGGTCTGGATTCATTTCTGCTCTCACCTCCAAAACCACAGGTGCTCCATGGGTGGAGCAAAGTGTGGTAGCAGGAAGGATGTTGTCCTGCTGTATTGGTCCACCTGTGACAGAGTAAAAGGGGAGATGGTCACAAAAATGCTGTGATTTAGCCTCTCCTTCAGCTGCCACCATAAGAAGTTCCGTTTTCTGGAAGAAAAAGATTTTTTTTTTTAAATTTCCTAATATCCAAATACAATGATAAATACTTGACCCACTGCAGGTTCTCCCTTCATATTTTCTAGTCAGAGCACCCCTATTCTCCATGGACACTGATGTCTCTTTACAGAAGCAGCCTTCACTATTTTTGTAATTTTAAAATGCTTTTTTTTTCTACTGAAATCCTTTTAGCTGGTGCTTGCTAAATTATTTAGTTTTGTTATTTTGAAAGCAAACCCTTGAGTACCTCACACACACATTGTCAAATTCTTGACTATTGCTCCTTGGCTGTATTTTATTTTCATCACCTTCAAATAAACATTCTGTCATTTGCAGTTTTCCTCACACCCTGTTATACAGCCATCAGGCTGAGCCTTTGCTTCCTTTGCTATAACGTTTGATTCTGTAGTAAGACTTTCCCATAATTGGCAACAAAGCTTCAGTAATCCTCAACTGGGAGCCTATCCTCCATTCTCAACCAGTTCAAATAATTTTCAGACTGCTGCAGTCTGCCTTTGTTTAAATGGACTAAGCAAACAATACGTAATGGGAATTTGTATTCTTGTAAAAATCGGAATCACTTGCAATACCACATGCTTTAATGTCTATTCACGGCAGATTTACAGTTAGTCCAAGACGTCCAGTCACTTCAAATTATACTCATTATTACCATTCAATACCTAATTTTAAATGTCTATGCGTTGTCTATATTAATACTGGAAGAGTCTTGGTGAATTCTGGTGAACCAGGATGCAAGTATTGACTAAATGTAGTGAAGTGTTTCTTTTCAAAGCCCTATTAAGGTAGTCAAATACATTGCCTACTAGCAAAGTATACGGGTTTTTGTCACAATACAGAAAGACATTCTTGGTTCTTTGTTTCACTGGAGCTTGTTTCTTACATTGAGTTTAAACTTCTTGCTTTACAAAATGTTATGTGGGATATTTCTTGATTCTACTTTGTTTCAAATCAAGATTTATTAGCATTATTTCTGCTCTAATGCAGACTATATGAAGACATACATGAAACAAATGAGAAATTACCTAATACAGCTGTTGGAAGTAGAAGTTCTTATAAAGCTAAATACCTTTTTTGTTACTGTTTACCCATGGGATTGATTTAAGCAGATCAGAAATAAAACATAGATGTTTTTTAAATCAGACTGTGTTTTCTCTGTGTGTGTGGATCTATTATATGTTTACTTTAAGCTATACGTAAGTTATATGAAGTAAAAGTAAAGTAAAATACATCTGTTAACTTTTCCTTGCTAAAAATAAAGGCAAGAGAGGAAAAGCCTTTAAGGTATTCTTTTTTTTTTTAATGAAGAAAATGTAATTTTAGGAATTTTTTCATTTTAATTCATTGAATCAAATTCTACAGAAATTTACACTGCAGCGGTGTAAAGCCATAGAAAAGGGTAAAGTAGGACGGACTACATCAACTGAACATAATGTCTTGCAAAATTTGCTATCACTGTTTGCTTCAGTTATCGTTGACGGTACTAGAAGAAAGTATAATTTGGTCCATGACTGTGGCCAAGAAAATTCTGCTTTCCTATGAAAGGCAAAAGCTGAAGGGCCGTGCCATGTGTTGTCTTACTACAGAGTTTACTCGTTAGTCCAAGATATCATGTAGAGCTCTGCTCTGACATTAATTCAAACACCCTTGTTTAGATCACATACAGTTTCCTTATATGAAAAATATACAAAAGCAGCATTAAGCTGTAAAATGTCCACTTTCAAGCAATCTGTCTTATCTCTGCCAAATCTAAAGGTCTAATTCCAAAAAGGCAAAGGAGACATAAAGGGCAGCAGGGAGGGAGCAAATGTTTCAGTAGAAGAATAACACTGCACTGAAGGAAATTAAATAGATGGTGGAAAGTCATGAGGCAGTGTGGCCCTGGAGGAGATTGTAGGTCAATGTTTCAGATTTAAAACACAATATTAGTTCGTAGGACCTATGCATATTCAAATACATTTTTGAGAATTATTTTTTATTCATTTGTTATATTTGAGCAATTGTGTGAAAAGTATACCATGTTTTGAAATAAAACACCTATACGAAGTAAACTTCAGCTTTACTATTTGCATTATGGCTACTTTAAACATTTTAGTATGCTACAGAAATCAAACTGTAAAGTGAGAGAAACAATAGCATACAGGTTACATAAAACAATGAACACAGAGTGAAAAGGAAAGATACTGAGCTTTTTCCAACAAATTAATATTTAATAAGCTACTTACATTGATTATAAATGAGTTGCAAAGTTTGCAATTTGCAAACTAACTTTTGTTTTGCAAATGAGGAAAGAAAAATTTAAAGTGTTCATTGTGTGGTGACACAATGACATGTAAGAAAAAGAAGTAGCTTAATAAGAATAAAAATAATATCTATACCTTCAGCAGTAGTTTTTGCAAAAATACTCATATTCCTGTATTTTCTTTGTTATAGATTATGTGCAAGTCTTAAGGAAATTCTTGCTGAAAGAGAAGTATGATTGTAATTGCTGTATCTGGGCCTATTACGTTTGTTACAAGAGCTTTGAAAGGCTCACATAATTAGTGTTTGTAAATCATGCTGGTATAATCAGAGTGCAATTACAGAATTGCAAAGTGTTATTCTTCTTATTATTCTTATTATTATTATTATCACCACATCAACACATCCATTAAAGGCATGTAAGCTCAAATTTTAATTTGATATCAAAGTTTCTGACATATAAGCAAACCAATTCAGCTTTTGCTCTTGCAGTTTATGACAAGACCAGAGATGGACAATGAAATGGCTGGTGAAACATTATGTTGCACATTGTTCTGGAACCATCTCTCATATTGAGTATAATAGTGGTTACAGTTCATTCATGTACTTTACTGACAAATAAATGGACTCAGCATCCCAGTTTATAAAAAAGAGCACTTATCCACATCTATTTTATATGGGCAAAAGCATTATTACCATCTTATCAGCCCCACATTATTTGTCTATGTCCTATTGTGTAAACAGTTTATGGTACACTATTTAACTGTGGCTAGTGATATATAATTTTTTAAGAATGTGGAAGTTTGATGTGTGCGCCATATGAAAGAAAGAGAAAAAAATTAAGTTTTCTCTAGAACCTGGGTCTAATTCTGCATTTTTCAGTCCTTGATCTTGAAAGAATGAACTCTTTTAAGAGATTATGTCTTTGGCCAGATTATACTAACTGCAACAGCAATACTTCAGCACATCTCTGTGGTTCATCAGGAGTAGAAGTCAACACAATCAGATATACATGCAAGTATCAGCACTTGAAGCACGGAATTGGTTCGTATCATAGGTGTCTCCCATGTATTCCCCTTCCCTAAGGCAAGATCAGCTATTTTCATGTCATTTCTGATGGATGTTTGTCTAATTTGTTCTTAAAGACCTTTGATGTTGGGGAACCTTAGCCACCTGTGCAATCTGTTTCAATACTTCATGATCTCTCTAATTTAAAAAGTTGTACTTAATAATGAAACAGACTTATCCTTGCTGTAATTTAAGTCTGCTACTACTTCTCTCTGCTAGGGATACTCTAAACTC
Organism: Calonectris borealis; assembly: GCF_964195595.1. Lineage (NCBI taxonomy): Eukaryota > Metazoa > Chordata > Aves > Procellariiformes > Procellariidae > Calonectris > Calonectris borealis. The sequence goes on along the minus strand of NC_134352.1, from coordinate 81,542,263 downwards.
GAGAGCATTTTCTACAGAACTGCTGTCTTGGTCAATCATAGAATCATAGAATCATTAAGGTTGGAAAAGACCTCTAAGATCATCGAGTCCAATCATCAACCCAACACCACCATGCCCACTAAACCACGTCCCTAAGTGCCACATCTACACGTCTTTTAAATACTTCCAGGGATGGTGACTCAACCACTTCCCTGGGCAGCCTGTTCCAAGGCCTGACCACTCTTTCAGTAAAGAAATTTCTCCTAATGTCCAATCTAAACCTCCCTTGGTGCAACTTGAGGCTATTTCCTCTCGTCCTATCACTAGTTACTTGGCAGAAGAGACCAACCCCCACCTCACTGCAACCTCTTTGTAGTTGTAGAGCGTGATGAGGTCTCCCCTCAGCCTCCTCTTCTCCAGGCTAAACAGTCCCAGTTCCCTCAGCCGTTCCTCATAAGACTTGTGCTCCAGGCCCTTCACCAGCTTCATTGCTCTTCTCTGGACATGCTCCAGCACCTCAATGTCCTTCTTGTGGTGAGGGGCCCAAAACTGAACACAGTATTCGAGGTGCTGAGTACAGGGGCACGCTCACCTCCCTACTCTTGCTGGCCACACTATTTCTGATACAGGCCAGGATGCCGTTGGCCGTCTTGGCCACCTGGGCACACTGCCAGCTCATGTTTGGCTCGTGATCCATCTGTCTACTGCATGTAATGCCTTCTTCCCACCACTGTTTGTTGAACAATGCTGGTTTTTGTATCAGTTTGATAGCTGAATTCTATATTCTCTTCTGACATACTAACTTTTTAGCTCAATGTGGTCATTACTTTTATTACGCAAACTCTCTCAGATCCATCAAGTATTTAGGCTTTCTGGACCCAAAGGAATCTTGAAGAAATTCTCGGAAGTAATGTACATTGCTTTGACTTGTTTGTTTTCGACAAATTTGTGATGGATGCTGATCATCTGCTTATTCTTTTATGTTTTTATATGTCACTAGTTATGTGCTCCATCATTTTTCTCAGAACTGAAATTACAGTGACTGACACACAATGCCCAGCTTACCCATTTTTTCTTGTACATATAAGAAAAAATATTTTCTTAAATAAATAAAGATATATGTATTTATATAACCAGACATTCTCAAACCTAATGACAGAAAGATTTCTTACATACTGGCTTAGATACATTTGATTTGATTGAGTAGTCTAACTTTTCCTGTCCCTTGGATATTATTCCACTGATGCGCTTATGAAATGTAACAGCTTCCTATCATTTAACCAAATGACTGAAAGACTTTTTCAGTGAAGCTTTTTTCAGTGAAGCTTTCTTCAGAAATGGCGTTATGCACCCTGGCTGTCTATATCTGTCAATAATTTCTTTCCCTCTCTGACAGAAGACTTCTCCTTGATATACTCTTTTTAGTTCAGTAATAAATTAATTTCTTTTGCTTTCATGGTCTTTGCTTTTTTGTGCTTCGTTTGTGTTTATCTCTACATAGTCATGAAATACTTTCATATTTGTCTTGACCTAGTTTCCATTTCCTACATATTTTGTTTATTCTTATGTTTAACATTGCCAATGAGCCAAATGTAGCTTCATTTTTCTGAATTAGTCCTCAATTCCAGAGCAATTTCTGTGTACATCTTTATTATTCTTTACAGAATTTCCCCCTTGCTTTAACACCTTTTGCCCATTTTCTCAACCTCTTCATAATCCTATCTACAAAGTTTATTAAAGTCTTTTTTTTAAAAAAAAAAATATTATTTTCCTGTTATTTGTCTTTCCTATCCTACCTCATGTCCAGTTGTAATCTTTCCCAGTAGGTCTAAATGTTTTAAATCTCCTATTGCCACTAAGTTTTTGGATGTGCATGCCATTGGCTTACCAAAAAAAACCTATGGATTGTCCTCACTTTCTCATCAAATGGTACTCAGCATGAGAACATCTGTGTCCTCTCTCCCCTTCAGTCACTAGCAACAAACCTTCAGCAGTCTATTTCTGTCTGTAAGATGAACCTCGGTAAAAAGACATCTGTTACCCATAGATAAAGCAATACCTTTAATGACATGACTGATAAAAGTGGATCTGGTGCGTCCGCCCTCTTAAGATGAGCACGCCAAAAAATTTCTGAACGTCTAAAGCTAAGTTTTAGTGTGATAGATCAGAAAGACAAACTTCAAATAGGAAAACTCAGATATGCTGTGTAAGGCAAAATAAAAAGAAAACCCCCAACCTCCCTCTTGCTGGACAGATCGCTTCCTGTTACCTTACCCTCAGTCCACCAACTTGCAATGATGTTCAAAGTTACAACCAGCTAGAGTTTCTCTGTACGATGCATCATTCTGCAGGCGCTGATCTCTCTCACACATGGATCATCTTCAGCCCACATATTCTAGAAGGTGATCCCAATGTGCAGAGTTTCTGTCTGCCCAGCCTCACTGTTCTCAGGAATAAGGAACATTTTCTTTCCTTCCAAAAATATCTATCTCATCACAAAATGCAGCAGTGAAGGATAAGGTAAACTTTCACAGCCCTTCTATCAAAACGGAATGTATAGCAACATATGCCAGCAAAAGTGAAGCCTGAACCTTGATCCAAGACCAGAATTTTAGTGATGACATCAGTTAAACTCCCGACGTTATTACTCCCTCTTCTAGAGATTCATTGTCACTTTTGAGCTGTGTAAGGTCATTCTTAATTTTGTCACCAAATCACAGAAAGGTTGATTTGAAGGGATCCTTCTTGATGGGATCCCAACCTCCCACTTAAAGCAGGACTATGACCAACACTAGACAAGGCCAGCTGTGGCTTTGCCTAGCTAAATCTCAAAAAACTCCAAGGATGGAAATTCAGCAAGTTCTCTGGGAAACGCGTTTCAATGCTGCACTACCCACTGCTATGAGGATGATTTTCTTCATGTCCAACCTGAACACACTAAACCACACTTTGTTGTCATTTGATATTTTTTACCATCTGCCCCAAAACAGAAGAGCTTGGCTCTGTAGTCTCTATAACTGCCTCTCTGGTACCTATAGGCTCCTGTACATGTTGGTTGTGGCTCTGGAATGAGTAACTTTTTGCTGTCTCACTGGTACTGGATCTTTACAGGCAACCAGAACAATATCACTGATTTTGATCTTAAATCCTGCCTGCTTAAGGGTGGAACATTATCATCAGAAGATGCCTAGACCAGCTTCCTCTGCGTAGAGTAATTAGCTCCGTTATTACTGGAGTCACTCAAGACAGTCTAGACCAGACCACTCTGGGCTGCAGGAAGCAGGTACGAGAGCCTATATAGATATATGGATGGAAGACAGGCATGCACCTGTTTTCAGGACAAAGAAAAGATCCTGATTCATTTTATTTACTAGCATAGATATAGTCAAAGATGCCTGCTGAATCATCTTTGTTAAACATGCAGTCAGTTGGGAATTAGCATACATTAAATCACCTTTAGTGGAAAGCAATGTTGTTTCCAGACCAAACTCTCACAATCCAAATTCTCACAATCCAAATGTGCTCTGTATGAGATGCTTCTGTCAATCTACTGGTATTTAAAGCCAATCAGGCAATAAAACTATTGCAGTATCAATTACAAAACTCTGGAGTCATTAATTGACTCTTCGGACACACATGCAGCAACTGTTTAAGACATTTCCCATGTCTGCTTAGACAGTCATACTAAAAATAACAAGGCATGATCTAGAGAAACTCCTCAGTATACCCTGAATGACAAAAAATAATAATTGAACAATACGCATTGCTGGCTTGTGGCTTTTGTGTGCCCTTTTTGGCTATGTGTGCAAGATGACCCAAAGTATAACTTAACTGCCAGTAATTATCAAGTCACAAAATACTAATGTGATGTTAATTTTCTTCTGTATGTACCAAAGACTCTTGTGTCATTGTTATCAGAAAGTTTAATCTTAAGAAAATCAGACATCCCTTTATGGTGAAATAATGAGTCCCTTTACAGGCAAACGGATACTCCCTGTTAATGGTTAAATCACTGAAACACACTAATGACTAAACGTTTAAAGCAAAGGAGTCTTTCATTTTCTCTTCTCCACAAAATCATGTTCCTATGAAGTTAATAAGGACAAAATTCAAAGACAATGATAATATTGCTGATATAGTCACTGATGCAGACACACACAACTGGACAAGATAATGTGGAACAGAAAGAACAATTTGCTTACTGGTTTCTGCATCAACAATAACCACTGAGGAAGAGAATTGAAAAAAAGATACTACCCAGAAAAACTATGGTCCTCACAATGCATAGTTCATTAAATCACCGGTTTCAATGTGAAATTATTTTTCTTATTTTTAAAGGAAAAAATATGTAAAATGTTAGGCTACATAAGGAATGAGATGAAAAAATGGCTGAAATCTATATACAGTCATTGCCTAAACTGATGGTACATCAGTGGGCAAAATATCATGTTAAATTCCAAAATGTATGCACAAAATTAATATCTGCAAGGTCTGTTCATGCCATTAGGACTTTTTTAGTGGGAAAGGACCCATGATATAAAATGTTACATAGGTTGGTAATACACACTGGAGTGGAGTGTTGACTCCATTTCATCAAGCAAAACCAAGAGCTTTTCAAAAAAGCTGACCTTTAAATGTAGTTTAAAACAGATATGTCAGTATTTTTAAGGTCGTGTTTATCATCTCTCTGTGAAGTTCCTTACCACTTAGTTCCACTGGAGATGAACCCAAGGAATTTCAAAATACTATTACGTAAAAAGTGGTGCAATAGAGAAGTACATTTAGAATTGCAACCTTCAGAGAAGTTAATGATTTAGACGAGCACCAGATTTGATCTAGCAGAAGCATTTCTCTCTGTTTAGAAAGCCTGGATGTATGGTTAAACACCAAAATAAACATCTAGGAATGCAAGTTTGGTTCTTAACTCAGTCATCTCCTTGTGATACACTTTGGAAATTGAACTGCCAAATACCTTTTGGGCAAAGGCAAGTGTAAAATAGGGTAACTATAATTTATTCACTAGGAAATATGAAGAGAAATTCTTTTGTATTTGCAAAATAAATAAAAATGTTTCAATGAAGTAGTCATTGAAATAAAAGTATAATTTTGTATAAAATGTTCTACCAATTTTTTCTTTAATCTTAATCAGTGTTGTACATGGAAACATTCAAGTGATGAAATTTTTTGTTTGGTTGGTTTTTTTGACAGATTCACTTAATAAATTGTCGTGGATGGAGACATGCACTTCACTCGTAAGAGAGAAGCAGCAAACAGCGATTTAACAAAGTTTGGTAGTAGATGCGACAGTGGTTTAACAGGATTTGATGACAAGGTACACTTGATATTATTTATTGCATAGAGGACAGGGTGAGACAAAACTGTTAAGGAGACCTTCCTGTTGAGTCACGAGGTTCACAGAGGACCCCCTTGCGTTCTAAACTCCTTCCCTTAGAGGAATCTAGGTGCGGCTGGATCCAAACTTAGTCCCAGACTTGGTCAACGGTTTATGTCTAAAGGATTATATGTGCACAATCAATCTAGGATATAATCTTAGTAAAGCTTACAAAGTTTAGCAAGCTATTAGTCACTTACCAAGGATCTGTTGTGGCAAGGAGTCTCTCAATATCGAGGAGTAAGGGATCTCTGCGGCAGACGTAACCTTGACAGGCATCCCTACTCAAGGGGAGATCCTGTCATGAGCCCGCTGCTGTGCAGCGGAGCTCAAAGGGCTCTTGGGCTGCTCAGTTTTTATGGGGGTAAGATGGTTAACTCATAGTCATATTTGCATACCGACTACAGATTTTAATTTCTTCCAGATTTGACCCGAGTTGGACATTGACCAGCACGGAGATTAGGTGGGTGCATTGCTCAAATTAGCCCTTGGCTATTGTGTTGTTATCTGTCCCCTGAATCCACCTTGAACCAGTTGCAGCCATCACAACCAGACGCATCCATTAAGATCGCCACTGGTGGTTATCGCTTGAGCAGGGTTACAGGAGATAAAGGTCAGGTTGGGGGAAGGGGGGGAAGCACACCGTCACATAAATAAAGGCAGAGAGGAGAATGATATAACCTCAGCAAAGCTGGAGAATACGAAAATGTGTGCAAAAAATCAAATTGCTTAAGTTAATTTTTATATTAATACTATTAAATTGGCATCAACCTGTGTTTAGTCCTGTCATTTGATTCAGAAGTGATTTATTTTGTTAATATCTTTCTAATTGGAACAGAGAAACAAATAAAAAACTGGTTCTGTCAAAATGAATGGAAGAGTTTCGATCAATATAGCTATATTGGTTTGTAATCAGACCCTATATTACATTGGTGTAAATTTCCTCTATGAAGGAGCTCTCTTTATGGATTTGTGGAAGTATGAGTTGCGGGCTGCAATATTTCTGCTGTCGTGATATGAATTCTTTTAACAATCTGATTTATGTCTACCTCTTAAGATTCGTGATCTGCCAAAGTCATCTGAGCGAAGCACCCAGGGCTTTTCAGAGGACTGGGGATTATTAATAATCTTCTAATGCCCTCCTCCCCACTTATTTCCAACAGAATACAAAGAAACTTCTTTTCATAAGAGACCACCAAGTTTGGTAGCAGGTAAATAAGTTCCAAAAAAAGCCTCAGTTCTGTCAAAAGGTGTATTATAATCTGATCACATTTGTTAGTTAACTAATAAACTCAATATCTAGAGATATAGTGCTTGAAGCCCTCCAGCTGATTTTAAAGTACAGCACAACTTCAGAAAATGTTTCTATTTTATTATATTTTGTAATTACTATGATATTTTTAACACAAAGAAGCGAACTTAACACTCATGAAAGGTGTCAGATTGACAGTCCTGGAAATGAGAAGCTTCCCATTTAATCCAGAGAAGAAAAGCTGGAATGAAGGAAGAGGCAAAAGCAATACTGTCTTCCCATGGGGACATGTCTCTGCTTCTTACTCTTGTCTCTGGAGGGAGAACTTCAGCACCGGGGCAATCTCCCCACCACTGCTTTCAGTGACCACAGCAGACTGAATTATTTTGGATTTTGCAGCTATGAGAAGAACGGTCATGTGCACTCAGTTTCTAGTCTCTTTTTAAAAATGGCCAAAGCTAAAAAAGTGTGGGAAATTGCATATATTTGCTGAACTTTGTCCAGATTTTTTCTCCAACACTCTACTGATTTGTGTTTGTTCCAATCCACCGAGGCTACTGTCTAAATCATTGTAATAATACTGACTCCTTCCCTTGAATAATTATCTTCAATTATAGTCATGCCTCAGAAAAAGCGCAAAGATCATTTCAGAGGTAGATAATAAAAATGAGCAGACAGTTAGTTACATAAAGGAGAAGTATTTATAAAGCACCCATGGTAGAAAAATGTAAAATAAGTAAGAACAGAAAACAGAAAGTACATCATCAGCAATCTCATAACCTATTTTCAGTTAATTCTTCACTCACCATCTTAAATTAGCATCTTTGTCTAAGAATACAAATATCATGCTAGGCTAAACTCAGAAGTGATATTTAAGGGCTTTAAGTCTTTACAAACTCTTACGCAGAGCACAACTAACACTGGAAAAGGTAACAGCGATGTGATTCATAACAAAGTTGATTTTCAATATCCCATGGTATTGGGGAGTGTCTGAGTCAGAATTTACAGACTTCAGTTGGTTAACATTAGGCTGACAATCTAAAAGATGGTACAAGTTATATCACCTTTCCTATTTATTTAGATTGCTGTTTCAGTTTGTCCCAATGAGGTTATCTGTGTAAGGATGAATCTGGTTATGAGAAACAGAACTATGTCAACAAATGACCGTAGACGTCAAGGTTAGAAACATCCTTTTTTAATCCTAAAAATCTCTCTGCTGATTCTTTTCTTGTTTCATAAGAAAATGTATTTCTGGAAACATCCATGTAGGCTAGTGACAGCTCGGCTAGTGGCTGAGTTGGGAGGTAGAGCTGAGTTGCAAGGAGTTCCTTTTTCTCTGTGTTCATACATTGTGGTGAAATTTTGATCTATGACTTCAACATTTTCCTCTCATTTCTCTGTTCTTCTGTCAAAAAGATCCCAGATTTGAAGAGCTGATCACTTTCTGCTATGTATATATATTTGAAAATGAAAGAAAGAACAATTATTGTTGAAGGGGAAAATAGAACAGTTTGTTGTATGGTCTCCTCATGTGTGAAATACTGCTAAATCCAACCCTGGAGCCAGAAGAGAGTACGGACTCCTCAGGACTGGAGTGTCAGTAAGCATCAGTGTTCCTGGTGTTGAGCCAACAACCTGCACAACATGCAGACTGGTCATTGGAAAGACCCCCACCAAAGTTGGCGGGACTGGTATCAAGAGCTACGTGATATAGGGCGGTTACTCTCCTTGAGCCCTGACTACAGCTCTCCTTTCGGCACTGTCAAGCAGTGACGTCCTCAGTCTGACAGGACAGATAGATGTTCCCTTGCAGATGGAGCTTTTGGGTATGCCTCGCTGGAGGAGAAACTTCCCAAGGTGGCACGTACTGCAATGTAAGCAGGCTGGAAATCAATTATGAGAGATTGCAAATCACCTGCATTCTTTAGCATATATACAAGCTTTATTTCCAGAAGGTATTATACTGTCTCCCAGATCACATGTTTGCACCACTAAATATGACACCAACAAAAACTTATTCTTTATTAGTCCCTCTGTAGAGATAACATAGCAGGCAGTATAGCTGGAGAGAGAAATCTCAGTTGCTTAAAAATAAAAAAATCAATACTCAGTAACTGAATTTAAATAAATAAAACAATATGTAAAGACTCTATAGTGATTAGATCACATATCATTTCTGTGCTTTAATCTGTGTACTGCAGTATTCCTTTTGTTTCTTTGTTGGTGTTTTTTCCCCTCAGATGCTTAAATTATACCTGATTCTTTTCATATAAGGGCCTCAAAGCATAAATGTAAGATCACAACACCTCTGTTGCGCAGGGAAGTCAGTCACATCAATTTTGTCACAAGGCAAGCAGAAGCAGAGCAGAAGGAATTGTCCAAGGCCTGCCAGCAAATTAACTAAATTCTTACTAAATTAAGAATTGTTACTTGCCAGAGCAACAACTCCTCTTTACCCAACAGTCTGAAACAGGAGTTATATGATTATGGTGTCAATAGAATTGTGCGACCTCTAAGTTGTAACAAATTTTCAATAAACTACCAGGAGCACAATAGATTGCAGAATCCTATAAATGTTACTCGTTTATAATATATCCCTATATATAACAGATTTTATATTTTTTTAATATATATAATGAATAATATAAAATAAGGAATTAAAAGTTTGGACACGCTCTGTGGAATAAAAGTTCTAAGTTACTTATTTTGGAGTGGAAACAGCAATAATTTCACTGTATAAGTTACGTCTTAATTTTCACTACAATGTCTGTTTCCAATGCTTCATTTAGAAGTATGCTGGATACTTTGTATTCTATTTAAATTCTATATCATGCTTAAAATGAGATCTGGAGGGAAGGTGTCAGAGACGAGCCTTTAAATAGCCATATGGAAATACATATGTACCCACCTGCAAGTAGAGGTACAAGATGATACAGACTGATACATCCTGGAGCTCAGGATGAAATGGGAGTCTGGGGAACAGAGCAACCCAGGGATCTGATATCATTAAGCAGACATCTTTCTATACATGATAAGTGTTTGTATTCCTTAAAGTGGACCTATAGTTGAACAGAATTTTTCAGAAACAGAGAGACCATGATGTAAGATTTGGTGGGAGCAGATGAACAGCAGTACAGGACTATGGTAACAGATGAATACCCTTCTTACGTGTATGTATAATTTAATGCCACCAAAATTATTGCAGAGTTAAGAAACTGTGTATGGTAGCAGTGACATAAAATCAAAAAAGAGGAAATACAAGATGATGATGCATATTCACAAAATGTATCTCATAATGATGATTTCTTCCTGGTTAACCAAGCAGGTAAAAGATGAAGAAAGCATAGCTTTAATCTTTCTTTTCAGTTCAACCTTTTTTATTTTGGTTAATTACTGCTTCAGTGTATATGATGTGCACCATTTTTATCACAGTGGTTTTCTGTATTGTGATCTTGGAATGGTGCAATTCTACAAAGACGTGTCATACAGTACTAAAATGCAATATTTAAATCACTGCCCCTGTAAGACCAGCTTCCAAATGCAACTCTTTGGAAGCAACCACTCCAACGTTACTGGAGCAGCAGGAGTTGCAATCTTGCAAACATGTTTTTAGCATTTCCTCTCAAGGAACTAAGAGACCTTGCTGTTCCAATGGCCTGAGCATCACCTTTGTGTGTCACGTGTGACACAGGTCAATAAAGATTACCTGTTCTCCAAACCCTACATAGAAACAAATGGACCAGATCTGAAGCTGATATCTGAAGATCAGGTTAATCTGCCGATAGACTCTATAGAATCTACCTTCAATGTTAGTTAAATACAGCCCTTACTAGAGACCAGAAGAAAGTTTATTCATAACGTCTTCTGAGCTTTAGAGTCTATAATCTTAAGTAAAGCTAAATACAAGCTCCCACATTCATTTAATTAAACATGGTTCATAAACTGCCATCATTAATACTAAATCACCATTAAAAAATCTCTGTAACATTAGATTAACCTTTGATTCTACATTTTTCCTTTTATGTCATATTTGATAAATCTTGCAAGGGGATTAATGGATATGATTTAACTAGAGACAAACAGCCATATGCAAAGTACAACAGGAAGTACAATTTCTTGCTATACGATTCAGAAAAGAGCCAGTAGTACAAATAAAATGCAGTTGCTAGAGGCATGCTGATTTTAAGATGTATGTTGAGCTTCTTATAGCATGCTATTTCTGATGTTCAAATAATGGAATGCTATGACAAATTCTAGTTCAAATCAAAACAAATCCCTCAATGTTTAACTATGGATCATTTCATCTGACTTTCCCTGATCTATTCATTCTGCGTCAATCACATTATCCTTCATCATTGATCACTGATGGTCATTGATCATCATTACCCTTCAAGATGGAAATTAGTCACAATTTTTAAAGTGAAATTCCCCACTTTTGTCTCTTAGTCACTCTTTCTTGCTATGGCTCTGATTAAGCAAAAGAGTCTCCTGTTATGCACCATGCTCTCTTGACAGGCCTACAAATTGTAGATGTCACCTTTCTCAATCTTATTTTGATAAAATAGTTCATCTAAACTCTTACACTTTCCATTGTAATGCACATTTGATAGATCTCAAAGCGGTGTGTTCCTTTTTTATTTCATCACCAGTTTATAACTTCCTCCGTAAGGTATAAGTACAAGAACTCCATGCAATATTCCATCACCTGTTTCAACACTGCCACACATGGAGATCGTATAATTACCAGTTATCTGCTTATTACCCCACTTCATTATTGTCAACAATTTTTGCCACAACCTGGCAGGTGAAGCAAGAGACAGACGTTTGTTTTTGACTGTTCTTAGTGGTGTCTAACTCAAATGTACCTCACTAATTAACCAACTCTCATCACTCTGCTAACTAGCCTGGCCCTTACGATAGAATCATAGAATCATAGAATCATTTAGGTTGGAAAAGACCTTTCAGATCATTGAGTCCAACTGTAAGCTAACGAGTCCACCACTAAACCCTGTCCCTAAGCACCACATCTACATGTCTTTTAAATACGTCCAGGGATGGGGACTCAACCACTTCCCTGGGCAGCCTGTTCCAATGCTTGACAAACCTCTCAGTGAAGAAATTTTTCCTAATACCCAATTTAAACCTCCCCTGATGCAATTTGAGGCCATTTCCTCTTGTCCTATTATCACTTGTTACTTGGGAGAAGAGACTGATCCCCACCTCGCTACAACCTCCTTTCAGGTAGTTGCAGAGAGCGATAAGGACTCCCTTTCTTATGTGCCATCCCACCTTTACTAGGAGGTTTTTTCTGCAGCAATTCCATTTTCAAGCAATGAACATGAAATAAGTATATTGAATTTTGGCGCATCCAGTGATGATTTTCCATTAACAAGCACTTAAAAGTTTTTGATTAGCAAATTCACAGCCCATTTCACATGTGACCTATAGATATTTGCAATTTATTTTTAAAATCACCTCCTCATCTGATACAAGTCAAATGCCACACCAAAGTCTACATGTATTAAATATACACAGCTACCTTTATCAACCAAATTTGTTATTTGTTATCTTATCAAATAATGAAATCTAAACTATTTGACAAAACCTATTTTCCATAAAACCAAATTGACTGGCATGAATTACAGTCCCCTCTGTCTGATTCTCTATTAATGGAAAATCATATTGACTTTTCCATCATATTTTCTGAGTTTGATGTCTGGGTAACTGGCCTATAATTACTAGGAATATTAAGCTCATCCTTTATGAATATCAGTACCACAGTAGCACTCTTTCAGAACTCTAGGTTTTCCTAGAATTTAAAGTTTTCTTAAAAGTGGCTATTTATTTCTGTATTATTTCTTTCAGTCATCTACTCAAATATTCCTGGATGCAATTTATCTTAGTATGCAGAGTTTAAATATTTTTATTTCAGATCGATTATGAAGCTGGTAATCAGCCTCACGTGATACAGGCGTCTCATCCTCTGCAGTGATGAAGTTTATTTTGTCATTTCTTTGTATTTGTTATTTTTATTTCATGGTTTTGAGTTCTATTTCCCACCACCACTGAATCAGGATGGTTCTGTAATGAGGGTTATCATTTTTCTTGATAGTGAACTCCGTGTTTTCTAAATACCACTTTAATTAATACTTTTCTTTCTATACCTTTTCTTGCCATTAATTTCATATGGAATCTTCATGTTTATGTTTGCGTGTATGTTCATTCAATGGTAAATAACATAATAATCACAAAGTTTTGGTTGTCCAGTGGAATATTCTGATTTCTGAATATTTTTGTCACGTCTTGTAAATGCTTAACTAGGAAGCGACATTTTTGTGAATAACTTGAGGTCACTGTCATTTCCTTTCATCATTGGTCTGTGTTACTCCTTCATGGGGAAAGAAACTATTTGTAGGAGTAATCAGGAAGTAATAATAGACATCCTGATGCTATCAGACCTAGGAAGGGCATGCCGTGTGACTTGCAAGTATTTCTCCCATTTCTGTATCATTTTAGTCAGGGAACTTGTTCAAATTATGATGTGGAAATACAGATGTAAAACTTCAATACATCAGATCACACCTAAACTCAGAAACTATAAATGCACAGTTCATCTCTAAAAGCTTTTGTAATTGCCTCCTCCTTCTCTTGAAAGAGGGATAATTTATCTCATGTTTCTTAAATGGAAACACCGTGTAAACATGCAGTTACTATAACAACAACTGCATCAGAAATTCATACCCTGATTTACCCCAGAAAGGTGTTTATCAACCACGTTTTGTTATAGTAGACTGGGGATTATGATTGTATTTTCAAATGCCTGGAATGTGTAGCTATTCACAGACCATGCATGAGGCTGTGCAAGGTCATGGTTTCAGCATATGAAAGAAAATAAGTAAGACTCTTTCTCCACTCTCCCTCACTGTTTGCTACAAATAGAGCTTCCTGCCTCACCATCCTTCCTTTTCCAAGTCATTAATCCCTTGCCATGTTAGAATCCATTAACAAAGTTGTGTTTTCCATTGTGTTTGACAGCCGGTTTGTTGCACTCATATACCATTTGCTTTAGCTGGTTGGGTGGGTTCTCTGTTATGAAGTTTGGTTTTCTGCATGGACCACCTTCAACAACCATGTACTTCTTTCACGCCTGCACAGCTGGGCTGTAAGGCTTTGTTCTACCCAGGCCATTCTGATCATATCTTTCTCCTTGCTGCATGTTATCTCCTTCATGCTGCTGCTGTCTCCATTTTCACCTCTCAGACTTCTCATGAACTTCTTTCCATCACTCTAAGTCATGGTAGTTTATGTAAGAGAAAGGATGGCTGATTGGTGCAGAGAGAAGGAAGGTGTCCTGGAAAGGGAAGGGCTTTAACTAGAGGAGGCTATCACCATCCACCATAAAATATCTCATCTCAGGCACTTGCAGTTTAAGAAGTAGCAGCTCTGGTCTTTCTTTTCCTCTGTGACTCTGTTCTAGATGCAGCCCATCTTCGTGGATGACAGATCAGGCTCAGCATCTGCATCTGATGCATGGAGTGGCTCCTGTTTGAGACAAGACTTCTTGTGAGACATCCTAAGGTAGGAATCAGATGTAAACACGGGAACCTTTATTTCTTTCGTTTTCTCATCTCTCCTAGAAAGATGTTTTTTGGAAACTCTAGTTTTTGAAGATTTGAGTTAAGCTGCTGGTTTATATGAGTATAGGGAGAAAAGTTTACTCTTCTTATTTCAAAAGGATCTTGGCTTACTGGGGTAGTAGATGCAGTAACTCAGATACTCTAAAGAGCAGTGCTACTTACTGTAGATCCAAGCACACTGAGAAAAGAAAAGAATGTGGTCTAAATTCTGTTTTCACTCAATCTGCCATCCATACCCAAATGCTTTTCCCAGGGTCCAACCTTGCTTCTCATTTCCTTGTACCTATTCTCCCCCACATGCTATGATGCTCCTTCCCCTCTGACACAGCGTTTGTCTCTTCACCATCCACCCTCTCATTTTCTACTATTCGGCCTCCCATCCTTCTCTCAAGCATTCTCGTGTGTATTTATTTTTGTGTTTTAATACTCCAATTATGTTGATCTGCTGGTGTGCTCAGATTGCAGTTCCCCAAAATAGGAGTCCTCTGACGGAGGCGAACTGTAGTTTGCCACAAAAAAAATTATACAGCCTTTCAAGGGCCAGACGTGACCTGACTTCAGCTAAGCATTGGAGACTGAAACTACTACATAAACCTTCTCCTGTCTGCCTTGGATAGAAACTTATATCCTCAGAAAGTCTCTACCTACACATTCCTTGTATACAACCCAACTCATTCTTTTAATTTTTATTTTAACTTCCCCCAAAGGATAGGAAATACACCAATAAGATATAATAGTAATAGTGACCAGTATAACAGTTTGAACTGTAATTCAGAGCTGGGCAAATAGAAGTATTTTGAATTTGTCAACTTTTTTAGACAGTTTTTCTGGGGGAGAATAAAATCTTGGGATCTGGAGCATTATCAATACACTGTTCTCCTTTCTATAACAACTCAAACAAGCATTTTGATTTTGGTGTGTTTAGTAGAAAGAAGTTCTCAGTCTCCACTATCGTTAAAGGTTAGAATTGCCTTTGTCTGCCTAAGATCACTAGTCATGTGATAACCACAATTTTCGAGGCCAGGAATTATTTCAGCACAGGTCAAAACCAAAACAATTACCTATCATTTTTAAAAAATCTGAAGTTGTTATAATATGGATTAGATCACCAACCAACTTTCACACAGTATTCTCATGTTGTAGAGTAGTTACAATCAGCATGGTAAGCCTCCCCCTAATTGCTCACTTCAGGCTGCTGTAAATGGCGAATTGTTTAACTCTTAACGGAATTACAGTACCTTATATATAAAAATATAAGGTTCCTCAGTTGTGTCAGCTATGTGTTTAAGCGTAAGGTTGAGGTGAGAAATGGGTAAGATTCTTCCCCACAACCCTTTCTGCTAGTACTGGCACTTGTTCTGGTGTCCTTGCCCATTAACTGTGTCAACACTAGGAAATAAAACGAGCCAAGAACTTTATGAAGTGGCACAGATTGCATTCATATGGCTAAACTCTCTTTTCCAAATGTCCTGTCCCCAAAAAAGAAAAGCCTCATCAATGATAACTGCTGGGAAAAATCCCTGTCCCTTTCTATTTTGCAGACTGTGCTTGGGCACTGGCTGGAAAAGCAGTAACTGGCACAGGTTAAAACCATGCTGGTGTGGTAGCAATTTTCAGTTTACATCACTGAAGCATAAACACAGGGACTTTCATCAGTAGATCCATGGGTACAGAAAAATTCATTTGGAAAAAAACTGACATTAAAGAGATTTTGCTGGAAAAATTAACAAGTATCTCATCTGTCACTCAGGTCTCAATCAGGGGCACTGCCCTTACTTGGTATCAGCGGAGCTTCACAGTTTTTCAAAACGTTTAGCATTTTCAGGTAATGTTAGCCAGACCTGGGTGAGCCACTCATCCCTCTTGTTCCCACTCTCAACAGAGATTTTCATCCTGAGAGTTATACATTTAAATACCCTTTATCCGACACAGAGGATGTTTTTCTTTCTCTGTGTTTAATTTGAGCATCCTTCAAAGGCAATTTGAAAAGCTGCTTGAATATCTTCAGTGTTGTGGAGAATTCATATTTTCCAGTTTTCCTAAGCAGCTGAACTCCAGCAAATTCCATAGTTTTGGTCACTTATCCATTTTTCTTAGCCTGCTTTTACTTTTCCAGATCCTTTCATATTGCCAAGATTTGACAATATGCAATTATATTATTTGTTTTGCATGCATATTAACCTGCAGGCAACCTCTTTCTGTCAAAGAGAGACTTGGACAAAACAGACTTTTCTGGCGATATTCATTGCCTATAAAAAAGAATTGCACAACAAACACACATTTATTCCAAATCTAACTGTCTAGTCAGACAGTTCAACAGACTGTCAGATTAACTGTAATGGTGCCTTCTGGTGACTTTGAATAATAGAACAGTTTGTGCCCTCTCATATCTTTTTGCCTGTTTCTGTTTGAGGCACTGTATTGGGTGTCCATGTTCCGGTTTTGGAAGTGGGACCCTGCAGGGGTGGCCTCTGTGAGAAGAAGTTGAGGTTTCTTCCTACCCAAATCTATTTTTATTGGCAATAAATTAAATTAATTTTCCCCAAGTAGAGTCTGTTTTGCCTGTGACGGTAAGTGGTAAGTAGTCTCCCTGCATTTATCTTGACCCATGAGCTTTTTTATTCTATTTTCCACCCCCGTCCCACTGAGGAGAGGGAGGGAGGGAGCAGCTAGGTGGGCTTCTGGTTGTTTGCCAAGGCTAATCCACCACAGTGGAGTTGAGACATAGCACTTGAAAGCAGAATGGATACCTTTCCCTGATACAGAGATGGAAATTTAGTTCAGTTCAGTTTAAATTTAAGCTCCTTCAGGTAAGCTTTAAGACCCTGAAACTCAAATCCTCTGACTATTCAGGTGGAAAAGCAAGCAAAGAAGTACCTTGTTTGAAGATATGTATAGCTGTACACTATGTACACACTTGAATAATACATATGCATTATATACATGATATTTTTTAAGCGTAAGAGAACTTACCTTCATATAACTTTTAGACGGAAAAGACAATTTTGACTTTGCCATTAAACGATTTAAAAGCAGAAAGTAACAGTCTATACAGACAAAGAAAAGGCTATACAACCCTCTACTGAATCAGAGGAAAGAATAAAGCAGCCAAGTGAACAACATATCCAACCAACGCAACTGTTCCCTGAATTGTTCCACTACGAACAACTTGCCCTCAGGCTTCTAATAGTTACATTGCATATAATTTGGCAAGTGGCATTTCTTCTTTAACTGAAAGCCAGAGAAAACAAGTGCAAAGTCCTATACACCACACAATCTCTGAGATTAAGTGGTTAATAGTACAAGGAAATCTTATCTTCTGTACATAATCAAAATGAGAATACATTATTAGCTTGACAGGACACAAGTTTCAGAAGAACACAAATGATTTAGGATCTAAAGCTCCTATAGGCTTTAAAAGAGATTTAATTTCTAAGTAAAACCGTGTCTCGTTTATCAGTCGAAACATGTCTTATCAACCTATACATTCAGATTAACTGAAAGAATTTATGAATTCAAGACAATTTCAGCTAATTGCCTGAACTGGAGGGAAAAAAAAAGAATAGTTCTTCACTGACATTTCCCAATGGAAAAACAATAATCTTTTTCAACTTAGAATACTGTATAATTATTAATGTAACTCATACTTAAAATAAGAAAATTCCCAAACATTTTTAGGGTAGTTCTTCTAATAGTTTTCCTACTGTGTATGTCTGTGTTTGTACACTTGCGTTCTCTTTCTGACTGAGGAGTGTGGGAAAACCTGTATTTGATTGCAAAAGTTTTTTCTGGATGTTTTATTTCCTTTTCACTTTTCATACTATTTATATGAACCACAGATAGTCACACAGATGTCATTTTAATCTTACCTAATGCAAAATGTGATAAAATTTTCTGTTTTGAAGCTCACTGCACTTTTTTTTTACCTTCTAGCACATTTGTGAAAATACATATAAATTGAAAATAAAAATTAAATAAGTATCTATTTCTCAGTCATATGTAAAAATATTCCGTTCAATTAAAAATCAGTCATCACTCCCTTTCTTTTGGAAAAAATTTAGTAATTAAATAGTCTGGACATTTATTCCAGTGTTGTAAATCAGTGGAGCTCTGCTGATTTCAATAGAACAATGCTGATTAACTGCAAAGAAGACTCCAGCATTTGGTTTCCAAATCCAAGAGTGATAGGCTCTCATATAAAACATAGTTTCTCTGCCTGCTGCAGATATGGAGTCTTATACATACATAAAACATAAAAACACACACCAGTGTGCCAACAGGTTTTTAATTATTTATCACATTCAGAACATCGAGTGTGATAACATTCCTGAAGTCTCTTTTTCATTTGTTATAGCAGGTTTGCTTAATGAATGTTCAGCATTTGTTTGCTAAGCATGAATGTAAAATGGAGCAAAATAAGATCCTTGTCAAGGACCATTTAAATGGTAATGCCAGCGTTGCAAAAGGTGATAGTCTGTGTCCCTTGTAAACGATTTATTCCTACTTTCCTTGCATAGCCTGCTTGCAAAGATGACTGATTTAGCACCTGCTGTTTTGGACTAACTAAGATTTTTCTAAATGTCTGTATATTATAAGAGCTACATATATTAAAGCTGTGCTTGCACCAGGGTGTGCATGCAGGCAGGGGGTCTTTTATAATTTAGGAGCTCTGTGGAGTTTTGTTTCCTCCCTTTCAGAGAAGATGACTTCAATTTTTTTTTTTTTTTTTAATATATGGTATAGGACTCGAGAGTTTTCAAACCCCAGATATCTTGTGTGTGATACTCAGAAAATTATATGGAGGCAAATTTCTTTTGACACTGAATGTTTGTGCAATCACCTGAAGTTACAGGTCTCTTCTGAAAATTAGATACATAAAATTTTCTTGTTCAATACAGATACAAAATGAGATCCAAAATCCATGTGTGTCTATTGCCTACTTAGGTTATAAAAGTACATCTACAAAACAGTTAATGCTTTAGCTACATTTTAGGTGTCTAAATATAAAAATGACCTTATTAAACTCACGTTCGGTTGAGATCCCAGAGTGCCCAAGGGTATAACTCTATGGATACTCGTTTTGGCAATCACTTTTCCAATGCCCCTCAGCCATCGGTCCCTTAGCTATTCACTGTTGTGCACAGATGTACCAACTGCAATGATTGTTGCGTAGTTTATATTAACTAGGTCTTTGAAATTATCAGGGAGAAAAAATCCATCTTTTCTTGTAGTGGTTTGGGATATGAACTAATCCTTTTTAAGTAGTGATTGTCACTTAAACAAGAGTATCATGAAACTATGTCCTAACTACTAACACAGCTCCTTGGAGAACCATTCAACAGTTTTGAATAATTCTCCTCTAGTGAAAACCCTTCTGCCTTTTCTCTTACGGTAAAAGACTTTTTTTGTGACAGAGGAGAGACTTTGTAACCAGGATCTCCATATTAGACCTTTCAGTCACCTCTTCCGCTATTTCTTTGCTATCGCTGTTAGTATTTTCAAGTCTGCTAGTTATTTAAGCGGCTAAGTGATTTAATGTAGATGCTAAATGACTTTTTTTTAACTTTTTTTTTTTTAAATTTTAAAGTTTCTGGCGTTAAAACCAGGTGATCATCTAGTCTGCCAAAGCCAACAGTGAGGACTTGAGCTAGGGACTTTTGGGATCTAAATGTTGATCCCTGGTTATGTACAGAATTATTTTCTGGTAATGATCAAGTGGCTTGTGTGATTCCTCTTGTTTAATTTTAGCTGTCTAAAAGGAAGGTGTTTAATGTAAATTAGTCATTATTGAAGCTCCCAGCACAGTAGACAGAGAAGGGGATTCTCTTACAGAGGGCAAAGTATTCCTTGCAAGAGTCTCCAACCAACAGCATGATATACCTTCTAGAAGTATTTCACTAGGGGCTAGACAGGTGGCTTACACTAAGCACCTAACTTCAGATGCCAAAGTTAGGTGAAATGATCCCTTAATTTCAGTGCTTTTTTTTAGGCTCTAGTACCTTTCTGGGCCAAAGGGTACTAACACCCATGTCTAAACACATCCGCAACTACCAAAAATGCTGCTTTTCAAACCAGCTGTCTCAACCTCATGCTTCTTGGTCAGAAATTTGTTTCCCTTATCTTCCATCCTTATTTTGTCCTCTGGCCTTTTACTGCTGCTCAGAGTTCTTCCCACACTTCCACATTAGTCAAATGGATGACTCAAGGTTCATTTAATAAAGTTTTGAGCCTGGTCTCAGTAGACATGAGGTGTAACCTGGAGCTTCCAGTCAGAACTCCCAACCAGATGTTTACAAACAAAACTTTTTCCACAGGGGAAATAAAAATTTTCACAGGAAAGTATGCTATAATTATAAGAGGAAAAGTTCTCAAATCCAGAATAGAACTTCTACTGTATTGAGAGACAGATCCATCTACCTCAGGACAGTTTTTGATTTCAGACACAGGATACTTGTATTCTCAAAGTTCCATTTTGCGTTAACGCTGATTCTTAGTTTAGTTACTGCTTTATTCCCTTGGTTTTACCACTGAGCTTTCTTTGCTGATTGCAGTTGCCCTTTTCCCCCTTGCATTTGGTGTGTTCTCCTTCAGTGAATACACTGGGACTACTTTAGCTCTGTATTTCAAAGCCAGTGTCAAACTTATGGTTGGCCCAAGTACAGACAAGGTCATTGAATCCTCCATCTAATCACAAGGTGACCAACACCACTACAGTGTAATATCTATAGTAGCTGTTCCCCATTAGCTCTGTTTTCAAGTTAAGTCTACTCCTACATTCAGCTTTCTCTCTAGAAGTTAATCTTCATAAAGTGTGTTCTCATATTCGGTTTGAATGCTGAAAAGTGTTCACAATGACTTCTCTCTCCTCTCTCTTGTTGAGGATATTCAGGTACTGACTGTCAGCATCAAATGAAAAACTCAGCAGTAGTAGATCTTGCACTGATGTACAGCAATGTCATTCAAAGCACAAGAGGGAAAAATAGGATCTCAGGAACAGCAGAACTTTTTTTACATTTTGCCATTCTAATATTGCTGCTTAATAGTGTTGCTGGTACTGTACTGTGGCTGGCAACAAAATTCAGCTGGAGTAGAAAGGGATGTTGGCCCCATGGAGCACATGAAAATTGCTGAGACTGGCAGCTTTCTTTTGCAGGAGGTGCACATGGAAAATCTCTGGATCAACCAAAATTACGTTGCAGCTACCATTCTTTCCCTGGAAGCTTTTGCATTTCTGGTAACTGCATGTACTACATACTTTTTCACTTTTTCAGGACACAATCAGCAGTGCATGTAACAGCAGTTCCCAAATTTTCCTCTCTCACTATATTTCAGAGTTATGACTCTATTCCTATTCCTATTTTGTGGCTTTAAATTTGGAAATGGATGAACTGTACATATTTTGAACATCCTTTTCCTTTCTGTTTTTATGCAGCCTTTCACTTGACTGTGATGTTTGCTTTTCCATCTTTGCCTTATGTACTTACAGGACAGAAGGAACAGATCTTAATTTATTATCTAGTTCATCATTTTTTCTACACAAGCAAAATTATCAGGATATGTGTTGTTCCTTGTTGCTTTCTGTGCAATCTATTTTCAGAGGTCTCTAGTGAGGAAGGTATCACTGACTCCCAGGTAATCTTTGCCAAGGTTTCAAAAATATTACCTTATTATGATCTCTGACACCATGAATAAATAATTTCTTTCATTTTTGCAGCACTCTCTGTGTAGCTGAAGGTGGTTATCAGCTCTTTCTGCTGTTACTCTTCCAGCAAAACAATTGCAAGCTGTTCCATCTTTCCTCCTAGCAAATGTTTTCTGAAATTGTTGTTGTTTTCCTCTGGTCTTCCTTCATCTGTTCAACATTTCTTTTGAAATTCAGTGTCTCAAAGTGGATATGCTTGCCCTCCCTTCTTAACTTCTCTGCCTTTGTTGCCAGTCTTGGATATCTCCAAACAAGAGATGATATTGAGGTAAACTAACTCGGCTGGAGCTGAAGCTGAAAAGCTGTTTTTAAAGGTTGTCTAGTCTCTGATCTTTACAATAGAAAAGACTGCTGATACACTTTTGAAATTTTGCGTTCCTTTATAGTGGTAAAGGATGACTTATGGTTCAGATTTGCAGTTACTTGAGCAAGAAGTTCCTAAGATAGCTCTCCCCTCTATGAACAGAACATTTCTTCTTATTTTAGCAAATGGTAAGATTTTTTCTAATTACGTTGGAGCTTAAAACAATACTCTGATTGTTTTACATACTCAACTTTTAACCAAGCCAGAGTGCAGAAATAAGCATTCAATTCTGGAGGGAACCTTGGAAAAATTGTTTAAAAGAAAAACTGGTTTTTTGGTAGGTCTGTCTTAGATAGCCAATATACTGAATAGAATGAAGTTCACAAAAGTAGAATTTCTGGCTAAGAGTCACTCAGTTTCAATTTGACATTTCTGGCTTAAGAGGACCTGGTTTGGACATTTATGATTGCTGTACGCACATAGGTGATAATTTCAGTGTCTACTTCTAGCATAAATCTGAGAATTACTTATTTGGGTGACTGTTTCTAGGTAGTGTGTGTGTCTGTGGTGAGAATATATTAGGAATATTGCAGATAGTTCTGCAGAAACTCAGCACATTGCTATGGAAGTGTGCCGGCTGAGCAGGAGCGTAAGAGAAGAAAGGATTTGGGAGAAACAAAATAACTTGCAGTCTTAGGTTGGAGGAAGGAGCAGGTATAGGAAAAGGAAAAACAGGGAAGTGTGATAGTGAGCTCTAAGCGTTTTAATCAACCACACAACAACGTGTGATGATCAACCACACATTGGTTTCAACTCTTGCATGAACCATGAGTTTGGGAATTCGTTCTTCTCTGAAGGCATCTAATTTCCCTAGTTTTCCCTCTCCCCCACAGCATCGAATTCCAACTGGCTTTGGGGCATTTTTCACCTCTGAAAGGGGACTGAGCCATCCTGTTTTCTCCAGATACTGGAGAAAACCCAGGTAGAGGAGAAAACCCACTCCTTTGGACTGAAACGTCATCCATCAAGGATCCTGCTTTCAGGCTGGGGCAGAGTGAAGAGGGCATATGCAAAGTGCACATCATAGGAACAGAAACATTGCTGCTTCTGAGGGAGCAATAATAGAACCAGCTCAGGTGACTGAAGCAGTTCACACATTTAAAAGCTGCTGCTTCAGACTAAATTCATCTCCATGCAGTTTTCTCATTCAGCTGGGAACATTTCGTGGAGACGAATTGGCCACTTCACACTTCTGTGAACCTGCTAAACTACAGATGGATGTGGAGAGCCCTTTGCTTTCATCCTTCCTTTTAAAAGTCCCTTTTTCAATACTGGCAATGTCACTATGGTAAAAGCAGTGTTTTGTGATTAATTTTATATAGTAGTACAGTGGAGAACTAGAGTTCCTATAGTTAAGCTGAAGAAGAATTTCTGTCTTCTGGGAACCTTCTGAGGTATTTTACAGTCTGGATGACTGACAGGATTGTCTTAAAACTTGTTTCCTTTGGTAGTGATGCAGCAAGGTTAAGAATTTAGGATAAGGGCTCCTGAAGCAAAGTCCTCCCAAAAGTGAAAGTTGTATACTGTATAGTATATACATACTTACTTTCTATATATTTATACATATGAATACGTGCATCTACATGAATATACATAATACAGGATTTTAATATGTGTATCTGTGTGTATATAAAATAGTTAATAAATTCTGAAGGTTTTACTCTTTTTAACAGCCCAGTGGCAGTGTCTGCCTTCTTCCCAATGCACCCCAATTTGTACAGTCCTTCAGAGAGATAGTTTGGAAACATATTTTAAAAATGATTTTGGCTAATGGCTCGTTACTACTTTGGGTGGGAAGAAAAAGAAAGTCTAATCAGTCAGTGCTGCTGTGTTCCAAGTAGTTTAACAAGAGATGTGGTTTGGGCTTTCTTGCACGCAGGCAGCATGTTTCAACGCTACGTGTTTTACACGTCCTTGAGGAAAAAGAAAAAAACATCATCAGAGAACAACTGTTGGTGCATTGCTAAAATCTGTTCTGGATTTTATTTCTGGAAAATAAAACTGGAGAGAAATGTAGAATTCAGGAAAGAAAACAAAAAATGGTGTACAAAAGATTGATTTGATAAGGTGGAAGAGAGGCAATTAAGGCTACACTAATGTATTTGTGGTTTACAGGAAGGGCACTAAGTAGAAATGGCTGTGAAGGGAGAGAAGACTGTAAAGGTGTCAGGTGAGAGGAAGTGGAATGGGTAAGAGTAGTTAGTCATGGAAGAGAAGTCATGGGTCATGGAAAGTCAGGGAAGCTTCCCAGCACCACTTCCTTTTCATTTTTGGGGATCTTCAGCAATGCAAGAATGAGGTACAGCTAGAGGGGGAGAATATCTAGAACTTCAAAAGGGAGTTTCAAAACTCCAAAGGTACATATGAGATATTTAGACTCTCCAAGCAATGGAGAGCAAGATCTTGGGCTGAGGCTGAATTTCAAGGCGGGGTGAAGATCCCAAGAAATACAGCTGTTGAGCATGCAGATACAGAAAGTATCATCTTCATGAACTGAAAAAGCAATGGGAAAAGTTTCTAGTGAACAAGTTGACATTATATAAGAAAAATCAAGAGCAGAGAAACAAAACTTAAATACACCTAATTTATATCTGCTGTGTCACAGCTTAAGGTAAATAGCCAACCCTGGAGACATGGAGGCTGGTTGGCTGGGATTTTTTTTTACCTTAGATACGCTATTTGCTTATATCCTGATAGCAGAAGGAGCTGGTTTTAATTATTTAGAGCAGTGTAAACTGGCTACAGTGAAAATGATTATCTGACCCAGAAGGATTATTAAATAAAACAATGCTTCTAATAAAGTGTGTTGTAGTAATTGTATATATAATTTTATCATGGGCTACTTCTGGAAAGTGCATTTTCCAAATCAAGGCATTTAGCAGCATTCAGAAAATAACCTGCCTACTCTAGAAAAAATTATTTAATCAAAACCTTCATATATGGAAGCAGCATGAATAGAGATTCAAATTTTAATTCACTGTTTAAAAAATAAATAAGTTTTATTCAGGGAATGTCACATAAGAGATCCAACAGCTTATTCATACCACTGCAGAAAATAGCACAATATAAGATTATTCACTAATGATTTCTTGCAGGAAAGAACTTAAAGTTCTATTAATTTGTTGACTAAAAGAGGGTTGGTTTTTTTTTAATGTGTTAGACATTGTTTGATACATTTCTTTTAAAATGACATAAGCTGTAAAATGTGCAGAATATAGGAAACTCAGTTGTCCTACACCTTTAATACAAAAGAAGAGTCACACAAACTACATTTCCCAGTGTGCATTTCTCCAGCTTTCATGCGTGGTCAGGCATAGCTTTTTTCTTTCTCTCCTCTCAACCCAGAGATATTAGCACTTTTGTCCCTACATCCATCTCAAAACCCGTCTTTGCTCCCTCCAGCCCTCACACACATACACAACAGAGAGCAGTGTAAAGCACAGGAATGCTCAGTTAGAAAGACCTCTTACATTTTAGAGAAGTAGCATTCTTCGGTAATTATGAGTTTAGGGTACACAGTTTTTTGTTACTAAATATTGAAGAAAAGTATGTTTTTCCAAACATTTGTCTGTCTGCCCATCATTCCTTTAACTTCTCTCCAAAATCTATGCATCATTAACGTCTTGAAGACATCCACTTCTCAATTTTCCTGGACAACATCCTCATCTGTCACAGCACTGCTTTACCACCAAAATCAGCAGAGCTGCATCTTGTGGTCTTTTCCCTTCTCTCCTCCTCCTGTGAGTCATTAAAATATGAGACAAATCTTGTTCTGGTAATACACTATATAGAGGCTCAGGAGACCTCAGCTCTGCGGTGGCCACTCAATGCACAGTGACACCGAGAATTGTCTCCCTCCTACGGGGAGAAGAACCCCACTGCTGATGTGGATACCATCACATAGACGGGCCCTTTAGACTGTGATTTTTCTTCTGAGTGATGTTGCAAGTGTCACTTCAGCTTCTCTCTTCGTTCCCCCATAGGAGTGGAAAACAGCACTCTCAGACTGAGAATAGTTTCATTTATATTACCTTTGAAAAAGCAGAACAACAATAAAAACCCAGAACTTTGGCTTCAGCAGGAACAGTACACATTTCGAGCCAGACTAATATTTTTTCGTAGCTCTAACTGCAAGTCAGTGCCAGTCTGTGAGTCATGATTCCTTACCTGTTTCCATCTTGTTTACTGGTGGAAGTAGTCCTATGCTGCTCCTTGCTTTCTTTGCACTCCTACCCAAATTAATAATAAGTTCCTGCTTTTCCTTTCTACCTGCTTGCCTATAGAGCAAAGTAATATAGAATAACAGCTTCTCAAAGCCTGACCTCTGAGCCCGTGTTAAGGGAGATTAAAAAGGACGATTAGTAAAACCAGCATAGGTAGCAATACGTCTCAATGTGTAGGAGAGAGAAGAAATACCCATGTCTAAGCCTTATCCCTGCATTTTGGCTAGTTTTAACCTCTTCAAACCCTTGCCTAGACTCTCAGGATAATTCTTGTGTGATGAAAATTCTTATATGATAAGTGTTTCTATATAATGCAGACTCATAATGGTTGGAAGCTAGACTATCCTTGAAAGACAGAGCAGATTTTTATAAAATACTTCTTAGCATTTGTAGAAAAAGACATCATTTATTATCTTGGTTCTAATGTTTTTTTCACCTATGGTCCATGAATCCTCGAGGTCTACTTCTAAGGGCTGCTCAAAAGATAGCAAGAATAACCAACATTTTGTCAAGAAGCTATTCACTGTCAAAGGGTCTGTGCCCCCCTAGGAATATTTTGAGGATCGACAAACCTTCACAAAAACTTGATAGCCACTTCTTTAATGTATTAGTTTCTAGGCAATATAGATGAATTATATCTGTGTTTAATGATTTGAAACTTTCGGATTCCATGATATTTTAAAAAAAAATGTGGCATTTTTTCAGGTTATTCACTGGTGAGAGGCAATGAAATCCTGTGAATCATAGGAAATTTAACTATGATGCAAGTGCTTCATTTGAGAGGTTCTCTTTGGTTTCAGTAAGTGCAAAATCAAACCCTTGTCTCTTAAAAATATTCACAACTCTTATTTTGTAGTATTTGGCAAGTTTCACTTGAAAGTGTGTATTTGGCATTTACCAGAAGAGCTTTCTACTTTAATTCCCTGACTTTGAGACTTGAATACCAATATATAGTTCAAATTTTAGCATTCACAAGACAGAGCATACATGAAAACAAAGAAGTACTTAGGAATAATTTTATGATTCTGATTACTTTAAGAAAACAGCTGACCAACCATACCCCTGTGCAATATCCGTTCCACACATAGATGTATAAACCTAGCAGGACTTTTAAAATGACAACAGCTTCCAAAGGGTTGTTTAAAAACCAAAATCTGAATTCATATATTGCAAGGAATCAATCAATGAAGCATTGCTTTGGTTCCAAAGGAGACTCTGAATAAAGGCTAGGCTATGAAATTATTCCTGCCACCAGATGCTGTTTGTCTGCTTCTGTGCTCTAATTGCTATCAATAATTAAACACAGGTCTCTGATTCATATGCACAGAGGCAGAGATTCTTAAATTAAACATTTTAAAGTCATTATAGTACATTTTATATGTTCAGCTAAACACTGCACTCAGGCTGATTATGATTAAATATACTGATACTAAATTACATATTGATTCCATAAATATCAACGGATACACAGAACAAATAAGAAGATTCCTGGTAAATAGAAGGAACATTTTAATTTCAGATGACTAACAGAAATCAGCTTATATTTATTTATATATGTTACATTATGTGACACATTGTGCAAAGAGACGGCATCTCCCAGTTGACTTGCAGAAAACAGAAAATAATTTCCATCCGTTTGGAAAACAACAAGCACTGACAATGTGGTATACCCAAGTTTGTGTGACAGCCACTTGAAAAGTCAAGTTTGAATGCAAGTGAAGCTTGTACTTGTTAATCAGTCTGTGACAGGCATGATCTTTTCCAAAACTATGTCCCCAAGGTGATTCTCACTCTCTCTAATAGAAGACAGTCTGCAGTATGTCTGGAGAAAAAAAAAAAAATTTACTCTTTGAAACTGCCCGTGTTTACCCTTTGGCAGGCTGTACAATTTGATGACATACTTTTCTTATGATGATTGCTATTAGTCACACTACTGTCCTGCTCAAAGGTTTGGCAGACTTTCAAACAGAGGTATGATGATGAGCCATCTCTGGTGATTCACTCTTTCCACTATAGCCAGAAAGGTCAGTGCAGCACAACCCTTAATATCAGCTTTGCGAGGTACAGATTCTCTGGAGTCTGATGCCCCTCTTCAGACATTCTTCATTTGCTCATCCCAGACCATTGGGACTGTTGCCCTCTGTTTCCAGACCCTCATGAGTTGCTTTCTGTGATTTCTGCTCAATATGAGAAAGGTTCAAACCACGCAGATACCCCTTTGGCTAGGGTGGATCGGAGATACAAGTTGCTAACCAAGGCAAATTCTCATTTGCAATCTGCAACTAAAAGTGAGGCCTATTCAAAGTTGTATTAACTCCCTTTGTTTCCTTTGATAAGCTGCCACTGAACAACTCTGGGAAGAAACAAATCAGGGGAACAGAGGATCTGTTGGACAAAGGTTACTGAAAGACAATGAGTGCAGTTAGATTTTGAAAGGCCCCTTTCTTTTTGCAAAACGGTTCCTGATTCTATAGAGGTTTCATCGTTGTACACTGTGGGATGGAGATCAGTAGGTGACTCTCATTCTGAGACACTGGCAAAAAATCTTTATAAAAATCATTTTATAAATGATGTCATTTAAAGTTCTCTTCCTTAACTTACACTTCCAATCATTTAGGCTCTCTTCCATAGATTTTGTTATCAGAAGGGAAAATCCCATCTTCTGAAAAATGAGTTCAGAACCTAAGACGACCAATGCAAATCAGCAGTTGTTTCTACAGTTAACTACGTTCTGAAAGGAGCTGTTGTTGCCCAGGATATGAGATAATTTAACTTTATTGCTTAACATGATATGGGTACTTAAACATAATTGTCTAATGTCATTTGTCATTTTAGATGTACTGGAGTTTTACGTACATGCCTCCAGCTGCACTCCAAAAGGGTACAGGTCTCTCCTAGGTCCTGTGTCATACTGACAAGCCCAACCGAATGTCTCAGATTTCTAAGATGTTGCAAATGGCATTTCTGTTTAAGCAAGCTGACTCATTGGCACATGTCACTTCTAGTTTATCTGTTGCTAGTAGAGTCCCATAAGCGTTAATGTTCATGAAATATTTGGAACAATAATGTGCTCAAATTGTAGCATGTGTCATGACATAGTTAATAAAACTAGAAATCTTCAATTAGCTGTTGTGCATTTTTGTGTTGTAGTTAGATATTTTTGTTAGGCTCTTTAAGATAAGGAACAAGCAAAATGTGGTTAAATATGGCTAAAATCCCAACACAGTCACAAGAACCTTTCTGAATGGCTTTAAAGTTGCAAACTTAAAGCACTATATATTGTCTTTAAACTAAGATATATTAAATGCCCTAATGACAAACCCAGTGTAGTACTCTGTTACTTTGCAATACTTCTGCCATACAAAAAAAATGGCCAAAAAAATTGCCAGTTTTTCTGACAAGCTGATATTATCAATCAGAACAGCTTAGTTACCTGCTATAAAGTTCAACTGACATTACTTATTTTAAGACCTTATTTGCAGCTGCTCACAACTTTACAAGCCCATAACTCTGTGGACTGAAAAACCGTGTACATATAATGCTTTGTGCATGAACTGCACATGTAGCCTGACCATATTAAAATGTTGTTGAAACATTCTGACCAAAACAGCTCAAATCCTCCCTATATTAGGCAAGCTAGAGAAACAGATATTCTGCTTTGTTTGCAGAAACCTCATAGTTAAAACCATAAAAATGCAAGCATTTTCTTTTCACAGCTGTGTGTTCTAATACAGACAGTGCATTTGGCAGCGATACGACCTTAGCAAACTGCCTGACTCACCTTAATTCAGTCCCTCCCTGGGAATTACTTAATGATGGGATTATGTATCATGGGTTCCCTATCTGTTTCAGAAAACTGATGTATCCTAGTTATCAGGCTCATGGAATAATGTAGGCTGCTGTTTGTAGGACTCTATCTTATTTATTGAAAAAGTTGAAATGTGAAGAGTAAACAAAACAGTAAACAAACTGAAAAGAGAAAAAAATTTAATCTGAGAACTTAATGAAGTCCCATTTGCAGAGGATTGGTGATTAATGACCTTTCAAACAGAATTAATTGAAGGTTGGAAAGTGAGCTCATTCCTTTGTAGACCTCCAAAAAATCACAGAAGGAAGAGATACCATGAAGACTTCAACCAACAGATTTCAGGCATATTGGACGTACTCTTAGTTGTCAAAAATTCACTTGCAAGACGAATCCTGTTTGAGGTGTAAATTCCCTGATGTGTAACAAAGCACAAAATCTGTTCCCTTCCTCCTGTGTTTAGGACATCCATAGCGGTAGTAGACACTACTATGGTCTGAATTTCTGAAACTTCTGAAATTTCTGAAAGGAGATGAGTTTACCATCCCCAGCTTTTTTTCCCCAATGAGATCTTCCACCTGTCCTATTACCTCTGTCTGGCCTCTCATTCTAGAACTATGTTCTTATGAGTTCAAACGTATGACCTGCTACTAAAGACTTCTCCCTACCAAGGCAAGGCCAGACTTTCATCTCTCCTGCAAGACCTTCCTCCATTCTGCCCCATGCTTCCTACCTGCCAAAGACTGTCTACTTCCTCCCCACACCGTTCCCTACAATTTTCCATGTTCCTAGTCCTTTTTGGCCTGCCTATTAGGCAAGATGCACCACAGGTAGTGCTGTGAATGTGGTGACTGGTCATCTGCCTCTCAGCAGCTGAACTGGCCAGGCAGAACGTGTTACTTTTTAGTAGCCACATGTAACCCTTAGGCTGTATTTTTGTACAGCTCAGTTGTGGGTACTTTAATATCTTCAAGATTTCTACTCCTCTGTCCAGTTTGGCTGATATTAGCCAAAGGGATCAAAAGTTATTGTGAGAAAGAGGGCTGACAGAAAGACTCAGTCACAGAGATAGAAGTGATGCCATCACATCAGGTTTGTCCCCTTAGGAAATCAGACTAAAATGTGGGACGCTTTCAGTATTAAGGAATTTGATTGCTGCCCTGGAGAATTTCCTCACTGAATCTGCCACAGCTTTCTTACATGATGTTGGGCATATCACTTCAATCACGTAAGTATGACTTCAAATACAAAATGCAGTGGAGCCGAGCTATGGCAACTAGAGCTGCAGTAACTAGGGGTTGTGCTTTAAAAACACATAAACTACTATATAATGCTAAGAACTCTGAAAACATGGCTCCTGTGGGACTGGTGCAAGACACTGAATTAGGGCAGACTCAAGGCCTGAATTTTTCTGGCAGGCATTTAAAAAAACATTTGGGTTCCTGAAGTGACATTGGGGTGAAATTTAAAAGCTGAAGTTTAGAAAGACAGTTCTGAAAAACTATGCTTACTTTTTACTATTTGCTACCTGAGTGAAACCGGGGTCTTTACCAAGATATTAAGAATTTGGGAATTCTGATAATAATTTTTTTCTTTTAAATTTCCAGTGATTTCTGAAGGAAAAATACATGATCAGTCCTTGAAGAAAACCGTTCCCCAGAACAAGGGCTGTCCAGCATAATTTGGTGGTGGGACTGGAACTGGTGACAGTGGCATCACGTCAGTCACAACAGTAGCAGCAGGAGGTTATGGCTATCTGCTGGTCTAAAACTCGCAATTATATCCTCCCGGTTCTTACCACAGCCTACAGACAATCAAATTATAAACACAGTCCCAGTCCTCTGTCTTCCTTATTCTCCTGTCATACTTTCACTCCCATGAGCTACAGAGTACATTCTGGCCTGTTACTATTGATCAGCTGACTAGGGGTAACAGGCACATGCTTACACTGAAATTATTCTAAGAATACTTCTTTTTACAAGTTTCCTGTAGATGTTCATACAGTACATGCTGTTGCCTCATCCCTCTTTGAAAGCAGAAGGTACATTAGACAATCATAGGTCTTGAGAATCTTACTATATTCATGCTGTCTTTTTTCATTTATTTAACCTTTCTTGATTGCCATTGGAAAGAGGAGAGAAGATAGCTAAGGGAAAGGCTGCAATTACTAGCAGCAAGAAATACATGTTTTGTGCCACCTCGTTTTCCAGAAAGATAGAGACGATCCAGTTTCTATTGGATTTCCTTGAGGAAATCATGCCAAGGTAAAGTCATCTACGTATGACCAATTAGAGAACATACTTAACATTACTTTAATTTGAAAGTGAAGCTATCCATAAAAGAGGCTGGAAGGCCAAGGTAGATCTGTACTGATGCCTAATCCTCAATACATGTGTAATATACTTATTACAGCTTTTGATGACTGTGTTATGTATTATCACATTTTGTGCCTGTAATCAAAATGTCTGCTGTGCTTTCTCAAATAAGTCACTCTACTGAAATATTACTCTTTTCTTTAAGAGTAAGACACCTTACACCATCCATCAGATAATGCTACGAACTGCTGTTAGGCAAAACATGCTTACCTTTTTAGGGCATGGACATATACTACAGTTTAAAAACAAATGACCTAGATATTTAAACTCAGGTCTGGATTCTGGTTTCAGAAAGCTATGATTAGCACCTAAATAACTGATGATCTGAAACCTTGCACCTTCTTTGGTATTGACTGATTTTTTTTTTACCATTGCATCTGTGATAAACCCAATGAAATCTTGAATATCATAGCACAGAGCATCTTAATATATAAGTCCTTTCACTAAGTCCCTCTATACCTCTCCTTTGCACCTGAAAATCCAAAGAAGTCTATCTTAGAGGAGTATTGAGAAAATAATTAATGTTAGAGAAATGTCAGGGTAATAATGAGCACCTGAGCAAAATTTCCAAGAAAATTAATCATTTTATTTCCAGAACAAGGTTGATTAACATCTGGTAAGACAGACCTGGGGCTAAATATGGAACAACGAGCATAATCAAGAACCACTGCTCACTAAATGAGCACTGCCCATTCTGAATGAGCCAAAGGTCCTGTGGATTGATGTAGTTTTATATAGGTGGTGTAAGATGTATAAACATGCACAAGACAAGTAAATTCAGGTACACAGATAACCTGGATTATAACATGTCTGAATATTGAGTGCTGAAGTGTGCAAGATTCGCTAGGAGTCTTTTGTGTAGTAGTTATTTAAATTCCAAGATGGGTATTAAGAGTTTTCCTCATTAGCTTGCATGAACATAAGATCTCATTCTAAGAATCCAGTTGAAAAATAATTCAGGGAACCTGGGTAAACTAATGAATATTTCTAATTTTTACAATCTAATGAGAAAATTCAAAAGTATTGTTTGGACTGGTATCTTTAACACTGCAAAGTTTAAGAGAACTCAAATGTCCCTATTAAGGAGGTTAATAAGTGTCAGAGATGTAATGTAGATGGCACACTCAAGTATTGGACATCATTTGAAAACATAATAGTGGAGGATATTTTCTGTCTGCTGTTTATGAAAATGGAAAACAAAAAAAAAAAGTATAAACTCATTTTCTGCTATTTCTTATTGAATTAAATAAAATATATTGTTCCCCTTTTCTAACAATATGTCTCTGCATCTGAGATTATTACCATCTTACTTCAAAATCTTGTGAGAGAACACAGAAAAACTTTGTTTATCCTTTTCAGCAATTCGAATATTGTTTTGACTTCAACATAAAAGGTCTGGACAGTTATTTTTTTCTTTTTTTTTCTTTTTTTTTTTTTTAATATAACAGCAGTTGGTTCCTTTAAACTTATCTACATGAAGCGAAAACCGTATCAAGCGTTCTTCATGTGCTGAAGAATCTCTAACAAAACCAGCTCCTGAGAAGTGATGCATACCATATTAAACAGAAATTCAGTGGAGCAGAATCGTAGTCGTAGTTTCTCCTTTTGGCTTGTCATCCACTGCTTGCATCACTACATTATTAATTTTTTCATCCTTGCTGTCCTACAGAGCAGAGCAACCTCTTTTCCTCCCTTCTTTCATTCTCTTTCCCTCCTTGTGCTCTGCTTTTGAATTAGGTTGCAATAAAATTTGTCCAAATTCAAGCTTCAGATTTTATCCAAACCACATTTCAGAAAATTTTAAAGATGTAATTAAGAGTAAATCTTCATTTCCACCTATTGTTGGATAGTATGTGAATCATTTGGATGCATCAATGTATAGAAGGTTATTAACACATTATAGTGGGAAGAAATAGTGATAGATATAAGGGGGGGAAAGTACCCACTTTCTGACCAAGCACTGCAGAGTGGATCACTTCACCATTTGGCAGATTCATACGGAATAAAAAAAAAAAAGGACTCCAGACTGATCCCTTAAAGATATCTACTTTACTCTTCATTGTACTGATGTAGAAATAATTTGGCTCAGAATTCCTAATGCTATATTCAGTTAAATGAAAGCACTTCTCATAAATGCTTTTATCTGGATAGAGTGCTTGTTTCTCATCTACAGTTTCCACTTACTTCTCTGGTGGCTCCAGAAGCTCCACCCCACCTTAAAAAATTTAGATTTCACTGATACTGTTATTTCAATTTCTTACTTGGTGTGTTTCTCTTCCCCAAAGAGCACATGCTGTGTTGGGGAAACATCACTCAGAACAGAGTGCAATATGTAACAGTACGATATCAGATTTTCAATGAATTTTGGGAGTACTTGATCTTTAAAAACTAAGCTCCACACATTGTAATATTAATTTGCATGCTTAAATTGAAGTATGTTAGCCTTAAGAACTTCAGTCAGAGATTTCACATGTGATGAAGACACCCACTAATTGCAGAATATTTGGGATCAAGTCGTTACCTCTAGATCTGGATTTTTACAGGGTTTTTTGGTCTTAAAAAAAATCCGCTTCAGAATCTCTCTCCTTCCCTTCCTCTCTTATTTACTGTGACTCCAATTTCCGAAATCTTATGTGTGTCTCAGTGCATGTGCGTGCATAACAGTAAATGTTGCAACATTTCTGCAATTAAACTCTACAAATGTTAACAGTAATACCTTTGCTTAATTGTACTATGTAATCCTTGAAGTCCAAAGAGTAGCCTTAAGAAAGAATGTGGTACATAAAACAGTTGCCTTGGTAAATCCCTCTACAGTGCAGAGTCTTTAGTCTGAGCTTTAGAGAATTTCTCCACTGTTTGAGACTCAAACCATTGAACCTCCCACTGAAGCACTTGTACATGTAATATTCAGCTGCCATAGATCTTATACTAAAACACTGCTTGGAAGGAAGATGAGAAAGTAGGCCTCCGTCCTTAGTGAATTACTCTAAGCGCTGCACTCAGGTTGCATATTTATTTTCTCACTCAGTACATCATTACATTGGAAAAATGTCAATAGGTCCATTTCTTCCTTTAAAGAATGATGCTTAGGATATTCCCGCAAGAAATAAGAGCACAGGAAAGACTTGAACCTGGTTATGAACTTTCTGGTGGAATGCTCTAATCTCTGGTGTCCTAGAAGGAAATAAGACTTATTAGATGCTTTTGTCTGGTGCCTGCTCCATCAGGCATGTTTGGAGAATGGATACAAAACAGGTGAGCAAGGTGAAGAAATGTACTAGGTATTTGACTTCTTCACATAGCAGGGCAAGTTTTCTTGAGTATCGCCTGAAAAGAAAACATTTTACAGGAAATCCTTCTTATCGTTCAAAGGTTTCTTAAGATGTTCCCAGTCTTAACCATAAGTTCAACAGGTATTTCAAGGTTTGAATTTTAGATTAAAGCTCATAAAACTGGAGTTAGGTGTGGCTTAAGCACCTAAATCCTTGTTTTGGCATAGTCCTCAGCCCTTATATTTGTTAATTAAATAAAAAACATAAAAGGCCTGTCTGTTAATTAAGGCAGAGATTTCTAAAGAAGTCTGAATGAGTTAGGTAAGAAATTCAAATTAATTTGAGCCTTCTGATACCATAATACTGCTCTAAATTCTCAGCCTAATTCCCTAATGGTACCTTTTTTCTTTATTTGAATTATACTTTAACTGTTAATGTTAAGTAAAAGGCAAAAGAGATTCCTGACATGAATAAGGTTCTGATTCTATTTCTTATTTTCAGCATTGTTGGTATCAAAACCTATACCTGAAGAGGAAATAAAATTGTCTTTTCCTCAACATGCAGAGGCTACCAAGATGAAAGAGTATTCTATCTCCTGAGGTATCTATAGCCCTGGCTGAAAGCATAAGAGTCATTCTGACTCACCTGGATTGCAGACCCTGTAAAACATACACAGACATAGTAATTTTACCAGCTCACACACACTACCATTCCTGAACCTTAACACATTAAAACCAGTAGAATCTAGCTGTTATCGAAATAAAACTGTCACCTGAAGTGATACATTGCCTGGAAAAATTTATCTTAAAAATAAAGAAAAAAGGTAAGAAATATCATTGGAATTATTAGTAGCTGCTGCCTGCAAAACCAAAGTCTGCTTCTTGATACTTTATTACATAAATGTACCTGTAACCCCCAGAGAGCTGATCTGCAGACACTTTGGAAAGATCGTGCATGCCACTACATACAGACCGAAATCACCCTGGAGCCTTTGCTGAAAAAATTTAATTGCAACAGTGAGGGCTTTTCTTTTTCCCTTTCTTCATCCACCATGTCAAATTGCAGGGAGGTCTTTCAATGAAAAAAAGGAAAACAAAATACATGTCATTGTGTACTTAGCAAAACACTGTGCAAGCTGCCCCAAATTCTGAAGGGTCAGCAATATTTCTCATTCTTGGAAGAACCTTGATATCAGTCAAACAACCAATGATGCTTCCTTAATATAAACATCACCACTAAAGTACTGAAATTATATCCTTCACCCAATCTTACAATCTCATCAAGACACTGATCTACACAGTGTCACTGTGTAGAGAAGAAAAATACTAGCTTTTAATTTTTTTTTTTTTAATGAGAAAATGCAACAGTAATATTAGACACCTCATCTAACCTTAGAAATGGAGGTCAGTCCTAAAACTCACATACCAAACTTCATGTCTGTATGTTCAATAGGTGTTCTAAATTCTCACCATAGAAAATGTCTGGTCAATACCGTCAATGGAGTCAAAAGAAAGGTTCTGCTCAGCCTAATGCTGATCCCTGGGACATGACTCAATTTCATGTTTAAAACATTAATTTAGACTTCTACACATCTGTAGGTGAACTAGGGAATTTATTCGGTTTCTTAAATGATGATGTATAATGACATTTGAGACAGCTTACCTAGACCAACCACTCTGGCAGGCACCTCTACCTCACCTTCAGCTGCTGCTCCAGGTTTGTACAGGTCTCCTTGTTCATCCTGTCTTGTATCCACTAGCTCTGTATGGAAGTTTAGGGCTCTTCTAGACACATGTTCAGAGGCAATTCAACCAAACCCCAGAGCGAGAGGAATTAATCTCTAGATTTGTAGGCCTGAAATTAGATGCCTAGATGTGGTGTATGAGCTAGAGGATGATTCAGTTACCTAAATCTATATATCTTGTACCTTTTCAGGAACTCTGTGGTATCTGACGTATCCACATGGGACTGGTAAATACAGTCCAGAAAACGTACACCATTCTGCAGCAGAAACCAGAGGTCATGCTAAAGTATTTCACATAGCACTGGATATTAAACTGCGTGCAGCTGAATTCAGTCTCAACCCAGGGAGGAACAATAAGTCCATAAGGCCAAATAGGCAGCAGGCTGAGTCTTCAGGTTAAAGTTCAGGTTTATGGGTGTATGTGGCACCCAAAGACATGTCTTAAGGCAGCTGAGGAGTGTCAAAGGCTGAGAGATGAGACAGGGAAGGATGCTAACCCCTTTCCACTGTCTAATTGTAGAGCTATCTGAAGTGGAAATTAAGCAGAGTGTTACTACCTAAATCCCTTTGTAGATGCCTTTGAAATTGTTTGACTTTCAGAAGCGTTGAATGCTCTGCACTTCCCAAAATGAGGGACCTATACCTGTGTTCTCGTTGAGGTTTTATTTTATAAGCATGGCTGGAGGGCTTGATTTTCATAGGTGCTGAATAGTATTAATTAATGTCTGTAGTTTGGCACCTGGCAACTGCAGAACTCAAAATTAGATGCTATTTTTGAAAATGTGAAACTCTGTCTTCAAGCTCCAGGGAAACATTTCACAGAGATGGAGAGGGGCTGTTTCACCAGCTTCACCTCATACATATAAATCACTGACTTCTATTTTTAAATGTTGTTCGACTTTTGGGGCGGGGGGATCTTGTTTAGAATAACTTTGTTTTTTCTTTTTTAAAGGGAGAGCATTAGGTTTTCTTCACACACAGGCTTTGGGACCTGAAGAACGGTGACAGTTCATTTGCAGGTGGGGGACCACCTTTTCCAGCCCCATATGCTTATCTGAGGACTATCTGCTTTGGGAAGTGTATGGACTTTGTCGCTTAGCAACCACCCTCCCTCTTCTCGGAGCGTCAGAAGGATGTTCTGCGCATGCATGTGCACCAGTAATCTGGTTTTCAGACCACAGAAGGCCTTGTTGTGATAGTCAGCCAGATCATATACAGAGATACTTTGCAGATGATCAGTCCATTTCAACTAAGCGCAGGCAAAATCTGAACCAGCTCCTTTTAATTTCTGTCTCTGAGCTGGAAGTATTTGAGATCACTGTATTTTGTTTACTGGGAAAATTAAAGGAATATTACCTGGGCAGTGAGTTCCTAATCCAAGTTTTTACTGAAAAGTCTGTTGCAAACTGTGTGAAGCCTTGCTAAAGTATCCAGGATGTTTTCTGAGAACAGAGGGAAATGTGAAGAACATGTAGCCACAAAAACTGTTGCATGGGACTGAACAGAATTGGTTAAGAAACACACAGGGTTCACATGATGATTTTTTCCCTCTGGCCACTTGTCAGAAGTGTAATGAAGCAGCAATGAGTTGGTTACGTATCTTTGTGTTTGTACTACCTACACGGGTGTACGCCAGTCATCTGGTGCTGATGGGTCTAAGACGTACACTAGATGGTGCTTGCACAACACAGGGAGCAAAAAGTGCGTCTGTCTCAAGATGTGACAGCAACTCAATGCTCCACCTCCTCCTCGAGTATTCTCTGTGATGTGCACTCTGTTCCATTAAGTGGAGTCACATAATTAAATATAGAAGGTTCACGAGTGATGTAAAAAAAATGGTTATTTGCTATTTCACTGACCAATGCAACAAAGAGATAAAAGCATTCATTTGCAGATCTGTATATATGTTTACACATGCTTATGTATATACAGTCTTGGCAGCTTCAAGTTTCTAAAGACAGAGAGCTGGTGTCGTGAAACCTTTTCTATATTGCTTTAAACAGTTACACATGCACAGAACTGAGATGAAAGGAAGGGCTCTTTACTATATGTTTATTAGCACCCAGCACCATACAGGGCTTAACTAGTGTCTAAAATCTAGCATGAACTACCAGGAATTTTGGAAAAGGAGAAGGGGAAAAAAAAGAAAAAGAAAAAAAGGAGGACATGTATCTTCCCCACTTCATCAGCATTGTCACAGAAAAGAAAAAGAAAAAAAAAAAGAAAAACCTGAATGCTGAAGGAAATTATCTCTGTGTACTATATAAAGACAGATAAATTGTGTAAAAGCTTTTTATATATCCTTTGGACATCTGAAAAACTAAAGGGAAAAAAAAACCTGAATCAATCATTGTTATATTTCCATGTGCTCCATAAATTTTGTATATATCAACAAAGGATGTCTTGGATTTCATTCAAAAGTAAAAAAAAAAAAAGCTTCAAATATTATTGACAATAATTCAAGGGTCAACGTAATATATATGTTTACCATATCCCAGCTCAAATAAGATAAACACACTACATATATTACGTTATATGGTATGGTTATACCATATATTGATTTTTGGTCCATTGTTTTTAAAGTCCAGACACAGTAACAGCTTACAATATTTTAACAACCCAGTTAAACATGTTTAACTCTAAATTTGTTTAAGTACCTTGCTTGTTTCAGTTATGTCTGGAGGCTCGTATATCTGGAATGTGATCTAAAATCAAATGTAATTACTTTTAGTGGATGCACATTTTGAGCAAGGCTGGGTTTTGGACAGAGAAAGGGAAGTGGATAGTAGGGCTGGGGGGAAGGAGGACTGCCAGAAAGCAGAGATATTTGCCAGATTTGCTTGGATTGGTGCCAACACGTGAACCCAAACATCCCAAATCAAATTGTGCTGCCAAAACACAAACAAGAGCTAAACAACCATTCTGCAGTCTTCTAATACCTGAGTTCATTGTAGTCCAGGTGTTTGTAAGAGGCACAGTGATGGCAAGCTATACTCTGTGTTATATTAAATGGAATGGGATGTAATGAAGATCGGGGTAGTGGATATGGCCATTCCTGGAAGAGTTGTGCAGGTGCATACCAAGGCCAAGTTGCTGAAGGTGTAACAGAAGCAGATAAGCATAAACAATATCAACCAATAGGTTTTCAACTCTCAGGGTAAGCCAGGCATTTCATTCAGCTATGTTTTGACACTAGCTTGCCATGATTCCATTTTAATTTTTTTCTGAAATTTTAATTTTAATTTTAATTTTTTCTGAAATCCTATTTTAATTTTTTCTGAAATCCAAGGACCTTTACTGGCTTCACTGTGAAGTGGGCCAAGACATACTAGCTTCCAAGTGGCCCATCGTGGAGCAGGGTCATGCCAGACTATGCCTGCATCTGGATTTTGTTATTTAGAAGAGCAACAACACCTGTTTCCCATTTATGCAGCAGAATTAGCTGTTGGGCTCCAAACTTGGCTGCTATGATTCTTTCTGAATCCAGGAGAAGTCAGATGCCAGGTGCTGGGTTTTGCAGCTCTGTTGCACCAGGATTTAGCTTGGGTTATTATACGCTGTAGCAGTTCTAGTTACAGGCAGCCCTGCTTTCTTGTTCTGTTTCCCCCAACTCCTCTTGCCTGCCAGGCTCCCCCTGCCTCCCCCCCCATGTTCTCAGTCCAGACTGGGAGGCAGACATCTAAACCTGGTAAAATCCAGAAATATCTAGGTAGATCCAGCTCTTTCCTAGACCTACAGGAAGGTCAAAAGGATTTCCAAAGTGGGGCCTGAGTGTTTTTGTGGAGGTGGATGGTGGGAAGAAGCAGGGAGGAGGGACAGCGAGAAGGCACATCAGGAGTTTTCATGATTCAAATCCAGTAAGTGTATCAC
This sequence comes from Calonectris borealis, assembly GCF_964195595.1. NCBI lineage: Eukaryota > Metazoa > Chordata > Aves > Procellariiformes > Procellariidae > Calonectris > Calonectris borealis. Next base: position 81,500,648 of record NC_134352.1, on the reverse strand, counting down.
GTCAGTCATAGGAGAAATGCGTGCCTTGCAGTTGGAGCCAAGGTGTCTGGACCATCTGAGTTGGCATCTCCTTCACGTTGTTGTAGCCTGTCCAGTTGATAGATAAATAAGCAAATAAATAAATCTTACCCCAGCAAAATAGACACACCCGTGTATTACACAAGGTGCACTGAATCACAGACATTAGCATTGCACTGTCTGTGTCCGATGGAGGGTGGGAGCTCATATCCTGCAGCAGGGCAGTTAAAATAATCGATGAGTGCGTGTTCAATCCCCAGAAAGGGGGGGGGGGGGAGGGGGGAGAGGGAGGGGGAGACAGAAGGAGGGAGGGTGTGGTGGTTGGGGAGGGGGGATGGGAGGTGGGAAAGGTGCTGATTTCAGCCCTGTAGCGTCAGGATTGCGTCAATTTGGGTTTCAACCACGTCTTCAGTCTCGGAGCGGAGCTACTCAGAAGAGCCAAAACAGGAAGGGGGTTGCAAATCAGTGTGCAAAGGGGAGGACCGAAGCTTCCCCTCCCCCTCTCCTCCAGCCCCCTCGCAACCTCCTCCTCCACCTTCCCCACCGCTCGTGTCTCCGGGTTTTGTTTTTTTTGTTGTTGTTGTTGTTGTTTTCTTTAAAAAAAAAAAAAACACGCTGGAAAAGAACGTTGCCCGGGCGCTGCGAGAGCGGAGAATCGGGGGACAGCAGGACAGAGCGTTCGGCGCTCCGGGCAGGTCGCTCGGTAGCCGGGGAGGCGGCTCCCGCACCCCGGACGGCGGCTCCCTCACCCCGGACGGCGGCTCCAGCACCGCGGACGGCGGCTCCAGCACCGCGGACAGCGCACGCCGCCAACATGGCTCCGATCGCGGCCAGCCGGCAGCAGTTCGGTAAGCGCGTCCCGGCCCCAACTCCCCTCCCGCGGGGCCGGGGGCTGCTCCCCTCCCCGGGAGAAGTGCAGGCAGGCAGCCTCTGCTGAGCCACCCTGCGCCTCCCAGCACGCAGCTTGTTGGGAGGAACCCGATTTCTCCCAGTTCTCTTCCATCTCAGAAGTTGCGTGAATTTGCTTTCTTTCCCTTCTCTCTCTCTCTCTTCCTTCCTCCCTGACCCGTTCCTCCCCGGTAAAGCACCGGGAGAGATGAAGAGGTTTGTGTAGGTGCGTTTTCAGATGAGAGACGTTTTGGGGTTGTTTTCTCTGTCTTGGTTAAAGTAGCGTGGCTTCAGAGTTAAATGATGTAAATGCATCCTGTGCCACAGAGAAAATCTTTGTTCAAGCCATTCTTGGAATAATTGTCATTCCTTTTTTCTTGTTGTAGAGAAAGACTTGTCAACCGTTAGATAAAGTGAAAGGTAATCTTGTAAAGGACATAGCTAGGAAGATGAAAATACAGGATCCCAGTGTTTTTAGCTACACAGATGCATCTTGACCAATCTGGGTTCATCGAGAATAGCAATGATAACAATGAACTTTTCAGTTTTGTCATTTCTATGCACTGGATGTAGGGTTATTAACTGTGATACCAGAAGTTTCAGAAACAGTCATATATGTGCACTTATAAAATAGATACATAAATAGCTTTAGTCAGAAAAGCAGTAAGTAGAAATGTTTCTGAACTCTGCTTTACAAATATTGACTCCAGCCTAGATTATGTTTGCTTTAGCAGTGGTTTAATTCAAGGATCATTCCATTGACTTAAGTGAAGTGACTCCAGATTTATATCCTGTAACTGAAATAATAACTTCTCCCAGAATCAATAGGTGATGTTTCCTATTAATACACTGCCTTGAATGCTAACCAATTGATTTACATTATGACAACAGCAAGAAATTCAGGTTGCAACAGAATTAGTTGTAAATATAAAACCATTTTAGTTACCATTTCATCTTCTTTCCTACCCCACCCACTTGATGTTTCTCACCACACTTGTGACATCATACTTATCTAATCACTTATTTAAGAAAGATAATTAATATTTTAAGCACCAAGTTGATTCTACCACTGCTTTCAATAGTTTTATAATTAAAATATATAATATCCATTACTATAAAAAGTGTGTCATCTCATGAAAAAGTATTGTAAATGTGCAAATCATTCTTAAAAGCTATTAAAGTATTCTGATTAGTTTTCAATTACTTCTTGCTTTCTACCTTTATACCATGTATGTTTAAATATCTGCAGCCCAGGGAATTCTTGAAACTCAGAGCCACGTGCTTAACTTAGAAAAAATACTTTTCGGTTATGTATATAATTTTCAGTCATTTCATTAAGTTCTTACAATTAAGTATGTAGACTGATACAGCTTGTAGGCAAAGGAAATGAATGCTCTGACATGAATATTGTCAGAAGAAATTAATAGCCAGGCCCGATCCTTTCTGTGCTGGAACATTATGTCCTACTTTGATAGTATTGTGGATTTTTTTGAATCATCCCACTAAAAAGCAAAGCAAAGCAAACCACATCTATCTGCCCAGCTTTTACCTGGATGAAGCTGATTTAGTAATACATAGAGGGGGATAGTTTTGCTTTTCTCACCCAGAACTATCTGCTAATCATTTGCGAGAGAACCAGAACAGTTACACAATTGCCTTTATGCATAAACCACGTCATCCATTAATATTCTACTGGTCTTCCACTGTTGCAGGGAATAAAGATTAAGCTCCGATTGTTACATTGTGGGAGGTTTAAACTCACTTAGTAACATTACTTATGGGCAAAATTGGATTTCCAATTAGTTGTGCTCATTTGCCCCTTCGATGCATGCTTTGAAGGGCTAATGATACTCTATATGTAACTAATGTATCCACATGACAATTGATGTTGTAACACTTGCTCAGTTTTCTCTTTATTCAGTTTAAGTATAGGATTGATATTAAGGTAGAAGAAAATTATGTTTTATTGTTTTTCTTATATACTCCTAAAAAGTCGTGACCCTTCCTGTAAACTCCCCGTAGCTTTGATTCATAGTGTCTTAAATGCAAAGCTTAGTGGTTATCAATGATATACTTAATAGTTTTTTCAGCTTTGGGCTCACATGTGACTGCCCAATGTCACATCCATCTGGAAAAGACACTTGGTATATAATTATTCTAAATTTTCTTGATAGACTTCCTCCTGCAAAGTATTGAAAATCCCATTGAAACTGTTGAGTGTTATAACCTCCAATTAAAGTCAGTTCTTTCAAGAGATACCTCCAGGCAATTATAGGATCAGACCATAAAAAATGAGTTAATTGAGTGTACAAAGTATTCTAGGAAACAGCGTGAAAAGCAGACAATGTATCTATAAGTAATGCATATTTCAGAATCTGTTTTATCTAACCAAAAAAAGCTCCATAAACTCAGAGCTAAAACCGTCTGAGGGCAGGTATTACTCACAGACGTATAAACTCAGAAAGTGCACACAGAGGGATGAGATAGTCGAGCAATTACTAATGATTATTACTATTAGGATGGGAATAGTATTTTCCTCCCAAACGCTCTCTGTATGGAAAAATACTAACATAACAAGCGTGCCTTAGTATGGGACTACACATTCATGCCTGCAGGTGGCGAGCAATATGTACAATGCAAAGCACTTTCAGTCTGTCGGTCCTGCTGCTGTTACCATCTCGTATCAGTTTGTTTTACTAAATTATTACTTTATTAAATATCACACAGAGTCCAAGGCATTGCTGCTTATGTGCTTGTTGCTATTTATTTGATTTGCAGATGAAATTCCTACAGTGGTTGGGATCTTTAGTGCATTTGGCCTTGTCTTCTCTGTCTCCCTTTTTGCTTGGATCTGCTGCCAACGTAAATCTTCCAAATCCAATAAGACCCCTCCATATAAGTTTGTCCATGTTCTGAAGGGGGTTGATATTTACCCTGAGAATCTCAACAGTAAGAAGAAGTTTGGAGCAGATGATAAAAGTGAAGCAAAGAACAAGTCAGCGATGCCAAAGAATTCTCTCCATCTTGACCTGGAGAAGAGAGATCTAAATGGCAACTTCCCCAAAACAACCCCTAAAATCCAGAGCTCTCCAGATCTTGAAAATTTGTCTCCTAAGCACTTTGCAGAAAGGAAGAAAGATTCAGTATCCCCTGATAGTTTAAAGTCCATCACTTCCCTGTCATCTGAAGATAAACAAGACAAACTAGGAACTCTCTTTTTCTCCTTAGAGTACAACTTTGAGAAAAAGGCATTTGTAGTGAACATCAAAGAAGCACGTGGGCTGCCAGCAATGGATGAACAGTCAATGACTTCTGATCCCTACATCAAAATGACAATCCTGCCTGAGAAAAAGCACAAGGTGAAAACCAGAGTGCTGAGAAAAACCTTAGATCCAGCTTTCGATGAGACCTTCACGTTTTATGGGATCCCCTATAGTCAAATTCAAGACTTAACACTTCACTTTATGATCTTGAGCTTTGACAGGTTTTCCAGAGATGATGTCATTGGAGAAGTCCTCATTCCCCTCACAGGAATTGAACTGTCAGAAGGAAGGCTGCTAATGGACAGAGAGATCACCAAAAGAAATGTTAGGGTAACATATTTTTTATTTAAACTTTAAAAGTGTTGTGCTAGTGTTAGCTATGTTTCTTGTGTAATTCTGCTAACATCTCGGAAAGAAAAGGGAACAGCTCATCGTGCAAGTCATTGAGATGCTTTCATAATGGCACTATGAGGAAACAATTACACAAATTTAATAAAAGAACATTATAATGAGAATGTTGCAAGAAATTACTAATATCCTAATCTCTACTTGCTTATTCAGCTGGTCCAGCAGGTTTGAGTGGACCCATTTACATTAGGTCAAGCGGCCTCAATCCACATTAATTTGCTCTAAAAGGAAAGAATGCAAAGATTTATATATTATTCCCCTTCTCCTCCCTCCCCTTTTCTGTTTGAAATCATTCTTTCTTAAAGCTTATTGAAGTCAATGTAAACCTTCCACTTCAACTACATGGGTTTTATAGCAGATTCTTAAAGAATGCAGGTAGTCTTTAGACAAGGAATTGGAACCTGTTGGAGACCGTATTGTTGATGCAGTAGTATGTTCTTGCACTTCAGTGCTGTTACTACCTTCTACTACTCAAGAGTTGTGACACAGGCTGCAGCTCTACTAATGATAGTAAGAGGGAGAAGCCAAAGCCTTACCCAAGTCAGTGGCAAAACATACTGACTTCACTGGGCTAAAAATATTTCATACCATTTTGCCTCATTTCAGAATGTAAAGATAATTTACAACCATCATGGCTCAACCACAGAAATGCACATGCATCACACACACGTCTCTTAATCTCTACTAAGGAAGTGGAATGTGTATTGACTTTCAATTTGATTGTTTTCAAAGAGCAAGCATGCTGCCAAATCAAATAAATGTCTACCAGACAACATACCTATAACTAATACTGTTATTTTGCAATTCTATCGCTATATTACAACAACTATAACTATGTCACTGATATTTTGTTGATAACTTATTGGGGTTTCTGGTATATAAGGTATTATTTTTGCTTGTTTCCCTTGTCTTCCTTCTTTCTGTGAAATAAACTACTCCTGCAAATTCAAATCTAATAATCATAGAGAAAGTCTTTGATCTCATCTTTATTTCATATGTATTATACTACTTTAGAAAGTGTCAGGGATGAGATTTCACTAACTGTTTGAATTCTTCCTGTTTAAAAACATTTTACTGAAGCTTTTTTTAATTTACCTTTATTCATTTTTTTTTTTCCTTCAATATATCTTCATGGAATTTTGTTTTGCTTAAGATCTTTTTCATTCACTGAGATTTTTTTCTCAAGATGTAGGATTTCATTTCTAATTTCTGAAGCTAATGATGTCATGTCAACTGATATTTTCACTTATTTATTATTTATTTTTGTTCAGTCTAATAACCAACCATAAGAAGAGTTATATAACTACAGTAGAGGGAAATTATATTTGCTATGTAAAGCAGCATAACTCCATAAGTTATATCATTTTTCACTGTTTCAGAACGTAGAGTTATGTGACATTTCATAAATCTTCTTCATTCTGGTTTAAAGCTTGGTCAATGTAATTGCTTATAAATAGTCTTATTTCTTTTTTTCTTTCATTTCCTCAGAAATCATCTGGGCGTGGAGAATTACTGATCTCTCTCTGTTATCAGTCTACAACAAACACTCTCACTGTGGTTGTTTTAAAAGCCAGGCATCTACCTAAATCTGATGTGTCAGGATTATCAGGTAATGGTTTTACTAAGGAACATGCCCTAAGAATATAAAACAAATAGACAGAAGACAGCTGAAATGTGACAATTCAAAACCTAAAAATAGCCCATAAATGCAGAAATGGTGTCTCTATTATTTGCAGCCTGTTCATTTTATTCATATCTAGGTCAATGTTTCATTTTCCAAGTTACGTATTTTACAAATTTGTTCTTCTCTTTATAAGTTTCTTCTCTTCACATGTTAAAAAAACATGACACCTGTTAGCAGTGGAAGCCAATGAGTTTTGTGATTGTCTTGAACAGAATCCATCTCCCATAAGTGTGGGATGTTGTTTGCAGATACTAAAAGCTTTTATTTATGACAAAAAAAAACCCATTTTATTTATAGAAAAACAGTATTGAGTGAGATCATCATATGGTTTATTTCAGCTTAGCACCGAGAAAAGCAACCAGTTACATCTGTGCTGAATTTGGCCCACTGAGCACTAACATTTATTTGGCAAGGTGAAAAGGTGAACTATGCCAGTGCTGGAAGCAGGTTGTAACATAACACCCATGCTTTATCATGAGCCCTATTTAGGGTGCATTAAGAAGGAGCAGTTTTTGCACTCCCTTCTCCTGGTCTTGTGCCATTTTGCATTCAGTGGAACCTCCTTTGAAGCCAATACTAGAACTGCACTTAGATGTACATTAATGCTAGATAACATAATAACAGAACAAACTGTAATGTACAATATAGTAAGGATAAGACAAGCACACAAAAAGAACAGTACACAACAAAGGACTATACAAACAGTAGCACATCTGCTGTTGATTCTGCATAGGACTGATACTCTTTCATTTCACAGGATTTTTTTGAAAAGAAGTAGTTTTGGGAACCACTGAATCATAATTACTACAGCCAATAACACAGTCTTGCTACTTCTCATACCAAGAAATACTGCAATTTACTTAGAAAGCTAATCCATCCTGGATCCAATACAACAAAGCTATAGATAACTCCCATTTACATAGTGGAGTTCCATTGAAATCTTCCTTCTGATCTCAATTTTATTCACGTATCATAAGGAGAAAGGATATAAATGGAGCCCAACAGTTTACTCCACTATAAGAGAGCATACATACTTTTAATAATCAACCCCAAAGTCACAGAAGATAGTGGAGGTTTCATGAAGACAGCATGACAGCAAGCTGATCTCCACAGACCAAGTCTGGCTGAGGTTCACCCAAGTGGGAAAGTAACTTGAAAACAAAAGCCCTCCTAGAATCAGCAGCCACATGGACCTTATAGCACATCCAAACTACACATCTGTACCTTTTATGAGTAAAGCTATAAATTTTCTGTGCTCTTTCTGCTTCCCTCAGTACAACCTTGCCAACTATAATAGGAATATAATATTTTTAAGAGATACAGGCAGCTATACTACACCTGGACACGTAGTTCATTTAGGCAGTTCTTCATCATTTGCTGTTCATCAGCAAGGTCGGGTTCAATAGATATTTGGGTGTCAGTAACATACTGCAGTCACAACAGTCCTTATTTCCTCTGTGACTTTCCCCTCAGCCCAACGTAAATCTTGGACAAGGAAGAGGGTGAAATGGTGTTTCCATGAGGTCAGCTAAACAATTGCATAACTCAATCTCCTTAGGAAGATGGGAACTTTTTTACTCAGAAGCTGTTCCATTCCCACAACCTCCTTGGTTTCCTTGATCACTGGTGTTGAGGTCTCCTAACAGACCTAATAAAATCAAGAGGAACATTCTAGCCTTATCTAAGTAGCTGGCCAGAAATAACAGCCAGAAAATGTCCTTTAAACAGAAATGAACAACAGCATGAATCCACTGATGGATATTGATTCTGATATTTTTAATGCTTGTGTGGCATACCTTCATTCTAAAGCCAAAGAACTTTTTAATTACATTAAACCCTATTTTTAAAATGTTTATTATGGTGATATAGTATGAAAGGGAAGATGTATTCTATCATACCTTTTTCCCGTTAAACTATTGTCAGTTCAAGGAAACAAAAAACTTTTCATTATCCGATCATTTCAGTCTGATAACTTTGATATAGCATTTCTAAATACAGCTCAGTTTTAGTTTTACTTTTTAAAAAAAGTATTCAACTATTCTTGATGTTTATTAGCTGATTGTTTACATAGACTATCTTGTTTGACTGGGTTCAGTAGGAAGGATTTTTTACTGCATCTTTGCACCATGAGAATTTGGAAACAGGCCCACATTTGCACTGAAAGAAATGCCAAGGTACTTGAAAGGGATGATTTTTAAAGCGTTCTCTAGAATTCCTCTGAAGGAAGAAATATAGCCATTGTTGAAGACAATAGCAAAGGAATCTTGCAACAGTTGAATAATTATGAGGAATGCAAACACTCAAAGTTGGCTGACAGCTAAAAATATGTACATTTTCCCTTCCCTTCTCCAATAGTAGTACAGCACAGTCAAGTACATATCTTAACAACAAACATATCCTTACATTTAAAGTTTAGTGTAAAATTTGTTCAATAAAAATTGGTGGGAGCAATTTAATCAAGGTAATTGACTTTGGTAGAACCACAACAGAAATTAATCACATCTATACATCCATTCTCTCAGCACGAGCTTATTCTCTCCTTTCTGAGGCTTTTCTTTGCATGAGTCTTATTAATGCTAATGATTATCCCCTACTGGTAGAACATGTAAAAAGCAGATTTCTGTTAAACATGAATATGTAATGATATATCTTTGTCAGAGTCCATTAGAATTTTGTGTACTTTCAGACCACCATCTCTACATGTAGTAGAGATGTTATTAGGCTTAATGGACTACAGGGCAGGATTTATCTCATGAAGGAGACACCTGTATTTGATCAGATGAATCACGCCCTAAACTTCACTGACTATCTTGATTACATCTTTGGTGACCATAAAGGGAGCTTAAAGGGATTAATTCAGATGTAAACACAAAAATTGGGTGAGAGGAATCATCTTTAATAACTTGAAGCATCTCCTCATTGTGATGTTATTATGTTGGTAAGCTATGAAATTTACCATTAACTAGATCAAGGAATTTCTAAACAGCACTGTTCAATAGCTGATCTGTGTTCTTTCTTTTCATTGCAGACCCTTATGTCAAAGTGAACCTGTACCATGCTAAGAAGAGAATTTCTAAAAAGAAAACCCATGTGAAGAAATGCACCCCCAATGCAGTGTTCAACGAGTTGTTTGTCTTTGACATTCCTTGTGAGGGCCTTGATGATATCAGCATTGAATTTTTGGTTTTAGATTCAGATAGGGGATCAAGGAATGAGGTCATTGGCCGGTTAACCTTGGGATCTTCAGCAGAAGGAACAGGTGGAGAGCACTGGAAAGAAATTTGTGAATATCCTAGGAGACAAATTGCAAAATGGCATATGTTGTGTGATGGTTAGCAGCTTAGAGAGGGGCTGGAACTTGAAAAACTATATATATTTCCATAGGCAAGGAGCAGTTTTCTTTCTTTGCTATGTATAATGACAGGCTTGTAACTACAGGATTTTTATTTTGGGTGGTGGGGGAATAAAAACTGGATTGAATTATCAGAACAGAAGGTAACTAAATTTTCACAGTAAATAAAGGAATTTGTATTTCATTAGACTTTAATATAATTGGCTCAGATTCATATTCTTTTGGAGTTTAAATAGCCTGAAATTTCTGAAGCACTATAAACTTCAATAAGAACAGACTATGTTCTATGAAAAAGTCACTGGGAACCTTATTAGTACTATTATACAGAAGAAGATAACCTCATTAAAATATATCGCTAGATCTAAAAAAACCACCTGTGGCTTATTGGGGGAAGGGGCTGAGTCTGTAAAAGCCATGGGGAATGAGGGTGAGTAGGAGGGGAATTCATTCTGCCCCTCCATCAAAAACCTTCTTTTATGAAAATTCAATCATTATTTCTAAGTTTTGGTTACTTATAATTTGATCATCCCAAAGACTGAAAAGATTTTCAGCAATTTGCTTTACATATCACATCATGTGCAACTAGTTGTTTTATGTGTGGAAATACTGTGTAATTATTTACACTTGGATTTTTTAATATGTATGTATATAACTTGTTTTATTACAGTGACCGAAATAGATACATTCTACAAATCGTTGAGCAAGTTAACATACATTGTTTTGTTAAAAGGGCTCCTTTACGGGTGACTGCACATGTTACAGTATAGCTAGAATTTGGGATTAGATATGGCTTGCGGTTTTTCCCTCTAGCAAGGATTACACTTTAAGCATTTCAAGCCATGGGAAAGCATTTCTATTGAGATGAAGTAACATACAGGACATTACAGTCAATGACCTTTTGCCAATTATATTTTAAGCCATTCAGTAATACTTAAAGAAAAATTGTTTCTTCTTTTGTTTCATTAAAGAACAAACAGTGAGACAGAGAACAAAACCTTATTCTGCTGTTTAACTTCCTGAACTGTGAGTAATGGCATTACAGTCAGTAAGACTACTCCCAACATACAAAGTTTAATGCATTTTTAAACTTTTGCAGGATAGGAAACCAAGCTCACATTATAATTTATCCAATATTATGTTAGACAAACTACTTGAAAAGTGTATTTTACTTAGATGATATGCATTAATGTCCATTACTGATTGTACTGAAAATTGGTGGTGGTAAGGGAAAATGTAACATCCTGATTTCATGGATGTTAGTGTGACATATATATGTTTAAAGTTAAACTGTGCCAGGCTGGAGCAGTATCAAGTGTAACATAAATAAGTATATAAATAAAACATTTAGACCTGTGAAATTTACTCTTGGTCACACCAGATAAATTTTTAGGCTGTCAGAACTATAGCACAACTATAAGCAGGTTATTTCCTAAAGTTTGTACACTGATTTCTGATACAGAATTGTTTGCAACTATTACTCTTACATCATTTTCAATTACAGTATATATAAAGAAGAATATAATGATGTTAGTTGTTGACATAAGGATTTAAAAAGTGGAAAACCACTTTCAGTATTTTTTGCATATATCATTTTGTCACGTGTAATCCCACCGAAGTGAGTGAGACTATTTGGGAATTAAGGTATTGCTCAATGTGAGTAAAGGTAACAGAATGGGCATGCCAGGTAAAAACCCATATATTGGATGTCAAATTACTTTCATTAAACAACAGATCCAGGTCTTATTCAAAACTGTTGCAGATTTGTTGTCGAGTTTACCTGTTCTCATATGGCCAAATTATGTTTGCAGTAAAGGACACTGAAATATGAAATATGCAAGTAGACAAATAGCACTGGAAGAATTCTATTGAGACTCTTCCAGGTTTTGTGTCGGTATTTTCTCCAGTTTTTGAGAATGTGTTTGATATAACAGTGTTTATAAAGTTCTGTAAAAATACATTTTCAAAATAACATAAACATGCTTTTTATGATAATGTTCAATGTAAAAAAACTGCGTATTGTATGTATAAAGGAGAGGAATCTTTTTTGCTTATTTCTTTAGAAAGCTGATTAACTGCTTAAGGGCTAGAGTTTGCCAGCCACATTCAAGCAGAGCTAATCCAAAGCCACCAAGTCAAAGGAAAGATGCCCACAGGCTTCAGTGGGGTTTGAAGTTCAATCACAGAGCAAAACTCTTCTTGTGAGTGAACCCAGCAATATCAATGGGACCATGGATAAGAGGAGACACTGATGATGGCTGGGAGAGTTTAAGTCAGTACCACACAAGCAGAGTTGTTACAATTTCTAGTAAGGAAAGAACTTTAATATGAAAGTGATTGCATGAAAGAGAGTGGGACAGCTTGTAATTAAAAAAAAAAAAAAGAAGGTTTTGTATATTGGCCCATAAGTAGTACATTATCTCTAAAAATCAGATGACAGGAGTCATCTGTCTCCAATGGACACAAATTCTGACATTAGGAGAAAAAAAAATCCACCTTTTTGAATTAATGATGGGCTGTGACCATCTTTCATTTTGCATCCAAGAAGTCGTCATCAATTTTTTTTTCAAGTTTCTATAGCAGCTTGAGGGTTAATATTTCTACCAGCTAAATGGCAGTTGTTGGTGGGGGTAGGGGGTAGGAATGGGAAAGGGAAGCAAAGACATTTTTATTAAATCTAAGAAAACCCTGTAAATAGGATTTTGTTTTTCATTTAAAGCAATGTTTAGCTTGGCAAGTTGAGTGAAGATGACTTGTAACACATCTGTAAACCAGACAAGGCAGGAGCGAATGTAGACCTGTACCCAGATGAGAAGTTCTGCTGTTTTATAAAGTATTCGATTCTTATTGTGAATATCTTGAACTCTGTTAAGAATACTGTACTGTATTAAACATGTAAAAAAATGATGTTTGTCTAAGTAGCTTACAAAAATAATAACTCCTTGAATGGGAGACTATCCATGTCTGGAGATCTGTCGTAACTAAATACCTGATTCGTTATGGTGTTGTAACTTAATAGAAGCTAGTGGAGAGGAAGCATGGTGTATGAGATTTTGTAAGTTATTTGTGCTGGTTCTGTATGTTGTGCCATGTGTGTAAGACAAGAATAAACTGCTGCTTTCGTTCATCCCATCCCAAAACAATTATCCCACCAATGTATCTTTTCCAGAGATTTCTGCTATTGTTTGTATTCATGGTCTACACTCTCATGTTTCTATCAAAAAACATTTGCCTTGAAAAGTCTTCCTCTTCTCACAGAGGTGGATTAGACTTCTGCTAAATACTACCCGGGCATATCACAGGTTCTTTATTCGTAGCTTCTTGCTGCATACCTACATTTGTCTTGAATTGTAATTTACACTCAAGTTAGAACCTGAGACATGGTCCATGATCGAAAATCTAAGCCCTTCATAGGCCCTGATATACACATGTAAACAAGAATGAATTCTAGCGTATTAGGTGAAAGAAGTAAAATGCAAGTCACATTACTATGGGATCCTTGTGACATTGCATTTGTTTTCCAGAAGCAAAAATTATCCCTTGGACAATCACACTGTACTACTCTTAGTTTCTTTGATATAAGGAAGTCATGTCAGGCATCAGCTTGTCAGGTGAGTCTGGAAGTTAAGGTAGAGAAAACAATCTTCAAATGCTACACACAAATACAAAGTTTGCTGCTGTGGTCTTTAAGGCTATTAGAGTATTTTACCAGCACAGAACCTAAGGCTGGGGAATGAAGAGGGCAGTTGCTGCTGGGATACACATTGCCATTTAATGACTCCCATTGTGAGCCTACAACCAATTACCTGAAAGAGATCCCTGATCCTTATCACAAAAATCAATGTATAAAAACTATGACAGGATCTACTAGTTAAATGCATGACACAGAACATTTTCCATGGATATAAGCTTGTATATTGTCCCCGGCAAATCTGTTTCCAAGAGACAAGTATCAAGTGTGAAAGACTGCTCTTTTCCATCCTATGCAGTCATTTTTCTTCCCTGCATTGTACGGTTCTCCTCAAACAATGGTGATTCACATGGGTCACGTTTCTGGCCTCCTTCTTCAGGACAGAGATCAAGAATATCTGTAGGTTTTCCAACTATAACGCAGCTGAGCTTCAGGAGAAGTCTCAAAGCTACTGTCCTGATTGCTATTTGTATCTCAAATTGCTGCAACACACAAGTCCCGTGAGGCCTCAAGGAAGGCTTTACAGGTGTTCTCCTGTTTGCAGGAGATGTGATTCCTGAGGTGTAACACTATTCTGTAAGCCCCTTATATTTATACATCAGCACAGATAGCACATAAGTAATAATGCCTAACTACAGAAGATCGTGAACGATATTTCTTTTCCTCAAACAAGATTCAAATATGTTCCATGTAAGCTTCTACCTTCTTATCTGCGCTCCCTGCTTCATGAGGTCTCACGAAACTGCTGAACAACTCATGGCAGTCTTACAGCTGCTATGACTGGTACTGGCACTTACTTGCTTTGTTCTGCTGATGACTCCTGAGCAATTACCTTAATTCAAAAAGTTCTACCTAATTCTCACAGGCTTCTCCATAATATCTCTTACATTCCATCACTAAAAAGCTGTTGCAACATGACTTTGGGTCTAGACGCTTTGAGGCAGCTTTGGAGCACTGATTACAGTTGCAACATAGCAGCAACTTTTAGTTCAGAAGAAAGAATCAAAGTCAATAAGAAAAGGGAGGAGTTAATTTCTTTGCTATGTCATTGTTATGTTTGTATTGTTATGCTAGTTTTGCTATTGTGCCTCTGCAGTACTTTGTGCATGACCAGAGAATGTCCTGTGGTCACAGAAGTGAATGCTTTGATTACACCACCAGTAACACATCAAGTGTTGTCCTGTCAGATGAATTGACTTCTACTTGAGCCCTTTAGCCTCAGTAGCAGGACTAAGGAGACACCACCTAGGCCCCAATGCCTTACCCCTGCCCCCAGAGCTCTGTCGTCACTCTTGACATACCTTGGGTTACCCAGCAGTACTGTTGGTGCCCACATGGAAGAGCTGTAATAGTCCAAAGGCTGGACAAGCCTTGACAACATCCTGGGTCCTGGCCCCATGGTAAGCACCAGACCTCCCAAGATATCATCAGGGCAGGTCAGAAGATTGGGCCTCCATCCCTAGGTGGAGAGTATCTCCAGTAATTATCACACTCCTTTTCTGTGAAGACACAAGGTTTGAACTCAGCTGGTTGTGATAAATCCCTGTTCTTCTCAGTGACCAGGGTAAGGTATTTGTTCTGCAGTTGCAGGTGGGGCCACTTGCTCTTGTGGTTGTTGCCAGAAGTCACAAACTTCCAGCTTTCCCCACTCTGAAAACCACCACCCAACAAATGCCAGACCTCTCCTCAGCTCTGTCTGGATCTAGGCCAAGATAATTAGCACCATTTGGTGTTGCAAAGCACACTCCTTGGCATGCCTAGACCGTTGCTGTACAACCTCCCGGCAGCCCTACCCAGTCCTGTGGGGAAGGGCCGGGCCTCAGCACACCATGCTATGCTAACTGCTGCTGTGACTCCTGTGTCCCCTTCCACTGCTGTGTGCTTGACCCTACCCTGTAAAGTGCCAAACTTCCCCAGAAGCAGCCCAAACCCAAAGGCAACTTCCAGCATTGGCAGCAGAGCCCAGAGCTACTGCTGCACGCTCGGACAGCACCGGCTGTTGGCAGCCACCTGCCTATTTGAACGGTGACACCGATGGCCGCACCTCTGTTCGCAGTCCCTGGGCCGCGGTGTGCCCTGAGGAACCCCTCCACAGCCATCCCCAAGCACCGCTGCTCTGGCATGAGGCCTCCTCCCCCCTCAGCCCAGCTGCATCCCATCTCGGGAGTCTATAAACCCCACCAGGTGTTGGTGTGCACCACTGCCTGCCCTCGCTGCGTCTGAAGCTGCTGCAGCCCCAGCCACAGAGCTCCCAGGTATCGTAAAGTTTCTGGAACTGTTAATCTGATTCTTTTTAGGAACCTGCAGATCCAGTGGGATCTCTCATTATGAATCTTTCTGGCAGTAAGATGCTCTTAGGCCATTAAAGAACAGGTTGGACCTGGTGGGAGAATCCCTCAGCTTCCTTTTGTCCTGACGAAGGAGTTTTCAATCATTATTGAATCTTATTCTTCCTCTTTGGGCAGTCTCTCAAAGAGCTTTTTAGGTGACTGAGCTGAAAGAAGACGTGTGGTTTGCATTTTTGTAAGTGGATGATGCGGCATGGAGTTTGGGTTTAAGTGAAACGTGCAGGAATTTAAGGTCCCACTGGGTGACGGATAAGTAGCTGCTAACACTGTGTTATTGCAAGCAGCTTTACCAGGGCTGAGGTTGCGCGTAGGGCTGAGGTAGTAGTCATGTGTAGCAGTTCTGAGTCATGGCGTTCTGGATTATGAGTTAATTGGCAAATATAAATTAGAATAGAGTGTTTGCAATATAAGTTAATGTTGCAAAAAGATCCCTGTCTTTCCTCCACATAAGAAATACTGCGTTATGAAAGGCTCTAGTTCTAACAAAAAATAGAATATACAAAAAAAGCAGAAACTCCAAGACGCAGAAGGTCAAAATGCACAAAGCAGCATGTTAAGACTATTTTCTCTTGAAATGGCTGGAGAAGAAGCATCATTTTAAAACGTTATCATTGCTGTTACAATTCTTTTTTTTTTAACCAGCCAAGGGTGCTGTATGGTGACTGCAAGATTTAATTTAGTCTTGAAGACAATCACAGAGATAACCATGAATTTTCTCTGACAGATGCTGTAAATATTTTACATGGCTCTGAAAACACAACTGGTTTTATGGAAACAAGTAAGAAGTATTGCACAGTATCACTAGCAATACTGATTACATTTCAGTAATACCCTCCAAATGAGATTGCCTTTAGGACTGTGTGAATGAAAGTTTCTAGTTGGACACTAACAGATGGACGGGGAAACCTCTGTATGTCTGCATCTGAGGTGCCTATGTACATTGATTTGTAGGGCAAATAAACAGTATTCTAGTCTCAATTTTCCTTTCAGTAGCATAGGATAAAGCTTAACAACATCAATGGTAGCTACTAACTCTTGTTATGAATTATTATTTTCACCATTCTCTGGGGTTGTAATGCTGCTCTGGGGACTGCATTTTCTTGAGATAAATCCCTCAGAGCTGTATGATGCAATGGGTATATATGGAGAAGAAAATAGCTGTGAACTGAATAGGCATATAACAATAGAGAATTATCCCAGGCTAAAATCAGAAGTGATATTAAGCAGCAGTAAAAGTTATAGATAAGTAAATCAATGTGAAGGAAGTGCACATAAGTAAAATGTTGTTAGCAGAGGAAAGGAGGTAGAAGTCTGATACTTCTTCAGAACAAGTGGAAAACAGGTGTAGTTGGCCTCTGATACACATTTGTGTTGGTTGTTTTCCCCCTTATTCCCTCAATAAAAACAATACACCCGTATTTTAGCCTGCTTTGATTTTCATCAGTTAATGAGCATTTGTTCTAACTTGAAATTCACTATGTGTGATTGGTCTTGAATTTGCTTTGAACAAGGGTTTCAAGGGTTGTGTATTGCGTTTCTTTATATATACAAAAATTGCCTGAAGGACTGCCAAGGCTTTGCTGTTAGGAAGTGCTTGGGACAAGGCTGATGCTGCCAGGTCTGGACTGATATGGTGATGCTAGGAAGCTCTGTTTGTCTCAGGTGTTCCTCTACTATCCAGGGAAAGCACTTTGTTTTCATTCCTGGTCAGGAGGACCAAAGAGGGGAGTTTTGACTTCGGGTATGGTCAGAACAAGAGGTTTGGTTTACTGCTCTGCTCCAGGCTCTGTGAATAAGTACCTGCATTACTTATTATTTTTTCTTGTTTGTCAACCCTCATTTTTGCTGCCCTTGTATGTCCTTTTCTTTGACTAAGTCTTCACCCAAACAGCCAGCCTACCTCTGTTACTCCTCCGCTCCCATTTCCAATAGTTCCAGTTTTGCTACATCCGTAGCCAAATTTGGAATTTCTGATACGGTTACCTAGGTAACCTCATCCTCTCATGCTTTTACTGATACCTTTTCTTGGACATGGCTGGCACTGCAAAACTTGACTCCCACAGAGGTCTCCAGTGCTTCCCTTCAGTTGTCTGTGAAATTTAGCCATTTCTGACTATAACTCCCCCTTACTCACTTGTGAAGTCCAGCCCTCCCTCACAACACTATCTGCAACTTTTCTCAGCTTCTTACATTACTATTGGCCACATTCAGCTATT
The DNA here is from genome assembly GCF_964195595.1 of Calonectris borealis. Lineage (NCBI taxonomy): Eukaryota > Metazoa > Chordata > Aves > Procellariiformes > Procellariidae > Calonectris > Calonectris borealis. Next base: position 81,482,783 of record NC_134352.1, on the reverse strand, counting down.
TCTTATGTCATGTTCAGCAGTTTTCCTGTTAAGCTGGCTAAATGTCAGGCCAAGGCCTAGTCACTTATTATTTGGCTGTGGTCCTAACGTTAACTGGTATGTTCCTCATGTGTTCGTATGCTTTTATGGGATAGAAATGAAGGGTCAAGAATTAAGCCTGGATTCTTGGTGTCCAAGATATCTGTGTTCAAAGACTAGCTAGTTTGTCTCACCTTTTAGTAAAACAAAGAAGTTAGCCACCACCACAGGATAGTTTAGCTCTGATCTAAATCATTAAGATCTGAAACACTGTGGCCCTCAGTTTAGTCCACAGGTACTGTCAGGGACCAGCAAGAGCCAGCTGCGCCGTTGGATACGGGGATCTGAGCATGGTAACATGGTCAGCAGGGTAGGAGTCCCTGCAGTACAGAGGAAGGCAAGCCTGCAGATGGCAGCTAGGGTTAGCCAAGAGTCTGTGTGGGTGAGGGTCCTAGGTGAGGCTGCTTAGGGCCATTAAGACCTATTAGTGCCCTTAGGGCCCTAAGAGGTACCTTGAAAGACATTTATATAAAGCTATGGTATTTCTTAACACTTCATTTAAGTGGTTCAAATTGTACCTGTCTTGAATGTTTCCTAAGCCTGTCTTTGTTGAATTACATTTATTACTTGATTCCTGATTTGGATGAACTCTGTTACCTCACAGTTAATGCATAGATTATGAAAAAAATACATTACTTACTGTAACACATTCAACAGCAAATATCTGTTTTCTCCCTGTCTCTCTAAAGCCAACATTACAAAGCCAGAGATCGAGATACAAATGATCCATCATTACTCAGTGGAAAATCCTGGTTCACAAAGCTAGAGCAGCTTTGAGATTTCACAAATGAAAGTTCATCCACCTCTGATTAAAACTATAAAAATACAATTAAGGTAAAAGCAAACTTATACCTAATCTCAGAGTAAGACAGCTTGAAGTGACCAAATGACCGTCCCTTGAATAATGATACAATAATATTCTTTATGGAGAGGCAGTATCTTGCCCACCAGCTTCCTTGTGAGCAGAATGTTTTAGTTGATATTTTTTAATATTCACATTCATGCAGGATAGAAAAACCTTGTCACGTAGTATGCATGATTTCTGGACCTGTCTCTGTCCCAAGGGGTTGTGTTCCTCACCCGTGGAGGTAAGCTTCACACAGCATTCTACTGGAGGCAGTCTTCTGAGTGGAAAATGGTTGTTACCAAAATTATATGAAGCTCAGAAAATGTATTCTAGGGATTGAAATTTTACTGTGAATTTTTTATTTTCCTGTTTAAAAGACTGGTATAGTTTGTGGAAAGGAAGCAGTTTTCAAAGACCTTTCAGATGGAGAATTATTTAGACCTAAATTGAAGCAGGGAAATTAGTTCTTTTAATGTCTGTTACATTAATTGAATGGTTAAGGCTTTTGAGTTGATGCATGCCGATTCAAGTTGTTAATCCATCTGCCTCAGTTTCAGGTAAATACCCTGTCTCTGAGACCGCTGGGTACCTAGAGAGGCATCACTTTCGTACTCATGCATTGTATGATACTCTGCTCTGGAACTACTCAAAACTTTCCTAGAAATTTCCCAGGGAGCAGGCAGCTGGACTGACACCATCCAGAGCTCAGAAAAGTGCCTAAATACAAGACACAAGATTTTCTTACCCCCTTCTTTTAATCTAATAGTATTTAATAAGAATTAGAAGACAAATGTCTTGATACAGAAAAGTAATACAGTCTGAAGATGTTGTGGGCTAAGAAAATAGTTCATTCACACAAGTACAAAAAAAAAAAACAAAAAAACAAAAAAACAAAAACCAAAAAACAACCAAAAAACCCCCAAACCCCAGACCTTTCTTAGAGTATTTAGTTCAGAACGGAGAGTAAAATCAGATTATATTAAAGTTTGTCACTGTAGTCTTTAGAAACCAGAATAACAAAAGCAACAATATGGTCTTGGAGTTTCTACTTTATAAAATTGAATACCTGATCTTCTAAAGTTAGAGGTGGCATAAAGGGGTTGTTATAAATGTTTAAGTGTAAATTAACAGATGATATGTCTCCAAGCTCAAGAACAAGTATCGTAGTATTTTATTCTTTGTCACATCTGGGTGTGTGCAGAATCCTCAGGGCAAAGAGCACAAAGAAATGGTGGGGACTTAACCCCAGCATTCATACATGCACAGTATGCATGCATCTGACCATCTCTGTTTCTTTCTAACAATAACTGACTGTCGTCATAAAGGATGATGGGTCAATCTGCTCTCAATGGGAAGAAGGTGTCAATGCTATATACTTCTCAAAGTGGTTGTAAAGCTCAACGAAAAAACACTTGCAAACCACATGTAGAGGAGCATTGCTAAGAATTGCTATGAAATTCTATGATTCTATGAAAATGATCAGATTGGAACTTGTGCTTGCTTGGCATTTTTTGCCCTCTTAATGGTAATTTGCAACATAGAAATGTAAGAGAGTTATGATACCCGGAGCTAAGAAATATCTGCAAAAAGATTATACTGTCAGCCAGCATCAATTATTGCTATTAAAACCTGATGCAAAAATAATGCCTGTCCTAGAATCCCCTTGTTGATATCTTTGTTATATATACATGGCAAAATATCATTCATCCACATACACTTAACTGAATTTGCCCTTTGCCTAAATCTACAATATATAGTACTTATATAAAGCAAACGATGCTTGATATGAATCCTCTCTGAAATATGGTCCATAAAATTGATACAAAACAGGAACAAAGTCAATGTAACTAAAATATTTACAGTAAGTAATTTAGGCCTATAATACCAATTTCCTATTATTTTTTTCTTTGTACTTTTGTGCTAAATGCCAAAACTGGCCTCTAGTAGTGAATGAATGAGAGAAATATGGTATCGTATATAGTGTTCATGTCACTTTTATTCTGTGCAATAAATTTAAAAGAAATACACATTATCTGAACTGGTATCTGCTATCTGAGCTGAAAACAAACATGTTCTCCTATAATCTCCGTGCTATATTACCCCAGTTGTGCTTCGTATTTGTCATTTTTTCCTCCCTTGTGATTAAAAGCATCTAAAAATGGTGTCTTGCACAGTCTTTCTTGGAACCACATTGATCGGCCTGAATTCCTAATTCCTGATTACATCAGGGTACAGGAATTGCTCTAAACCCAAGAAAACTTGGTGAAAAGTAATTCCCTCTAAAGCAGTTATGCAGATGTCAGACTGTGAATGGGGCAGTTATGGCTGCCCATTCCAACCAGCCCCCTACAGTGTCTCATCTGGCATCTTGCCTGGCTGGGCAGATGTGCTGCTACCTGAGTTCGTTTCCTGAACATACATAGGAAGAGTCATGCTCCATCAGAACACAGAGTCATCTAGTTTAATAAATGGCAGAAGGTGAAGGGCCTGGAGCACAAGTCTTTTGAGGAGCAGCTGAGGGAACTGGGACTTTTTAGCCTGGAGAAAAGAAGGCTGAGGGCAGACCTTATGGCTTTCTACAACTACCTGAAAGGAGGTTGTAGCGAGGTGGGTGTTGGCCTCTTCTCCCAAGTAACAAGCGATAGGACGAGAGGAAATGGCCTCAGGTTGCACCAAGGGAGGTTTAGATTGGACATTAGGAGAAATTTCTTTACTGAAAGAGTGATCAGGCCTTGGAACAGGCTGCCCAGGGAAGTGGTGGAGTCACCATCCCTGAAGGTATTTAAAAGATGTGTAGATGTGGCGCTTAGGGACACACTTGACAGTGTTAGGTTAACAGTTGGACTCTATGATCTTAGAGGTCTTTTCCAACTTAAATGATTCTATGATTCTAAGGAACTGGGTGTTTAGGAAAAAAAGAGATAGGGGTTTTGAGAGCAAACACTTTCAATGGTATAAAGACACAGGTGTTATTAATGAAGTGGATGTGCTTCCTGTTACTGGGAAATTTTCTTTAAGAAAATTTGTAACACATGGTTCTCACTTACCTAGGTATCAGACAACTACATGACTTCACCAGTAAGAACTAGAAGGCACAAATCAGGGTGTCATTATGATGATGAAGATTAAGTATCTTCTCTGATAAATGGGACAGTGCAGGAATACAAGTAACAGGGAACGTATCCAGCACACATGCCACAAAGAGGTCCTGCGATGCATAGTCCACACCTTCTGCAGTGCTTTGGAGGTGATCTGTATTCAGAGATTTCCTGAACAGCTCTGAGTAAGGCCAGAGAAGGGAAGAGATCTCTACGTATCATTGTGCTGTGTGAGAGAGTGGGAAGCCGGACCCTCCCAAAAGGGTTTTGCTTGAAAAGCTGAATTACACCAGAATCCACATACGCAGCTAGTCAAAACAAACAGTGATAAAATTCTGTCAGGAAAAGAAAAAAAAAAAAGAAACAGTTTTTGGGAGACATAATTAATTCTACTGACATTTTCAGAAGTGGATTTTTTTTTTCTTTTTAAAATAATGTTGAAACTATTTTATTTGCCGAGATGAGAATCATCTGTTTGAGGAAGTATTTGTTTGAGGAAGTGTTTGACTCCAGCTTCATTGTTTTGATTCATTTAGTAAGGTTTTACAACATTTTCAATATCGTATTTCTAAACCACAGTAAGTAGGAAATATACTTTGTCATTTTGACACTATATAAATAAATTATTTCAATGTCTCTGAATAAAATGACTTTTCTATTTATATGTCTTAACAATGGTGCAGATGCAAAGATTTGAAAATGTGGATTGTTTTCTAGTTTCAAATGATAACTGTTTTGGAATACTGTTTTTTCTTGTAAAACAGAAGTTACATTTTCTGAACATCTTTGCTGCTAGGAATTCAATTCTGCAACTTTAACGTGCTTAAAGCAAGACAGATTAACCCCAGCCTATAGATTTGAATGAGCCTCAAGGAACTACTTATTTTCCAGGGCTTTTCCAAGAGCATTTTTCCATATTAGTGCACTATGGTCTAGAAGGGAAGAGAACAACATCCAAATTAAAAGCCGCCTTATCTGTTGTCCTGTATGTAGTAAAAACAGAAATAGAGAATTTTTGGGTAAGCTCAAGTTTTTAAGGTGATTAAAGCCCTATTCTTTATAGACCACTCTCTGATGGGTGTGTTTCCTAGGGGCAACACAAACATCTCTTGCAGAGTTCAGGGCTGGAACATCGCTCTTTATTTGTGTCTTTGAAGTCAAGCTTGTTTTGCTGTTGTGGTTAAGAAACCAAACTGTTCTCTTTATCTTCCCCTTAAGGGCAAAGGGGACTGAGACATAAAGTGTTCTGCAAAATTTTCAGGGATTCCTGAACACAGGCTCTTGACTATTTGAAGCCCAGTGGCTTAACAAAGAGATGTTATGCTGTCCCTGTGTTCAACCCTGCAGCACAGTGATAAAATAGGACTCGGAGCCTCAGGGGATGCAAGATAGGAATTAACATTAAATTGTTGTGTAACTGTCCTCTATCTAATAGAACAGTAATATACATACATTTCTAGCACTATATCATGAAGTAGATGAATAGAAGCCAGCAGAGCTATACCAGATGGATATCTGAAAACATAACTGCAAACTTTTCAGGTGGTGCATTTGGATTGTCAGGAGTGTTCTACATTTTAGAGTTCAAAATGAAGGACTACTGTTTATTTTCTCAGGCGTTGCACTTTAAAAATATAGCGTATGCTAGCAACACATCGCTGGAAAGAAACATTACTTACACGGGGTTATACTGGTACTTCTGATAAAACACTGGACTCCCAAATTGCTGCATCAATGTTTTTGATTTTGATACAATGTACAAAACTTTATGCAAGGAGGAAAATGCAGACATTCTTGGTTGCCACAGTTATGGATTTGATAACATGAGATGAATAGAAGAAAGGAAGCACACTGCAGAGCAAAATAAGCAACATAAACAATGGTTTCTCTTGGTCTTTCAGTCTGGCAATTTAAAACTTTATTAGCCCTCATTTATTAAAAGGCAGCATCATTGAAGTTTACCACAAATGTATGGACACTGCTCTCCCTTAATATCATCAGAACAGATCCTTAGAAAGAATAATGCATTAGGCAACTGTAAGCCTGAAAGTTATTGGACATTAGAGAAAAAGACTGTAGGAAACCACCTATTTTTATGAACTTTAAAGGGGAAAGCATTCATGATTCACTAAGTCGCCGAGGCGAACTGCTCTGGTGCCGGCACAATCGCAGTGGAGCGCTCCAGCGCAGTGCAGAGCGGGGTTTCCCAGACCAAGGTGAATGGAACTAAATCCAGTTGGTAGCTGGTCACAAGTGGTGTTCCCCAGGGCTCAGTGTTGGGACCAGTTCTGTTTAATATTTTTATCAATGATCTGGACAAAGAGTGCACCCTCAGTAAGCTTGCAGATGACACCAAGTTGGGCGGGAGTGTTGATCTGCTGGAGGGTAGGAAGGCTCTGCAGAGGGACCTGGACAGGCTGGATCGATGGGCCGAGGCCAACTGTATGAGGTTCAACAAGGCCAAGTGCTGGGTCCTGCACTTGGATCACAACAGCCCCAGGCAACACTACAAGCTTGGGGAAGAGTGGCTGGAAAGCTGCCCAGAGGAAAAGGACCTGGGGGTGCTGGTCAACAGACGGCTGAATATGAGCTGGCAGTGTGCCCAGGTGGCCAAGAAGGCCAATGGCATCCTGGCTTGTATCAGAAATAGTGTGGCCAGCAGGAGTAGGGAGGTGATCGTGCCCCTGTACTTGGCACTGGTGAGGCCGCACCTCGAATCCTGTGTTCAGTTTTGGGCCCCTCACTACAAGAAGGACATTGAGGTGCTGGAGCGTGTCCAGAGAAGGGCAACGAAGCTGGTGAAGGGTCTAGAGAACAAGTCTTATGAGGAGCAGCTGAGGGAACTGGGCTTGTTTAGCCTGGAAAAACAGAGGCTCAGGGGAGACCTTATCACTCTCTACAACTACCTGAAAGGAGGTTGTAGCCAGGTGGGGGTTGCTCTCTTCTTCCAAGTAACAAGTGATAGTAGAACAAGAGGAAATGGCCTCAAGTTTTGCCAGGGAAGGTTTAGATTGGATATTAGGAAAAATGTCTTCACCGAAAGGGTTGTCAAGCATTGGAATAGTTTGAGTCACCATCCCTGGAGGTATTTAAAAGATGTGTAGACGTGGTGCTTAGGGACATGGTTTAGTGGTGGACTTGGCAGTGCTAGGTTTACGGTTGGACTTGGTGATCTTAGAGATCTTTTCCAACCTAAATGATTCTATGATTCTATGATCCTAACACACTTACTCACTTTCTGTATCTCATTATCACTTAAACACAAGTACAATATTGAAATTAACTTACAAACTTCTCAACTTCCTCTGCTGGCTTTCTGCCTGAATTTATAGGAGTCTCTGTACATTTGAAGTGTTCCCAGTAATCACAGGGGACTAACCAAATGCCAATTTGGAAATGAAGTTCTCTTTGCAATCTCGTTCATACTTTACCCCCTGCTCAGAGAAGGAATTCGGCTATAACCCAGTCACTAACATCAGACAGAATAGTTAGGTTAGTTGTCTACATAATGCATCAGAAAAGTACGACAAAATCTTTTTGCTTTTGCATCTTGGATGAATCTTCTTTCTCATTTACTAGACAGATAACAGATACACTGGGTGCCATTCAATATGAGAAATAACACTTGATATTTTAATCACATTTTCCTGGCTTTACAAAATAACTGATGATAATATTTAACAAAAATACTACATTTATTTTCCAGAATGATGTACTTGGAAGGGAATTAGGGACAGCTTTAAAAAAGACACTTAGAAAAACAATAAAAGCATGATATTGCAAGTTATCATTGTTTTTAAGAACAGTTGCATTTTTTTCACCCCCCAAATTAATAACCTAGAAAATTAGCTCCATTTAGAGTGGGGTTCTGACTGAAGAAAAGATAAAAATGACATTTGAAATGATTGTCATCGTGGCTGCATGAATCCTTCATAAAGACGACCAAACCACATAATTGTTAACTCAGTAGAAAGACAGGAACCATAACAGTTATTTTTGGAAAAGATATAATAAGTACAATACAGGAATATTATAGAAAGATTATAGAATAATAAAGAGTGAGAATTTGCATCTTAAAATGAATATACTGGATTAATGATATTAAAAGTGTTAAATATTTCATTGCAACAGCTGTATTCAGATGGAAATATACTTTGATCAAAGCTGTTGCAGAATAATGTTAAGGACTTATTTAGAGGTTTTTCCACTCCCTTTAATGAGTGTGTGATCTGGATCCCCTTTATCCTTGATTCTCTTTTTATAGAAGAGTCATGTAGATTTACAAGGTCGTGTTTAACCAGCTTCCTCATAGGGGGGAAGTGACATTACAGTCATGACTGAAATGGAGCCTTCGATTTCCTTGGGCTTTTTCTTTCAGTGGGATTGTGGAAGAAACAAATGTCTAATACTAGAATACAAAAATATCAAGGATAATCTAATAAAGAAAGCTTTTATTGGAATGATACTAACTAATCTTTTAACGAGAGAGGCACATATCTCCCTGTTTTTATGAATTCTTGTGGAGTAGACAAGATGCTGCTTTTTCAGGTCAGATGTATCCGTCATTTATGCCATTGCTTGGATGAGCGGGAAGAAGCAATGTTAAAAAGTGCCTCATTTTGCACCCTAGTTCTACCCACAAGGAAACAGGATACTGTAGCAAGGACAATTGAGAGATATGAAGCTGTCTGCCTTTTATTAACTAAAAAGCAAGTTGGCATAGAACAGTCTGCACTGTCCTAAGGATGAGTAGATCCTCTTTCAATGACTATAATTGGGATCACAAAGGACAAGATGTAGTTCAAACCTTTCTCTAACATAAGTGTCTGTCATGTTTTCCACTGGACAGGACAAGTCTCTACCTGTAGCCTTGTGTGTTCCCCTCCCACATTGCATAAGCTACATGAAATAAGTGAAGAATTCAGCAGAAGTTGAAGGTTTTCAAGCTTATAAGAAGGGGTATTTAGAAACTACATAACAAGAACAAAAGTTTTCTAAAGTGTTCTCCCAGTGTTTGACAGGCAATTAGGATTCAGACAGAAAAAGTAAATTGTGTAAATGTGATCTTATAAAATTATATTATTTTCTGCTACGAACAGTTATTGAGCTTCCAATTTGCACTCTGTATTTAGTTGTGATAAACAAAATAAAAGATAACAGGCTGAAGAAGCAGGAAAAGCCATATCCAGTATGGGATGCCTTTGATGGGAAGTGACATTCAGTGACCCAAGAAGGGCCTTCCAGCCCTTAGTTCCAGAGAAGATCAAAGGAAATGTAATTAAAGTATATTTTGGCTGGAGAAATTATTCTCAAAAATGACACAGGAAAGTTATTAGTGCTTGAAATTTCTGTTAATTTTACCAATGTATTGCCACTAAAAAGACACGTCAGTAATAAAATAATGAAATTTGAATTTGCTGAGCTTATATACGTTCATTTAAAATGATAGGTTCATAGTGGCTTGATTGTAGCAGCAATTTGATATGCAAGAAACTTATTACAGAAGGTGATAACCAAGATGGATTTCTGTAACTAAATCAGGATTCTAAGTCTTGACTTTACATATGGGCCTAACTTACCACCACCTCCCCCTGCAAAAAATCATCCCTTTACTTGTAATTATCAGACTGCAATAAAAGACATGCAGGTAATCTGAAAAAAAGCTCAGTGGTCTCTAGAGAGAAACAAAATTGGTAGTAGGATGACCTTTAGAGGGAAATCAGGAAGGCTGTATAATCTGATTGTGAGACTTTACTGCAAGATCAGAGACTCATATTTATATGCTCAGGCAGGTGTTCATGTAACGATCTGATTTATTCATCCATGCCAATATTGAGAATTATTTGTAAAAATAAAAAAGTAGCAGTGCACAAAAGGAAAATACAGAACTGGAAAAGTCTGCATTGTTCAAAAATCCATGGTAACTTGCAGAGAGAAAACACTTCCATAAATATATGCATTGGTCTTAATTTTTTAGTGATTTTAATAGTGTCCCATTGTTTTATATTCCAAGGTTAAAAGGCCCCACCAATAACAAAAAGTCTGTTCTGGTTTTCTACCTGAAACAAACATAATAATTTTGCATCTTAAGGGCTGAAGTGAATCTCAAAGTTGAAAAGGGTGTAAAGAGAAATATTTTCTCTCTTAATTAACTATATTAACATTTTTGGTTTTAACGCTCACAGAGCTATAATGTTCCTCTCCATAACAGCCACGCAAATCATTGGAACAGTGAAGAGCAGCTATGTTTGTGTTAAATTCAAATGGAACTAAACTGTAAAATGGCTTAAATTGTTCCTGGCATTAAACTAACACATTATGGATAATGTGTTTGGCCTAATGCCATCCTCTCTACTTGGATAGATGAACAAACACAAAAAGAGTTTCAGCAGAGGATGTTTTTGAATGGTTTTAATGTTTGTAAATAAAGAACTCTGGTTCTCATAAAGAGCTATGGTCCTACATAACTGATTGGGGAAAAAGGACAAACAAATGTGTCCCTTGTAGCTAGACAGACACTGTTCTGTTACCATATGAGTTCTCAACAATTCCACTGTAACTTTCTGAACAAGTAAACAGCCACAAACCCAGTGTTGTGGCTGAGACGTTCGTTCTTTGTTGCTCTTCTCAGCTAGACTTCTTGCTGACGCAACAAAGACCTCAGGAAAGTCATATAGAGGTTCTCAATGCACTGGCTCAGATATTGCTAAGTAAGAAAGTATTATTTTCCTCTTTAGTGCAGCTTCATTAAAGTGTTTGATGTTGTGTCTAATTGTAAGTTGAATTTCACAGTATAAATATATCTTTGGAGGAAGCAGTGAATCAGAGATTCCAGCAGTTTCCTAGTCAAACCCTTGTCTTCCCTACAGAAGTGATCAATAGTCCAAGTTCATTCAATTAAGGCATACTCAAAAAATCTTTCACTAGAAAGAAAGTACATCTGATTATTTCTTTGTGGCCCTCTATTCCCTTTAATTCATCACTCCTCTAAGTGTAGTCTGATACTTTTTTTTTTCCCCCGTTTTTATTTTGAGTCAGTAAAAGAAGGTTGAGTATTCACCGTGTAGCTCTCCTAAGGGGACTCTCACTGCAGCCTTGCCTACCTCACTGCAGTAATAATTTTTGTTTACTACAAAAAAAATTGGTGTTCAAAAAATGGCTATGGAATTCTTCTATCTTCTGTACAAGGAAGTAGGTCATAGTCTTCCCTTTTCCTTTGTCTCACATCAGCTGTAGTAGAGACACTCATGCAAAGAAAACATCTCCATTTCCTTCCTGTGCCCAAGAATCATCCTTCGCTGTTTTAAACTCTCTTGCTTTCCATGTTATTCCTTCTCTTGCTAAAATACCCTGTTCACCAAACTTAAGTCTCTTCCTAATGGACAAGAATTTATACAGAAACAACCTTTCTCACTGAATGCTTTCTGGACTTTTTGTTTTCTTGTGTGCACAGTTTGTTGGTGGGTTTTTTGTTTGCTGTTTTTTTTTTTTAGTGCTCAGGAAGAGGACCCTAGACAGCAAAAGCAATGTTACATATGGCATAAATGAATAAGTCTTTAATGGTTTGGAAATCATCTGATTAATTCATTTATGAAATTCCCTACAGAACAGTTATTGTGCTGCAAACCTAATTGTTTCATTTGGTGCAGCTTTTCAGTGCATTCTGAAATACATTGTGTTGAAAAAACATTTAAATATATCAAGTCCAGATCTGTCCTATCTGTTTTTAGTTTTGAATCCAATTAAGAGACAGTGGTGGTGATGGGGAAATAATATTGAAGCATCATATAGCCTCAAAGGATTCCATTGTCTAGACTGTATAAAAAGTAGAAGAAGTAAAGACTGTCTTGACAAGCTTCTTATTTAGAAGTCAAAGGAAAGAAATGCACAAAGAAATGACTGAAAGCCACTGGTTGCAGGCTATAGGTTTAAACAGGGAAAAAAACTGTGCCAAATTTAGCAGTTCAGTGGTTTTCAACATGTAACATAGGTGTTTGAGAGAAAAGGACAATATTAAATATGAAGGACAGGTAAGTGGCAAGTCTGTTTCCTGGAATCTCAGATTTTTTATACAGCATTTGCACCTCCCCTGGAAAGTTGTTGCACTCTGCGATTCAAAAAAGAGCGAATATTTTGACTGTAGCCTTTCATTTTAAGGTCTTTCAATAGAATTGTAAGCTGGTTAGATCTAGTGTGATAGATTATTCCAGTGCTGATTTTTCAATACAGAGTATGGGATCCTCCTCAGAGTCTATTTAGAGGTCTTCATGTATTCCAAGGGACTAAGCTCCCATGAAATCTACTGAGGGTGGTTGGTTGAGTCTGTGAAGCTAGAGGGCTTCAGAATGAGCTGAAATTGCTCTGGAAGACTCCGGAGCTGATAGTACTGGACAGTCTGGGACTAAGCTAAGTTACATTGTTAGTTCTTATATTTCAGGTACAATTCTCAATTTCATTTACCTTGGGTTTGCTTGATGCCATTGTATTGATCTTCACACTTACTGTGATTGCATCCGTCAACACACCTAACACTTAGAAAGATTTGACTCATCTGTCCAGTTGAAATTAATCAGCCAGTCTTCCTTCTTAAGCAATACAGAAATGTGGCAAGTTTATCTTAGAAATGTACTTTAAGATAGCATAAGACCCCTTTGACATCTGTCTTACTTTTGACTCTAAAGGAAGTAAGACCCACTATCATACACTGAGCAGTGAAGTTCAAGTGAGATAAATCCCAACCATAACACTATTTTTTTTTTCTCAGAGAAAGAAAGATAGCTAGATATGTGGGAAGAGAATCTTACTGAACTCCATGACTTTGACCTTGGTTTCCCAGAGAGGTTTTCAGGATAGGCTTTATGATGTGGGGAGGAGGAAATCCTACACCCAACCTTCCAGCTTTTTCTGGATAAACAGTAATTCAATAATATCTTGACATAAAATTAATTTGCTATTAACATTTTTACATAAAAGTATAAATTGCAAGTATACTATTGATAATTACATAGCTTTAGCTATAAGTCAAGTCTATTCTTATTTTCATGTTGTGGTTCTGAACTTGCTTTAGTTTTCTGTGTGTATTTTTAAATCTGTTGCTTTCCTATGTCTTCTTAATATCTGTGATAACTTTTAAAAAGGAAGAAATACAAATCATATTGTTCCACATAAACATTGCAGCTGGAGAGGTAGCAAGAGCTACACTTATAGTCTGCAGACATTTCTGTTACACCTTTGTCTGCTCAGTTGTTTATAACTTTCTGAAACTTTCAGGCTACAATTTTATAGTCTTGACATGACCCTGATGGTTTTTTTCTAAAGCTAAATATAGCAAACAAAGTCTTTTCCCGCTTTCCATACTTTGATTTTAAGAGAGTCCCAGCGTATTGTGAACACATTCATGACTAGAAGGAGAGTTATGTTAATGGATCACATAAAGGATCTGCATCATACTTTGTCCTCCGATAACAGGTAACCATACTTGCGCCTGTATGTACATATCACATGTCAGATACAGCCACATAGCTGCATGCAACAGGACCAGATTCTTTTGTTCTACAAACAGTGGATTTTGCCAACGGAATTAAATTATTTCTTCTCTCTGATGTCTTTCTGGGAGAACTTGGTGCTCCTCTATGTTTTAGTACCATCATTCATAACATGGGAATACCAATACACAGGACTGTTACAGAACTTGTCAGAGTGGATTGGGGACAAAAGTCACCCAACGGGTAGAACATTTTCTCAGGAACATCTAATACTCTTCCATTGCAGCTCTCTTGATGGTTCATTTCCAAATCTGAGTTTATGAATCTGAAACTACAGATTCAGATCAGGGGATACACTGTGCTATCAGGAGCTGTCTAGGGTGGACACCTCCTTGTACTATTCGCATTCTTGTTTTTTTCCAGTTTGCTCGGGGATGAGGTGAAATTGGAAAGGGAGGTAGAGAAGAGGATGTAGCGGGTATTGTGTTGAGGGTATTGATTAAAACAGAAAATATGGAGGTTTCTTGTGGGTGACTTTGTCTCTATTGCTACCAGCCACACAGGGTCAAGATTTCTGGGCAGGATTTGAGGCACTGGCAATATTATTTAAACTTCACTGGCCCTGAAAAAATAAATTGAACTAATCTCTTTACAAAAAGATGTATTTTTTTGCTTCCTCCTTTGAGGTTTGGAGATAACTTTCTCTCTCAAAGGATTTTAGTGTCATAAGTTTTAAACATATAATTGCAACTGAAAAGATTAAATTAATGTAAATCTATGGCCTACCAAACTTTTAGCTGAGAAACAACTTAGTATACACTTTGTAACTTCTCAGATTTTTTCCATATTATATATATGCCTATTTATCATTCTTAAAATGGGCTATGTGAGGTCATTACGACTTCAAAGAGATATATTGAAACTTTCCTACAGAACTGAAAAAGAATAATTTCACAGAAGCACTTTTTTTTTCCCACCTACATGAGGATTTATAAGGTGTGTACTTATACTGAACCAGAAATTCTTTACTGTAGGAGCTATAACAACCTGTAATCTACTGACACACCTTGTAGCCTGTTAAGTTATATATTAGTGTATTCATGTACAGTGGTTACAAATAACTTCTAAATTTTATTAGTAGGTCATTATTAGTGATCATTTTAATACCAGAATGTTTACAAGGCTAATCAAGTATAGGAAGGATAATCCAAGCCAAGAAAGTGTAAGTACGGAAAGCAAGACCTTCTAAATGTTGTCCAATCAAATGAACTAAATGGAATGACACTGGACTTTCATCCAAATAATGACTTGATAGCTCTATCCCTCTCTTTCCAAGGGTCTGATCCCACAAGGAAGTCTGGATTGCAACATCCCTACAATGATAGGAAGTATAACCTTCATCTACTCACTTAAATACTGTTAGAACTTGAACAAATTTTTTATTTGTTAAGCTGAGCTCCCATTTCCCTTCTGTAGAAAATTAGCTCAGCAGGCTCACAGTCACCAAAATTCCATGATCTATAGTCAGAAATGGATCTGTGATTCCTCTCTAATGATAGAGCTTAAGAATGTGGAATACCTAGTGACAGCTGCTATATGAAAATAATCAGCCTTCAATCAGTGGGAATGATCTCACAGCAGGCTTCTATTATTCAACAGTAAATGTTTAGAATAAAAATTTTATTGGTGCAGAAAGGAAAAAGAATTAAGCAATAAATAGCTTGTCAGAAACCCGATAGCAAGTTTGATTAGGGTACACTATTACAAACATACTCTAGAGACGGAGAATAATATTTGGGATTTTTTCATCCAAGACTGGAGCATGTTGCCGTCCCCGTTGATTTCATTTTTCTTTCTTTTTTCATAAATGCTCAATAATAGGAAATGAATTATTTATGAAAGTACAGACTTGAAATGCTGACCTGCAACTTCAATATAACATTAAAAATCAGCAATTTTACCACCCTCAACTAACAAGCTCCTGTGATTTCACTGAAAGTCACAGAGTTTTGCTACTGAGAGTTGTTGATGCCTCCATATCAACCCTTAGCTACTGTGACAGGTTCAGCAGAGGCCATAATAATAAGCACAAAGTGATGATATAGAACTGGACATTTACAACACATGCTTTTGCAATAGGATTACAGGATAATGATCCTAAACTAAAATCATAATAATAATGCATTTGAAGTGCCTGAAAAAACACAGACAAGAAGTTAGATTCTGCTCTGTGAGCTTGCAACATCTTCTTAGATGAATAACCTTTTTACAACTAGAAAGGATGAATTAAGAACTGGTCTAAAAGAGATAATGAAATTACTATCTTGTATGGGATGCAGAGTACGTTTTATTGTCCATTTGCCCAAGTAGGTAGCATGGCAAGAGTGAGTGTGTGGGGATAAACTGATTGCATTCCTTATTACTATTTCATACTGTCATTGGCTTAACAGCAGTGCCAAATAATGAATCAATTAATTAAAAATACGATTTTTCCCACCTTCTTTTATTTCTCTTTCAGTAACCCTTTAGAAGTGTTAATTTAGAGACAGATCCCTAATTATTGTGGTCCCAGAACACATGGAGGCCTCCCTTCTGTGCACTGAAGACACTTACCACTCATAAACACTAAGATACGTTTTAGAAAAACAAGTCATTGGTTGAAATGTCCTGTCTGGGGAACCTCACTGAACTTTTTGGTAGAACTGAGACTAAATGTGATCCAACAGGTTTTTCTAGAACATGTATTATTCATATGACACACGTATTAATATATATTCAAATATTATTGGACTAAAGATACAGTGCCTTTAATAGATTTTTTTTTTTTTTTTTTAGAAAGAAAGCAAATCCTTCACAAAGAAGCATTTATTACAGTACACACTATTTAAGAGTTTGTTCTTTGTCTCATTAACTTTGTCTTATGTCAACAAAAATACTGTGCTATGAAAAACTGCATGGGAAGATTTTGTCACAATGCTGTCTCATCACTTGACTCTAGACAAGAACAACTGTAGTTATGCTCAAACCCAGGGACTGCTTTTGAAGTAAGATAATGTTTACTGCATAGCCCTGTTGTGGCTATGAAATTAAACAAAAAGAGAGTGGAAAAAGAGAGCTGGCTCCCTCACAACCTCTATGAAGTCCCTTTCATAAAAACTATCCAAACCCAGCTTTATTTCACATGAGAACACAATTGCTGTTACTGTATCACCAATGCTGTTCAAACTATTTCACTGATTTTTTTTTTTATTTTTTTTATTTAATTTAACTGCTGATTTTTTCGTCTATAGCAATTTTGTTCAAGTTGAGGGTATTTGGATGCCACTCAGGAAAGACATGTCCCAGAGCATTTGGTTACAAAACACATTAGTACATCATTCCGTTCCTTATTTCAGATGATGAGTTGCCTGAAGGAGGATAAATGGCTCATAAAGTTCTCAATGGCCTAAAAGCAGGACCATCTGTTGAAGTCATCAGTGACTTTGTGGCTAAGCTTAGCAGCTGGGAAACCTTCAACTCATCAGCTCTTCTTTAATCAGGTAGGCATCTCTGAAGTCAGTGGGATTTATTGTAATAGATTCTCAAAGGGCTGAGACAATGATAAGAGCTTTTCCCATTTTGAGGTGATATCCATATTTCAACTCATTTCCATACGCAGATTTTTAGTTGTTCAGGTACCTGGCACTCTCATGCCAGAACTGCTCCACATCTGTTCATATTGCTCAGAGAGATTTGTCAGAATACCAGAAAATGATAAAGATCCACTGGACCCTTAGTTCTGATACTGCTGGTAAATTTGAATACTCAGAATCACATATGTGCTTCTAATGAATTATTGTTTGTGAATTTCATCACTCTTGGGAAGAGCAAGCATGAAGCGCCGGAGCAGAGGAAGGGGCTGAGGTCTTGCTGGAAGAAAAGAAGAACGTGGTTTTCTTGGCCCCAGAAAGATCAGAAAGTTCTGTTTTCCGTTTCTACTTAAGCCGCAGAAATGTTTTCATGTACAACTAGATTAATATTTTTTAAGTTGAATTACAGATCTGAAGTCATATTTAAACTCTTGAGGCACTACATGGGGAAAGTTCTGTGAATCAGAGTGGAACACACAATAGTGGATGCTGAATGTAAGCTCTTTTAGCTATTTACTAAGGAACCAACGGGGATAGGAGTGTGCCATAAATCTACCTTCTCGGAAAGGTGGATTGTTTTGAATTGTAATGTTGTATATTCTCAGTGGAACTCTCCTCAAAATGTAGGAAACTGACCCATTACATTTGCAACTTATTTCAGGAAACTGGAGAAAAAGACAGAGGCTGGTCATTCTTGCAAAAGATTTCAGCTACTTTTTTCACTAGCTTCAGAGAGTAAATTATGAATTTTAAAAGTTATTTTTAAAATAGTAAAAAAATACAAAATCCCCTCCTTTGCTTGACAGGATTTAAACATGGAACTTTTATTTTCTAAACCTGAGTGTTGGATAAAAGTGTAAATGACAACAGTTGTTGAATGATACATTTTGCCTTTTCGTGTATTTGTCACAATTTTTTATGACTTGTTAAAATATATGGCATATCAGTTAGAGTTTGTACTTCACTTCTGTATTACCTGTATCTCCTTTGCCTGGCAGCTGTACTACGCAAATCCCCATTAAAGTATTGGCACTGAAATTTCAAAGGAATCCTTAAGATGCAAAATTATAACACCCTTATGCAATGATAATACAATTCTGTTCACCTAAGTGAAAGATTTTGATATAAATGTTGGAACACAAAGTGCTACTCAAACTTAAAATTAGTTTTATTTCATAACATGCAAATTCAAAACATATTAATGGGAAATGTCAAATCTGATATGCTAAAGAAGATGAAATCCTGCAAAAATTTCTTTACCCTCTCGCAAAAAAGAAAGAGGGGAAAAAAAAAAGACTAGATTACAGATTTACTTGTGTGTCCAGAGTAAGAGCTAATAATATTATTTTGATACATATTCTTTGTAATGCTTTGTTAGATTATAGTTGTCTTCTGAGGCCAAACTCAAAGCCTATCAAAATCAGAGTGGAGAAATCCATTAGCTGTGAAGGATTTCAATTGAAGTTTGTTATTTTCTTTGCATTTCTCTGCTTATTATGCATCAGTTCAGCCAAGAAAGGGTCAAAAAATTATGAGAAATAGGTATATCTGTCTTCTGTTTTAACATGTGCATCAACATCTCTAATGTGTGAATCATAGGAAATGATTAAAATAAAAAAATCTTGTGCTACTTGGTATTTTCTTCCTGAAGTTCCACAGCTTGAGTATAAAGGTTTTCTTGTGGATCACAGCAGCATTCTTTTTTGTATTATTATTTCAAGGAAAATTTGTAACCTCTCAGCTTCTAGAGAAGAACTTGAAAGACATTGTAAATGCACTCTCTCCTGATTAACACCCAAGAGGAAGGGAAAAAAAAAAATATAATTTAAAATTATCTCAAGATTTTAAGTAGGCTGGAATTACAGCTTCTACATCCTTCATTTGTCAATACTGGATAAATATCTTAAAGACCAGAATAGGTTGGTGGGTGCCTTCTGGAATATGAGGAAGGTTTGATTTTTGAGTGTCCTGTTGTGCTTTGTATATTGTGTGTATTATGACAGTGAGAAGATTTACGTAGTTTTCTTTGAAGGAGTACAGATAACCTTTTTTAGCTTCTCCATGAAACTGAATAAATAAAACGAACATCTGTTGGTGAGCAAAAAGTATGTGATCTGTTCAGCAGCAGCAATTATATTAGAAACTGCTGCATGCTGCAAACCCATCTTGTGGGATTTCTTGGTTTGAAACAGCCATCCCTCACAGAGTGAGACTAGAAAGTCACAAGA
Source organism: Calonectris borealis (assembly GCF_964195595.1). Lineage (NCBI taxonomy): Eukaryota > Metazoa > Chordata > Aves > Procellariiformes > Procellariidae > Calonectris > Calonectris borealis. Next base: position 81,463,418 of record NC_134352.1, on the reverse strand, counting down.
CAACTTACAGATGGTTAACAGATCTCACTGCCCAACCGATAGGAATATCCTGGGAAATAAAATGAGTTATAGAGAACCTGAAAGATCAGGTTTATGTTTTTTAATTTTTTTTCCTTTTTTTTCCCTTTTCTACTGAGCAACTTAGAAATTATTGGTCAGTTTCTTGTCGATTGCTGGTTTTGTGATTGTTTGGGGGAAACAAGCCTTGAGGAAAAAACCCTTGCAGAATTGGAAGCCTATTCCCTTGTAGTCAGCCATTATTGCGCATAAACCTTATTGGGAGGGTTAAGTGACTGCTGTATGTTGTATCTATCAGGGGTGAGGGTATCACATAAAGGGGTGATCACTGATGATTTTGGCGTTCTTTCTTTTCTCAATCAGCAAGAGCTGGGAATACTGAAGCACTAATTCAGAATATTACTTTGTATCTTTTTTCCATGTGGAAGTATTTTCCTTCCACGTGGAGTAGCTTCTATTAAAGACTTGATCAGCGTTTCTTTTAGCCTTTTGATGCAAAGTGCAGGGCACCTGGGTAAGATTCTGGTTCCCTAATTGTCCCAGCAATCTCCTGTTAAGGACATGACACACTGTGGTTTGTGAACAAGAAAAATGATAGAAGTGGGGGAAAAAAGGATTGGGATAGTCAGTTCACAGGGATACAGAGGTGCCCAGCCAGTCCTTGGAATAGGGAAGCACTCCACAGTGTACTGTTGAAGAGGCCACTAGCTTATATAAAAATCACAGCTCATTGCATTTTTGCAGGGTACCAGCTCCTGCCTGTCACTGAGTTTTGAAATGCCTATCAGTTGCATAAGACAGAGATATCCCTCAGGGATAAGTCAACTTACTGTAACCAATACAGCAACAGCAAAGCAGCTGATCAGAAGTGACTTGTTTATCTGACGTGCATCAATACCTCACCCACCTGTTGTAGGGCTCTTGTATTACAATTGCAGTGGAAGAATTGTGAGAATTAGTCAAAAAAATCCTGTTTAATACCCTCGTCTCTCTTAAAGTTTTCTTGACATCAATATTTCTCTGCCTTCTTCCTATTCAGTACTCTCCACACTATCTGGCAGACCTCCAAATCACCCCTTCTCTTTGATTATACAGTATTCTTTGCTCCCCAAGACATATTTCCTCTTCTGACTCCAGTAACCAAGCTTTTTCCTTTGCACTTTCCACTCTTAAATAATTCCTAGGAATCACTCTATATAGTTTGCTGGTCAAGTGGAGAGTCAAAAAGTCAGGCTCTCCTGTTAGTGTTGTATGGTCCTATTCCTTGCTAAATGACCGTGCAACTACTAATCCTGATAGTTGTGACCCTTGGCTGCTAAATGTTTGACTGAGATGAAGGAGCAGGGGTACAGCTGAGAGCTTCCCACTCTGGCAGGGCAGATATGTTAGACTGCATTGTTGAACTGGCCTGTTAAAATCATCCTCCACATAGAGGGCATTGAATCATCAGAGTGATCTCAGTGGGTTGCTTAGAAGACCGGCTAGCATGTCAGGGACCAACAGAATATGATGACCTTAGAAAGAAAACTGTGATCCTGGCTTGTACTTCAAAAAAATCAAGAATATCTTTTGATGGTCTTGCCTTATTCTGCAGCTGAGAAAAATGTTGCAAATCTTTCTGATGCAATCAATTTTGCCTGAGGCAAAGCCTTGCAGGGTCACTCTAGATTTGGCAAACACTTTCCAGGAACTGAACTTTTTGTTATTAGGTCTGTGTATAAACATTATGTGAATGCTTCTCAGGGGAAAAAAAAAGTATCCTATAGAGCTTTTTGAAGTCACATCTCTGTGTATAGGAAACTTGTTTCGCAGGAAGAAAAAGGTGACTGAGTATCAGGGAAGTTAGAAGTGCCTGGGTGTGAGCTGGGACATGAAGCTTTTGAGTAGCTCTCCTAAAGACAGAAGTAAAGAGGGAAAAAAAAAAATGTAAGACTCCCAGTGGCACAGTTTGGAGGATAGGTTAGAAGCTATACAGATTGTATAACACAGATAATTGTTCAAGGATTTATTTGATGTGACTATGTATCTTTTTTTTTTTTCCCTCAAAATATTCCAGAACTGCTTGTTGGTTTAGGTGAATAAACTGGATTTGTTTCATATGATTTGGGCCTATTCCAAACAATTAAGCTCTGTAGCTGGTTGAGATGAGTGATATTCTATGTTGCTACATTTTTTAAGAGCCAGCTCCCCGTAAAAAAGGGAAAAATCAATATTATTACATGGATTGGAAAAAGCATTGTTTTTTCTTTATTGCAGAAGAGGATGTCAGTGTAATTTCATAAAGTGAGACAATATCTTGAGTTACCAAGCTGGGTGCTTGCTTGTTTATGATAGCTTTTTTCCTCCCTCTTCCTAGCAACCAAGGAACACAATATTATCAGGTTAACTGAAGTAGTCTCTACTCAATAAGAATTAATTGCCCCTTGCAATACAGAAACATGTTTTCTGAAATCTCTGTGCCTCTTAGGTCCACTTATACCCACACAACCACCTACAAGCCTCAGGACAGAAAGGGGTGTGGATGAGGCTGTTTTAAGTATTCCACTTCAAAATCAAGCTCTCGGTTATGATTCTCATGCATATTATGGTAAAACTGGAGTAAATCCAGAATAAAGCTGGTGCAAAATGGGAACAAGTTCTCATCCCTTTTTAGAATTCTATGCTTTTTCCCCAAAACTGTACACCTTTCTTTCTTCCTGACATTTTTCTCTCTTTTCTGCCTTCTTGATTTCAGCATCGTTTTCTCTTGAAGTTTAGACACATAAGGAAATACTAGTTTGCTGCGTTATACTCCATGAGGCTGTGACAGCAAATGCTGTTTCTGCATTTTCTGTCATAATACCCATTTAAAATACCTCTGAAAATAATGATAACAGTCATGTTCTCAGATACTGCACTAGGATGGAGCTTTCTTAGTTGTATTCTGAAACTAAAGATTTATCTTTCCTAGATAAATTAAATTTTACCTAGTATGATGAAGATACGAATTTACAGATGGAAATTGTGTCCACTCTGTGTTAATATCAAAGGGTATGTTTGCTCTTGCATCTTCACATAAATGGAATCACAACAGGAACTGTTTGTTGTTTTTGATAACTTTTATATGTGTTATGTATTATGTTTTATATGTGCTATGTGTTATATATGTACAGGTCAGAATCTGGTGTCTCTTGGGCTGAGGTAAGTTGTCACATTGTACGTTGTTTTCATATCAGTCTGAAAAACAAGCATTCTTCAGCAATTAATTATTGTCTAGATGCTTCCCATTCTGGATTTTTGATGAGTCTTAGTACCAAGATTTTTGGACAGGACTTTAACTATCTATGCTGATTGGACTGTGGAGGTGAGTTGCCCTTTTAAAAAAGAAAAAAAGACTTTCATTAGCAGATCAGCCATTGCTCAGCAGATGTACTAAAATTTGTTTTCTTTCTGCCTCTGTCATTGCAAGAAGTATCATGTCTTAATCACCAAGATAAGTTCTAACTTTAACCATGCAAGATCAGAGGGTTGAAAATATCATTTTCAGGCCCTTCTATTCAGTGGAGAAAACAAATAAAGCTACCAAAAGTTCCCAGCCTTCAGCTGTATTTAAAGTTCCTTAAAGTCAGAAGGTGGAAGAACCGTTCATATTGAGATCATCCAAAAGCTAAAAAGTACTGCTGCCATATAAAATAAGCAAGAAAACAAATCCCCCTTTCTGTCGCTCTCACAAAATTGTCTTCCCTATTGCCATTGATGCAATGAATACTTTCATCCTACCTTGCTCAATTATGAGTAATCGGGGAGACATATGGGGAACAGCATTTCACTTAAGAAGGGAATGTCAGAGAGGAAAACATCCAGAAAAATAGATCTTTTTAAATCAAAAGGAAGAAGCTGTGCTTCTGAGATCAGAAAGAACCTACAAGTCTTATTTTACAGATGATATATTACTTTGGACATGTCACATTGTGTTGCGTCGAAGATGCTTCTCCATGTGAGAAGTGATGATGTGACTAATGCCAAAAGATGCGTAATATCATAATATGATGTGTCAAAAGAAACATTTCCAAAATATATCCCCAAAATCTTTAACCCATCCCTTGCCTTGCAACAATTTAGAGTACAACCTGCCTTTTCAGAAATTTTTATGTTTTGCATTAGTTATTATGAGTAAATTCCAAGGAATTATTTGTATATTATCACAGGCTAAAAAGCTCCTCCTGTCAAGAATACATGGCATAGTTTTCTGTTTTGACATCTGGCTTGTAGTGCAGCAATGCTACTGACAGGATTCATATCTGTGTCTTCTTCGAATGAGTAACAACTTCAGGGTAGGAAAGACTAGAGTTAGCTGTATAAAGTAAAACATTCGGAGTGTCAATAGCGAAGAAATGGAGCTTTTGTTTATCTTGCCAAAAAGGTTAGAAATTCAAAAATGCTTCTTTGGACACAGAATTTAAACATAACAGAAGAAACCAACCTAAAAGGATTTAAACTCATTGAGTTTCTGTGCTGATAGATCACTGGTGCAGTTTAAATGATAGCAAAGGGCATGATAATGAAACAGGTAAAAAATAATCATTATGGAAACTTCTGTACCTGAATAGAATCACAGCACAGAGCAAAAATGATGAATGAAGAAAAAAACTTGAAGGAGCTGGTGAATTTTGAAGCCATTTCTTTGAGATTGCCAGCAGAAAAGAACCAGAGTAGTGTTAGCCAAGATGTTAATCGTGACAGTATATGAATGGGAACTGTTATGTTAAAAGTGACTACCTTATAAACTTCTATAAAACAGAGTATGCCCAAGAAGATTTGTAGACATTTTAAACTGTAGGCCAAAACCATCTGGATTACATCTTGGATGGGTTTGTGTGAGATTAGGAAAGAAGTCTCAATAGACTGTGGGGAAAAAAGTATAGGAATTATGTGATGACAGTGATAGGATCAATCTGTAGACACAGAGAAAAGACTGAGGACTGATGAAGATGCTGGGTACAGGTAAACAAGCAATTTTAGTCAGGGAACAATCACGTTTGCCCAAACTCTCATCTTTTTCCAGAAGTATGGAAGTCCACTGAAAGTCAAATTCTAGCCTGTTTATAAGATATATGCCAAGCATTAGGAAAAGCTTCGAGATGACTAGTAGAAAGTCTGTCTCAGAGGCTGAGGTTCCAGTGTAACAGCTGGAATTCAGCTTGCCTAAATTTAGCTGTCTAAATAGTGATCATCTTGCCCACCCTATGATCAGTGAGGACAGGTGAATATCTCATCTATCTGATTCATTCAATCTTGAGGTAGGAGGGATAAAATGTCAGCACTTTTCCATTGACCTAACAAAGCAGAATAAGGGAAGTGATTCAAGACAGCCAGTGTGGCTTCACCAAGGGCAAGTTCTGCCTGACCAACCTAGTGGCCTTCTATGATGGAGTGACCACATCAGTGGACAAAGGAAAAGCTATGGATGTCATCTATCTGGACTTCTGTAAGGCCTTTGACATGGTCCCCCGCAACAACCTTCTCTCTAAATTGGAGAGATACGGATTTGATGGGTGGACTGCTCAGTAGATGAGGAATTGGTTGGATGGTTGCATCCAGAGGATAGTGGTCAATGTCTCAATGTCCAGATGGAGGTCAGTGACGAGTGGTGTCCCTCAGGAGTCCATATTGGGACCAGTACTGTTTAACACAATCATCAATATCATAGACAGTGGGATCGAGTGCAACCTCAGCAAGTTTGCAGATGATACCAAGCTGAGTGGTGCGGTCGACATGCCTGAGGGATGGGATGCCATCCAGAGGGACCCGGACAAGCTCAAGAAGTGGGCCCATGTGAACCTCATGAGGTTCAACAAGGCTACATGCAAGGTCCTGCACCTGGGCTGGGGCAACCCCTGGTATCCACACAGGCTGGGGGATGAAGGGATTGAGAGCAGCCCTGCCGAGAAGGACTTGGGGATATTAGTAGATGAAAAATGAGGCATGAATTGGCAATGTGCGCTCGCAGCCCAGAAAGCCAACTGTATCCTGGGCTGCATAAAAAGAGCGTGGCCAGCAGGTCGAGGGAGGTGATTCTGCCCCTCTACTCTGCTCTTGTGAGACCCCACCTGAAGTACTGCGTTCAGCTCTGGAGTCCCCAGTGCAAGAAAGACATGGACGGGTTGGAGTGGGTCCAGTGGAGGGCCACAAAAATGATCAGAGGGATGGAACACCTCTCCTATGAGGAAAAGCTGAGAGAGTTGGGATTGTTCAGCCTGGAGAAGAGAAGGCTTCAGGGAGACCTTATTGCGGCCTTTCAGTACTTATTAGGAGGTGGGTGAAAAACTGGCAGGACTGTCGGGCTTAAAGGGCAGGTGTCACTGACTGAAAGTCCAACTGGCTGTCAGATGTGAGTAACGTTCCTCAGGGCTGCTGGTCAGAGGGAGTTCAACAGACTGGAGGAGGGGGCTGATAGCAAATTTGGGAATTTCAACAGTCAAATGTGAAGTCCTGTGCTGGGGACAGAAATAGCCCCATGCCTTAAGACATGCTAGGGACTGACTGGTTAGACAGTACCCTCATATCTCCTCGTATCTTGATGCAGGTTTTGACAAGAGGTTCTTGTTAAGAGAGGTGTGCAGGAGGGAAGAAGAGACAGCTAATTTTTCTGTACTATTTAAAAAAGAAAAAAAAAGCAAAGCAGAGGATCAGTATTTGAGACTACTTTTTTTTGAAGAAAAAGGCTGATTTCTCGTACGTTCACTGATGTTTATAAGGCTGCAGAGTATTGGGTGGCAGGGACTTCTGAAATCCTTGACTCTCAGCTACTGCTATTCTAAGCAAAAATACAATGCATTTCCAAATTATTATTTGTCATCCACAAGCATATAGGTGACAAAGCGATTCCTGAAAAAGTTTGCAGGTCTAGAGGGTACAGCAAATTTGAGGTTATTTGCTGCTCCAGTGGTTGAGGTCAGGAGTGCTTTAGTACTACAGTCAGAATTTTGTGATCTTTAGCAGGATTGTTACCCATGCGAGCAAAGAATAGTCCATTCATGAGCTTTGGCAATAAAGCCTAGGAAAGGATTGTTTCTAAGGTTTAAATTACTGGCAAGAATCTTTGGCTGTTAGAACTCTAATTGTGCTATCAGCATGAAGCATATTTTACTTCAGATTATAAATAAAACAGAAAGCCGTTCTAACCCATTGTAAGAAAGCATTACAAGACTCCATGGAAGTAAAACCCTGGTTTGTTAAATCTGCTGTTGTATTAACAGTTACAGTAAGAATCTTGCCTCTATCACTAAGGCAGTTAAGTTATATAAATATTTTAACAGGTATTTCTATTGTGGTACTTGGAGAAATTACTCATTGAAATGCTTAAAATGAACGTGCAGGAGTCCATCAAACTGAATGTAATACATACATTCATACATACATACAGGAGAGCAGATCTCGGCCTCTTCAGGAATCTGCTTGGTAGAATACCATGGGATAAAGCCCTGGAGGGAAGAGGGGACCAGGAAAGCTGATTAATATTCAAGGGTCACCTCCTCCAATCTCAGGAGTGATGCATCCCAACAAAGAGGAAGTCAGGCAAAAACGCCAGGAAGCCTGCATGGATGAACAAGGAGCTCCTGGACAGACTCAAAAAGCAAGCGTACAGAGGGTGGAAGCAAGGACAGAGATATTGTCCAAGCAGCCAAGGATCAGGTTAGGAAAGCTAAAGCCCTGACAGAATTAAATCTGGCCAGGGACATCAAGGGCAAAAAGAAAAGCTTCTATAGGTATGCGGTGATAAAAGGAAGACTAGGGAAAATGTGGGCCCTCTCCAGAAGGAAACAGGAAGCCTGGTTACCAGGGATATGGAGAAGGCTGAGGTACTCATCGACATTTTTGCCTCAGTCTTCACCGGCAAGTGCTCAAACCACACCGCCAAAGCCGCAGAAGGCAAAGGTAGGGACTGGGAGAATGAAGAGCCACCCACTGTAGGAGAAGACAAGGTTCGAGACCATCTAAGGAACCTGAAGGTGCACAAGTTCATGGCACCTAATGAGATCCACCTGCTGGTCCTGAGGGACCTGGCGGATGAAGTTGTTAAGTCACTATCCGTCATGTTTGAAAAGCCATGGCAGTCCGGTGAAGTTCCCACTGACTGGAAAAGGGGAAACATAACCCCCATTTTTAAAAAGAGAAAAAAGGAAGACCCGGGGAACTACAGGCCAGTCAGTCTCACCTCTGTGCCCGGCAATTTCATGGAGCAGATCCTCCTGGAAACTATGCTGAGGCACATGGAAAATAAGGAGGTGATTGGTGACAGCCAACATGGCTTCAATGAGGCCAAATCATGCCTGGCAAATTTGGTGGCCTTCTACGACGGGGTTACAACGTTGGTGGATAAGGGAAGAGCAACTGACATCATCTACCTGGACTTGTGCAAAGCGTTTGACACTGTGCCACATTACATCCTTGTTTCTAAATTGGAGAGATAAGGATCTGATGGATGGACCACTGCACGGGTAAGGAATTGGCTGGATGGTCGCACTCAAAGTGTTGTGGTCAACAGCTCGATGTCCAGGTGGAGACCCGTGACGAGTGGCGTTCCTCAGGGGACCGGCACTGTTTAACACTTTTGTCAGCCACATGGACAGTGGGATTGAGTGTATCCTCAGCAAGTTTGCAGACAACACCAAGCTGTGTGGTGCGGTCGACGCGCTGGAGGGAAGGGATGCCCATCCAGAAGGACCTGGACAGGCCTGAGAAATGGGCCCGTGTGAACGTCGTGAAGTTTAACAAGGCCAAGTGCAAGGTCCTGCACCTGGGTCGGGGCACAAATACAGGCTGGGCAGAGAATGGATTCAGAGCAGCCCTGAGGAGAAGGACTTGTGGGTCTTGGTTGATGAGAAGCTCAACGTGATCAGGCAATGTGCGCCTGCAGTCCAGAAAGCCAACTGTATGCTGGGCTGCATCAAAAGAAGTGTGACCAGCAGATCAAGGGAGGTGATTCTGCCCCTCTACTCTGCTCTCATGAGACCTCACCCGGAGTACTGCGTTCAGCTCTGGAGTCCCCAACATAAGAAGGACATGGACGCGTTGGAGTGAGTCCAGAGGAGAGCCACAAAAATGATCAGAGAGGTGGAATGCCTCTTCTTTGAGGAAAGGCTGAAAGAATTGGGGTTGTTCAGGCTGGAGAAGAGAAGGCTGTGGGGAGACATTAAGTAGCCTTCCAGTACCTGAAGGGAGCCTATGAAAAAGTTGGAGAGGGACTTTTTACAAGTGATAGGACAAGGAGTAATGGCTTTAAACTGAAAGAGGGTAGATTTAGATTATATATAAGGAAGAAATTCTTCACTATGAGGGTGGTGAGGCACTGGAACAAGTTGCCCAGAGAAGTTGTGGATGCCCCATCCCTGGAATTGTCCAAGGCCAGGTTGGATGGGGCTTTGAGCAACCTGGTCTAGTGGAAGGTGTCCCTGCCCATGGCAGGGGGGTTGGAACAAGATGCCCTTTAAGGTGCCTTCCGACCCAAACCATTCTGTGATTCTATAGTGGTTTGAATCACAAGAATAGGAAACAATAAAAGTTTGGTAGAGCTTTTCTGAGAGGTGGTAATATAGCTTTAAACAGTTTTTCACTTTGGCTTGCTGTAGAGCTACTCTGCAAAGAAATACTTATCAGAATTTTATGCATAGGACTGTAATACGTAATGCATTATAAGGCTGTAAGGGTCTTATGGGAACTGTATGGAACCCATAGCATACTGCATAACTAAATGCACCTTAATATTATAACTGGACATGGGAGATTATTTTCATGCAGAATGTTTTTGACAAATTTTCCTTTTTTAATTAAATAAGTTTTTAATCTTATTTTTATTTAACAATTGAAAATTAACAGATTCCCCCCTTCTTTTGTGGCATTTTCTTATGTTTTAATATTTGCCAGGGAAAAAAAAACCAAACAAACCAACTGACTTCTTTTGGCTTGGTATGCATAAAGCAAAGCAGAAAGCATTAATGTTTACGATTCTTTAAACTCTGTAGTTTTCTACCATGTGCTTTCAAATCATAGAAATTATTCATTGTACAATTAATAGAATAGGTAACCATTATCATTAGATAGAATAGGTAATCATTATCACTTTTTTTTTCTATTATTCCACCTTTTTCCTTGCTTTTCCCAAATAGTCTTCAAAAAACCTCTAGTGCACTTCTGGCTCTTTTGTCCAAATTACCTCTACTGTAAGAACAGAATTCTATATAAATGCTTTTAAGGTCCTCATTTTGACAATTCAACAGCATTAAATGACTTAAATGAACATAGTTGCACTATCATGTCAATATACAAGCGTGATACTGAGACTTAACACCTCAGGTAGTCATATAACAGACACCAAATGATCTGGGCTTTATTAAAGTCAAATAAACAGTTGAAAAAGGCCATAATTTTTTTTTTTTTTTTTTGTGAATGTGACATCTAATAGTGCTACATTTACTGTTGGAGAGAAGAAGTAGTGATATTAAGCTGCTATACAGGAAGTCTGTGACAGAACTACAGATTCTGAGTGTCAGATCAGTACTTTAAACATTCTTAAGTAAGTACCACAAGTACTGTTCAATTGTGCTGATATTGAAAGTTCACAGGTCTCTCAACTTTAGTTGGACATTTCTGATTTTAAATACTCACAAGGACTGTTAACGTAAAAACCACTTTATTTCCTTTTAATGTAATTTGATTGTGTTTTATACTTAAATTATACAGTAATATTGTTATCATAATTGTCCTTAAGGGATGATATAAAATGGAAGAGTTAAAATAATAAAAAAGACACAATTATCAGGCATGGTAGAACTTTATACAGAGAAGATGATCTTTCTCAGAAATGCCTAAATCAGGCCAAGTCAGAAAAAAAATGACACAAGATGATTACTCAACATCCATATTGTCACAGAAACTCTACTTTACCTTTGAAAGTAAAGGGAAAATAGGAAAAATAGGAAAATCCTTCAGTATTTTGACTAACAAACTGGGAAGCCAGTACAGAAAATATTTTAATAATTCCCCCCTCCACCTTCCTTTTCTTCTTTTTTGGATGGATTTGTCACCTCAGACTTAGGACTGTTCAGTTTTTGAACTATTTTCTTTAAATATTAAAGTCTATTTGGGAGAGAGATATCTTTCCCCTTTAAAAAAAAAAATCACTTGTTTAAAAGCCAATTTTTATTAAAAAACAAACAAACAAACAAAAAACCCCAAAAAACCAAAGCAAAAACTCTACAGGTTTTGAAGGAAGGTTAATCCTCAATTTGGACCATGTGTTTTCATACGCAGGCTGTAAATTGCAATAAATGTCAGTGTTTGCTAAGGTGTTACTCCTTTTTTAGGTATGAAAATATACATATTCCCAAACAATTGTATTGCTTAGGCAGAAATCATTTTTAAGATCAGACAGATCAAATGTTGCATTAACTAGATACATGAAACTTGCTTAATATATAAGAAACATTCTCGGAATAAGTTTGCAGTAAGGAAGGAAACATGCAAAAAAAATAGCTGTGTGTCAGTAAACAACAACTGCTGCAATAAAATACAAGTTTAATTTCGTCTCACATCTTAGCAAAGGTAGTTCATTAAAATTTACACAGTTTTATGAAAAAACTATTCAAAATAGTTGTGTGCATGTATATAATTTAGAATGGCCAGTAAAAGTGGAGGGTTAAGTAGGTAGAAATAAACATAAGAATAAAATAAGCCAAATTAAATTTGGTTAATTGAAATTTAATTTTTAGAAAAGTTATATGACAATGAAATGATGTGGAAGTATCTCAGGGCTTAATTGCCAGTGGAAAATCAATGAATCCTCTGGAGAAATTCAAATTCAGATTCAACTCCAAATTGGCAGTATTGTACAGAACTCAAGATAAAACTGATAAAGAGCAGTTTGAAAGCTTCAGTTGTATTCCAGGACTTAAACGTAAGGTAGAAGCTTTTTTGTGGTTACTTTTAAAACTTGTGTTCAGGATCTGATTGACATGATACATAGAATATGTAAGTTGAATAATTAAATAAACAGAAGATAATTTTTAAAAAAGGTCGTATGAGAATTATTTTTAAAATACAATTGTCATTGCTTCTTATCAAAATACAGTAAGACCCCTGCTTTCTGAAATTAATCTATTTAAAATAAATGGCAGAACAATCCACCAATATTTGGTGAAAATTTTTAGAGCAAAATACAGTAGAATAAAATTAGGATGTAGTTACTAGAGTTCAACAAAGATACACTGAGTTTACCAGCACAGGAAGGAAGAGATTAATCTGTGTTTAAGAGAAAAACCTGCCAAGTAAAGGGAGTAGCATTTTCAGTGTAGAGAAAGGCAGACATTCCATGATTTGTTATGAACCACTGAACAGCAGATTAATCTATGTCCATCTATCAGGAAGACTGATGGTGCTCTGCTGCTCGTTAATACTAGGTCCTTTTTCATCCAGAGAGTTGTCTTTGTGATGTGCGTTTTATGGCTCTACAACTTTCCAAGGTTACTGTATTTATGATAGATAATAATTTGCCAATTCTGCTTCTGTTACTTGAAGTAATGGTCATTCTACCCTAAAATTACAAATTAATAGCTATCAGTACCTACTGAGGATACTTCTAAATCATAGAAATAGACTGGGAGCAGGGGGTTCTTCCAAAGATAACCTTAATTTGCTAATTTGGTAACAGTGGACTCATCCAGCTGGCAAATACAAATGTAAAAAAAAAAAATGCTTATCAGAGAAAAAATTGCTAAATGGTTGCAAAAGTTAAATAGAAAAATGAAAACAAAAAATACCCAAGAAAAATCAAGCCTTGCTTCTTCTTGTTATTGTAGTCAACCTGTTGTAACAATATGGTCTGTATTTTTGTCATTGGCCAGCTACATTATATGTTGTAGCTAAATCTGGTTTTGACAGCTGTATGATCATGAATCACTGAAGTCAGTAAAAGATTTTTCATTAATCTCACCTATTTTCCCAGGTAGAAACATTATAAGATCATCTGAATGAAATGCCTTGATAGCAATGTTGGTCAAAGTTTATGATTGTCTTTCTCTGTTTCTGGGGGTCAACTTTACATAATCCATGAAAGATCAAGGGCTTTGAAGACTGGAAGGCAGCCATTTTCATAAGGTGTAGAACTCCAGCTTTCTGCTCTACAGCTACACAGTTAGACTTGTTCTCACCAAAATTGTTTTATCTTTTGATATATTTCCAGTGATGCTATGCCAGAACCCATCACACAGTTTTCCAACTGCAGTGTAAAATATTGTAAATTAATTCAGCATTGAAGTTATTTATTTATTTTTAGCCAAATAATAACAATTGTATTTTGGGTTCAAGTAGGGCTAGTGGCTTTTGAGCATCTCAGTACGAGTGGATTTTGAGTCTAGGACAAAATT